>NC_143398.1:235716671-236371211 GCF_052110815.1 Crocodylus siamensis | reverse complement strand
GTTGAGAAATACTTTATAAAAGGTTTCACATATTAAAAGATATTTCTCCCTTTTCACTGCTGCTTGTTGCAGCGAATCATTAAATTGCAACCCACAACATGTAATAACATACCTCATTTGGCACTGAATGTTCCCCTGGATGCTTTTATGATAGCATCTGTATTTTCCTTGGTGATGTCTCCGGTTACTAGCAGCACTGTTATGGAACCAATCTGCATCTCAACCTCCCAAATCATCCCCATCCAGACCATCCCATACAACCGTAGCCTAAACTTTACATAAAAAGACTACCCTCAACCCCGATACAACACAGGCCTAATGCCCTAATCTGCTACAGGTAAAGCAGAGGAACCATAGCAGCCCATGCCCGGCTTCTGTGAAATGTTGTCAATATACTCTTGAGAGGTCCCAGGTAGAGGGCCACATCCCTTGCAAAACTCCTCACAGTCCATACCAATCTGATCATAGGGTCAGACCTGACCCCAAATATGGTCATTGGTTTGACCCCGAGCAGAGGGCAAGACCCTCTAGCCAGGAACCCTCTGCTAGGCTTCACTCTTAGCAGGAGAATTGGTAAACCCAGCCTTGAAGTCCCCAGCCTTAGCTATAGCCAACACCCAGTGCCCCTGGGGAAGTTTAACAACGTCCTGACACACAGCAGAAAAAAAAATGGGGGTGAGGGGACAGGAGCAACCAGCAAAGCCCATAAACATGGGAAATCCTAGGGGTGCACTGATATTTTTTGGGCCAATACCGATGGTCGATTATTAACGAGCCACATTGGCTGATACCGATTCAATTGGTAATATGCCAGGATACAGCACTTCACTGAAAATAGAATATGATAGAAAACAGAAGGATAAGTCAGGCAGAGCTATGCCTATTTTCTATCATGGTTATACAGCAAAGTGCTCACCTGTGCAAAGTTAGCAAAGAGAAGGATAAGTCAGGCAGAGCTATGCCTCTTTGCTAACTTTGCACAGGTGAGCACTTTACTGTTTGCTTTCACAAGCTATTATTAGGCATTGGGATCACCCAGGCACTGACTCCCCTCTGTCAGGATGAAAAGAATTCACTTATTGACTAGACACAGATTGTGCAAGAAGCAAAAACAGCAGCTCCTTTCAAGTCAACCACAATAATGAGGCCTGGTTTGTTTCACCAAGCGGGTGCCCTAATAACTACGGGCATTTGTACACAGACGTGCTGCAGCATCGGGCGCTTTTACAAGTGCCCAGTGCTATGGCACATGCATTTGTATAAGCACCGAAATGCGCGTAAGTGCTGAGAAAATGGCGGCAGCATGCTTTTGAACTAAAACGCAAAGATGTTTTAGTTCAAAAGCCCACTGCTGCCATTTTCTGCGCGCTGACACGCATTTCACTGTTTATACAAATGTATGTGATGCCGAGCTGGGTGCATCAGCTTGTGTACTCCACAGACTATTAATCGAGTTTGCTCCAACGCACTGGATATCTGGCGCATTGGAGCAGACAGAGGTATGTACATCAATGCTCTAGAGAGTACCGAGAGTCAGCTAGCTTGTTATGTCCGAAGTGAGACCGAGAACGGAGCAGTTTCCTTTCTGTATCAAGTTGACCTCTCCCTGCAATGTTTCATCCCATGCTCACTTCCTCCTACTGCCTGTAAGGTCACACAAACTCTTAAAAAAGAAACAGCAGCAAACCGATATTTCAGTGTGAAAAAAAAAAAACAGTGGGAGTGTTTACCTCTAGCAGTGGTACAGGACTTCCTAAGGACTTTGCTGTGGAGAGTTTTGCAGTGTAGATTCACTACAGTGGTATGGATTGGGTAGGTGTCAGTATGACTTACTTGTGTCAACCTGGTGCGCTGGCATAGCTGCACTGAATCAAAACTCCCCAATATCTGCAAGATAGTGGTGTAGCTCTGGAAAAAAAATATTCTCTCACTATAGCTATAACTCTTGCATTTTGGAATAAGTGTTGCTTCTGTAATAGCTTATGAAAAAAGGTGCATTAAAAATTACACAAAGGGCTCAATTCTACAAATTAAAAAAAAAAAAAAAAAAAAGACTACTGCGTGTTAGTTAAGTGTTTCTGCTCTTTGCTGTGGATGAATGGAAGTATGTGGATATGCGACTGCTGTTATGTAACGTTCCAGTGTCATTTTGTTTTAAGAAGTAAATCAGTGCAATATGGGACAGTTCCATGATGAAAATGCTTTTAAAAGCAAAACTCGATTTGAGACTTTACAGATTTGAAAATGGATGGACAAATTTTGAAATGTGATGAAGAGTATAAAAAGAAATACTGGCTACATCTGAACAGAAAGCTAACAAAAATGCAACGTACAGCAGCCATTTATTACAAAAAAACAAAAGTGCAACATTTTGCCATCATCAGAGATACAGATAGAAAATCCAATTAGAAATAAAAATTGTTTTGGACATTTGCTCATTGAAAGGCTTGATTAATAGATATGATTTTTACTAATATCAAACTCTACTGTAAAAACTTGGCAATTTAGTACCAGTCTTGTAGAGTTATCAGCTCTGCATGTTCATAATTCCACATACAAAAGGCTAACAGTTAACATTTGACTGGGAACAGTGGAAAGCTTTCCATCATGCAATCTAACTGAAGAGTTTTTATCTGACATTGAACTTAAAACTTCACGCGGGGTACCCGTGTTACCAGTTTACAGAGGCTGACATTTTTAAGTAGTCCTTTCGTTGGCTAATATAAAGTTTTGCTTAAGCAAAGGACATTCAAATGTAATGTAAAACATTTCAAGTCATGATGTTCAATTCTTATACCATCCACCATTGCACATTTGTTATTAGCCAATAGTTTTTGAGGTACTCTTACCAAATAAAGAAGCTTCACATCCCGCCCTCCCCCCTTCTTGTGTGTAACCAAGAACATTTATCTGGTGAAAGTAATGAGATATTCTGGATAAGCTTGAATATCATTAAATATGATGAACATGGATGGCCGATTCACATCATCTGTCAAGCTGTCATACAGATCTGTAGGATCGGTGGGATTTTTTGCTGGAGGAATGATATCTCCTTTTTTCCCCTTGCAATATGCTCCGACGAGGACTTGGGCCAGGTACATATACTTTGTCCCATTTCCATCCGGTTTAGAGTAGGTGTCATGGGCCGAATAACTGGCACTGACAGCGAAGTAGGTTCCATTACCAAACTGTGCAGCTGTGATCAGAAACACAAAGGTTTTAAAATCTTTTCATGTGCAATCATCATCTCTTTCACTTTTCCATATACCCAAATGCCTGCAGCCTCTGCCCAACCTCATTAGCAATAAGCGTGAGTATTACAGACTGGAATGAGGGCATTAGTTGTAGTCCAGGTTGCCAATGAAAAAACTTTTTATCAATATCAAGCAGAATATTGAACCAAGTTATGACTTAACAGATTTCTCTCTCACAGTGGAGCAGCTGCTGAAAGTTACTTTTTGCCTCTGTTTGCCTCTGGGTGGCCTACTCTGCATCACTTTGTAATTTATAATTATTGTGTTACCAAGGTTAGAATAGTAGTGGCACTGCTTCTTACCCTGCAATCCATTCCCCCTCTCAGATCTCTGGAGAAAATGGCTGAAAAACAGTAACTCATCAGCAGAGATGGGTATAAATGCGCCTCAACGAGATCATTATTAATTATAAATTCTTAGTTCCTTGTGGCCCTTTCATCAGAAAACTATTGCTCTATTGTCTAAGATACCAACAAAGTTATAGAATTATTCACCCCACCTCTGCTTGATCAGAATAGAGGACCAATGCTTTTGCATTCAAGTAATATCAACTGCATTGCCCAGAAAAAAAAAAAAGTTATCAAAACCTAGCATGTCAACCTTCAAACTAAGAAAAAAAAAATAGAAGAGGGAGAAATTCCAATTTGTAGTTTGAGTTAAAAACAGAAATAGAAGCCTTGAAATTAATGAACAGTAAAAATGCTCCAACTAAGGCAGTGATTCTCAATCAGGGTACCACAGGTTGATTCACATGATAAATCCAGAGATTTCAAATAGGAATCCATAGTGTTAAAAACATTCTGATCGGTTGTGGGCTTTGAGTTCTTTGCAATACAAGAATTACTCCAATTATTTTTCTGTGGTTAAAAGAGTGAAAGGCAAGGACTGACATTTTCCAAAGGGTGCCTTGAGTCTAAAACGGGTGCCTGTGAACCACGGAATCAAGGAAAGGATTAAATGCATGTGTTATACATTGGTGCTATCTACTGGATGGCACTGGGAACAGCAGAGAAGCTGAATGAACAAAAACAGAGACCCTGCAATAATCGTCTTAACAATGTGTCCTGATATAGCCCACAAAAATCTGAGGGTGCTGTGTAGACCTCAAGAGTTGACTAAGCTCAACACAAGCTGCACAACCCAGGACTGCTGGTAGAAAGCTGCATCGGCCAGGCTACAGGGTCTACACACACACGGTTACCAAGAGGGGTTAGACATTGTTTCAGGTAACTGAAAACTACCTTGAAGAATCTGGAATTTTAAAATCAGGTGATGCTCCATGATTCTCCTTTGTAAAGTCAAAGAGTTAACTTAACAAATCTCATAGGCATCTTTTCAACAACTGCTCTTGATGCTTTCAGTTAGCCCCTTTAAATCAAACTGTAGAAATAACAGCTAGTCCTTGGGTTACTTTAAGAGCGAGTACAACAACTCGACTCCTTGGAAGCTTCCTAAAGTATGATAAATGCATTAGAAATACTGGAAGAAACAGGGTTTGTTTGGCAATACCTTAATCAGACCAATTATCTACTTGGGTGAGATGTTAGATAAGCTTTTCTTGGGGAAGGTTATTTTATGCCCCAAAAGGAGAGCAGATATAGCCTAAAGCTAAACACTAGTGTGATGGTGAGATGCCAGTAGGTCTAGCCAACGACCTACCTTACCCAATGGTACTGGGCAGAGACTGGGAGATTTATGAAGTCCTAGACACCGTGAGGAGACAAGAAGTCAAAAGTAGAAGGGTTAGCCGGAGAGAAAAGGGAAGATTACACTGAACCCGATACACTGGATTTGGAGAGTTTAGCAAGCAGCTCCTGATGTTTACTCTTTCACAACTAGGTAAAACAAGGATTTTTAACTCCATTACGTAAAAGGAAGGAGAAGGGGAAGATGGTAGCAAGCACAAGGAGTTACCAGAAGTGGCTACAGAACAAGCAAAGGATAGTTGAAACAGATCAAACTAATATTATAACAGTAAGATGGTTCAAAAAGGAGAAGGGTCATTATTACCTGTGGAGCACAGAGAGATCAGCAGTGTGAGCAGCTAAATTGTACGAGCCATGAAACTATTATCTGTGTTAAAGGGGAAGAGGGCATGGACTTAAGTGATTGCTTTAATTTCCTTGTATGACCCATATTCAGTGCAAGTGTGGGGCCAGAGGTAGCCAGTGTACTAGTGTGGAATGATACCAGTACAATCTGACAGTGGAGCTGCTACAAGGGTATGGACATGACAAAACTGCTCTAACTTGAACCCTGTTTCATTCAGCATTCCAGTGATATACCATTGTAGCTGACTTGGGGTGCAAGCAGACATAACACTTAACCTGTTCCAGGAATGTCACTGATTGGGAACTGGTTCACATTTGTCCCTGGACAGAAGCGTTCACATGCACACTGCTAAGAATTCCAAGCAGAACATGTCACCTCTTACAGATCATGCTGCTGCCAAACCATCACTAGGGAGTTGCAGAGTATCCAGATCAGTACCCAGAATTTCCCTAGGACTCCGTTAGGACAAGGGATGAAGACCTGGACTAGCCAGCCGGTCACCAAGAAAAAGGAAGACATCATGGCCTAAAACTGTAATATTTGCTCCCACTTCTCAAAATGGACTGATTAAGAACATAACCCCACTTTACAAAGATCTATGTGGCAATACCCCGACTGAGGATGCACAAGTGGAGGTTGGTAACAGCCTGGACCCCAGGATGGGAAATGTACTCCACTCAGTGAGATCTGGGGCAGGGGTGGGAGCAGAGGGGTTGCCAGGTGCTGGGAGTGCTGTGTGGCTCCCTAATTTGTGGTGACCAAGGTGCTGAGTGCTTTGCGGACCCCTCATAAAAATGTCTGCAGGTTTTCAACCCTCCTGCTGGAAAGGAGCCTGTCAAATTTCAGCTCCCCGCTACAGCCCTACGCTCCAGGGCTTCCAGGCTAATTTGGGGTAGGAGGAGGGGTGGAAGGGTTATCAAGTGCTGAAGAGTGCTATGTGACCCCTTACTTGTGGTGGCCTAGGCACTGGATGCTCTACTTCTCTGCATCCCCCCCGCACAAGATCTTGGTTTTTCAACCCCAGCACAGGGAAAACATTCCAGGAAGTTAAAACCATTCTTACATGGCATCAACAGCTAGACTCTTGGAGCTTAAAGTTAATTTACTATGTTGTAAGTATTATATCTGTCCACATCCTTACACTGCCAGAAGCAGGCGGACCTAACAGTTACACCACGAGAGCTGAAGCACCAACTCCTCCTCCTCTTTTCAAGCAGCTGAAAGTTATGCTTATCCACAGCAAAGTCTGATAATGAATCAGTATGTCACTGTCTAAGTTTATTCTAGACCCTGAAGTACAACAGAGATGCATAAATCTGACATGGCAGTGTGGCCAAAACAGGGACCTGGGAGTCTAAACACCCAGGTTCCACCTTTCAATTCTTCTGCTGGCTCACCTGCAAGCCTCCGTTTGCTTTCTATGAAAGAGCAGTATGGTATTTTCTAACATAAAAGAAACCCTTCCTCACCCAACTAGCTGCTGGAAATTGGGTTGTGCATTATAAGTGAGGAAATACAGTAACAGCAGCCTTTTCAATATAAGCTTCTGCCAGGTGAAAGGGAAAGCACATGGGATCCACAGGAAGCTGAACAATCAGCAAGCCTGGCTCTCTAGCTGCTGCCACTCAGTTACTTGCTACAAGGAAAGATCTCTTCTTCACTCCACTTTTCAAAAACAAGGTCTGCATCTTACTCCAGGCTGTGTTGTAGGTGACAAAATACGGTACTGTCTTACCTTATGCCACGTTCAAGTTCTTTAAAATCTTCTAGTGCAGTGTTTCCTTACCTTTGGGTGTTTATACATGCTCCTCAACTTAAGCTGCCAGTTACCAGCAATTCCCCAGCTGCTGCCGAATCTCTCCTCCACTACTGCCCATTCCCCTTGCTACTGTCATCTGCTGCACCCTCCCCTAGAAACCTTTTCCACTCCCTCCTCAGGGAGTGGGCCACACATTTTGGGATATGTTGCTTTAATGAAAGGAGCTATCAAATGGCTAAGTGCCATTATTTAAAAAACTTCAACCATGACTGGAACCAAGAACACCTGCAGCACCTACAGAATAATGTTCAGACAGAAAGGAGCCAATAAATCACACAAGGCACAATTATACAGTACGCAGATAGAGACAGATACACCCCATGCCTGTTCAAAACAAGTAGCTCTCAGCACATTACCATTCATTCCAGCATAACTGCGATTAAATCCTTTGCAATTAATCTGGGTGACCGAGTTACTCGTTGTTCCATGAAACAGAAGTCTTTCATTATTCGTGTTGCCATTTTTGGTATTCATCTCCTCCTTTTTTATCTGGTAGGCCTTCCAGTAGTATGGATTTTGTATCCTTTCAATCTACGGAGTTAGAAAAACAGGACACATTATCAATAATGACCAAAAGCAAGATCACAGAAGACTATCTGAATGATCATAATGACTGCACTGGTAAAATGGTAATTTAGTGCAGTGGTTCTCAACCTTTTTAGATTCAAGTCACCCCTCAAGATGCCAGCTCTCAGTTTGCACTCATTTTTTGATTTAAAAACAACAAACAAAAAACCCTCAAAAAACCCCCAGCAGAGCACTTCTTCTGCAGCCAACAACTCAGTCTACAATAGTTCAGAACATTTTTAACACTATGGTTTCCCATTAGAAATCTCTAGGTTTATCTTGTAAATCAGGTGTAGGGGTTTGCATACCTAAAGCCTCTGGCAGGCATTCAGTTAAAAGCACGATAGAATCTGACCTGCAATCCCAACAATTGTGCCTTCTGCCATGGTACACATGAAATGGCAGGAGGCGCAGTTACAGAAAATTGTGCCAAATTGACAGTCAAGGCGGAGGCCAGGAACACGATCTTAGGCTCCCTCTGTACTGGCAAGTAGAAAGCCAGTCAGGCAACTGGTGCTCCCAGCCTCAGGAGAGCACTGGGGTCAAGGGCTCCAATTCACCCAAGGCTGGGAATCCTGACCAGCCAACTCCCACTCCAAGCCTTGCGGGCACAGCAGAACAAAGGGCTCTGTTGCACCCTTGAGGCTGGCAGCCCCAATCAGCTGATCAGGCTGGCTTCACATGCAATTTAAGGCGAGATGGAAACCAGCCACAAAAGTGATTACGCTTAAGTTATTAGCGTACTGATGTGTAATAACTTCGTGGTTTATTCCCAGTTTTATCACATCATTAACTGAACGAATGTGTGGCCAGGTCAACTTAAGACAAGATGCGATTGTCCAGCTAATCATAAGTGTAATGCCTGCTAGGGGCCTAACAAGGCAACCCATCATGGGTGAGAATCACTGATCCAAACTAACTTCACTGAAGTCAAAGAAATTAGTCTAGATCGACTTGGTTGTAAGAGAGATCAGACTTGGCCTCAAAATCTGATTGAAAAGATTTTAAATTTCAGAACTGTCATAACTGGCTCCACTAAGAATGTTTCAGTGGAGCCAAGCTGCTTTGCTCCTGTTGAGAAAGGAAGGAATGCTGGGGGGGAGGAAAGGGAGTGCAAAATGACTTCTCACCCCCATAAATTCAATTAGATTTGCCCAAAAAGGCAGCCTCACTGGAAGGTGTCTCAGGGGCACTTTTGCTAGAGTTGTGAAAAAGGATGTTTCTCTTCCAAAAAGAAACCATATAACATTGGTTTGGGTGTATTAAACTTTTTACATCCCTTCTTATCTTATCTATCTGGGGCAGTCACCAAGACACCTAGACTCAGAAACAGACACCATTTCACCTTTTCAATCTTGAATGATGCGCAGGTCTCTTGAAATTTTTTCTGAACATCTTCATATTCTTTCATTTCTGGTTTTAGCTGCACAACTTTGACACGCTCTTGGTTCATATCTTCCCATGTTGCAGGGAGTACTATTGACTGATTTTCTGCACAGGCAAATGTTTTGTTAACAATGTGTACTGGACTCTGGTTATGGAGGCATAATTATCAGCATGCTATGAAAGCATCATTCAATGATTCCTTGCTCTGCTTTTACTTAATGGACTTTGGACTGAGGTCCTAAAATGCAATTATGTTGATAATGCTGTTCAAGACCCAAACCTTAAAAATCCTTGCTAAGCTTTTCATAAGCCTCACTGAGAGAAAGCTGTCAGAATATCAGATGCTTAGTAAAGACTGAAAAGGCACCTCAATATTTGGCTTAACCAGCAGTTTCACCTATACCGGGAACACCTAAATTCACTGCACTCCACACTCATTGGTAAAGTGGCAGCATCGTTCCCTACTCCTTTTTCTTAAAAGAATGTATGACATAGGGAAATGGAGAAATGCTGAAGGGCTAAAAAGATTGGGAACAGGTCTAACCTAAACTTCACCCCTTTTCTGTCTCTGCTTCTGGATGTAGTAGCACAAGACAGAAGTTATTCTTTCCACCTATGCAGAGGCATCTCAGAGAAAAACAGAAAACAATTTACTGAAGACATTGTAACCTTCTCTCCCTCAAACATATGGCCTCCAGACTCAACAGCACCAGCCGCTTTCCATCTCAATTCACTGCAGAGAAACTAGGGTTGCAGCTTCATGGTCAATGAATATGAAGCTGGTTTCCACTTATGCCAAAAAGAACATAAATACTGGATACTCTCAAATCAAGAAGAGTAAAGACTTCATGAGAGCAAGACGATTCTTTCCAAGAGAAAAGAGAGAGCAAGACAAAAGACAGCGAGGAGTCCCCAAGAAGAAAAGTATCTTTCATAGCTGGGAGTTTTATTGTTTCCTAAATGCAGGAACATTAGAATCTCTATTTCAGTGGTATCAAATGAAGCAATGTTCTCATTAGGACTCTTCCTCTAATCGTAATTCCAGTCAATTAGTAGCTGTATTGTGGTAGCTTCTAGAGGTAACAAAGCCACTGTTAGGCATGGTACACACACAAGATGTCTCTGACCCTCTCAGATGAGCAAAACAGGTGGAGCTAACTGAGGGAATCTCATGGAAAGAAAAAGACAGTATCTCTATAAATACAAGATGCTTACAGCATTCCAGCTGCCTAAATTACTGTTTTTTCTTGTCATCACAAATTTGATTTACTGTGCCTTTCACAATTTTAAAACATCCAGGATTTTTTTTTTTTAAATCATCTTTGTCTTCCATTTCAGTTTCTTTCAATTCTTTTTTCAGTATACGACGTACTGCTTCTAATGGCGATATGTATTCCATATGTACACAAGAACAGCTCTGTCTGACCGTAGCTTATTCTCCTTACTCCTCATCTGCATTTGTCTAGTCTAGCACTACAGCAATACTAAACCTAGCTTGAGTAACAATGAAACCAGATGGAGAAGAGTTCACTTACCTTCCGTTTTCGAGATGCGTATAATAGATATACGTTTCCCTTGATCATCTAGAGCACTTTTTGCTACTAGATCCACTTTATATCTTTTGTTCTCAAAAGTGATGTCAATCTCCTTCTGTTTTCCCATTGCCGCATCCTCCAAGTGCAGGTTCGTCAGGCTGTCAAAGGGCACATAACTACCGTTTTCTAAGTACTGCCACTCAACTAGGCTGCTAACAAGTTCTGCCTTGGATTCCTCTTCTTGAGCTTCTCTGACTTTTTTAATTAGCTCTTGAATTTCCAAGCAAGCATTCAAGACATGTTGGCTAACACCTGAAACTCGAATGGCAGGAACAGCTTCCTTGAGATCCCAGTCAATGTCAATGTATAATTTTTTCTGAAGGTCTTTCAGTTTCTCAAACTCCCTTTCACCAAAGCCTGAAATCCCTTCTTCTGATATAGTCTTTTCAAGCTGTTGCTTTAAAATCTGGTTTTTAATCCATGATTCAGCTGCTTCTACATTTTTCCAGCTTTCACCACAAATCTGAAAAATGGCTGGCATAATTTTCGTCTCTGAAACCACAGAGGGGGATTTTTCTGTTGGGCGTTTTCCAAACCCAAAATAGGCTGTAATCAAGTAGAAATACAGAAAGTAGTTGCAATGGAAGAAAGGATAAGAATCAAGTAGCCTTATACGTGCACCCCTACACAGACAGTAACACCAAGGCAGCTACTTACATACAACCCGAGAGAAGAATGAACGTGGTGCAGGTGTAGGAGGTACCTGCTCAGTTACTTGTCTTTTCTGCATGCTCGCATGGAACACATCCATTAGATGTGGCTGGAAGATAATGATTTTGATTTTTTCCACAGATTGAACAGATTTACTATTTGCAAAGTCCACAACAGCATCCATCATAGCATCAGCTACCTCAGCAGGATCATGGCCTGCCTGACCTGTAATAAATATCAAAGTTAAAAATAACAACAACTAAAATGGATGCATTGTGTTAAAAAAGCCACTTAAAATAGGATTAGGATGATTACAATCTTGGGCACAAAACTGCCTAGAACGAAGACATTTTTAGGCTAGAAAGTAAAAGATTTTTCAACATCATAATAGCCTCTGAAGAGTAGAAGTAAAAGCAAAAAACCTAACTAGCTATTGGTGTGGTATAAGTAAATGAAAGCAATTATATGATGGGGCTGCCTGCTATAGAAGGGACCTTGGCTAACAGGCTGTAAGGGCACATGTATACATGTAGACACATGCACCTCCAGCAGCTCAAATAGGAGTGACAAATCTGAGCTAGGGATTTTTGCCTCAGCACATGTGCCTGGTCATGTACTTTGGTGTGCGGCAGGTTGTGCCACTTGGGGCAAAATAACCCTGCCCAGCTCCTCCAGGATCTTCAGCCAGGGGGAACTAGAGCCTGGGGCCAGCACCTGTGCTGGACCCAGCAGTATAAATAAAAAACTGCACTGGCAAGGAGCTCAGGGCTACCTGCTCTCAGGAGCTTCTGGGCCCTGGCTAATTGGTATCTGGGGACACTACCCCTTGTGTGAGCTGGACTGCTGAAGCAGCCCTAACAAGAGTTCCCTGCACCCTCTACCCAATGCAGCAATCTGACAGTGGGGGCTGCTGCCTGGCTGTGACTTGCTGCCACCTGCAACAGCATGCAGCCCCAAGGCTGCACGCCTGCCAGACCCTGATGGGAACTGCACGGCCACAGAAGAGGCATCTGCACCTCTGGGCCAGCTGCCAGCAGGCTGTGGCTAAAGAGCTGGCCTGCCATCTGGACAGCTATCGCCCGGAAGATGTTCTCGGTGAACTGTCAAAGCCTGGCCGCTTAGGGCCAAGTGGCCAGAAGGTCAGCCATCTCCAGCTGAGTCCCAGATGCCAGCCCTAAGCAGGCTTCTCTGCCTGGGTCCTGCCACTTGCCTCACTAGCAGAAATTCTGGTACTCCTTATTTAAAATCTGCAAAATCTATGATAAAAAAGAATCCCAAATTCACCCTTTAAAATACCCCCAAATCCATGTTTTTCCACACTTAAAACAAAAGACCACTATACACACACACACACACACACACGTGTGTGCGCGCCTGTGCATATACATACAAATATACACATAGAGAGGGAGAGAATCAGTTGGGCAATGTCTTATTGATACATTTACAATTTTAAAGCAATCTGGAAACCTACCAGTGTCTCTAGCATCATAATACATTCATTCTAAATATATATTTGTTTTGATGTTTGCTTTTGGTTGTCTCATCATAGAACAATTAGAGCTCCCCCTGACCCCCTCACTAACTAAGATGTGGGGACAGCTGCCCCTGCAACCACAGCTCCTGCCAGCAGGTCTCATCCTATCTGCCAGCTGGGGACGATGGGTGTGTGATGGAGGGGATGGGGGGTTTGCAGAAGGTGGGTGGGAAGGGGTGTGGGAGGATGTGGAGGGCTGTGGGGATCCATAGGGGGGGATTATGGAGGGCTGCTTGGGAGGGGTGAGTCCCCTGCCCCCCAAAGCACATGCAATGCCCCCCACCCCACAAGGCCCCAGTCCCCCACTGCAGGGATGTCCTGCCTGTGCCACTCATCATGGGTGTTGCCCAGCTCGGCACAGGCCGTGCGTCCTTCTGCAGCCCCAGGTCACTTGGCTGTCACCTGGGGACTGGCACCACTCTCCAGAGGACCGGCTTCTGGGTTACCTCAGGGCATGTTCTGTTTTTTTCCTCCCCATGTTTTTTTTGGACACCAGGATATCCAAGTATCTAATTTTGAACCCATGCTACAAATATGGGCTGCAGTGAACATTTTTTCATTCGTACCGTGCCTCCTGCAGCGTCTCGAACTGGTTTGGGATGCTACAAGTCGTGTGCCTACTAGTCTGGATGTGCCCTAGCAGTCCTAAATACGTAGTCATAGTCAAGAAATGGATCTATGCACAATTGGAACTTTAATCACAGAGCCCACAGTCTTCCTGAATTGGAAGCACATTATGGGACATCAAGGAATACAACAATTTTTATTTTTAATTTTTCTTTTAAATGAAAAAGAATTAAACTTTTGAGATCAATCAAATTCACCAATGGCACATGGATGGCAGCAAAGTCACATGGGTAGAACTTGGTCGCAAGAAAACCAACTGATTTTAGTTTTATATTTCTAAGGAAAGGCAAACCTGTTCCAATTGCTGGAAAGGCAACAGATTTGTATCCTCTCTCTTCACACTCCTGAAGCACTTTAGAGACCTGAGCTTTGATGTCATCACTGGGAACAAGGTGAATAATTTTCTTACACTTCAGATTTCCACCTCGAGTGGTTATAAAGTTATTGTGAGGTTGGGAGGCTGAAAGATGAAACAAAATGAGATGCAAAAAAAAACAATTTATGTAAAACTTGTCTGAAATCTTCTCTCCAGTTGCCACCTTTCTGTCACCCTCTTTCTGCATCTTTACCTGGGTTCCCAATGATCTCCTGCAAAAGATTCAAAACTCTTACACCATCACTTTCCAGGCCCACAGTTGAGTTACTGCCTACAGTTCAGTTTGCTCAGTGCTCTCAGACAATATGGTGCTTTTCAGTGTCTCATGGGCATCCTACCACAATTACCCTTTCCTTCATTTACCTACATTCTCCTCTTTAGCATTGTACATAATGCAGCATCACTCCTTTCAGCTCTGGCTATACAGTTCACTTTCTTCAGCTGCTTTTTACTACTGACCTACCTCTTTGCTTCTTCCCTGAGCCCCTGCCTCTTAGAATCATAGAAAAATAAGGTTGGGAGGGACCTCAGGAGGTCACATCTAATCCAACCTCTGCTCAAAGCAGCCCCAGCCCCAATTCTAGCTGGGTCTTGAAAACCTCCAAGGATGGAGATTCCACAACACCTGTGGGTGACCTGTTCCAGTGCTTCACTCCCCTGCTAGTGAGGATGTTCTCCCTAATATCTAACCTAAACTTTCCTTGTTGCAACTTGAGACCATTGCTCCTTGTTCCATCATCTGTCCCCACTGAGAACAGTCCAGCTCCATCCTCTTTGAATGGAGCTCCTCTCCTCTCCTTTAGTCCTCTTTAGTGTGGACTAAATTACACACAGCTTCCACTATTCCCCAATTTTATTTTTCATCCTTTGATGCCTTGTGTCTAAAGTTAGATGCAAGTTTCTCTTAGGTAGGAACTTTGGGCACTTACAAAAGTTATATTTTTTTGCACTATGAGGCCCCTGAAAGCACTCTGGAGTCATAACATAGGAAACCTTCATGGCTGCAGAGTGCTTTTAAGACAGCCAATCGCAGGAAAAATTAGCCCTTGTTAAATCAGGTATTAGATGAAGATGTTCTGGAGCAGAGCACCTTAGGAAACTTGCGTGCAGGTTCCCTGCAAGGTCTAATTTTGGGTGATTCTGCCCACATCCTGTGTGCCTTTGTGGGGCTGCCACAGAGAGAAGATAGAGCCCTCCTGCGCAGTGGGGGAAGGAAGGTGATGGGGGGGGCAGGAGGGAAAGTACCCTTGCTGGGGTCTTGGTGGGGAACTGCCCCAGGTCCACGAAGTGGGGGAGCTCGGATTCCCACCCCTTGCCTCGGCTCCTGGTGCGGCAGCCAGGGCTGTTGTTTGTCAACACGGTAGTGCCAGAAACTGGGGCAGGGGTTGGGGAAATGGACAGAAAACCTGAACCCCCAATTACTCAGACCCGAGTTGGCTACCCTGCTGGGTCTTGGGGGCAGCTGGCCCAGGCACATAAGGCAGGGGGACTCAGATTCCACCCGCAGCTTGCGGTGTGGCAGCCAGGGCAGATGGCAAGACATTCACACCAGGAGCTGGGGGGCAGGTGGGCATAATCTAGACCCTGACACCATGTGGTGTCTCCCTTCCCAAGATACCCCTGCTTGGATCTTGGGAAGGGAGCTGGCCTGGGCCCACAAGACAAGGGGTAGGATGGGGGGGCTTGGGATTCCCTCCCACCCCATCTCAAGCACATTTCCAGCACACAAGGGAATCCCCAGGAGAGAGAAATGCGATAGGGGAGGTGGGAAAGCTACCAGCCAGGGAGCTGAGGCTATGGATAGCACCTTCTTGGGAATCTTTCCGGCAGGCTGGGGAGCTTGCAGAGCATAAGATAGCACCCTCCTGCATCCTTGCCTTGGCCAGTTCATGCAGGCTTCAAGCCCCCAGCAAACACTGAACATATGTTCAGTTCGACTGTGCTGTAACTTTAAGTGTCATGTGCAAAGCATGAAAGTTGCAGCACAATAAGAAGTACCTTCTGATCATTTGTCCAAGTGCCCTTCATTTCCTGGGACTCCCCCGGGATGGTTCATCTCCTTTATGTTTAAAGCAAACACCAACCATTGCACTGGGCACCATCCAAAAAGTACAATTTAGTCCTTTATGCTTTACCCTGGATCGTAAAGTTTTAATGGTACAGCAGAGTGCAAAACAGAGGTCAATTATACTCCTTTACCTTGATGGTGACACCACTTGAAGTGTTTCCTTTGAATAAATCTTAACATATTTGACAGATAACTGTGGTCACTTGACTTCCTGCCCCTTGGGTAGGGGGCTGGACCTGATGATCTTGTGAGGTCCCTTCCCACCCTAATGTCTATGAAACCTATGATATGGTATCAATCAATTTAGGAGTTGCAAGAGCATGTACACACACATCCACAGAATGTAGTGCAGCTAGAAATTTCAACACTGCTGAATACCCCAGCTCCCAGAGCTTGAAATTGCAGGTGATCAACACATTTAAAAAGCAGGTAGTAAGCATATGGTATACCTAGTTGAGCACATTCAGTTTCAACCTCTGATCCAGCACCTTTCAGAATTGCTTTGGAGACACCTTTGAAAATAAAAAAAACGGTATTAGTTTGATTAATCTAATGAACAGTAATAGCAGTTTTGTCACAACAGGATAGAATACCACACACACCAGGGATGCTCAACCCTGGTGCTGTGTAATCTGGCCTGCAGGGTTCCCCATACGTCCTGTGGGAAGCCCCCCAGGCTGTGGCCTTGCACACTAGATGGGGCTTTGCAGGCTGCCCCCACCTGAACAAGGATGGGTTCTGGCCATGTGGAGGCAACCTAGAGTCCCAGGGCCTGATCCTGGCATGTGGGGGCAGGGCAGGATCCACGGGCCAACCCAGCCCATGGACTGGCCCCACGCCATTGATCTGGCCCACAGGGTTAAAAAAACAAAACAAAACAAAAACCTGTAAGCAACACTGCAATATACCATCCAAAGTTTCAGTGCTAGTAACAGTATTGGTCAAGATTTAAGAGGACCCTATGGTAGAGTTTAGTTAGTGCTCAAGTTTCAGAAAGTATTTAATAGCTTTCACTGGGGGCAAACAGAGCTGCTTCTATCTTTATAAATTAAATCAAAATGAACCCAATAAGGCTTCATAAAAATGTAAAACTTATAATAAAGTTTCATGGAGAAAGATTTATTTGCCATGGATTTAACACAAAATTATATTTTTGTTACATAATTTTATAGCGATTTTTAAATGTGCAAATGATTCTTATTCTGTAATAATGTATAGGATAAAACATTGTTTTCTAAAGTAAAACAAATAAAAACAAACGTCATATTTCTGGTTCAGTTCCCCATCCCCCCCAATATGAAGAACCAAAGGCTCACTATATTACAAAAATAAATACTAATAATTACGTGCTGAAAATACTATTCCCCCCCCAATACCTTTATGCATGGAGGTGCACAGTACTGAATTGTGATGTGCAGGAGGTACTCGAGGTAGCTCCGAATGAACTACCTCATTACCAAAACCATTAGGGCCTTGTTAGTGGGGTACTCCATCTCAGTCAATTAATTCTGCCCACTTAATCACCTAACACAGTTACACTTGATCTTAAACTACAAGAGGCCAAAAAGTCCATACCCAATCTAATTAATTCAGAACCAGGTTGGGTATGTCTGCACAGCATGGTGTTTGCCATGTAGATGTGCCCCCATTAAAGCCATCCTAGCATATTCACCATTAAAATTTATCACTAACTGGAAGTACCTGCTTTGAGGGAAAAGCTTTTATTTGATACGTTTACAATGACATCCGTCTCTTCCTTGGTTATGTCTCCTTGTTGTACTCGAAATTTAATTGAGCCAATCTGCATTTCGTATCTTCCTTTTGTTGAGGTCAAAATGGTCCCAAAGAAAACTGCAAGAGAAAAATAAAGGAATTGAAAAGGATGGAAATGCAATTCAGCAAAGGAGACACTTTCCAGAGGAAGACACTCACTTGGTAGTAAATGCACATCCAGACAAGGCCTTGAAAGTCTGAATTGTAGTCTTTGTCTGTCACACAGAGGATTACAAGAATGCCCAGCCCTCCTTGGAGAATCAAAGTAATTCACCCATACTAAGCTTAAGTAACTGTACTGATGGGCAGGGAGATCAAGACAAGATACACCCTCATGCTATGACCGGGTTGCACAGATTCAAGATTTCAGGGATCTATTTTGTAGCTGTGTAGGTCTGAGAAAGAGAGAAATGCAAAACTCTTGTTTCAGAGGTGCTCTCTCTTATTAGACCAACTAAAAATAGCAAAAAATCCAAACAAAAAAACCCCTTTCTTTACAAACTTTGGGCACATGCACTCTTACAACCTTTGATTTCTCCTCAGGCTGAAGAAGAGTCCTCTCAGGTAGAAAATAAACTTTTGCATAGGGAAGTTGAGGCTGGAAGCGTATTCCCTTGGGTATGCGAGAGTCCTTTTGTGAGAATTGTTCTGTGATGTGCAGGTAAGGCTGTCTTTGTCCCTGGAGGCGTCAGATGTTAGAGGCAGGCAGGGAGGTGCAAAAATCCTTCTTTCTTGTTTGGGAATGAAGTTTATTTTTCCATATATTTTTTCCTTCTCTGCACATGACAGTGCAACTCAAAGGACTTTCACATACCCAGGTGTGACAGGATGCGACCTAGGGGTGCCGTGACCTCCCCTAGTGCCCCTACCTACCGTGCCAAATCGGGTCTCGAACGCATCCTCTATCTCGCCCGCCACGTCTTGCTGGTGAATATCATTAATGGGAGGCTGCCTTTCTGCCCTCCTTGGCACGGTGCCTTGCTGTACCAGGGCTCTGTCCAGTTGCCCGTCTGCGCCCTCACAGGTGCCCCCTTGCTTCCCTCATGAACCTCACCGCCCCGGGGCCTCTTTCCCGTGCTCTTGCCAGCACCAAGACCTGTCTCCTGCGGCTCTCGTAGCCCGCACCAGGGCCTTGCCCTTCTACCATTGCCTGCTCTGGGCCTCGCCTCTATACCGTCACCCGCCACTGGGCCTCGCGGTTCTCACCGGCTGCACCAGGGTCTGCCTTGCCCCGTGGGCCTCGTAGCCCTCACTGGGGTCTGTCTCCCCGCGGGCCTGCCTCTATAGCATCACCCACCACCGGGCCTCGCCGACCACACCGGGGTCTGTCTCCCCACGGGACTGCCTCTATATTATGGCCCGTGCCAGGGCCTGTGCCTCATGCTCCCCGCGCTCTCGCCCCCAGCCAGGGCCTGGGTCTCGCGCTCCCTGCCCGCACTAGGGCTTTGCTTGCACTTCCCGCAAATTGGGGCTCAGGCAGCCTTGGCCTTACCTGGCCCCCAGACTCCCTTCTTGGGGTCTTATGCCCGCTGGGCTCCACACCACAGGGCTCAGGCGGCCTCAGCCTCACCTGGCCCCAGACCCCTTTTCTGGGTCTTACGCCCACTGGGCTCCTCACAACAGGGCTCAGGTGGCCTCAGCCTTACCTGGTCCCCAGTCCCCCTTCTCAGGGTCCTATGCCCCACTGGGGCTTTTCCCACGATTGGGGCTCAGGCAGCCTCGGCCTTACCTGGCCCCCAGACCCCCTTCTCGGGTCTTATACCCCACTGGGACTTCTTGCGTACGCCCACACTGGGCTCCTCCTGATATTGCCCACACTAGGCTGAGGTCAGGACACCCCAAAACACAGCGCCCTCTCTGACGCCAGGAACGCCCCCCCCCCCCACTACTGGGGAGCTCCCATGAGGCCTCCTCCAACCCCTACAGCCTCGCCCGGTCCTCCGGTGTAACAACAACAAAACAGAAAACACAAAGCCCCTTGGCTATAACATAAACCCTAAGCCAACCTGGCTAACCTTCATCCATATCCCTGTCAGCGTTCTCTCCTCCCCGTACCATCATGTCAACACTGCTCAGGCCATCAGGCTTCTTTGCTATGCCCGCCCTGCTGGCTCCAGCAGAGCTCCCACTTCTCAGGCTGCCAGAGGGGAACTGCCCTTCCAGCCTCAGCCTGTCTGTTTATATAGGCCCGGCCCTGCCCCCTTCTGGTCAGCTGACCCAACTGGTCGTCTCAGCAACCCCCACCTGTGCTGCCCCGGTGAGTGGCAGTTGAGCCCATTTTACTGTTACCAGTAGCAGGCACCTTAGTGCCCTGCTACACCAGGGGAATAAACTTCCAGCCTCTACTTCCCCTGTGCAAAATGGAGTTTATTTTCTACTTAAGAGGACTTTTACAATCTTTGATGTCTCCTCAGCCTGAAGAAGGGTGCATGTGTCCAAAAGCTTGCAAAGAAAGAATTTTTTTTGCGCTATTTTTCAGTTGGTCTAATAAAAAGGTATCATCTCTGAACCAAGAGTTTTGTGTTTCAAGATTGCACTTACTATTTCTAATGGGAGATTTTGGGGGATGGGGTGGTGGTGGCAGTGTTGGTGGTAAAGCATAGGTATGATTTCTTATTGTGAACATACCCATTATTAGAAGGGCTGAATACTCTTGTTGGAAAAACGCAAAAATATGTTTTATCCGATATTCAGCTTAGACTGTAGCTGCTCCATTCCCAGACCTGAGAAAGATCACTCTGCATCTGAAATGCTTGTTTCACAGGCTCTCACCTACAGAGCTGGTCCAACTAAAGATATCACCAAAAAAACCCTTGCTTTTCACTTGCTGGAAATTAAGTCTTCTGTTCTGGGTCGTTATCATTAGGATCGTTATTGGCTTACTTTGAACACAAACTCATTTCTTCACGAAACCAGTACCAAAAACACCAGTTTGAAGAAATTCCTTCTGATTCTTTTATCCATTTTCTAGTATACTTACAAAAGTATAAAGCAGAGTAACAGTAACAAAACAGTTTACCTGACTGTTGCTTACCACTCCTTGGTACAGATTTGTGCCCCTTGGGACTGGCAGTATTTCCACTTGTGCAGGTTTCCAATTCATTTGAAAATGCCTAGAGAAAGAGAGAGCGCGCAAGCCATAAATCACCCAGTAGTCATTAGGGTTCTCTCAGCAGGACAAGCATGTAAAATAAAAGTTTTCATTATTTGTTTAGACTATACAGTCCAACATAGTGATGATCTGTATATGGTCCACTGAAAAGAAAGTTTTGGTACATTTTGAATGGTAACAAAGCACAAAGGCTTATGAAACTGTTTCTCTCTTGGGCTCAAATTAAGCACCATGAGGCAGGACAATATAAACCTAGTGTTCAAAAGGTTGTGCAGGTAGAGGGCTTCTTTATACTATCGAGTTCATTCAGTTTGCCACTCAAGTGTGTTTCCTCCAACCCAACTCTTCTTTACACACAAAATCCCTTAAAACTTTAGTTTAGGCTGGTTGGTCAGTTGGGAGATATGATCTAGGGTTTAAGTAAGCACAGATTATCAGTTGCCTTCACTATAAGAAGGCAACTTTTTTCTAGCTGCAGACTGCAATGACCCATCCTGGGTTGGAGGCGGGTGCCAGCAGCTGGTGCTCATCCCCCTTGGCAGCACAGGGGAAGGCACCCATGGCTCAAGGCCCTGTTGCAAAACAATACTAAAGCCTCCTGTCTGCAGTCTGGATGAAATGCTTCTGTGGGCTGTAGGTTGCTGACCCCTTACCTGTACAATTGATCAAGTAATGCTCAGCTGTTACTTCACTATGAAACAGTTTAGCTAGAGGAAAAGCAAACTTAACTCAGGCTATCAATCCTCAATTAAGCCCAGAAGTGAAGATGCTCCCAAAATGAAGGGGAAAGAGAATGCCATCAGATGGTTTCTGTAAATGGCACCAGTACAGCTAAACCAGTACATTTCTGCATGCAGAGTTATATTAGCTTATTTGAACAAATGCTGCTCTATTCAGGGATAAAAGTGCACACAGAAAGTAACACCAGCATAATTAGGCTGGAAAATTTTCCCCACAGACAAGCTCTACTTGTGCCAGGTTCACATGGATTCAGAGGTTTATCTTTACACTTTAATTTGTGTCCATGCCAGCAAATGGGGGGGACCACACGTGTAGAATTTTGCAGAAGAGACAGCTAACCATTTCTGAAAGGATCAGAGGAGAGCTTTTCATGACATATGATGCCCAATGGCATTTCTACTATCAGTAAAGCAGTAGAGATCACCTCCCAAAATAGCATCTCTGTCCAAACATGTCTGTTAAATGGTGTTCTGGTAAGTACAGTGAGTATGTGGACATCTGACCACATCCAAAGAACCTAAAGAGCACAAGTTAACAGTCCCCAGGCCAAATGGGGGAAATAAATAAATAAATAAATAAAAAATAAAATCAAACGATGGGACAGGATAGCGCCACACAGGAGGAGTGTCATACATATGGTCTGTGGGCTTGATTCAGCCTACAGAGCTGCTCTGTCTGGCCTACCAAACTACCAAAAGTTCGGGGCATGGTCTGCCAAGCAATTCAGGGCCCTTTCACCACCAATGGCCATGGCAAGTGGGGCCAGCTTCACCCCCCTCCCCAGACCTACTGCTGCCACAGTGGCCACAGCAACTACCACCGTGCACTAGACTGGATCCAGTCCTGAAGGACTCCCGTGGTCTGGATCTAGCCCATAGCCTTAAGTGAGTTTGACACCCCTCGTCTACAGAAATGTTTTCCCCAATATTCATCTGACACCAATGCAGCTCTACTATGGTAACAATGCAAAAGTTCAAAAGCAGATGGGCAACCAGTATTTCTACCCCTATATACAACTCCGACTGGTAAAACTGCCTGTGCCTGGTTTGCCTTTTATTTTGCTGCTATTACCAGTCAGTTATACAAATGCTACCAAAACTGCAGGAAGAGCTAAACATTCTTGGGGCAGCTTAGAGAGAGGATGAAGACTTTAACAAAAGTGAAGACACAAAGAAATAGGACAAGCTCATTTTTAACCTGGCCCTATTCTTTCAGCCAATTACAGAAACAGTCCATCATAGTAAGATAGTAATTTACAGCAACTTACCTGAAAATTATCTGTATCCTTTGGATGGATCAGAAAGTGAACTTCCTGAAGAGATTTTAAATTCACCTTACTGCTGAACTGGAACACTTGCTCAAACATTAATTTAGCAACAGCTGTTTTCGGAAATCCTAAGTTCCCCGTCCCAATTGCAGGGAATGCGATTGACTTTAAAGACTGTTCCTCCACGATCTGCAGACATTTTTCAATGATGTCCCCTAGGATCTGTGAAGCAGAACAGCATTCATTTTGGCATACACAGTTGTGTAGTTTCTTTGGGGCATTGTTTGGTACTAGAAATATCTTAATACAGGATGGATTTATCAAGATGAGAGGAGATCATTGACATTTAAACTTAGGTTAAACTCTGGAACCAGGAAATGCTTTACTGGCTTCAGAAGAAATTTTACTTTACAACTATATTAAGGCCAACTGGGAAGCTTGGTCAATCTAATGAGAATTTAGGAAAACAAAAAGGCTTTTACCTTCTGTGCAGATCCTTTCCCTTTATCCCATGCAGGAATAATGGCATGAAGCACGAAACTGCAGCCTAAGTTGTGTCCCTTTGTTTGGAATACAGACCCTCCACTAGCTATTTTTCCTTGGGCTTCTCCATTTAAGTCCGTCTGAAGCACTGGGCCCGCTTTGCTCAGCAAGACTTTTGACAGCGGACCTTTATCAAGCATTAGATCTTGGGAAACGCTGCTCACAATGACATCCGTCTTAAACAGACAAACAAATAACATTTTATAAAATTTAAACTCAAAATGGCAAGTGCAAACTACATTCGCTGGTTTAATAAACATCACAAAAGCGAGTTAGAAAGGATCAGCGTGGCACAAAGCAAATGCTCAGTTACCTTCCAGCCTCATAAAGTCTGAAGTGTATGCAACAGAGTGAAATCTGTCCATCTATACTGAGCAGTTTAAATGTGACCATGGACTGGTCTAAAGCCTGTGTTCCTGCCCCATTCTTCCCACCTCCATTTGAAAAATCCCTGAACAAGATTTTCCTGTAAGAGACAGTTCACCTCCAGTTTTCTTGTCCAAACTTCTCTCTCATCAGCAGAACTGACATAAGGCAGCAGTGAGTTTCAGCCTGCATTACAAAAAGGGAGCTACTGCATGAATGCAGACAGGGGGAGAGATGAGGAGAAAGGAAATGGAAGTGGAGGAGGAGTTAAAAGGAGAGGAATGGAAAAAAGTGAAGGAGAGGCATTAAACTGAAAAAATGGAAGAGAGTTCCTTCTAGCTCACCTGGGGTCAGCACAAGTCATGACAACACCTCATCTCTTGTACAAGGGCTATTGTATATCACACTTAAAACGAGCTTCCTTTCACTGGCCAACAGGTCTGTATAGACCCTCCCTCTAAACAATAAGAGGTAGGTAGTCTTACAAGAAACTGCGAGAACACAGGAGGACAACAGCTAGCTTAAGAGTTCCAGTACTGCTGTTTTAACCATTGGTTTTAGTTTATTACACAGAGCAAGTTGTTGAACACAGATAAAGCCACATCAAGCAATGGAACAAAGGGCTTAACCCAAATCTCTCCAAAAGTGAGATAAATCAATCCAATCTATCATGCGTCTGCTCTTCTCTATGTACGAAAGAACAGCACAAAGACTAAACGCGGTTTGACTAAGACTAGATGCACAAAGACTAAATGCGTCTATTTTAACATGTAAAATAGTGACTCAGTCAGTTATAAATCATAACAGACAAATTATTTCATTTTTAATTATAAATAATACAAGTATCTTCTTATTAATTTTACATCTGAAAACAAAACTTTGAACCATGCTAGATAAACAGCTGCTAAATTAAAACACTTACTGTTGCATCTTCAAGGCCTCCTTTCAACAGCCTAATGTTCAGACCTTCAGCTGTAGTTACCATTTGGAGAGCCTCGCCGTCTTTAGTGTTTCTAGCTTTTGAAGGCTGGGAGTCTGCTGCAGACCGAGCTGATGAACAGGATGAGGATGACTTCTCTCCTGACACTTCTTCCAAAGCATCAATGAGAGCCTCGACTGTCTTCTCATCAGTGTCCACAAAATGAATCTCTTTCAAACAGCTGTCACCTGTGGAATCTTCCAAGGTTTCCTTAATGGATGTTGCAATTGAAAGTGCGCACAACTTTAATGGGAATCCAAAAACCCCCGAGCTTATTGCAGGGAGTGCAATGGAACGATGATTGTATGTTTCAGCGAGTTTTAGACTTTCCTTTACTGCTTTTTTTAAAAGCTCCACACACATTTCTGCTTCGTTCTGCTTCCACCTGGGACCAACAGCATGCACCACCTGTTTGCAAGGGAGTTTCCCAGCCCCTGTAATCACCGCACACCCAGGCTGCAAACACCCGTGCTGTCTCACAAAGTGGTCGCATTCTGTCTGGAGTTCTGGGCCTGCAGCTTCTAAAAGTGCCCTGGCAAGGCCACCAAGGTGCTTTAAGTCTTCGTTTGATGCATTCACCATAACGTCGATGGGATGACTGCACAAGTCACCTCTATAAACTGCCACCAGAACCCCATTTTGCAGGGCTTTGGTCCAACAGATCCCACTTGATTTCTTATGAACATTACTAACTGTGTCATCTTTTTCACATTCTTCTCCCTCTTCTTGAAGCCTGATCAGACACTTAAATTTTTGCTCCACCCCACTACTATATAAGAATTCAGAGTCTTTGAAAAACTGCCTGGCCCCTGGTTTATCAATTAATACATTTTTAGAATGCAGCGTAGACAGAATTTGGTCAAGCATCGTCACTGCTTTCAGCACTTCCACTTTCGATCCACTCAGGCAAATGCTCTTACGTGAAGTCTGCGTGCCAAATTCAATTTTCACATGTTTTTTTTCTAACTCCAGGCAAACACTGGACTTCCGTTCCTTTAAAAACATTACAACTGCCACAGACTTTGTTTTAATGATCTTTTGAACCTGGGTATTTCTATCTAAAAAATCATGCAGTTGCTGATAGGCTTCTCCAACTACTCTAAAAAAACCAGCAATAACTATCCGATCCTCCATCTCATCAATTATAATGCTTTCCTTCAAACAGTTGTGTGCTTTGTACAAATGGTTAGTGAGGTCCCGCCATTCTCGCTTTCTGAGGACTGACTGATCCTCCAGCTCAATGCATTTATAGGTCAAATCCCTCACCATTATTTCTTCTGCTTTTTGCAGTGCTTCAGGAGATGCTCCTATCAGCATTAGGACTTCATCGCCAAGCTCATAAAAGGCACTAATTTGATTTGACACAAATAAGCTCTGTGAGACCACTTCATTATCTACATGCTGTAGAAACTGGTAAATGTAAGGATGCATACGGATTGCTTTCTTTTCCAGGCTGTGCACCGTTTCCAGTATTTCACTTTTGATTTTATAAACATCTTCAGCCACACCAAACAGGCTCAGCTTCTTTGATGAAGGATCATAAGTTATCTTCATGGATGGATACTGCTTATAAACATCTTCAAGTCTAGAAGTGTTTAAAACTGCATACTCTCCTGGGGCAATGGACACCTTTTCTTCAGTAACATTCTTTTCTCTTTCTATCTTCTTAGTGGCCTTTTCTATTAGCAAGTTCATTTCTTGCTCTGCATCCTTCATAAACTCTTTGCCACCTACCAAGACAACCATCTCCTTGGAAATGTCAGGTATGACTAAGACCTGATCCCTCTTCACACTATTTCTAATGGCTTCCCACACCTCTGAATTTATTTTATATTCAGTGGTCTTGTACTGTGATATGCTATTTGAAAACTTTGCAGAAACATCTTTATTCCATGTCTTGATCGCCTGAGCCATTGATCTTTTGTGGCTGGACAAAGCATTGGAGAAAGACAGCACAATTTGGGGATTTCCACAATAGGGTGGTGGCCATGTTATGTCACAGTTGCAATCTGCCATACTGTAATTTATTTTTTGGATTAGCTTCTGATCCTCCTGCAAAAGCTTCCAGATATGAGGATTCAGAGGCATTTTGATTGGTTCTGGTTTTTTTATTTGTGGCCCTTCCTTTCCATATAGAGCTGTGCCCAGTGAGCTGTGGTAAGGATATACTGAAATTGGAACTTGGTTGAGTGAATGCTGCTTTCTTAAGACAGTGTTTACATCTAAAAAGAAAAAGAAAAAACAACCAAAACAATCAATTAATTTTATCCATTTCACTTTACACACTTTTATTTTTTTTTTAAATCTGAAAAAGCAGAAACCCTTGAATTACTGCATTTCTGTTTATTTGAAAGGAGTATCTGCCTGTCTGTCTGTCAAGCACTTCTGCATCCCTGAAATGCTACCTTTTTTTCTATGTACCTTGGAGGACTTCATACATTGCAAATTCATAAAAGGCAGGGAAGGGGAGACCTCAAGAGTTTATTTAGTTCATCCACCTGCCCCAAG
This sequence comes from Crocodylus siamensis, assembly GCF_052110815.1. Classification (NCBI taxonomy): domain Eukaryota; kingdom Metazoa; phylum Chordata; order Crocodylia; family Crocodylidae; genus Crocodylus; species Crocodylus siamensis. The sequence goes on along the minus strand of NC_143398.1, from coordinate 236,343,990 downwards.
GCAGGATCAACTCTACGGAAACCATTTCTGTCAGATGTCTGTCTAACTTGCTCTTAAAACAAACAGCCTTCAACGATATAGATTCAAGAGCTTACCTGATACATTCTTCCTGATATCCAACCTAAATCTCTCTTGTGACAATATACGCCCATTACGTGTCCTGCCCCAAGTGGGGTGACTTCTCCCTTCAGTCCTCTTCTCTAGACAAAAACTCAGTTCTTTCAACCTTTCCTCATAGGTCATGGCTTCTAGATCTATTTAGACATCACACTGAGGTGTTGCCTTTTTTCCCCCCAACCATATAACACGGTTGATTCATGTTCAATTAGATCTTCTATAACCCCTAGATCTTTCTGTGGAGAGCTTCTTTCTAGCCAGGTGTTCTCACATTGCATTTTGCAGCTGTACACTGCATTTGTCCTTGTGGAATTTCACCTCTTCCAAGCCATTTTCCCCATTTCCCAAGATAATTTTGGATTCTAATATAGGTTGCAAGCACTTTGCAGGGCAGTATCTAAAATTAATAAATGCACTTACCACTTCCATTATACAAGAGATCAATGAAAGGATTGAAGAGTGCTAGACCCAGGACAGGCTAATGCAACCCTACTTGCCACATCCTTGAATTTTGAGAGTGAGCCATTAATTCCTACAGTGCTTTAAATATGTCCACTGCTTAACAAGCCAGAATGCTAGCCTGAATTAAGAACAGTAATAAATACTTATGCTTGACGTAAGCAAATTTAGTGCGTCATTTCTTTCAGAAAAGTAGAAGAAGTTCTACAGTCGGGTTCTTTCTGCCTCTTCATACATATTATGTTGTCAGCTGCTGGCCCATTACTGATTCCATTTCCAACAGGTTAAAAACTGAGGTAAGTCCCTTAAATGACAGACATGTCAGATGTGACGCATTGTATTCAGCTTTTTCAAGCAAGAATTGATTTATGGGAATGAGATTTTAGGTGGACCTGCACAATTACAATGCAATGTTTCACATGGAATTTTAAACACAGAAATTGTTGTGCGTTTCAAACAGATGTTCAATTTATTTAACCTCTTAGAGCCAAATCTTGCTGGTCTTTCCTTTAGGAGGGAGACAAGATCCTCATCTGGCGTAAAACTACGTAGCTAATACATTTTATATGAAGTCCAATACCAAAGCTAGACAAAAAGCATGACACTCTCTCTTCCTCCCCTCATCCTCATAATTGTGGGGAACTCAGGTGCTACAGCAAGGAATGCAGGCTAATTATCTATTGCAGGTAGAATGAAGAAAGAGTCTACATACTATATGCATCCAGCTCCCAGCCAGTCTGCTGCCAAACCAGAATTGTTAACCCTTTTCATTAAGTTGCTATTTCTCAAGTACCTATTCTATTTGCATGTTGCTCTTTACACCCTAAGATAGAACAAAATATTACACATTTGTACATTACCCTTGGAATCACGGAAGGTGACGAGAACTGCATTATCTTCGGATAGTTGTTGAACATCAGACACTTGTGCGCCTCCATTTTTCTTATTTTCAAAATAAACACTTATATAATCAGATGATATGTTAGGTGGCAAGTTTTCAATTTTAATCATGTTGGTCTCCTCCAGAGGACCCGCTTTAATTCCTTGCTGCTTTGCCCTGTGGTTTTCATTGAATGTTTGAACAAATTTCTCAATATCTAGAAACAAAACATGAATATCTGGAGAACTTGTTTTTCAGAGATCAGAAAACCAGAACAAACACTGTGCAGCAGAGGCAGACCAAAATGTTGTATTGCATGCCTTTTTTTTTGATACTATTATTCCAGTCTGTTACCTCAGCAGCAACAACAGGACCAAATAGAGGGTTTGTGCTCATTCAGTTAGTGCACCCTCGTACTCACCCAGTGTTCAACCATAGCTTGCTTTATGCCTATGACACTGGAGATTTCAGGGTAACCTCTTAACAAGAGCTACCCAAGTCTGTTTGGCTTCTATGATTAAACCAGACCGGAAGCAATTGATTTGGCCTGCCTGAAGTTTTATGTAAAGTTATTCCGACCTACACTGGATCCGGAAAATTCAATGTTTTCACTTGCCTAGAATAAGTGTCCCTCCATCAAACAAGTAAAATACCATTAGCTTTCAAGGTAAAGAGGGAGATGAGCAGATTTTACTTGTGTGGCAAATACTGCAGTGTCACAAATGTGTGACAATACCTGCCCAGGACTAAATGAGGAACTGTTGTCAGAAACAGAAATAAAGAACTGGAGCCATTCTGGACTTTTACCTGGACATTAAGACCTACAGACCATGCTCCCTCTCAAAGCTATTTGCTGACAACGGTCATGGTTTTCCATGCCACTGCATCTAATTTGTTAATAATAATCAAGCTTTTGCTCAGAACGAATTCACACTTCTCACTGAAGTGGAATGAGAGACAACTGATCATCCAGAATAGTTATAATGTACATTAGTATACTATACTGATGAAGGACACAGATATAGATGAGAACAAACTACAAAGTGGGCTTAAAGAAAAACTAAAAAGAATAGTGTAGGTTGCCTGCTATATAGTCATATGCTATTGGGGTGGTATATGGATTTGAAATGATTACCTTTTAGCAACCATATATTTGTTTAGGGACAAATACTGTGCCATCAGAGGCCAGGCAAAGCTACCATCAACTTAAATGGGGAAAAAAGGATGTAGCCCTTAGGAAATAATATTTGGTGCAGTTTACACCACAAAATAATGGCCCATAATCTTAATTTACCAAGTGCAAAACATGTATCACTTGCAACAGTTCACTGCCAGCTGCCCAGCACTTCTGTAGCTGAGTCTATAAAATTTAGAGATGGTTATTGTCCCAACTATGGTCACTATATGTAGTGGGTCCAACTCCTTTCTCCCTCAGACTGACCTAGTGTAGCTCCATTGACTTTAGTGGAGTTACCCTGGTTTGCAATGAGGAGAGATCAGGCCATGTGCAAAACCTTTGACATAACACCACCCTCATTTTTCTAGCTAAGCTAGGCACATTAGTTGAATGATCCCCCTTTAACATCTCAGATGAAAGAGATACACGGCATACATTCCTCCTTACCAATATTCTTGATAAACGTGATTACAGCAGCATTTAGTTCAGGTATTAGTTCCATACTGAATTCGTCATCATCTACTGATAAGCCACTGATATTCTCCACCAGTAGAGTCAACACACATTCTTTTGTAGTCTCCCGTACATTTTCTAGCACAACCAAGGATGAAGACAGGACTTCTTGAATATCCTCCACTTGAAGTGGTTTCACACAAAGTGCAATTTTCTTTACCGAGTGATTCTTTCGTTGCAAGATGTCTCGAGCATCTAGTTCCCCAGAAATACACATACACATACAAATCACCATTACATAACCAGTTCTGAGTAACTACAGGTATTAACATTAAGTAAGCCCTGATATATTTTTAAAGAGTAGGTTGATTCATACTTTCTTTTGTTATGGAAGAAGTGGAAACTTATTATAAATGTTAGAAGTAGGAATTAGGTTAAAAATTATTCTGTTATCCAGAATAATTTGAACCTGCAGCAGCATATGTTACCAGCTACATTACTAGTGCCAATTAGTCCTCAAGGGTCAAAGGGTATTGGCAGGGAAGAGTGTGTGCAACATGGACACCATGTTCACACAACTAACTTACATTGGTTCTGTATCTAATGTAAATTGCACCAAGATATGGAGCATACAGATGTGCAACTACTATATTGTTATATACAACTTGCTCCAGAATATAAAAGCCTTGTTTTTTGAAAGACAGAATAAAGAAAAAAAAGACAGCAAGCTTTTCCCAGAGTTATGGCTACACAGAGATGGGACAGAGCTTAATCTTCAGCAGACTCATCCTCCTTTCCCTACTTAGCTGCTGCTGAAGACTGGTCTCCATGACTGGATCTATAATTTTGGACAGCTGAAGAGTTTCCAAGGTTGTGAAATGGGGGGAGAGACTCCAGGAGGAAACAGACAGCAAAACGGCCCTAAAAAGGTTAGCTCGATCAAGGTAATTAAAAAGTGATATGTTCATTAATACCTCTGGAGTGAAGAGCAAGGAGCCATTAAGTCACTGCCTCAGTATTAATACCAAGGCTGCTGCACTGTGGAGCAGGAATCAAGGGAAGAAAGTCAGCATCCCCATTTAATACACACACCCCAATTTTGAGGGGCTTATTTTGCGGAAAAAGGTACATGTTGTATGTAAGAATAACAGTAGAGAGGGATAGCTGGACAAGGCTAGAAGCTATTACACATCTTTGCAACTAGGTGGTAGGACAGCTGATAATAGCCTGTTTGCTACGAACAAATGACTACCCTGGATAAGCTACATACAAACAACGCCTACATCAATACAACTTAGACCAGGTATAGTTTTAATATAAGATTCTTTCAGAGGTAATTTGAGACAAAAATTGAGCAGTTAGGCCAGTATCATGTTCACTCTCTCCCCTCCTCACACCCCACAAACACCTGTGTAAAGGCTGACCATCTCAGTACAAAACAAATCGTTTATCTTGACCCTAATACAGTGCTCTTGATTAGTATGTGAACAGTCCTTGCTGATCTTTCAATCAATTAGCTTAAATTTCTACCAAAATATATTTAATATCTTTATTTAGGAAGCCATTCAGCAAGGCACATATGCAAGTATAGTCCCATTAAACTTAAACTAGTTATTAAGGCTAGGATTTTCACAGAAGGATCAGTGAAGTAGGTGTTCATATCCCATGGATACAAATGGGAAATGGGTGCCTAACTTTGAAATGCTTTAGCTTCTCAGAGTGCTTTATTGGACCTGAGCCCTAAGCTCAAATATCACATTGCTGCTGGAAACATTTCTTTTCACTATTATAATAAAAGTAACTAAAAATTACTATCAGCAAGACTGGAAAAACGCATTATTTCTGTCCATTAATGTTGTGCATTTGATAGCACTTTGTATAGAGTAAATCTACACCATTTGCACTGAATAGTCAGCCTGTTTCTCTTGCTTGCTAAGGTAACATAACAGAAAAAAAAAAGACTTTAGCCAAAAGAAAAACGTAACCATCAGGCTACAAAGAAAATTACGGGGCCTGTGTAAGACCTGAAGTCACTTAAAATTCATTTTCAACTGGCTAAATAGTTCCTCATGAAAATGCTACTGAAACAGTCAAGCAAACCCTTTCCCGTCATCTTACCTGTCAGTACAGTAGCAATGATGAGGTCAGATCAATTGTTGCTGCTGATCTGACTTTTATTATACAGTGGCCAAACATTTGGTGAACACAACTCCCTGGCTTATAGCTATAGCACCTGGGTTTTCAAACACTCAGACCATAGACTGCTTAGCTTTCAAGGTCAGGTACACTCAAATCTGGCCTGCCCACGCACTCAAGCAAATATTATCTAGTGAAGTTATTCCTGAGAGCCTTTGTCTTATGCCACATGGAGCTATGCTCCTCCCTACTAGCACTCTTTCATCTTGACCTGCTTCCCTGATCAGTTCTCTTCCTGTCTCTTGGTTTAAGTTTTCTGGTCTTCTCTGTTGCTTTCCTAATTTCCTCCAGTGGCATTCACATTGGAGGAAGGGAAGTACAACAGGCCGTGTGGAGCTTCATGAAGCTGAACAATAGCGAGCTCAGTTAAACTTAGGCAGCTGGAAGCTACATAATGGTCAGAAGAGGACAGCAGATTAATCTCTACTTCTCACTTTGACTAAAAGCCAAGAAGAAAACTCTGGAGGTGCCCTTGAGTCCTACCCTAACAAAATGAGAAACAGTGAGGCTTCAGTCAAAATGGTGATTTTTATGTTGCAGGTAAGTAACCTGAGGCCTGGGTTTTCTTTTCCACCGACGGTCTGTGAGTCTCAATAAACCCTGGTTTCTGAATACAGCTTAGTGATTCTGCAGAACAGTTGTGCCACAGATGGCACCCACAAAGATTTGTATACTTCATCTTAAATCAGCCCCTCTGCCCTCAACCCCCTCTCTCACACAGGAGGGTCAAACTATGATTCAGGCATTTCTGGTTACTCTCAGAAGTTAGGTGTCATAAACGTTCTGGGTTTTCAGGTGTAAGACCTCGGCACTGAGGATAATCATGAAGTGTCCTCTTGAATGTAACTTAATTAAAGGTAACTTAGCCTGAAGGTAGTTTTGCTTGTACTCCTCTCTTCCAAATTTGGTTGAGGTTCTCTATTCTCAGAGTGTTTGATGAATAGTTCTACAGCCAATATCTCAGTATAAACCTAACTCTAATCTAATCCAACAAGGAAGCCATCTCAGTCCAGGAATAGCCTTTTTCCATTTTCTGGTAACCCTGGCACCCTATACCACCCTAACTGGAAATATGCCCACCCATATCCAGAACTTTTAGTAAAGCATTTCCTTAGGCAGCTGGCAAAGCTTATCTTGCCCACAGTGCCAGGATAGACTTGGTATAACAAGAATTTTGAAAAATAGCATCAGCATTTCTCTTTTCTGCAATACTATGGGATTTACTCCCTTTCCCAGCTTCCAGAAAAAATGGAATCTGGGTGAGGTAAAAAGCACGAGGTAAAGTTTGCACTCAATCTGCAGCCAAAGCACAATGCAGCCCCCAACCCCAGGTGCTGAACTGGAATAAGGCCTGTTGCTCCACTATCCTCCTTATATAATACCCTGCATTAGATCTTTGTAAGCATGGGTATAGCAATTAATCCCAGCATTCCCCACTTGTGCTACTATATTCAGAGCTTGTGTGAAACCTACAACATCTCTAGTGCAGCGCTGTGGGTGGTACAAACCGTGCGCATGGGCCTAGGAGTGGGGAACAGTACTCCGATCACACCTAGTCCTACATAAACAGGATGGGATTTCCAGGGAATGGAGAGCTTTGCACCAACAGTGGCCTACTTTTGAGAACCACCACAATATCGTACCTTCTTCCTTTTCAAAGGTGATGAAAATTTGTTGATGGTCTCTGACATAGGACTTGATGGGTCCTCCACCTGACCGCTTTTTATTTTCAAAGTACATTTCCAAGAGATCATCTTCAATATCCTCCTCAGTGGCAGTTGTGATGACCACAGTGAATTCCTTAGAGGGCATTGTCTCTCCTCCAAATTTCCCTGAAGGATCTGGGGGGAAAAAAAAAAAAAAATCAAAGACAGGAAGTCTGATAAAAAATTTAAATAACTAAAATTAGGTGCTCCCCTCCCCTTCTAAGGACTTTATACCAAGTTTACCAGCTCAAAAACAAGGGGAGAGGAAAAATAAGGAAGAGATTTTTTTTCCTAAAAGGACCCATCTCAGTTTTGTTTAATAGAGTTCTTTTAAAAAAAAAATTCTACTGTACTGGCATGGGAAGATTTGGGAACAATAGTACTAGAAACAAGGTCTCTGTTTCTCTACACAACTGGGACTGCAGAGGCAGGGACTTTTCACAAGGCCTAGTCAGTTTGACTAAGCCTTGACAAAGGTGAACCACTGGTTGGGCTTTGATTTCATTTCCCCTTATTTCCCATCATTATCGCAAGCACAGTTCCAACAGTGGGCACACTGGTGGGACGTCTCAGGCAGATGGGCTGCTGGCAGTTAACAGGGTTTTATCACTGTGACATCTAGCCCAATTTTGAGTGGCACAGGATGCAGTCCTGAAAATGCATACATTTTCTTGCCATTTTCCAGTTGGCCTAATAAAAAGGTATCACTTTGGAACCAAGAGTTCTAGTGTTTTGTATGTCTTTTTGTCTCAGACCAACATGGCCACCAAGTACACCCCTACAATATTACCAACACTGGCAATGCTGCCTAGGCAGTAGCACTAAGGGTTATCTGTGCAGTGTTGCCAGCGTTGGTGATTTACAAAGAACCAAGGTCAAGCTGCAGAAATCTGCCTAAAGCAAAGGCCCCAGAGCCCGTTTCCAAGTGACTGCAAAGTACACCCTTTATAGATAGTACAACTAGTCTGGTCAGCAAAGTAAAGGAAAAAAAACAAAAATCAACACATCTGGCTAAACCAATAAACTAAATTAAACAAAGCACAAGGCCTGGATAGTGACATTATAGAAGAACGCCTTAAAACAGATATTCAAAATACAGTATATCATAAAATGTTAATAGTAGTGGTTACTGTACCCACATGTGCCAAATACAGTTTTGTAAGAAGAGATGTGTGTGTTCATGGTTGTTGGGAAGTTGTAGGCAGGCAAGGTTCTTTGGATAGATGTGATATATTTTATAAGGCCAAATAAGTCATCTAATCCTCCCTTCCAGAACTGGAACTTTCACAACGATGCAAATCCCTACTAATTGACACCTTCCTAGTCCATAAAAGAACTGGCCTGATTCAGTTCAGGTCCAAAAGTGTCAGCAAAATGGAAACTATCAATAAAGCCAACCAGAGAATATTTATTAGACCATCAAAATGAGCGGTCTATAAATATAGGGTATAGATTTGAGAGGAATTTGAAGAACTTGGCATATACAAGAAGACTTGCTACTATTCTTCATGCCATCCTCTATGCCCTTCTTGAGAATCCCCAGTTGATATAGGTAAGAATCCATGTTGCGTCATCATTCATAGCCAGATAGACTTTAGGATAAGTCTATTTTTGTGTTTTGGGGTACAACTAATGCATGGTCATGTTGCAGACCCATTTCTTCCAAGTAGCAATAGAGAAAGCTTAATTGCAAAGGGGTAGGCTAACATACAGGCTTGTTGAATTCGAGACTGCCCACAGTTAACAAATTGCAAACATACCTGGCTTCGGCTCTTGCTCTACATGCACAGAATTCCCATCAGCACTCGGGGCTGGAACAAATGCTTCCGATTCATTAACTAGAAGGAAAAACAAAAAACAAAACAAAAAACCCACAAGTGATTGTTGCTTACTGCAGGTAAAAAAAAAACCCCTCTGTTTTCACCGGTACAAATTCATCTAGCTTGATTGTGTTGCCTTTGACAGCATTTACCTTTAAAACATTCATACCTTGTAGTATATATTTATTTCAACCCAGGCATGGTATCATTCAAACATGTTGTACAAGCTTAAAGATTAAGAGGCATTACATTAAAAATAAACTAGTACACAGAAAACCATTAGAACGTGTCCCTCTATAATTTTTCCTGAAACATGGATCAGCCTTCCCAACACATTACAGCACTTTGAAGTGAACACTTGCTTCTAGAAAAGAGACTGTTGAAGAACAGATCTCAGAAACAAGCTTTCTCTGGTGAGAAGCAACTTTGAGGCTTACACCCCTAATGTGAGTGATTAATGCTTAGTACAGTATGGTCCTGATTCTGCCCAAGAACTTTGACTGGTACTGCAGCAAGAATACTTGTAATAGTAATTTGAGACAAACTCAACGACTGAAGCTGCCAGACTGCACTGGTCTTACCACCTATGTTCACATGTGAACAACCTTTATTGTACAAATAAGGGGTTCTCAAGCAGGATAATGCAGTGCTGGGCCATTGTAAACTAATAGGAAAGGAGAACCTTAGTTTTGTTTGACCTAAAAGCCCTATACCAAGAGTCATAGCAAAAAAATAAATAATTTTTTTCACTCAATTATCAAGTTTAATTAAGGCAATTTGTGCTATCAATTAAGCATGAGTTTTCTGGAGTTCAATAATGGTTAAAGAAAATGTGGTGGGGACTCAAGTCCTTTTCTGGACAAGGACTTAATGGATATGTTGATGCAAAGTACTGCATGTTGTGCTGAGATGCATTAGCTCTGGCTGTGCTATATCTGGAGCCAGAAGCATAGCCATATTAATGATGCACTGGCCTCAGATTCTTAAGTTTTCCTTAAAGTAGTTCAGACACAGTGCTACACTAATGCAGGTCTGCTGCTTCCAGTTCCAGAACTAGCACAGACAAAGCTAGCTTGAGTATCTCTGAAGTGCTGCCTTGAACACCTACTTGGAACGCCTTCAAGAGAAATTTGGATGTTTATCTTGTTGGGATCCTTTGACCCCTGTGACTTCCTATCCCTGGGGCAGGGGGCTGGACTCGATGATCTTCCGAGGTCCCTTCCAGCCCTAATGTCTATGAAATCTATGAATGAAAATAGACAGACCCAGAGATGTTGCACCCGGACAGCAGCTTGCAACATGAAATAACAGCACTCAGCAGTCAGATCCAGAATATTCCTCACTTAAGTTGACTGCTGTTCTGGATAACCATATGCCACCAGAATCCAAATCCAGGTATGAAAAACAGATCTCTACTAAAGGCTCTTTCACATTTCCAATTTTCTCATTGACTTACTAGCTGCTAGACTGGGACAAGAACTAAGAGACAGTGGGAAAATTTCTCTTGCTTACTAGGAGTTTTAATCTTTGAGACCCACCAGTCAGCCCTTCACATAGCACAGCAGCTTCATTGCACAAACCAGCACCTAGATTTTATTTTATAAAAACAAATCTGATGCATTTAGTGTGGTTTATGGTTTCAAACAAAAAATTACCTGACTCTTGGAATGTGCTGGCTGGCTCCGGCTCCAGCTCCTGAAACCAGAACAATCAACCCATTAAAAATACCATATTTACTCAATTCCAAGATGAGGTAATTTCCTCATTTAAAAAGCATAAGCTGGTGGAAGGCAGAAAAATGCTCTCTGTCCCTGCGGCCTCAGCTCCTGCCCACTGCACCCTCAACTTCTCTCCACCTCCTTCCTCTACTCTGCCACCCCCTTGTGTCTCCTCACCCTGCAAACTGTGTCCCTGCACTTGTCTGCAGGGGCAGATAAGCAGCAAGGGGCAAGGTGTGGGGGGGCAAGCATCAGGGGCCAAACCCCATTGCCTGCCCCCTCATCTCTTGCCTTCTACTGCTTGCCCTCCCTGCTACTGCTTTCCTCACTGCAGCAGCAAGGGGAATGAATTTAAGACAGCCCTCCAATAATTAAATGTCGTACATGGAAAATTATAGCACATTTATAAATTTTCCATGTATAGTATCTAATTATTGGGTATCATAACAAATTCAGGGTCATCTTGGACTCAAGTAAATGCGGTATCACCTGCTACTGTTTCAAAAGCTCTGGCCTCTGGCCTGGGCAAGGAGGGCATGCCGTAACTACTTACCTGCTGGGGGATCGGCTCCTCCTGAGACTCTTCCTTCTCAGTTGTGCTTGTTGTTTCCAGCTTCCTGACCACCAGCTGCAACTTCCCCATCTCTGCCCAATCGACCTCATGGTTCTTTTGGTCAAGGACTCGCTGCCTCACTAAAATACAAAGGAGAACTATGATAGTCATGGTTAAAACAGGCATTAGTTTATGTCTACGTGGCCTCAAAATGGGCCACACACTTTTTTCCACTGAATGCTTAAATCACAAAATTTTCACAATGAAAAAAAAAATGCCAACAACAAAAGAAACAAATCTTAAAAAGAGATCCAAAAAAAGGGTTAATAAATTGAACTTGAATCGTACCGGTCCTTACTTCCCATTTCTCTTTCTTGTTTCCATACTGTCTAGTTAGGGCTTCATCATCATCCTCTCTCTGATGTCAGGGGAAGGGACCTTGCCACCATCTCAGTGGCATCTAGGAGCACTTTTACACGTGCTCTAGGGGTGGGAGGGCTGATGCTTTAATTAGAGAGGCTCCAAGAGCCGCGCTAAAGCGCAGCCATGTCTCCTGCATCAGCGTCCCTGCGCTTAAAGATGGCAGTGAGGGCACTTGAACAAGCTTTAGTTCAAGCACCCCTGCTGCCATTTTTAAGCGCGGGGACATTGATACAAGACGCAGGAGGCTGCTGGAGTGCACCAACTGCGGGAACTCCAATGCGTTGAAGCAGCCTCCACACTCATGTCCAAGTGCCCTAGCAGTCTGCTGCTGTTGGTGCTATACAAATTTAATACATAATAATCCAGCCCTACATAAAGAGCTGAATGGAACAGGAAGAGTTTGGTTCCCTGAGCTCACAGGTGGTCCAGAAACTGTTCATCTGGAGTTATCTACAGTGCCTTTATAGCAGGGGCAGGCAATTATTTTGGGCGAAGGGCCGCTTACTGGGTTCTGGCAAGCCATCAAGGGCCACATGCCAGGCAGCCAGGGGCAGATATATATTATATTAATTGTTTTAGGGGCTCTGCAGGCCGGATAGAATGGCCTGGCGGGCCGCATCCAGCCCCAAGGGCTGCATTTTACCCACCCCTGCTTTATACAGCCCACTAGGTCCCCCCTCCGTCTCCCAACGCAGTCCCTGCTAAAGGCTGCTCCAGGGCTCTGAAGGGTTGATGAAGACGCATATGAGGAGTTACTCAACAGTAACTTCTAGGTGGATGCTTCCTCTTATGCAGCTGTAGAAACTGGGAAGCACAAAGGAAAAATACAAAAAGGTTTGTTCATATCAGAGGGAGACCAGCAACATCAGAGTACCTTCACTTTGCCTACTGTCCCAACACTGGAGTAGGTAAAAGCATGAAACACCAGAGCCTGGGAATGTAACCTACTGCAACGCATTTCATCAGAACCCAGTGCCATGAGGCCCCTGTATGCCTCATTTATCTGGGCACTACCAAAATTGGGACTGGAACATAAGGTGGATACAATCACTCCTTTGGAGGGCGCTCCATCATAGAGAACGTCTATGAAGCTGACACCTCCATATCATGCAATCATCCTAGCCATATTAGGGGGTTAAATCCACCTCCCCTTTCAAATACTGATTATGCCATGAAATTAGAACTTCTTTGTACAGCATTTTTAGACCACGGGCTCCATCTAATATTTACTTGTTATTAAGTCTCACTCAAAGTAATGTTACATTTACAGATTTCATAGAACTGTGGTAGAGATGGATGAAAGGCCCCTAGTAAGAAAAGAAGTGCGATATAAACAGCCTTCTACGGCGAGATTCAAACACTGCAGAAGTACCAAAAATTTGCAGGGTCACTCAATGTGGCGCGCATGGAAAATGAAAACAAGGCTCATAGACAAGTTACGTGTGGAAGAGTGGGCAAGAGCTGTAAACGCAACCGAGAAAAAACTTGTAGTAAATAACTGAATATCACAGTTATGTCATTCTTGGTATCCTCTCAAGCTTGGTACAAACTGCGACTGCACCTACCTGGACATACAAGGAAGCAAAGGGCAGAGAGAGGTTGCTCGCATCTCAGAGCAGCCTGCCAAGTTTGTGAGCTCCATGTGCAAGGAAGGCACAAGTAAGTGGGAAAGGGGAGGCTGGAGAAAGGCAGGAGACCAAATGAAACCCCAGTTCCTGTCCCTCAACAACAAGCAGCGATAAGCAAACAGGATTTTTGGTTTAAAAAACAAAACTGACTTCCTCCCCTAAAGCACTGCCACTCTCTCCCCATCCTCCCCCAGCCCAGGCAAAAACAGATTCTTCCCCTGTCTATTTATAAGCAGGCACACTCATATAAGAAACACTGCACCCAGCAATGACATGCAGCCACTCCTGGGTGCCCGACGGAGGAACCATTTTAACAGTGCACGGCAACAGCTACCAATTTTAGACGCAAGAAAACATTTGGAGATAAAGGGGAAAGAAACATCTCTGATGTTTTTTCAGCTCGCTCAATTTGGTCATGTGACAGCATAAGGAAGAGTTATTTTCCCCCCAGTCCATGTCTCTTTTTTCTGTGAATGTCAAACAGGACCAGAAGGAAAACCATGATACAAACGACACAATTTTTTTTTTCTTTTGCAGCACTGCTGGAGACTCCTGACCAAAGGGCAGGGAAAAGTAAAGTACGGTCTCCAAACATCCACAGCTGGCAGGAGCTTGCCGCTCTCAAAGCAGCAGGTAAGAGCACAGACCGGGGCCTGGGGTCGGGCTCCTCCAGTGTCACAAGCTGCATTTGCCAACTCAGCTGCTCTCTTACTTTGCTCTAGTTGGTCTCGTTTTCTCTTCAAGGAAGCAGGAGCAGACTTACCAACCCCACCGGCACATTTCAACTGATTATTTCTCCTCCCACCCGCCCGCCCCCCACCCCAAATTAAATAAAAAAGGAGCAGTTAATACTCAGAGCATGAGACAGGTGGGGGCAAAGGGAATGAGAATGTAATTATGCCAGGCCCCCAACCTCACGGAGCCCCTCAAAAGTATGCAATTTGCTGAAGAGGCATTAAACTACAAGTAACATAGTCACTGCAAGTGGCACGGGATCCCTCGAGCCTACACGGACATTTCAGATGTGGGACGTTGGTTGCTGCGGTTCTCCTGCTTTACCCGGGCGGGGCAGGTTTGGGGGACAGGCTTGCGCTAGGGCAGGGCTGGCGGCAGGTTTCTCTAGAGGTCACGTAGACAGCGGTTCCCAACCCGTGTTATACAGCGGACCGGCATGGGAGCCGGACGGGGCGCACAGAGCTGGCTACCTCCCTCCTGGGGCTGCCCACCTTCACGCCGCGGGCCCGGGCGGCAGCTTGTGCCGTGGCCTGGCAGCCAACGCTTCACTGCACGGTCCCGGGAGGTTTGGAGAGGGAAGACCCTGCCCCTGGCCGGGGTGAGAGGCCCCTTCTGTCCCCATTTCTGTGATTCTCCCACACGTGTCAACGCAGCGAATCTTTAGCCATTTCTTCCAAAACCTGCGCATGGCGCTCCTGCATCTCTGGGGGCACCCACCCACCCAGCCAGCCAGCCCTCTCCAGAGGGAAAGCCCCAGAGGCGAGGGGCGGTTTATAACTGCCCCCTCACCGAGAAGCCCGGGCGCACGTGGATGAATGGAGACAGGCCACACACCTGAGAAGAGCCCCCCGGCTGAGGGCCAAGAGCCGGGCGGGCTGGAGAGAGGTGCGAGGACCCCCGCCCCGCCCCGCCCCGCCCCCTACCTCGCTCGTCGGCGAAGCAGACCAGCACCTGCCCGCACCGCTCCCTCAGCTCGCACTCGCCGCCGCCGGACCGCCGCGCGCTCTGGAAGTAGCGGAGCAGTTTGTTGCGCAGCGCCCGGGTCAGCCCCGCCGGCCCCGCCGCGCCCTCCACCACCACCGCGAACCGGCCGCCAGGCCCCTCCGCCGCCGCCATCACCACGGCCCGCCGTGCTTTCGGTTTCGTTTCCCGCCAGAAAGGGGGTGTCCAGCGCCCCGCCCCGCCCGGGCAGCAACCCCGCGCAGCCGCGATCCCGCACAAGGCAGGGCCCGTGGGGGGTTTTGCAGGGAGGGCAGCCGGTCGTCCGGTTTTCTACAGGACAGTCTGGCTTATCTGCTCCTCTGTGGATAGCAAACCCCATGCCCTCAGTTTTTCATCCCTAGGCCCAACACCCCGCTCAGCCTGCCCCTGCCACCACCTGTGGGAGCTCCCGCCTCAGCCCAACCAGGCGCCAACACGTGCCACACGGGTGGGCCGACCCCGCTGCAGGTGCTCCCCACGCCACTGCCACCCCTGCCTCCCTGCTCGGCCTACCCATGCTGCCAACGCCACGGCCTGCGAGAGCTCCTCGCTCACTGTCACTATGCCCCTGCTGCTGACACCACCGTGGCCACCTGCCGGAGCTCCCTGCTCGCCACCACCAAACACCGCCACAGCGGCCTGCGGGAGCCCCCTGCTCATCACCACTGCGCCCCCAACGCCACCACAGCTGCCTGCGGGAGCTCCCCGCTTGGCCCGCTGCTGACACCGCTGCGGCTGCCTGAAGGAGCTCCCTGCTGCCATGCTCCCTGCCAACACGGCCACAGCGGCCTGCACGAGCTCCCTCCTCACCGCCGCTACGCCCCTGCCGCCGACACCACTGCAGCCGCCTGTGCGAGCTTGTTGCGTTGCGAATATTATCGAAAATGTATTTTAGGTGAATGCCTGAATGAATATGGTATTGCGCATGCCCAGTCTACTGAGAGAGCAGCCTTGAGAAGACCAAACAAACCATCTACAAGAAGATGAGGAGCAAGCGGACTGTACCTTGTCTCCCCTGTCTCAGGATGTTGTAAACCAAAGTACAGTAAAAGCTGTATTATCCGGCACTTTACAAGCTGGCATGCTGGTGTTAGAAATGGAGTGTTGTTAGAAGTGCACAGTTTGCATCTCGTACCTGATAAGCAAAAGACACTGCCAAGGACTTTTTTCTTGGCCAGCCTTGCCACAGTTCTTCTTATACTAAATCACACTCTCCCCCAGCCTCCCCCTAGCTTTTCTCATGCAGATTACAGAAGCTGGAATTCAACTGACTGTGTCCTTGAAAGGGGGGGGATTTAAACTCTGGGTGACCTATAGAACTTTCTGAGCATGCTTGATTAGCTGATGCATATTTACTTCTCCGCCCTGCATACTTAAGTAGTTAATTATAATGTACATGCGATGGATGAAGTGATGTAACCACACATATGTTTGTATGAAACGGAAATGAGCTGTAAGAGTTCCTGTTTCTGCACACGTGCCCAGGAGGGAAAGGATAAATACGGGCTGAAAAATTCCTCAGGGGTTCGGAGTAATCTGAGTCTTTGACTCTGCTCTGACCCTATTTGTAAATACACCTTTTGTGCTGCTAATAAGTGTGTGTGTCTGAGATTCTTTGCGAGCCTCCAAAGAAACAAACCGCTTTTTGCATCACCGGCTTGCAAGGTAAAAGCAAAACCGGAAGTGCCACCATGACCCTTCTGGTTTCACCAAGCCCCCAGGCCCTGGGGCATAGCAGCCTGCGTGGCACCCGCCTCCCCATCCCTCAGGCCCATGGGAGTGGCAGCAATGGGGCAGGAGAGGCAGCAGCCCAAACAGGCAAAGACGCCTGTTCAGGCCTCTCAGATAACCACCAGATTTTGTTATCCAGCACCCCCTATTCCCCAGGGGTGCCAGATAACAAAGCTTTTGCTGTAACTCCTTACCATCCATTTTACCATATACATGTCTAATAGGGCTGTGTGAAACAGCACCATTGTGTTTCGACACAACAGCGTTTTGTTTCAAAACTGCTGTTCCATTTCATTTCATCAAAATGGGCTGTTTCGACATTGCGCCCATAGGCTATAATGGGGAAGCTCAAAACAGCCTACAGCTTTGTCATTTCTGTCCTGATTTGGATGAACCTTGCAGGAATGGTAGTCCCTTCTGAGACCATGAAGCCTGCCAAGTTTCAAGAAGATCGGTGCAGGGGTTTCAGGGAAACTGCACCTCAAAGTCTTGAAAGCAAAAAACTCATGTCACGTCTACGTGTTAAGCCACAGCAGGGTGAAAGCTGCAGGGACGATAGCCCCTGCTGAGGCCACAAAGCCTGCCAGCTTTTAAGGAGATCGGTGCAGGGGCAGTCTGGGTTCTGGGGGCCTGCACCTCTAGCTGCTTACAGGAAAATCTCATGACGGGGGGGCGGTACATGCAAGTGTTAAGGTGCATCCTCACTTAACTGACCCCAATGCAGAAAGCAGGACAGTTCAAACAATGCTGCCTTTTGTGCAATTTTTCCATCCCTCCCCCAGAGCACTGGGATTGAAAGGGACCACAGTCATTGCCCAGCTACAGTCAATAATGAGAGCACTCCTTCCCTCCCTTCCTCTCCTTACTTTAATTTCTGTTTCCCGGAAGGCAAGCCCAGCTTGAGCTCTGAAACTCAAAACGTTTAGAAAATTTCAAAACTTTTCGACTCGCCTTGTTTCATTTTGAGGCTGTTCCGAAGCACTCTGTTTCATTTCAATTTAGCTGTTTTGAGCTCGAAACAAGTCAAAATGAAACTGCCAGTGTAATTCCACACAGCCCTAATATTAAAGCCAGGGGTGGGCAGTTACTTTGGGTGGAGGGACGCTTACTGAGTTTTGGTAAGCCATCAAGGGCCACATAACAGGCAGCCAGGGGAAGATAAATATTCATTTTGTAAATTTTTTAGGGGCCCCGCAGGCCGAATCGAATGGCTTGGTGGGACGCATCTGGCCTGCGGGCCAAATTTTGCCTACCCCTGGTCTAAGCCATGAGGTACGTGACTAGTGTCAGTTCAGCAGCAACAAGGTGACTGGCTAAGTGGGCTGTCGGGGCAAAGTCTGCCTAAACTTAGCATAAAAGTGTTAGAAATATTATTAAAAATGCATTATCAATAAGTCTTGTTAAAACAGTGCAGCTGTCAGCCCTCCCTGGTGAGAGAACTGGGAGAGCTACTGAGAGCTCTTTGTATTAAGGTATCACTCCCTCTTTGTTTTGCAAAGTTACTATCTCTTTGTTACAGTAAAGCATATACTCCTCAGCTTTTCTCATGCAGATAAGAGTAAATTGCAGTTCTAGCCTTGAAGCAAGGAAAATTCAGACTTTTGTAACCTCAGGTACTGTCTGCCCATGCGTAATGAATTAATACATATAAGCCTATCCGCCCCGCATACTTAAGTAGTTAATTATAATACACATGCGACGTATGATTCGACGTATTCACATACATGTTTGTATGAATTGGAAATGAGTTGTAAAAGTTCCTCCTTCTGCACACGTGGTCAGGAGAGAGGGGATAAAGCCAGCTGGGCAGTTTCCCTCGGGGGCAGCAGAGTGTTTGATCTTTTGTCTCTCTCTCTGACCCTATTTGCAAATATATACCTTTTGTGTTGCTAATAGAGTGTGTCTGTGGCTGAAGGTTTTTTTCGCCTCCCGAGAAACGAACCGCGATTTTTACATCAATAATTGGCGCCCAACGTGGGGCTTCTCGAGGACTACCCCGGAATTCAGTGACGGAGCGCCTCCGGTACCAGGGGAAGTGCGCACCGAGCCGACTTTGGACTCGCCCCTGGAATTTGAGGTTTAAGTCCGAATATCCGGGAAGTTAAAGGAAGTATCCCATGTAAATTCTGAGTTTCTGGAGAGGCAGACACACTTTGGAATTTGGATCGAGATCTCTGGGGTATCTGAGTGAGTATACGAATTCGCTTTGCCCAATCTGGTGTACGGATCTAAAACAAAGGATGTGTAAGTTTGCTGAGAAATTCTAGGCTCAGCTCTCATTGTAAATCATCTGTTGTTGAGATCTTTTTGGTATTTGGTGTGCCTTGGGCGCATTTTTGTGGGCAAATGGGTACGAGTCGCTCTCGTGTAGAAAACAATATTGATACCCCTCTAAAAGTCTTATTACGTCATTTTAATAAATTTGCAAAGCCGGCCGATTATGGAATAAAAATGAAAAAAGGTGATTTAACTAAGTTTTGTCAACTCGAGTGGCCAACATTTGGGGTCCACTGGACCCCAAAAGGATCCTTTGTGCTAAAAGAAGTGATAGCTATCCATGAAAGTGTTATGCAGAATGGGTATTGGAATCAGTTTCCTTATATTGATTGTTGGTTGTGGGTGGTTCAAAATCAGCCACCTTGGATTAAGAATTACTTAGTAAAGTCTCATGTGATGCTTGTTAAGAAAAAGACTCGGGGGGGGGGGCGCCTGTACTTCCTGAGTCTAATGAGGGGGGGGATTCTGAATTGGCTGAGTACCGGACCCGCGCTCCGGTTGCCCTGTCGGGTAGCGAACATGAGTCAGATGCCTCCTCGGGGTCCAGTCCTTCTGCACCACTGCCCCCTCCCTTAGAGAGACCACCACCGACGTACCAATGCATACCTAATGAGTTAGAGCGTGAGCCTCAGCCAAGTGCCTCATCTGAATCGGGAAATAAGGGTTATTATTTGCGCAAGCCTGTAGAGTCACAGCCGGTGTTGAACTGTCCGATGTGAGAGGTTATTGGGGAAGGAGGCACTGCAACTTTTGTCTACACCCCATTTAGCACTTCAGATTTATTTAACTGGAAGAATCAGAGCCCCTCTTTTCGTGAAGACCCTGAAAAGATGAGGGACCTGTTCCGATCTATTGGGCAGACTCATCGACCCACTTGGGCTGATGTCCAGATGATGCTCCAGACCCTCCTAACCCCGGAGGAGAGGAGATTAGTGTTGGGGACAGCGGAACGTATTGCGGTGGCTAGAGTTGAGTCAGAAGGTGCTGCTAGTCGTACTCTGCGTGATACCTGCCCTGTAGAGGAGCCGAGATGGGATAATCATACTGCAGAGGGCAGAGAGCTAAGTGCACGGTATCTGGGAATTATAGTGGAAGCAATGGGAAAGGCAGTGCCTCAGGTTACCAATCTGTCTAAATTGTATGAGGTGAGACAAGGAAGAGAGGAGGATCCCTCAGCTTTCCTTGGGAGGCTGTATGAGGCGTTTCGCAGGTTTTCGGATCTGGATCCAGAAGCCCCGGATAACCAGCGCATGGTAAATCTTATGTTTATTGGTCAATCTGCTGCTGATATCCGTAAGAAGTTACAGAAAACTGAGGGAGGTGCTGGGAAACCGATTTCAGAGCTGGTGGAAATTGCATATAAGGTGTATGGGAATCGTGAGCAAGTGCAGGAGCGCAAGGAGGATAAAAAGGCTCAGCGACAGATGGCAGCACTAGCAGCTGCTATAACTGGAGGGAACCCTGGAAAGGCTGGGATACAGAAGAGGAAGGGAGAAAGAGTGGGAGCAGATGTTTGTGCTTATTGCAAGGAGAAAGGACACTGGAAGAGGGAATGCCCGAAGTTGAAGGAGAAGAGAGAGGGGGAACCGAGAGGTCACCTCATGCAGGCAGAAGACAAGGGTGAGGATTCAGAATGAAGGGGACAGGGATCTAAGACCACTACCCTTCGGGTTGGAGCCCGAGAAGATCCCATGGTAACCATTAGGGTTGGTGGCAAAAACTTTGAAGCCTTGGTGGATACTGGGACTACATTTTCAATGATTCCAGAAAAACCCCCCTGTGCAGGAACTAGTGAACAGCATGTACTTGTGGAAGGGATTGAGGGAATGCAAACCCGACTCCCTGTTTGTAAACCACTCCTCACCAAGGTGGGGGACCATTTGCTCGAGCACTCCTTTGTGTATTCTCCAAGTTGCCCGGTTGCACTCCTTGGGCGGGACTTACTCACAAAATTGCAAGCTGAGATCTTTTTCAGAGACGATCAGATGGTGGTCCAGCTACCTGTCAAGCAGAGCTCGAACTATCAGATGGCTCTCCTGGAGGACCGATGACCTGCAGTAAGTCCAGAAGATCACATGATTGGAGTAGACCCCTTGGTATGGGCTGATGGAACCCCTGCGCGAGCTAAGTTCGTCTCCCCGGTAAGGATTGTACTCAAGGATGGGGAGGCGCCCGTTCGGGTAAAGCAGTACCCACTCAGCCGAGCGGCCAGAGCTGGACTCAAGCCGTTAATAGAGAAATACAAGAGGTACGGATGGCTAGTGGAAGGGTCCTCACCCTATAACACCCCCATCCTTGGAGTGCCGAAGGCAGATGGGGTCTCATACAGGCTGGTCCAAGACCTACGAGCTGTAAATAAGAAGGTCCTTTCAGATCATCCTGTAGTCCCGAACCCTCACACGATTTTGACACAAGTACCGGGGGAAGCTAAGATATTTTCAGTGCTAGATTTGAAAGATGTTTTCTTCTCTATTCCCCTTCACCGAGAGAGTCAAAAATTGTTTGCTTTTGAATGGGAGGATCCAGATACTTTCCATAAAGCCCAACTCATGTGGACAGTTCTTCCACAAGGATTTATAGCAGCCCGCCATATTTTCGGACTTGCCCTTCAGAAGGACTTGGGGGAATGGAAGGGATCACACCCCGCAGTGACTCTCCTCCAGTATGTGGATGACCTGCTAGTTGCAAGCCCAAACTTGCAGCTCTGCGAGGAAGCCACCAGGTCACTCCTAAACACTCTGGGGAAAAAAGGATATAAAGTCTCTAGAGAGAAAGCCCAAATATGTCAGCCTGAAGTCACATTTTTGGGATATAAGCTCTCAAAAGGAGTCAGAGCCCTGAGTGCAGATCGCATACAGGCGATTCAAGGTCTAACCCCACCTAAGTCACCCAAGGAGCTGCGGGCATTCCTAGGGCTAACTGGGTTCTGTCGACTATGGATACCAGATTACGGTGGGAAGGCTAGACCACTGTACAAATCCCTGACTAAGGAGAGTCTCACTAAATGGAAATGGAATAAAGAAATGCAGCATGCTTTTGATCTGCTGAAGGCAGCATTAACCCAGACCCTGCCTTAGCCATCCCAAACAGTAAAAAGCCATATCGACTGTATGTTCATGAGAATCGAGGGGTTGCATCAGGGGTGCTGACACAGCCATCGGGCCCGACCTGGAGACCCGTGGGATATTATTCAAAGGTTCTAGATCCAGTTGCACTCGGGTGGCCAGCCTGTCTTCGGGCTGTGGCAGCCACAGCAGTGGTTGTTGAAGAAGCCCAGAAGATAGTCATGGGTGCGGATATGGAAATACTCACTCCTCATGGAGTTCCCCAGATCCTAGGGACTGAGGGAGGGAAATTTCTTAACCCCTCCAGACAATCACGGTATGAGATATTTTTGCTCTCTAATCCAGGACTTACTTTCAAACATACTACAGCCTTAAACCCTGCAACCTTGCTGCCGGAGCCAGGGCAACCGACGCATGACTGCCTTGAGGTCCTGAATCAGACCACGCAGGTGCGACCTGATCTTGCTGAGGACCCAATTGAGGACCCAGATGTTGAATACTTTGTGGACGGCTCCAGCTCTGTCATCGATGGAAAAAGACGAACAGGATGTGCAGTGGTAACCTTGGATAAGGTAGTATGGAGGGAGTCATTGCCGAGCTCATGGTCGGCACAGGCCGTGGAACTCACTGCGCTCACCCGAGCATTACAGCTGGGGACAGACCAGCGGGTTAATATATACACTGACTCTCGCTATGCTTTTTCTACAGTCCATGCGCACGGACTATTGTGGAAAGAAAGGGGTTTCATTACTGCCTCTGGGAATAAGATTGCTAATGGCCCCCAGATTATCAAACTACTAGAGGCACTCCACCAGCCTAAAGAGGTAGCAGTCATTCATGTGCGGGCCCATGGGAAGGCTGCTGAGGAAAAGCATAAGCTTGGAAATGCAAAGGCTGATGCAGCAGCAAAGGAAGCTGCATTTATTGGAGGAGAAGCAGAAGAGGTATCCAAGCAGGCCATGTCCCATGCCATATGGCCATACGTTCAGGATTTAGTCCCACAGTATTCCCCTGAAGAAGATAAATTTGCACAGAAAGCTTGTGCAGAAAAGAACTCCCAGGGGTGGTGGATAGTACCAGGAGGAAAAGTCATGATACCCAGGCCATTACTTCGGGAGGTGCTGCAACAGCTCCATGCAAGAACCCATATGGGAGGTTTGGCCATGGGTGATCTAGTGATCCGCCAAGCAGTAGCCCCAGGGCTATATGTAGAAGCTCAGCGCATTGCTACCAAGTGCATCACATGCCAGAAAGTAAACCCTCAAAGGAAACCCCCTGTGCCAATGGGAGGTAGACCCTGGGCAGCGTACCCTGGACAGGCATGGCAGATTGATTTTGCCGAGCTCCCACGGTCCGGACATCACGGGTTTTTACTTGTCATGGTAGACCAGCTCTCTGGTTGGGTCGAGGCTTGGCCCACCAGGACTGCCACTGCAGCTACAGTAGTGAAGTATTTGTTACAGGAGATCATTCCCCGGTATTCCCTGCCTGAGTCCATCGAGTCGGATCAAGGACAACACTTTGTGGGAAAAGTGGTTCAAAAAGTCGCACAAGCTCTCAAGGTTACTTGGAAACTACACACACCATGGAGACCACAGAGTTCAGGACAAGTGGAACGCATGAATAGAACTTTAAAGACTTTGCTTACCAAAATCTGTATTGAAACACGCCTTAAGTGGCCTCAAGCATTGCCGCTAGCTCTTACTTGCATTCGAAACACTCCCCGACGGGGCCTCAAATTGACCCCATATGAAATTATGTTTGGCAAGCCCCCTCGAGTCTTACCTCCTGGGATGCGAGAGAATGTAACTTTTGAATTAGGTAATAGTGAGCTTCATATGTATGTTATTGCCTTGCAGTCTGTCTTGTTTTCTCTTCACAGGTATGCAGCCTCCTTTCAGCGTCTGCCTTTAGATGTACCGGTACGTGACTTCTCCCCGGGAGACTGGGTCTTGGTGCAGCGGTGGAAAAAGGAGCCTTTGACTGAGAGGTGGAGTGGCCCTTTCCAGGTACTTCTAACAAAAGGACAGTGAAGACCAGGACCTGATGACATCGTATGCCATCCGCATCCACTTGGGAGAAAACTACTGGCGTCCCTCCCATAAGATCATTGTGTCCAGAGGCACCACAACTGGCCATCGTGTCTCAACCTGAGCACAAGGCATGCAATGTTCATGCAGCTGTCCTCTATTCTTGGGGTACCTTGATGGCAACCCTAGACTCAACACATCTGGGTTCAGTTCTTGGCTGTGTCTTTCACCTGGGCTAACTTCATCTGCTTGTGCTTTTTAGGACTTCCACCTGGAGATATGACAGCTTGTCCTCTCTTGCCTCGATGGGCTGAGATCCAAGATGGCAATGGGGAGAAGGGGATGCGCTGGAGCCCTCTCTCCCTGCTTTGCTGCCTGCTCCAGGCAGAGGTGACAGCCGGCCTGGCAGCTGCAGGCGGAGATGAGGGATCACTTGGCTTGATCACTCATCGTCCGCCACCCCATCGTCCCACGAGACTTAACCATCCTCTCTCCTTTTTTAATGGTCTCGATGTTCCACAAATCCTTTCTTCTGCCGCCTGTGCTGTGTCACAAATCTCCCCCGTCATCACCTTGCCGATTTGGTTTTAACTCACTCCAATCCAGTTATAGTTGGTTTTTGCTTCCGACTGAAACAGATGAATGCAGCCCTAAGCCCCTGGCACGCTGGTAAAGCTTCTAGTTCAGTTTAACTGGTAAAAAACATGCAGGGTTTTATGTGCGAGGACACATCTCACCCTCCTTTTTGAAACCCTAGATCTGCCCCTGGCTGCGAGACCACTGGGTAGCCCGACTCCTGACCAGCACCCTACCTAGATCCCTGCTGGGTCTGGGCAAACTTTTAGTATTGGGCCCCCCTTTGCCAGAGATGATGATGATGATAATTATAATGACCATTTTCAGGCCCCTTTTCTGTCCAGGCCCTGGGTAGCCACCCGGTTTGCCCATGCCTGTGTCCGGCCCTGCTCCTGGCTCTTTGCATGGCAATAAGCAACATGCACTATGTTTCTGTTGCTTCCCCCAGCCAAATGCACACCTTTAAAATTACCAGGAAAAAGACATCTGTGGGCACAAAAGCATCATCTTCAGATGTAGCCTAGTTATTTGAGAGGAAAATTTCTAGCCTATATAGGAACCGATATTTAACTCGGATTAAAACAACCAGTTATGAAAACCAATATAAATGTGTTACTTTTTAGAAGAAAAAGTGAAACAACGACAATAGTTGCTTTAAAACCAAACCAGTCTTCTACATCTGTGGTTCTCAGCTTTTTAAGATTCAAGGGTGTCTACTGTGACTTTCATGAGTTGAGCAACCTCCCATTTCAAAAGCAAACCTATGTATTAATTAATATAGTGCCTTGCAGAGGGGCCAGGCAGCGGGGATGAAGGAGCAGGCAGGGCCTGCTTCTATCTTCACACTCCCTGCAGACTTCAGTGGTTCTCCTGGCCCCGCAGGATGCCCGAGGTTAAGAATCGCTGCTCTACAAGGTGCCAGGCTGTTTGCATCACTAAGAACATGTGGCAAAAAGTTGTTCAAGCCAACGAATGCAGAAAACAGGCAAAGCCCATAAAGAAGACACAGACCAGACTCCTGCAGCTCTTTCACTACCACAAGCTGAAGTAATTAGTAACGTAGGAGAAGCTTAGCTTATGCACAAAGGGTGAAATCCTGGCTCCAGTAAATTCACATGTTGATGGTGGTTCATTCAACGCGGCCCAGTGTTAAAGCATGTGGCATCCCAATCTTGTAACCAGAGAGCTCTGTAGAACTAAAGCTGTTGCGCTTTTTCATGCAAGGAGCCATTGTTTTCAGTTTGACTGTTCTGGTAATAAGTCTTGATTGATTTTGACCCCTTCTAATCTGAGCTAAGCAGCTATATTTTAAATGTACAGTTATGTCCATATTACAGATTTATAAAGCTTAGGGCATTAGGTATTGTTATAGGCTTTGATGCGCCAATATGCCAAACAGTACCATAAAATGCATTAAATTAACATTTTCTTCTGCAGATTATTAGCAGCTGTGCATAGTCAGATATCTGGATGGATACTACTAAAGATTTTTACTGAGATGCATGAGTATTTTCCTTCTAACAGGTATATAAGCCACATGAAATATTTTCTGCTGAAAGATAAATTTAAAACCTCATGAGAGAGACTTCCAAGCAACATAATAATGTATATTTTCTTAAGGGCTTATACAGAAGTGAAAGAACATATTAAAGAAAGAAGCTCAACTATTTTCCTGTAACTCACTAGTTAGTTTAGTTAAAATTAGTTTGTCCTTGATGTTAACTAGCAGTGACTTAGTTACTTTTATTCCAAATTAGCATATCCACACAAAAGCCGACCCCAAAATGACTAAAAAGGCTTGAATTTGCCCTTTTCATCATCATCTTTATTACGAAAACATTAGTTTCTTACTCTCTTACATTGGCCCTGGAGCCTCAGATTTCCCTCAGTCTTACGGTCTGATTTTGTAATTCCAGCCTTAGATTGTTCTAGGGTTTTTTGTCAAGAATTTGCCAGCTACAGACATGAAGATATTAAGCCAACAGTTTATTACCACTTAGCTGAAATTATTTCCTCTCACTGAGCAGCTGCTGTGGGAAACTACCCTGCATTCATCTGCTTATCCATCCTCTCTGTATCTTCCTTTTCAAACCATCACCATGTGAGATTATTCTTTTATCCACTTCAGACTGACACAAGGCCCATTTCTTCATTCTGGAAGTTATCGAAACAAAAGTCTTCAAGACAGGCCCAGCTAAAAACCTTGGATTTATTTATTACTTGGAGCATGGAACACCCTTGCTGGAACCACACACCGCTCAGACAGGAGACAGCAGAACAGATTCTCTTCTTTGCACTTGCACTATTGTTATCTGAGCATAACCCCATTTAATCCACCTTCCTAAACACTACTGTGAATGGTATTGAAATCAGACTCAGGAGCTCTGCTCCATGAATTGTGCATTATGGGGAATCCAAAGTCAAGTTTAGTCTCTGCCCTGCCCCAAAATCAAGCTTGTACCTCAAAAAAAAAACCTCATTAAACTAGATCTGCTCCTGCAATCAGGTCCTTTTCCTCCAGTCCCACTCACAGATCTTTCCAACTTGATGAACAGGCAAGCAATTAATATAGTACAAATAATTAACTAGTTGCTAGTCACACAAAGCAGCTCTAATCCAGAGGTTGCTAGTACTTATTGATGCTAGCCAGTCATACTTGTACTACAGGTCCAAGCAGATGTGTCACTGAAGATAATAGTAAGGAGGTACTGGCCCCACACAACATTACTTGGATCCCCTTTTCTTTCTGTTCTTGGCAACTTACTGCTTTCTGGAGTTTCTTCTGGTCCAGCAGTGCTAGTCTCAGGATTACTTGCTGGCTCCATATGAGCTGGCCCTTTTGCTGCCTGAAGAAGCTCATTGAATGGATTCCTATTGTAGCCCTTGCTGCTGCTTAGCTCAAGTCATGAGCTTCCCCCGCCCAATTTATCACTTCTCTACTCCATGCAATCAGGTTTCTTTCCCAGGTCTGGATGCCCTCTTTCACAGCTCGTAACTCTTTGATGAGACATTGTAATCACCTCCATCTGTTTGCCACATCTTTTCTCTAATTGCCCAGAACTTCAGACTTCAGCAGGTGTCTCCTCAGGGGCAGGATGGTTTTGGTTTTAGGTCCCCTGCAGGCCCAGCTGGACTGCTTTGGCACCGTTACATTCCAGGAGCGATAAATAGGAGCGGACTTTAAAGACAGACTGTCCTGTGTAGCAGTTTCTTAACTGTTTTTATTTGTTAACTGGATGTCCTTCATTGATTTACAGATATGTACACTCTCTCCAGTGCTCACACCTACTGAACTAAGACTCAGTCTGGCCTTCCCATTTTATAACACTATTTGAAACAAATTAACAAACTGCATGTCCTTTGAGAGCATGTCTGATATCTGTTATTAGTTAACTCCATTTCTTCTTTGCAAGCTTCTGGGTACCTATGCCCTTTGTCAGGCTGAGGAAGTGTCTGCAGTTGGATGGAAGGAATAGTAAAGAGGCCAGAGGCTGGGCTGTGTGCAAGAGGCAGTCAGTGACCATGGAAATAGGAATTAATGGGTGCAAGACAGGTTGTAGGGAAGAGAGGGGAGTGAATGTAGCAGGAAAATAATGGAGAAGTACCTGGGGAGTCAGATGGCAGGTGGGTTATGATGCGTCATAAAACCACTGTTTATATCTTGTCCATGCTTTTTTGTATTAAGGAGGTTGATGAGATGAAGTTCATCGGCTCTTCTGTGAAAGGTCTTTCCAAGGATTTGAGTTGGTCTAATAAAAGATATCAGTTCTACCCAAAGAACCTTGTCTGCCTGTGTCCTTAGAACAACATGGCTACAACCTACACCCCTGTGAGAGCATGAGCTGTCAGAGTTGGTCATTTAGTGATGCAGAGGTATAAATGAAGGAGAAAGAAAGAACTACACAATTTATAACAATGGGGGATATGCAGGCAAGGTTCTTTGGGTAGATGGGATATCTTTTATTAGACAAAGGATATAGGCAGACAAGGTTATTTCAGGAATTGTTGATCTCATTTATTAGACCAACTGTCTGTGTCTACACAAAATGCTTACTGTGCAGTAGCTCCTTACTACTGCACAGTAGCTCATTACTAGTGTGCAGCAGCTCGTTACTACTGTGCAGTAGCATTGCCAGGCACAAACTGTAATGCAACGCTACTGTGCAGTTAAGTGTCACAAGGCAACCATGCCAGGATGCTACTGCAATGTAACGCGGGTTACTGTGCAGTCATTTAGCACTTGGTCATGCAAGTGCTAAATGATGGCACACTAACAACTGCGCAGTCAGCATCTCCCACAGACATGACCACTGAGTAAACTTGATATTGGCCCATGAGCGAATCCCCCTGTGCCACTGGTTCAGAAGTGGTGCTGGGGGTTCTCCTTGACCCTGGAAAGGTGGAGACACCCCTGAGCCAGACTTGGGATAAAGCCCTGTAAAACTCCTGCAATCAAATGCTGGATGTCTTAGGCCAGTGGTTCTGCCTCAGGGCGCTGCTGGAGGGTGCTTGGGACATAACCAGGGGTAGACCCACTACACCATGGCTGTCAGAGGCCAGCTGGGATCTTTGCAGCACACCCCTCCTGGCCCCAGAGCAGCACTGCCCACAGCTCCAGGACAAGACGAGTCCCTGCAGCCCAGGGGCACAACCCCGCCTGCAGCCCAGAGGGGCAGGGAGAGTCTGATGACGACAGCAGCGTGGGCGGGGCGTGAGCCCTTGTATGCTGATCTGGTAGGGAAACTATATGGACGCCGGGCAGTGTGGGAACAGGGCGCGGAGTGCCGTAGCGGCGGCGTCTGGCGCGGATGAGGTGTGTAGAGGAAATGAAGATTAGCAGCCCGTGTTAAAGGAGGGAGCAGCTACTTGCGTAGGCAAGAACGAGGTGCATGGACTCACCCGCACTTGCTGGCGTCTCGCCGTGGGAGTGGCACCGTAGCCGGGGGAGGGTTAAGTATACTTACCTGGCAGGGGAGATACCGTGATCCGGAAGGGGGTTCTCCCAGAACGAGGCTCGCCCTTTGCACTCCGGGCGTGCTGACCTCTGCGATTTCTCCACATGTGGGAAACTCGACTGCAGAATTTGTGGTAGTGGGGGACTGCGTGCGCGCTCTCCCCCGGCTGTGTGGTGCGAAAAATAGACTGGTAAAAGTTTTAGCGGGTTTGTTGAGCTGGTCATCCGCGTCCCGTTGTTACGGGTTTGACGAAAGGAAACTGCTTGCTAGGAATACAAAGCCCGAGAGTAAGTTCTGTGTCCTTAAGGGCTTGCTGGTTGTTGAGGATTGTCAACGGGGGATGTGGGTACTAGAACCAATCCTCTCTCCCCTCTTCCTCTGGTCCCTTATTAGGGTGGCCATTCGCTCGGTTTTACAGAGGACAGGCTGGTTTTTTGGTCTTCTGTTCTGTATCAATATGAAACTAGATGCCTTTATGTCCTCTTTTTTTCACTGCTTGGCACTTCTCCACTCCTGCCACTAATACCACTGCCTGGCCTGCCGCTGACACTGCTGCAGCTGCCTGTAGGAGCTCCCCGCTTGCCACTGCCATGCCTGCGTCGCCACCACTGCCTGCGGCAGCTCGCCGTGCCCCTCCCCAGCTGTGGGAGGCATGCAGTGTTCAAGGTGGTGGGGACAGTTGCACTAAATAAATGTCTGTCCTCCATTTTTGAAGTACCTCGATGGCCACCCTACTGTCTGTTTGCAGAGCCCTTCCTGGGATCGTGGCCCCTCTGGCTGTCTAGTCTGTGCTCAGGAGGACCTGCTTCTCTTTTGGTAGTGGGGGGTTACCCAGGGGCTTTGATTTTCCTTCAGGGTCTCTGGGATCTCCCTCTTTCCTGCCTGAACTTCCATGTCGGAGTCTTCACTTTCCTCCTTTTCTGGGGCTCTTTCCCATTCCCCTTTTGGGGGTTTTGGGTTTTCCCTTCTCCCTCCTTTTCTGTCCTTTCCATTTCTTCAGCCAGTTTGTCCTCCCCATCCTGTTTTCCAAGTTCCTCAACTATCCTTCTCAAGGCTACCATACTTTCCTAAGTGTGGGTTTGTGTCTCCTTTTCAGAGAGGGTTTCCCCTTCTGCGTCCTCCCTTTCTTGGGGCTTTTCTGCCCCCTTGGTTGCAGTTGGGTTTTGGGGGGGGGTCACATTCTGGAGTCTCCCCCATTTTGCTCTTTCCCGACATAAGAGGGGCACCCTTTAAAGATGTGCCCCTCTTCCACACAGATTGCACTTCCATTCCTGCTCGTGCTCCTTGGCTTCATGCCCCTTTTCCTTGCATGTGGTACAGACTTTGTGCATTGTGCAATCAGGTAGCACTCGTCCCCACACTTCTTGCAGAACTTGGCTTGTCCCTGGTGGAAAATGAAACCCCTATGGAGCCTCAGGGAGATGGATGGGGGGAAATATATATATATATATATATTAATTTTCTGTATTCCCAGCCAAACTGGCCAAATCCATTCCAAATCCGTGAGTCAGTCCGGAAGCATAAGTGGCCCTGCTACTGGCAAACATCCTTTACCCCCATCTGGGGCTTCACATGTTCCCAAAACCTTTGGCGGGCGTCCTACGTGCAGGCCCAAGCCTGGAGGCTCGGGGTTCAGATGTCCCCGAGTTGTGCTCACCCTCAGCCATACGGCCCCAGGAGCTAGCTAGAGAGACTTTGAGAGACTCTTTGATTTTCCATTCTGGGAAAATTGACGGGGGCTTAAAAAGGGTTTGTTTTATCTGTCAGATGGGAGTTTTCCTAAGAAGATCAATGTGAATTAATGACCAAGTGGTGTGGAATTGCCTCTAATGGCTGAAGTAAAATGATAGGCTAAAAGCAGTACAAGGTCAAGCAGCAGCTCCTTATTGATCTCAGTTTGCACCAGATGAGAATGGGCAGCCAGAGGTTTAAGCACTACTGCCTTTCTAATTAAGAAGCTCCTTATATTTTTACCTCTTCTCAAAGTCACCTGCCTTGTAGTGCTGCAGCTCAATTTACACATGGATATTTGTTCATTTTAAATAGATTATCTGCAATTATCTGGCACTGTTCTTAATTTGATTATGGAAACCTGGATATGGGGCTTCTTATGCTCTGTAGGCAATTAGAGCTAGACAGGGTGCAGGACACAGGCAAATTTTAGGCTCCTAAGTCTTCCACTGTGATCTAGAGAAACTCTGCTCAGCACCACGTACCATCTGAAGGCACCTGACTACAGGTGTGCGTCACTGGCTGGCTGGCAAGTTCCACCAAGTGCCTGCTGTTTGGCTTCTGCGTGGGACTTTGCTCCTTATAAAATGCAGCTGCAGTTGTTTTCTTTCATTCCAAAATAGACCTGGAGGAGGAGGTGGGTTATTTCTGTTTTCCGTTAATGGCAGTGGAATGCAAAATGCAGAAGCAGTGACGGGAAGAGGGGCCAGGACAACAACTCTCCTGTCCTGAATGCCAGGCTCCCTTGCACACTCTTCTCGCTCCGTGGATCGTGCATTTCTTTCTGCAGACAAAACTACAGGTGGAGGAGTACGGAGTGGCTCTACCACTTTGCTATTAGCTTGGGGGGTTTTTGTGTCTTGTTTAAGGAAAATTTTTTGTGTCCTCGGCCAAATCAATTCCAAATCTGTGACTCATTCAAGAACCATATGTGGCGCTATGACTGGCAGACATGCTCTATCCCCACTTGGGGCTTCAGATGTTTTCAGATCATTTGGCAGGCAGCCCACATGCAGGTCCAAACCCAGAGACTTGGAGTTTGGATACCCCCCTGGTTTTGCTTGCCCTCAGCCATATGGCTGCAGGAGCAAGCTAGGGAGGAGTCTCCCAGTTCCATAAAGCAGGTGTAAAGCCAAGATCTTCCCAATGGAAATGAAAGTGTGAGGGTAACTATATATTGCCTCCACCTGGGTGTTTCCTTGGGAGGGAAAAATTATGGGTTTGATTTCATAGATTTCATAGACATTAGGGCTGGAAGGGACCTCGGGAGATCATCGAGTCCAGCCCCCTGCCCAAAGGGCAGGAAGTCAGCTGGGGTCATAGGATCCCAGCAAGATAAGCACCCAATTTACTCTTGAAGGTGTTCAATGTAGGTGCTTGAACCACCTCTGCTAGCACACTGTTCCAGACCTTGGGGGCTCGGACAGTAAAGAAATTCTTCCTTATGTCCAGCCTGAAATGGTCTTGCAGGAGTTTGTGACCGTTCGACCTCGTCATCCCTTGGGGCGCTCTGGTGAACAAACGTTCCCCCAGATCCTGGTGGTCACCCCTGATAAACTTATAGGTGGCCATCAGATCACCCCTGAGCCTGCGCTTTTCCAGGCTAAACAGTCCCGTGGCTCTCAGCCTGTCATCGTAAGATCTGTTTTCCTGACCTCTGATCATGCGCGTGGCTCTCCTCTGGACTCTCTCAAGCTTCTCCACATCCTTTTTGAATTGTGGAGCCCAAAACTGGACGCAGTACTCCAGCTGCGGCCTCACCAAGGCCGAGCACAAGGGGAGAATGACGTCCCGGGATTGCTTGATAAGCATCTATGGATGCACGCCAGCATTTTGGTCACTTTACTAGCCGCAGCATCGCATTGCAGGCTCATGTTCATCTTGTGGTCAATGATGACCCCCAAGTCTTTTTCTTCTGTAGTGCTAACCAAGGTAGCACTGCCGAGCCTATAAGGATGCTGCAGGTTTTTCCTCCCAAGGTGGAGAACCTCGCATTTTTCGGTGTTAAACACCATGAGGTTCTCATCTGCCCATTTGCTGAGCTTGCCCAGGTCAGCCTGGATCACCTGCCTATCTTCTGGCATGGATGCTTTGCCCCAAAGTTTGGTGTCATCGGCGAACTTGGCCAGTCCACTCCTGACTCCAATGTCCATATCATTAATGAAGATGTTGAACAGTATGGGTCCCAGGACAGAGCCTTGAGGGACCCCACTGGTCACAGGGCACCATGATGAGTGACTGCCATCAATCACAACCCTCTGGGCCCGACCACGAAGCCAATTTCCCAGCCAGCGGATCGTGGTGGAGCCAAGGCCACAACTGGGCAGTTTGGCCAAGAGGTGATCATGGGATACCAGATCAAAAGCTTTTTTGAAGTCAAGATATATGACATCAATCTCTTCTCCCTTGTCCAGGTGATAGGTCACCTGGTCATAGAAGGAAATGAGATTGGTCAAACAAGACCTACCCGCAACAAACCCGTGCTGGCTATCCCTTAGGATGTTAGCCTGGGCCAGTCCCTCAAGGATGGCCTCCTTAATAAACTTTTCTAGGATCTTCCCCAGGATAGAAGTCAGGCTAATGGGCCTGTAGTTAGCCGGATCCACTCTCCTCCCTTTCTTGAAGATCGGCACCACATTGGCCTTCTTCCAGTCTTCGGGCACTACACCAGAGCGCCAGGAGTTTTCAAAGACCCGTACCAGGGGCTGGGCTATGACGCTCGCCAGCTCCTTGAGTATCCTGGGGTGCAGGTTGTCAGGGCCAGCTGACTTGAAGGTATCCAGCTTCTCAAGGTGTTCCTTCACGAGGTCAGCATTGATGGAGGGTAGGGGATTCCCCTCACCCAGATTTCCCTGTCCCATAGCAGGCATGGGCATCCTGTGTGACTGATGAAAGACTGACGCAGAGTACCTATTTAATAGGTTGGCTTTTTCCTGGGCGTCAGTTGTCAGTTGCCCCATCTGGTTTAGCAGGGGTCCAACATTGCCCTTGCTTTTCCTCTGGCTCCCCACATACCTGAAAAAGGACTTTTTGTTGTCCTTGATGCCTGAAGCTAGTTGGAGTTCAGTTGCAGCCTTGGCTTTCCTGGTTTGGTCCCTGCAGGACTGGACCAGTGCGGAGTAATCCTCCTTGGAGGTGAATCCCGTCCTCCATCCTTTGTAGGCTTTCCTTTTTAGCCACAGTAGGTCCGCTAGGTCTCTGGAGAGCCAGGGGGGCTGCTGTGCCTTCTTGCTGCCTTTCCTCCGTGTTGGAATAGATTTAGCTTGTGCACTGAGGAGCGCTTCCTTGAGAAGCAACCACTCTTCTTGAACTCCCATCTCCCTGGGGTCATGGTCCCTGAGGGCCTGACCGACTAGCCTCTTGAGCTTGTCAAAGTCGGCTTTTCTGAAGTCAAGGACTTCTGTGTTGCTGACTGACTTGCCAGCTTTACGGCGGATGGTGAAGGTGATCAGCTCATGGTCGCTGTCACCCAACTTCCCATCGATCACTAGGTCCACTTCTCATCCCCAGATGGAGGGGACTGAATCTGGGTCTCCTGAGTCTTCCAGAGTGAGTCCAATAGGCATTAGCTGATAAAAGGTACAAGGCAATTGTTTTTAAAAAGAAATCTATAACAGTGCTCTGGAGAGGGGCAAGATATAAGCCACATCCTTGCCTTAGCATGCCATACTGGCTAGTTCTAGACGGCTCCCTACTAACCTACTTTGTGTCCTTTTGGATTGCCCGTCGTACACACCTACCCTTCATCCATCCTCAGCATCTTCCACTACTGACTTCTAGTCCCCTCCTCGTTTCCTCCCATCCCAGTCTTCCACAGCAGCTCCCTTGCCCCCAGCTCTGTGACTCAGTCACCTCCCATCTCATCTGCATTAGATTCAGGTGGTTTTCTCCCTATTACCAAGGTGTCAGCAGAATGAAGCACTATGAGAAAAGCAGACACAGGCTCCTTGATCTTATTCCTGTAGCCTATCTGGCAGCGTGAAGCATAAGGAAGTACTCTGCCCAGTGTGCGTGAGTGGCAGTTTTCCCCAAGCTCATAACTTGGCCATTTTGCACATATTTTCATGGGGATGGTAAAAGGCACATCCTTGATCCAGCAGCTTTCACCCTTCCGCATTTCAATTTTTTTTTTCTGCAGCATTTCAAAAAGCAGGTCACTGCTGGGTTTTTTTTGTTTTTTTTTTTAAGGAAAACTTGAGGTAATCAGTGATTTTTTTCCTTGCCTCATTCTCAGAAAGGGATAAACTGGTTTCCAAATAACTTGGAGGCAGGCACATAACAAAATGATAAGTAATTCAGTGATGCTACTACGCCCCTCCTATAATGTTAAATATTTGGGGATTGTTTTGAGGTATGTTAGGAACAAACTCTTGCTTTTGAAGTTGTTTTGCTGCTTTGGACTCTTAAAATCAAAATGATTAAATCATCTTGCTATTCCTGGCATTACAAAATGGGCCTCTGTGGTCTAAGAGTGTGTTTCATATTCACTGCATTAGGAGACATGGCCTTGATACTTCCTGTTTTTCAAGTTTTGTAGCAACCAGTTTTCATTTTTATTTCTCTGCTAAACTGAAGTAATAGGGCCTTTTGTTAAAGACCCATTGCTTCACTGAAATACAAAGAAAGAGAACAACTGCTACCATGACAGAAGTTGTACTGGTTCACGCTGCACTGTTGCTGTATATCCTGATAGCGTGAAGGAAGAGATGGAGCACAGCGGCTTGTGCTAACTGAGAAAAGAACGGCTCCCCATGTATTGTATAATCCTGAATTCTCTTCAAATCCAGCTTTCTGGGTGAAGAAGCCCACATGCAAAGAGCTCGTCACAAAACTCAGTTTGCTGCTTCAGTGCTACCTGCAGGGCAGATTACAGCAAGTCTAGGCTCATCTCTTAATCCATTCGGTTGGGGCTATACCCTGTCAAATCCAGTGGTTCTTGTGTCCTCCTCTGTATAAACTTCCCTGTGACACTAATGGAGAAAATTTGGTCTAATGGAAGGAAGACAGAAAATGTCTCTAAAACAGGTATGTCCCCTTTTATGGTAGAAGTTGGGGGAACTATCCCCCATCCCTTCTGTCCATCCCTGAGTGCAAGTTCCCCTATTGCCAGATCCAGGCTTGACTGTGGACTATGATACCCTTCTTCTAAAGAGTGCACAGCAGGGGTGAGTTTTGGCATACTGTCCAGGGCTGCAAGGGTAGCCCTGCCCCTTGACTGCCTTGGGACTGAGAGTTCCACTCCCTAGCCCCTGACCTTGGCCACCAGAAGTCCCTCCCCAATCCCAGAAATACTCCTTTTCAGAGGGAGGGTGCTGCCATTTTGAAGCCGGAAGAAAAATCATATTATATTAAAAAAAACCCCCAAAACCCAAACACCTGCTATAACTTATTTTAATTCTATTAAAAAAATTTTTTGTCCTGATTTATTTATGTGTTTGCATAGTGTATCTAGATATGATTGCTTCATAGTTTAAAATGCAGTCTTACTCTTGTATTTTATGTGTGGGGGTAGGGGGGTGTATGTGGGATGGTGGGGGAGAATAAGCGGGTGTGTGTGCAGTGTGTGTATGATGTGTGGGGTATATGGTTGGGGTAGGGGCTGCAGGAGGGTGTGGGTGTGTTTGGGGGTATGGTAGGGGGTATAGGGTTACCATATTTCCAGTATCAAAAAAGAGGACACCTGCAAGAGGGAGGGGGATGTGGAGGCGGGGTATATGGTTGGGGGAGGCAGTGATCTGCTTGTGTCCTGCCTCTGTCCCTTGCTCCTAAGCCCGTGCCCCCCAGCCCTGTGCTGCTCCTCACTCCAAACCCGCATGCCTCAGCCCCCTTGACCCTGCTGGTGCCCCTCACTCTCGGCCCGCAGTCCCCTGCTCCCCAGTCCTGCTGGTGACCTGCACTCTGGACTTGCAGCCCCTGCGCCCCCCTCCCCCCAGCCCGCGCACACACACACATTCACACTCACATGCACTGTGCGTCTCTTACCTGGGAGCAGCTTGCCGAAGCCTGTGTGCAGAGCATGTAACCCCTGACAGCCAATCACCTTTGCTGCTGCTCCCAGCCCCAAGTAGTCAAGCTGCTAGTGCCCAGCAAAAACCTGGCTATTTCCTTGCACGAGGACAGGGGGCCAAAAAAGAGGACATGTCCAGGAAACCCTGGGCATATGGTAACCCTAGGGATGTGGGAGTGTGTGTGGGGGCTGAGGGGGAGTGTGGGGGTTGTGATGGGTATGTGGGAGGCTGTAGGTGTGTGTGTGAAGTGGGGGGTCCTCAGAGTCACTGGAGTGTACCAGTCCATGGAGCTGCATGTGGTGGTAGTGAGTGGGGCCCCACAGCGTGCAGCTCCCTGTGCTCCCAGCCTAGTCCCCAGCCGCAGATGGTAACAGCGTGTGGGGCCAGCCCCACAGCACTCCCACCCAAGTCCTTCCTCCTCTCCAACAACTCACCAAAACTGCCTATGAGGCTTTGGGTTGGTGGTGAACAGTGTTCAGGAGCAGGACAGGTGTGATCCCCGCCTTGCCCTGTGGGGGTTGGGGGTGTGTGGCGGGGGCATGTGCACATGTGGGAGGGGCTGCCTGGGTACTGGCGAGAGGGGGTGGTAAGGGGAGAGAGATAGACAAGCCTACAGACTTCACTTCATAAATCTACCGGATTCAGAAAATCACAGACTAAATACAGGGGTAGAGCACACACCAACTGCAGAGGCTGACAAAGGGTTTTTAAACCCGAAAGCTTGCTAAAATTCCCGCCCCCACAACTATTTAAGTTGGCCTAATAAAGATATCAGATTCACCCAAAGAACCTTGTCTGGACTAAATATAAATATTGGATTTATGACCTGCCTGACATCCGAGAAACCCAGGTAACCTGTCTGCATTTTACCAGCTACATATTAGCACCAAGTCAATGTTCTCCCCCACCCCCATCTCACACCTATTGTCTCCCATTCCCTCTGATCCTCGCTGCTACATATTTGCATTTTCACAGACCTGCATTTTGGCTTCTATTCTACCCAGGAGAGCAGACAAAACACCAGACTCTCCCTATGCCTGAAGAAGCATGTTTGTGTCTGAAAGTTTGCAAAGATAAATTTTTCCAAAGATTTAGTTGGTCTAATAAAAGATATCACATCTACCCAGAGAACCTTGTCTGCCTGTGTCCTTAGACCAACATCTGATGCTCTATTCCAAAACCTTATTCAGGCTCGATTCATTCCTTGGTATCTGTAATCAATGTTCCGCTTACTTTAGTGTAACCAGTAACAAAAACAGTCACTGTTCTCCATGAATAACACCTGAATAGTAAAGACTAGCAGATATGAATAATCTTTGACTTTGAGAACACATATGGCTCAGCTCTTTCCAGATTTTGTGAGCTTTCGGCTGAGATAAAGCTCAGGTTGAACTGGAGGCTTACTAGTATCAAAGTGCGGTGCTAATCCACAAAAGTATTAAAGTCTATTACCCATTTGCAGCCAATGGAAGCAATTTGATTTTGGTGGTAATAACTTATAAGCTGGGGATATGTCACATGTAAAGCTCTTTCTGTTAAGAGGAACCTGCACCTAGAGCTGTTAATCATAACTGTGCGTTGGTGAAACTCAGCTCAGACTAGTCAACCAAAACTGTGTAGGCAGGATGGCTCTATTTTTCATCTACCTCGGCATTTAATTCTGAAAGGCTCCCAAGATATGTAGGGTGAGGCATGTCTCTCCTCTTCCCAGATCCTTGTCTTAAAAAACTAGGTTGGAGGGTATTTTCAGGACACCTACATAGCTTGCAGGGTTTTCTGGGCATGGGCATAAAACCTCATTTTGCTACATCTCGTAACCAATCCTTCCCTCCCTTGTCTGCTGTCATTTTTACTAAATTCATTAAAAGGTGTGTTTAATCCTACTGCTCAGATCTGTGACTCAGTCCCACTGACTTCATTCAATGGATTAAGAAGCCCTTGGACCAGAGACTCCTTTAGTGCTGTACAGCAAAGAGCACACCCCTGGCACTATACAAATCTTATGAACATTTTAAATGTACGTTAGCATCCTACACAGTAGAAGCCTACAAAATTAGATTATGTGGAACAATAAAAAGGACACCAGACAACTAAAGATGACAACATTTGTATTTTATAACAGTACAGCTAATTAACAATTACCAACTACTCTAAGTCAAAGCCACGTGTGTTATAATAGCAGTGAAAATTTAAGGTACATGTGATTCAATGTAAAACAGGGATGAGGAACCCAGGGCTTACACGCTACAGACAGCAGATGTGTGTGTTACAGGAGCCCCATGTGTTCTGTAAATGGAGAGGAGGCATCGGATGTCACTTCCAAAAGCCAGGTTAGCTCTTCCCTGGCCCTGCAGCTGCCACCAAATTCGGGGCTTTGGATTCTTGCTCACCACTCAAAACTAATGGTTGTGGGCTAGGGAAGGGTTATCCTGGCTTGGGGTGGGGGCACTTCCCCAACTTGTCGCCAGCCTGCCAAAAAGGTTGGACACCACTGGTGTAGAACATCAACAGGTACATGTCTAATAGAATCAAAGCTATGTCAGCCAAGAATCCGTTACCTACATACTAGCAGATATGCTGTAATTACCAGCAAAAGAAAACAGAAATTTAAATGGCTTAAAATGCATTATCTTTAGGCTTTTAAACATAATCAAAGACTCGGAGCTATGTCTAATTTGGAAATGTGGTGGGCACCTGGGGTCCTAATGCTTTCAGCTGGAGTTTTTGGCACTTAACACACCTGAAAACTGTGAAACAGTCTCCAAAATCATATCACACATTAGCACTTTCCATGTTGGATACACTTCACTAATGCAAAAAAACCCCCCACAACACTTCCTGTCCTTATAATACTTTCATGCAGCTTTCCTGGAGTGAGGAAGAAAGGGGACGAACTGCATGTGATAGATGTTGGTTACTTCTGTTTAAAAAGTTTTCTCTGAAGGTATGTTGATTCCAGGGGGATGGATGTCTTATAAGGAGCTGAAGAGAGCACATATCTGGGTGAATTAATGGATTTTTTTTCCACAATATGGGGCCATACTAAAAGAATGGAAAAAATTAAGTGCAGGATTTTTGGCAAAATGACAGAAACTGCGTGGGTAGGTGGGGTGAGGGTGTTAAATTTGAAGTGTTTAATTTGATTTAACAGGAAACATTTCTGTTTTGGGATATTTAAAACTTTGTTTTTAATATAGGTAATTTTAAAATGAAAAGTGCAGTTTTGGAATGAAAATTTAAATGAAATGTTTCATTTTGGTATCAGAACAAAGTGGCATTTTCAACTTCTTTTTTCCCCCCCATACAAAACTATTCACTGAATTCAACCCAACTTTGTAAACAATTTCAGCCCCTGATATTCCATTTTTCTGTACATTTACTTTCAATCCAAAGGATTTTGTTCACTTCTCCATCTGATCTTGCTTTACTATTTTTTCCTCGAACAACACATACTGAGATTGCTAGCACAGGTCCTGAGAGTGCAAGCCTTTTACTCGTGTGAGTTACTTTACTCACAAGTGTAGTCCTGGAGGAAAGAATTATTCAAGCAAACCAATGGTTTATAGGATAAGGCATATATAAGGGAACCAAAGCACATCACTATCCTTATGCCTATTGCAACTGTAAAACCAAATCCTGTCATGTGTAAGAACAGTAGAATGACTGTCTTAGGCAAGGTGGAGGGGAAGCACTGGAATTTTATACTTGCTTTTGTAATCATCTTGCTCAACTAAATTCTATACATGTCAATGACTATAACTGAAGCATACTCGGCTGTTATGTTTCTCTATTCAATTCCTTTTGCTTTCAGTTCTTCCCGAACACGTTTCAGATAATTTGGATCAGGGTACCCAAACCTAAGGGAAAAAAAGAGAATGAGTATTTCGGCTATTTGCATACTAAAACAGCAGCTGGCAACAGCCCAACATCTTCCCCACACATCTCCTAAAGCATGTACATACCTTAATCCAGGGATATCTAACTTGCACTGCTTTGTGGTCTGAATTTGGATGCAGTTGTGGTAGTGGGACAAGTGGTGATGGCAGGGCAAGCAGCAGCAGCAAGGCAAACGGTGAGGGTGGCCATACTGGAGGAGTGGGCAATTATTTAAGGCAATGGGCCACTTAAAGAGCTGTGGTGAGCTGTCCAGGTGTCTCAGAGTGGGAGTCTGAACCCACCCATAGCTGTGGCAAGCCACCATCTATCTCCGCACCCAGGAACCTAACCTGGAAGCTTCTGGCCACATTTGGGCAGATGTGGACTCAGCCAGTAGCTGCCAGGTCTGGACTCAGAAGGTGGTGGGGTGCAGCAGGGCATGCTACAGCTGCGGGTACATTCATGCTTCCACTTCTGCGCTGCTGGCAGCCCCCACCCAGAGACAGAGAGAAACCAAGTGCGCTCACCATGCAGGAAGCAGCTCCAGCTGCCTGGCACCAAGCAGCTGCCGGAACTGGAGCTGCTGCCCACCCACAGGCCAGATCCATTTACTTGGCAGGTGCCCACCTGCATGCTGGATCCAATCAGTTGGTGAGCTGGATCTGGCCCACAGGCTGTATTTTGCCCACTTCTGCCATAGGGGTTACCGTAGTTGTTGCTTGCCTCCTGCCATCGGTACGGGTCACAAGCTGGGCTGTATGCCTGGATTTCAGTGGCAAACATCAACCTTGTTTGCTCCATTTCCCAGCTCCATGGGCCACGTGACACAACCACATCAACAGAATGTTATACAGTAGTTTTCACTCTGTACCCATAGCACATGCTGCACCCTGGGTCAAGATGTCAGTTCTTGGGGGGAAAAGCATGATGGGATTGAGACAAGCTCTATATAATCTTGGCTACTCTCATACCTGCCTATTCTGAGCGGGGGGGGCAACAGATCATAGCTAAGTATGCCAAAAAGCATACTTGGATGCTTTTTGGCACTTTGAATAGCTAATAGGCAAATGGCTTGATGCATGACAGATGGTACCATGAATGGTCCAAACACAATTGAAGGATATGACATAGTATTGCATTTGATGGACTAATTTCTTGTTGCAAGAAGGCCTATGCTCCCTGTTCAAACTAGCTCTTTGACATGAGTATGTCTAAGCACACAATTCTTGGAAGATGGGAGTTTGCAGTAGTTGTGTAACTACCAATGCACTAAAACAAGGTTTGTGCACAAGTACTTTGTACCAATGTAAATGGCAACACAAGGTGCAAAGATGGGGACAGTGAGCGTAAAGATCTGTTCAGGTGTGTGACCGGTATGCACTGGGGCTAACAATGTCGAAATGTTGAGGTGCATGCAAGGCTGAAAGCAGACAGTCTAGCACCCCTGTTGCATAGCAAAACTGCTTAAAAATAAAATACTCACTGTTGTGGTCCCCCATGTGTCTGTGTCTTGTGGTGAATGTCATTCCAGGTGACAACATCATCTATACCAGAAGTACGTGACTGACCCACTGTGAAGATCAACTTTTGATTAAAAGCCTTCTTAAGCAGCTCCTGAATTTCTCTTCCTTCCGTGTTGTCAGGTAGGTATGCTGTTCGACTAGTCCCGTGATATGGTTTCCCTGGGTTTGGATGATCCTTCTGTTTTGTAAAAAATACAGTAAAAGATGAGTGTGACTTATGGTAGAAATGTGTGACAAAAATTAATCTTACATCTCAGCTCCTCCAACTCCTTCATTCTCTTCAAAATCTCAGTGTACCAAATTTTTTATTTTGTTCCTCAGCTATCATGGTTTCTCTCTCCCATCCATTGCTGTTTCTATATACTGTGTTCCTGCTATCCTGATCTCTCTTCCTTTCATCCTTTGTTTTTCCCATTCACACCATCTTTTTGTATGGTATTGACACTACTATTTTTATTGCAGCAGTAAGTAAGGATCCTAGTCAGGACTCACTGTGTCAAGAACTTATCAATGCACTGATGGGATGAGATGAAGGTGAGGGCTTCAGCTAAGGGGCCATCTCCATTACATACAAACACATACCAAAGAGATGGTCCCTTTCTTGAAGCCTTTCATCCCCCCAGTGCACTGATATTCCTTTCTTTCATCTTCCTGCAATCCAGTACAAGGCCCAAGAATCTCCTCTCACAGCATCTTTACACCTTATTTTTCTATTGATTTTGACTGGGTTAGTTTGGATTCTTTCACACACGTGAAAGGGAAGGTCAGGCATACAGGTGAGGCCTACCACTTGGCTGTATCTTTTACTCCTGATTAGTTAATATTTGATTTTTGTAGGGTTTTCCTTCTAGCCCCGATTAAACATTTGATTGCATATTCATAGCACTGTCTAAAGAAATAGAGTGTGATTTGATTTGATAATTCCTTAAAAACCTAAACTTTGTAGTACTTGAACCTAACAGAGTACCTGAGCCTAAAAAAATTATTGGATTAAATACCTACTAGGTTAAAAAAAAATAGAGTCTTTCTAGGATGTAAAAATAAATGGATGAACAATATTGAATTCACATTACAGTTCCATTTTTTTTTAAATTGAGAAACATCATACATCACCTTCAAATATACTTACGGATTGAATTCCATTTGGGATATGATAGTTGATCACAAGGGTATTACATTTAGGATAACCAGGAAGTGAAAAATATCTAGTGGTGAAAGACATTGATCCATCTGGTTGATTGCCTTTTGCACATCCATAGAAAGTATTACAGACAGGACAGGCTGGCTTATACTGCATTGACTTATCAATGCATACTTTGCAAAACTCATGCTTGCACTTTGGCAGTGTTACTTTTTCACTGATTTTATCCATGCAAATAGCACAGCTCTCCTGGGCTTGCTCTTCTCCTTCTGCCTTTGGTCTAGATTGCTCTTCGGAAAGGAATTTATCCACTTTTCCTCTATCAGTTTCCTGAGATACTCCTGCTGTCTCTGTAAAGTTGGCCCCGTGAAACTGTTGGGCGCCATGGGCTGTTCCAGTTTTAATTTGAGCTGTTTCAGTTTTCATTTGGGTCGAGTTCTCCAGCCAGCTGGATATGCACTTTTCAGCAACAAACACTGAATCCATTAAACCAGTTAAAAGGAGCTTGTCTTCCTTTCTCCTGATTATTACATACGAGTTTTCTAATAGCAGGTGATCAAGGTAATAATCCAGTTCTTGTTGCTGAACAGCTGGATGTTTCAATGGGAGGGTTTTCTGAATGATCTTTGATGAAATAACCTGAAATGCAGTGATGAAGCTTTCGTATGCATGTGAAGACATATCGGAATCCTTGTTCTTAGGCTTAAATATAATGCGCAATTTCTGGCTAGCTAGACAGGGCTTTTTTTCTATTGTAGTATCGAAATTTACTGTTATCTCTTCAATTTCTTTATTTAACATAGTTTCTGCCAATTTAAATTCAGTAGCATCAACTTCAATTCCATTTTTATGGGTGTAATATCCAGCTCCTATTCTCATATTTCTTTCAACTGGGCTGTTCATGTTTTTCTCTTCTAGAAATGTTTTTGCCACTTTGATCTCATTTGCTGGACCCCGGAGTATT
Source organism: Crocodylus siamensis (assembly GCF_052110815.1). NCBI lineage: Eukaryota > Metazoa > Chordata > Crocodylia > Crocodylidae > Crocodylus > Crocodylus siamensis. Next base: position 236,299,267 of record NC_143398.1, on the reverse strand, counting down.
ACTGTATTCCCTTGCTTTTTGGCAAGAAGACCCCTAAACTTGGTGTGTACTTTCTGGACTGCTTCATCCAACTCAGAACTATTTGCAAACGCCACTTTCTCTTGTTTCAAATCTCTTACTGCTTTCTGAAAAGCATTGATAAAAGACTGTTTAGCATTTTCTGCCAACACAGGACTCCCAGCACATAGGAAGTACACTGAAACGAGCCCGCTGTCTTGTTCCTGGCTTTTTATCTCTACATTGAAATGTTGCTGTAATTCTTCTATTTGTTCCTGGCAGACATGGCTAAAGTATTCATAGAGCGCTGACTGCACTTCAATACTGTTCGCTCCATCCACACCATTCTTATCTTCCAACTCCTTTGTTCCTTCAGCATGTAAAAAATCAGTACGTTGGTCAGTCTTTACAAGGAGCTGATTAAAGCGGTGATACACTTTTTCAATATCTGCATAGGTTCCTGTCACTTTCTCAATCCCATGGTCACTAGGATTTTTTTCTGGTTTTAAGCCTGGGCACATACTGATCACTTCCTCCCTTTGCTGCTTAGTGAACAGGTGGGTATTCAAGGTGGCAGACACATGGAGAAAAATCTGAAAGTGAAAAAAAATAAAGAGACATCAGCAGCAAAGTTCTTAAAACTCTCAGCTTGCTTTACAAATACTTTATTTTAAAAAAGCTTTCTATTCCAGTGGTCAGTGATTTTCTTTGGCAGCAGGCCAGAACAACCCAGCCTAGGCCCCAGGCACTATGACCTGGCTGGCGCTGCCATTTCTCCCTGCTGTGCATCTATGGCATGACACGGAAAGTACCTGCCTGTGCAGTTTGGGCAAAGCCTCCCGGCTCCAGACCAAATCCAGTGGCTCCGTGGGCCATAACTTGCCAGCCCCTGGTTTGATACTGTTTCTAAGTGGTCCAAATGACTGTGTTCTTTCTACAAATAAATATTCCTGCATATCATCTTCTATTAATACATGTATACTGCTACTGAAGTGTGCATGCTTATGAGACTCTGTTCAGAATGCAGCTAGTGCCAAATCTTCTATGCGCTCACGTGAGATGGACAGTGGCAATATAAAGAAAACTCCTGCTTCTTTCTTAAATTGAAATCAAGCAGATGTTAACACGACATACAAAATATCTTATGATATACTTTGGAGTCTTTGTCTGATGGCATTCCTTAGAAAGCCTCTAATAAACAAACCTTAGGACTAAGACATATGACCCGTTAACAGTGGCATAATTTAAATCAGTTTTTATACCAGTGCCAGTTAAATCAGGACGTAGAGTGGACAGGCAACCAGTCATCCCAAGGTTTGCTCCCTGCCTATGTGCTATTATAACACTGCCTAACTAGGTGGCATGGGAGCTGCTAATAGTTTAGTTGCACTGAATAAATATCTACCCCAGGTTAAAAGTGCAGGCCCACAACACCTCAGTGGTGCAACTTGCACTGGTGTATTTCTGTAGTTTTTTTTTTTCTGGGGTAAATCTTAATTTTCCTAAACTACACTTGTGTAGGACTAAGCCACCCCCACCCTTTCATTACACAAATATAAAGGCAGGTTAGACTGCTGTGTAAACGTGTCGCATGCCCAGGCCTTCAATCGCTCAACAGCAAGCCAGACCCAGGATCAGAGCGCACAAACTGGGTCTGAAAAACAGAATGAGTTTCTAGATTTCAGGGGGCCTGGGCATGCCACAAACACAAAAGAGATGGAAATCTTTACTCCTCAGCCATCCCCTCCCTGCCTAAATCACCCCACTATTCTCCTGGTTTCTGTGCTAATCGGAGAAATGGATGACTGCCCACATTCGTTGAGTATGAAGTTTACAAATTCAACACACAATAACCATTTCCAGCTTTTCAATTTTCGCTAGAAGGTGAAACAAGCTCTTTTCCCCTAACTGGTTTACGGAAGCTTAGCCATAGCTGTGTTACTTAGCAGACTTTGGAGAACCATTGTTTCATACGTCTTTGGACATACCTTATCGGTAAAAGCGCTAGATGAACTGTCGTTACGTTCTTCACCCAGGTGCTGGCTAGCAGTACTCTTCTGAGGCTGCAAGAAGCCCGAAGCAGCAGATGACCCTGAGGACAGTGGTGTTGACTGGCTTTCCCCAGGATCCGCTGCATCTGACTGTGGCTCGACTGAGATCTGCACATTTCTCTTGTCCAGCTGTATCTCGTAATGTCTACGCGATTTTACCCGTTCCCTTGCTAGAACCATTTGGGAACAAATAGGGGGAAAACATTAGGAATGGTGTAGCACATTGATGAACCCCAACTAGCCAGCAAGGCCGTGGTGCCTGGGGCGCATCCTCCCCCAACATGCAAGATGTACCAAACCCCAGAGTTTTCCAGCCTGTTGTAAGAGGTGCCGGAGAGTCTACCAGGGTGAAGGAGGCCAGAAACCAGCCCCTGTAACTGCAAGGGGGTTAAATAAAGGGGGCAGCGTCCGGACAAGGCAGGCTTGAGGGCCCTGTTCCTCACTCTCAGATTTAGAGGCCTCCAGCTCCCCCTTACAAATAACATGGGACACCCCGAGAGGGCCAAGTCGCGGAGGCCACCCCGAAAGAGCGCCACGACGCACCCCAAACGCCACGCGCGACGAGGGGGACACCCGGAGGCGGGTTTTGGCGGGAAGCAAGGGGGCGCGGGGTGCCCAGGAGAGGGCGCGGCCTCACCCAGCGGGCAGACGAAGCGCACGAGGTAGGTGCCGGGCGCGGGGCCGCGCCGCAAGCTGCACTCGCCGCCGCCCGAGCGCTGAGGCGACTGGAAGTGCAGCAGCAGTTTGCGCTCCAGGCGCTCGCTCGACGGCGCCGACACCCGCACGCGGAGCGCGGCCGGGTCCGGCGCTGCCGCCATGGCCGGGCCGAGCTGCGGCAGGCAGGCAGGCAGGGCGGGGAAGGGAAGGAGGAGCCGCCGCGGCAGCTTTCGCTTTCGTTTTCGTTTCCCCGCGGCTGCAGCGGCCCCGCCCGGAGCCCAGCGCAGGTAGCCGCGGTCGGGGGCAGGGCCGCGGGCTTCCCGCCAGCAGTGCCCAGGCCGCGGGGGCAGCGGGGACACTTTAGGGGCGGGGGTGGGGAGGTGCTGCTTCCCTCCCAGCTGTTCAACTGGAGGTGAAGCCCGACAAAACGGGCAGGGGGGCAGGAGGGAGACAGTCCGCCAGAGCCCGGGGCAGGGGGGTCGCCGGCCCTCCAGAATGGGATGTGCAGGTCTCCCTCGCCCGCCACGGCGCTGGGTAGCGGTTTTCCGTGGCCAGAGGTGGCCCCCACCCCTACCCGTGGGGTGGCCATCATAGAGGGCAGGCCGGTTGTCCTCTGTCGATATGAAACCCTTTATGTCGCCTCGATGTCCTCAATTTTTCAAGTGAAAGGTATTTTTTCCAAGAGAAAAATACAGGGCGTAAAGGCGTCCGGGTTTTGTGTCAATAGAGGCAGAGTGGCAGAAAACCAGGGTGTCCTAGCATACCCCCGATAACCTAAGTGCCCCATGGGGTATGCCTACGCCCCGTTGACCACCACGTGCATTAAAGGTAAGTAAAAATGATTTGTATACACTATACTGTACAGTATTCAAGTCCCTAACCCCATTTTCCCCCTTAAGCCGTTAGTTTTACCATTCGTGGTTTTGCCAACCATGGGAACTTTCCGGAGTCAAACTCCTGTGGTTGGTGAGGGAGGCCTGTAAATCCTCAGGAGGCTGCTGAGAGTCACCCAGGAGATAAATGATAGGGCACTTATTAAGATAACTGGTAAATCTGATTGATATAGTATTCCAGTGGGTTTTTGAAATGTAGTAGCAATGTGCTTTTGCCTTGACGTCAAGTCTACGCACTGTATCTGTAAGTGATCTCTGCCAGCATGCGGGCACGTTCGCGGTGTGCATCGCAGGCATGCTGGTGTTGTGGAAACCTGGAATAGACTCAGTGTTGGCAAGCTGAGGCTCGTGGGAGGAGGTTGGACAGCGCTGGGCAGGGGTGATCCGGGTCCAGCCATGCTGTGCTCTGTTGTGGGGATCGCCCAGGCTTCTGGGTCTTGCGGTTCCCCTTCCTGCTTCTGCCACATGGGTCAGGGTGTTTTTCAGCCTCACTCAGAGGCATCGGGTGTTGGATGTGCCAAGGCTGGGGGCTTTGACTGGGCTGTGCCCATGCTGCTGCTGGGACCAAAGCTGGAGGTTCCTGGCTAGAGGGTCTTGCCCCTCCATGGACAGATTTGGGGTCAGAAAAGGATTTTACTCCTTGGTCAGATTGATACAGCCTTGGGGCAGGAGATGTGGCCCTCTCCCTGGGATCTCTTCAGTATATATTGACAACATTTCATAGAAGCAGGACACTGGCTGCTGGGGTCCCCTCCTTTACCTGTGGCAGGTTCAGGTTTTAGGTCTGTGTTGTGCCAGAGTCGGCAGTAGTCTTACGTAGAGTTTAGATCGTGGATTGTATAAAATGGTTTGGAGGAGGCAGGGGTTGGATTAGATGTGAGCTCTGGAGCTCTCTTCCAGGTCTGCTTCTATGATTCCCCTGATTTCTTCCCCAGGGGTCTGCTTAGACTCCGATCCCACAGTGACCTGCAGAGAGGCAGATCCCAGCCCGGCTGTAAGGTTCAAGGACGGGTAGCGGGCTCTGCCAGCTCAGAGGTCCCTGCAAGGCTTGGGTTTGGATGTGTCTGGGTGTATTGCTCAAAATGGCTGCTGCTGCCATTAAATAATTCAAATGAAGGTGGATGTATTTATCTCAGTGCACGTGGGACTCGACTCTGCTCTTCATAGGCCAGCGGATCAGTAACACTGTGCTTTGTATTTCCACAAGAGCGGCTGGGATCTGGCCCTCAAATGTAGCTACACACTGGATGATCTCTGTGGTGTGAGGATGTGTTGTTCACTTCTAGCATAAATTCAAAATCACTCCACCGAGGAGTCTGCCGAACCAAGACTTGTTTACCTGCGAGGAGAGTTGGCATTGCGCTTGATCCATCTTGTCTGTGGGGGTCTGTTGTCAATGGCACTGTCACCGTTCTTGAGCCACAGCATTTGATTTAGAGCCGTCCAAAAGATCAGATCTTGATTTCATCTAATCTAGACATTGGAGTCCTTTGTAGCTCTTGGATATGGATCAAAACATCTCCACAGCCTGAGGTGTTGATACAAACCTATCTAAATTGAAAAAAAACCTGCCTTCAGAACATGGACATGTGAAATAACTGATAATGCTAAAGATGGATTTCAGGTCCAAAACCACAATCCTGTACCCCTCGTGAAGCCCTGGGCTGCCTGTCATGTGGCCCTCGATGGCTTGCCAAAACTCAGTAAGTGGCCCTCTGCCCAACATAATTGCCCATCCCTGGTATACCCAAATGGGCATTATTGTAGTTTAACTCAGATCCCCATGGATGTAGCAGTATGGGCTTCTCTGTGATTTTTACAAGCCCATCCAGAAGTGTAGGTGTTTACTCAGTTTTGAAAGCTGCATATGACCCTTGCTTTGCTTAACTCTCTTCCTGCAGCAGAGAGGTAAAGCCACCCCTGGACATGAACCCAAGTCATTCTGGAGAATTTATCTCTGGTTCCTTGACTGCATACAGCTTTTTACCAAAATACCATCTTCTGTCTGACAGAGAAGCAGTGTACTGAGTCATCAGAGAACAGCTACTGGTGCCAGAAACTCGAGTCCAAATCTGTGACCAACTCACTGGTTCATTTCAGGCAAGTGGCTGGGACCAGCATTTGCAAAATGGGCTGCTTTCCACAGAGTGTGCTTCCCCTCGGACGGAGGGACTGAGGTTGAATGTCTAAAAGGAGACACTGAGCTGGCCAAAACTCGTGGTGACCCCATGATAATCAGCCTGGGGCATTCCAGGATAGTTAAGAAAAGTCTGCTGCAGTTAGACCCCGGGTAGGGGCCTACTCAAATCATGATTTTGTAGATTTAGCAGAAATTGCAAAATTGGGTGATCTCTGCAATTGAGTGATCAGGAGGCGGTGGTGCTGGTGGTGGTGGTAGGTGGGGAGCTCCCGTGGGCAGCCGTGGTGCTGTTGGCAGCAGGGGTGGGGGGCGGTAAGTGTTGACCAGCGATCAGCAACCACCCGTTGATGCCACCGACAGTGTCAGTGATGGCCAGTGGTGATCATGAACCGCCTACAGATGCTGTCAGCGGTGTTAGCAGCAAGGGAGGGGGCAGTGAGCGGCTGCAGAGGCCACCAGCAGTGTTGGCGGTGCCTTTCCGCAGGGGATGCACGTGCATGCATGTGCACCCCCTATGCGTCACATCACCAATGATTTGAGTGACAATTGGTTGAGAGATGTGATTGACTGGTGGCCTGATATGATCAGCATAAAACCTGTGTGAGTTGTGACCTCGGTGTGAGATTGGACTTTGTGCGCATCTGAGATTGTATGACATGGGGATGCGGGAGAGAGACAGTGTGTGCAAGGGTGAGCACGATTGGGATCTTGGGTGTTGCTAATTGTGTGTGTGTGGGACAAGGTCTATGTGAGCTACAAACCTACTTACCTGTGGGATTGTGCTGTATAAGAACACACCTGTGTGGTCCACCTGTTCTGCTGCATAAGAGGAAGGGTAAAGTATCACCCATCCTTTGTGATTGAGGTGCTTAGTACCCAGCGTGGTGGGGTAAGGCATAAAATCCTCCAAGAGTGGTGTTGTTGCCATCTTCTCTGTAAATACTGTATATACTAGCTGGCTTTGTGATTCTGCTTGCTATTGTTATTGTTGATGTTGTGGAACTTATTTAATACACTTTGATTAACTTTACTGTACACTTCAATTAACTTCTCCAGTACCTGGAAAAAAATCCAAAAGCAGGCTGGCAGGGTAAAAGAGGCCTAATAACCCTCTGTGTTGGTTAATCTAAAGACCCTGTGAGTCTGCTCCCTTCAGGGTAATCTGTTCCAGTGCTTTACCACCCTCCTCGTGAAAAGGTTTTTCCTGATATCTAACCTAAACTTCCCTTGCTGCAACTTGAGCCCTTTGCTCCTTGTCCTGTCATCTGCCACTACTGAGAACAGTCCAGCTCCATCCTCTTTTGAACCCCCCCTGCAGGGAGTTGAAGGCTGCTATTAAATCCCCTCTTAGTCTTATGTTCTCCAGGCTAAATAAGCCCAGTTCCCTCAGCTTCTCCTCATAAGTCACATACCCCAGAGCCTCAACTATTCATTGCCCTCCTTGGGACTCTCCAAGTTGTCCACATCCTTTCTGTAGCGAGGGACCCAAAACTGAACACAGGACTCCAGATGTGGCCTCACCAATGGTGAGTAGAGGGGCATGATCACTTCCCTTGTTCTGTTGGCAACATTCCTACCAATGCAGCCCAGTATCCTGTTAGCCTTCTTGACACCAAAGGCACACTGCTGGCTCATATCCATCTTATTGTCCACTGTAACCCCCAGGTCCTTTTCTGCAGAGCTGCTGCCCAGCCAGTCAGCCCCCAGCCTGTCCCGGTGCAGGGGATTGTTCCAGCCTGAGTGCAGGACTTTGCACTTGTCCTTGTTGAACTTCACGAGATTCCTTTTGGTCCAATCCTCCAATTTGTCTAGGTCACTCTGAATCCTAGCCCTGACCTCCAGTGCATCTACTACACCCCCAGCTTGGTGTCATCTGTGAACTTGGTGAGGGCATACTCTATGCCATCTTCCAGGTTGTTGATAAAGACATTGAACAAAACTGGCCTCAGGACCAAGCCCTGGGGCACTCCACTTGATACCACCTGCCAGCCATTGATTACTACCCTCTGAAATTGATGATTCAGCTGGTTTTCTATCTACCTTAGACCCATTCATCCAACCTGTACTTTCTTAGCTTGCTGGCAAGAATGTTGTGGGAGATGGTATTAAAAGCTAAAGTCACATCACTTTACACATCTCATATCACATTTACTGCTCTCCCTGAATCCACAGAGCCAGTCATCATAGAAGACAGTAGTGTTGACCAGGCGTGACTTGCCCCTGGTGAATCCATGCTGACTTTTCCTAATTACCTTCTTCTCCTCCAGGTGGTTAAAAATGATCCTTTGAGGACCTGCACCATGATTTTTTCAGGGGAGGCTGACTGGTCTGTAGTTCTTCCTCTCTTAAAGATGGGGACTAAATTTGCCCTTTTCCAATCATCCCCTAATTGCCACGAGTTTTCAGAGGTAATGGCCAACAGCTCTGCAGTCCCATCAGCCAACTTGCTCAGCACCCTCAGGTGCATCGCATCTGGCCCCATGGATGGATCCAGCTTTTCTAAACAGTCCCTAACCTGTTCTTTCATCACTATTGGCTACTCACCTTCTCCCCAAACTGTGCTGCCAGATGCAGTAGTCTGAGAGGTGCCCTTGCCTGTGAAGACTGAGGGAAGAAAGGCATTGTATACTTCAGCCTTTTCCTTATCATCTGTCACTAGGTTGCCTTCCCGCATTCAGTAAGGGACCTGCATTTTTCCTGATCCTCCTTGTTGCTGATTTACTGGTAGAAACCCTTCTTGTTACCTTTCATGTCCCTTGCTAGCTGCACTTTGGCCTTTCTGATTTCATCCCTGCGAGCCTGAGCAATACCCTTCTCCTCCTCCCTAGTCATATATCTAAGTTTCCACTTCTTGTAAACTTCCTTTTTGTGTTTTAACTCACTGAAGAGCTCCCTGCCAAGTCAAGCTGGACTTCCGCCATAATTGCTTATTGTTCTGCAAATCGGGATGGTTTGTTCCTGTGCCCTCAGTGACGTTTCTCTAAAATAGGTTTCTCCAGCTCTCCTGGACTCCTCTCTTCACCTCAGACTGGTCTCCCAGGGGATCCTCCCATCCGTTCCCTGGGTGAGTTGAAATCTGCTTTGGTAACGTCCAGAGTCGGACATTGGACCACTTACTGATTTGCTCTGAAAAAAACCAGCAGCTTCATAGCTAATAGGTGGCAACATATAACTTGGTTAGATAATAAGGAAAATAAACTAGATATTCCCATAGACATGTGCCTTCAAAAAGGAGGAGGGCAATTTAATGGCCAAATGTGGCTTAGACATATATTGGGGGTAAGGAGGGACAGACTGAGTACGCATGAATCATCCATCAAAAAGATTTATAACTTCCCCATAACCTTTCTGGATAGGTCAGGATATAACTATTATTCCTGTTACTGTTATTCTTATGTGAACAGATTTTCATGAGGAAGGGAAAAATATCAACTGCCGAATATCAAATCTTTGCTTTACAGCGTGGCAGCCCAAGGGCGCTGTAATGAACAGGCTGCCAGAACCTGTTAAACTTTAACTTTTTTTTTCCTAGCTCATTCTGAGAAATGGCAGAGGTTGAGGTTTAGCCCCCCGAGCCCAATCCCAATGTGCAGGGCCTGATCTGACCCACGAACCTGCCCTGCGCCATTCAGAACAGTGAGCATCACTATTAGAAGCAACTGAAAGTACAGTCTTGTAAGACGAGGTGCTGCCAGTCACGCTGACAATACATCTGTATTTATATAAGAGAAGAGGTAGTTATCTGCATTAGTCTGAAGTCTGACGGAAGCCGGGGTAGACGTACCTGATAGACTGACTGAATCAGATATGCGTAAGCTGTCTCTTTGTACAAGTAATGTGTTACATAATCACATTGCCCTTTTTTTCTTCCCTTTTATATTGTTATGCAGTCTTATAACTCGGGAAGACGACTCAGGTAAGTTGTTTTTCCGCTTTATAACAAACTAGAAATTACCATACTTACTCAGTTAGAAAATGAGGTTTCTCCCCTTTAACATGGGGGGAAAAGCGCCTTGCCTTACAATAGAGTATGAAGTGGCAGGTGTGGGGGGCAAGCAACTGTTTCGGGTCTGGCTCTAGCTCCAGCTCTGGTTCCAACCCAAAGCTGGATCACGGCGCATGTGCTCCAGCCCAGCCCTGTAGCAGCCGTGCCAGCTTTGTGCTGCTGCTATGGGGCTGGTCTGGAGCCATGCGCAGTGCCCCAGTCTGCAGCAGAGATGGAACCAACTGACATGGAGCAAAGGCGAACGTAGGGAGGGGCAGGTAGAGATTTGGTGGGGCTTGGGGACCCAAGGCTGGGAGGGGGGTAGAAGTGGCATGGAGGGGACAGGGGAAGGGGCTTAGGTACCTGAGGCTGCAGGGGTAGGCATAATGAGGGCAGGGGGACATATGCCAGGGAGCACACTGCCTGCCCCACCACTTCCCACACTGCCTGTCCCCCACTGCTCCCTCCATGGGCTGCCCCTTTACTCTCTCTCCACTGCTTGACCTGCTACCTGCCCTTCCCCACTGTCTGTTCCCCCATCTGCCCCATTGCTGCCCCCATCACCTGCAGTAGTGTGGGTGGCTAGAATTTAAGATGATCCTCTAATAATTAGATTCCATACATGGAAAGTAGTAATACATTTATAAATTTTCCTTTAACAGAATTTACTTATTAGGGGGTCATGTTACATGCAGGGTCATGTTGTATTCAGGTAAATACAGTACTAACTTGTTCCACTGGAACTGAAAATTCACTTAAAAATAAAACAAGTACATCTGAAGGCATACAAGTAGCTAAACTGAAAGCAAACCAGCATTTGTGAGTTAGATACAGATATCAGTTTTATGTAGCTTCCACTTATAGCTAGCCACTTTAAAAGTACAGTATAGTCATGTATAAGCAAAGGTGCTTTGATTTAAAAAAATAACCCAACAACACTCCTGCAAATTCAGGGCACCTTCTGAATACTGAAGTGCTGAACAGTCTATTTTAAGTTCCATGTTAGGGCAGATACCTCAGTGAAAAATGTGATCAGCTCCTGCAGACTGTAAGGATTTGCACAATCAAGTTAAAAGGAGATCTAGGGTATGTAGTTCTATGGAAACCTTCCATCACAGGGGATTACAGTACTTGGCAATGGTAATGACATGGGAACAGGATAATAAACTTTCCAGATCAATGCTGGTTATTCAAATATACACCAAGCAGAGTAGGATAAAATGTTGTTGAAGCAGCAACTGTTATGGGATGGTCGCCCATCAGTTTCTCCTCCAGTGCTGCTTTCATCACAGAGCCTGCAGTATTTTTGCTGCTGTGTGCTGAACTTTGTTTCTTAGAGCACCTTCAGGAAAGTTGTTTTTAGGGGGAGGCAGTAGCAGCTTGGGGTAATGCCAGGCAGCTGTTTCTTGCACAAAAGGCTTGAGAGCTTGAGGGTCTGATGACAGAATCCAGGAGACCTGACAAGTGGTGCAGTGGCGACCTCCCCACTGAAAGGGTATGCATTACAGTGCCTGGCAAATCGCAAGAAGTATTTGGAAATCAAGCTGCATTACACAGGGACTAACTGTTGTCAGTGTCCAAGGGACTCTTTCAAGGAAGATACCCTGCTACCAGGGAGAAAAGATGAAATTGCTCGGTTCTCTGTCAAAGAACATTGGCTAAAAGGAACTCAAGCTGGGTACCCCGTGCCTGTTCACATACAGCTGCAGGACTGCAGTTGTCTTTTGGGTGAAAATGTGAGAGCAGAAAACCAAGCGTTCACCAGCTTTCTTGTCCAGAATGCTGCTGGTTCCTTAAAATGCACCAAGATGAGTTTCCGGTGTCCTAAAACTCACATCAGTGGTGAAGCATGAAGAGATGAAAAGGACAAGGAAGGGAAGGACCTAAAGAAGGCTGGGATGGTGGGACCTGCTTGACAGGGAAGTTGATGTGGGCAGAGGAAGGGGGCACGAGTTCCCTCTGAAGTCAGGAAGTGGCAGTTACTTGGATCAAACACGACAGCATCAGCATAATCATAAGACAGGGTGAGAGGAGAGTTACAGTGAAAGTAGATGAGAAAAGGTTTCCAAGAATGGCCAGGCTAGGGATCATAAGGAAGTTCTCATTTGGAAGTCCTTGCCCATAACTCGACCTTCTTATAGTGGCTCTGAGGTAGGAAGGGAGCAGAGAAAACTTTGCCAATAGGAATGACTAGTAACGGGTTTTCGCTTAACATCCCAGGCCAATAAATAAAATTATTAAAAGCTTGAACTTGATCTTAATTGAAAATTATGTTTTTGATATGAAATTGCTGCATTTCTCCCAGGTTATTTTATTCCATAGAGTCTGGCATGGCCACGGAGCAGGAAAACATAACCATCATCATCAATAGAGATGTTTATGAAATCCTTAAGAAGAGAGAGGGCTGTCTACGTGATCTGCTTCAGAAGAAGTTTGTCTGCACACCAGTCTTTAAGGGTAGACCATGCCCCGTTGAAGTGTACAGGAAAAGTCCAAAAAGAGGAATTGAGGTTTCTGTTTGGATGGATGATATTACAACACACAATGCTGATGCATTGGTCAATCCAGCTAATGAACATCTGGATCATGGTGCAGGACTTGCTTTTGCTCTTGCAGAAGCTGGGGGGCCAACAATTAAAGAACAGAGCAGACTTCATATTGAACGCCATGGGACACTCAGTGCTGGGGACATAGCGGTAACAGGTGGAGGCAGGCTTCCTTGTATGAAAGTTATCCACACTGTAGGCCCCAGGTGGCTGGCATATAACAAGGATGAATGCTGTCACAAGCTTGAGACAGCTATTTTAAACATCCTGACCTATGTTAATCAACCAGAGAATTATATCAGGTCTGTGGGTATCCCTGCAGTGAGCTCAGGAATTTTTGGCTTCCCACTAGATTTGTGTGCTTCTGTGATTGTACAGACAATAAAAACATTTGTGGATCAGGCTCCAGTATTTCCCCATTTGAAAGAAATCCGCTTGGTAAACATTGATGAGCCCACAGTTACAGCAATAAAATGGGCCTGTGAAGAACACCTGGGCAAGAGCGACACCAGTGCACTTCAGGGGACTGTGCCAGCTTCATCCAGCTTGTCTCCAGATTCCATCACCATCAATGGCCTTTGCCTACACATCAAAAGAGGGCTCATTGAAAATCAGTGTGTAAGTCTTCACCCTGTATCCTGTGAAATGCTGAGCACAGATCTGCATCTCAGCAGGGTGCAGCATGCTAGAAGATCATGGACCATCTCGTAGTGGCCTCTTGGTCTCTTAAATGTGGATCTTGACCTCCTGCCTTTAATCACCCTGGCTTAGCATCGGTTAACCTAGAAAAAGTCTTAATCTCTTAATATGACTTTGAGTTTTAAAAAATTTAAATTTCTTTTCTGGGTACACGCTGCCATGAGACTACAGAGAGATAACAGCAGACAAAGCAGGAAAGTTCATAATATTACTCTCCTATTTTAACATTGATTCTGGTATACTATTTTGATAATTAACAGGTTTTGATATGTTCTCTACAAGGTGGCTTGTCTAGCTTTTATGGCATTCCACTTTTCTTTGGGAATGGGATGAATTCTTCTCACCACTGGGGCATTCAGGATAGACTGCTACAGCTGACAATATTTTATTTAAAAACAAAGCAGCTGTACACAACATCTTTAAAACACCGTATGACTTAAAATGGAATTTATATTGTAAGTGTTGGAAGGGACCTCAGGGATCATCTGGTCCCTTGCTCTAATTCAGGAATGGTAATCCTAAATCATCCCTAGTCCATGCTTTGAAACCTCTAGTGATGGAGATTCTTTAGCTTCCTGGGCAGTCTATTCCCCATGCCTTACTGTACAGTAAGGACGTTTTCCTTGAGATTTAATCTTAACTCTGCTTTGCTGCAATTTGAAGCCATTGCTTTATGTCCTTCCCTATGCAGCAAGTCATAAAACTATTTAATATTCTGTATACCTATTTTAAATTCTTTAATTAGAGAGAGAGATTTTTTTGTTAAACCTAGTTGGGAATAAACCAGAAAGGAGGATTAGGCTGGAAGCTACATGGGCAGCTTTAACAATAGTGCCTGGTACTGATGACTAATGCATCTCACAGAATTTTTCCACAATCTGTTTGTTAAAGAAATGCCTCAATTCCCCCTGATGCACATAATTTTAAGATGTGGAGATAAGAGGCAGCAAAATGTATGGCAGGGGATCCTGCATGAGTGAGTTAGACAAGGCAGTAGAGTATTTCATTCCTTTCAAGAAGTTGAACATGAGTGTGCCTAAAAGCCATGTATTTTTAGTTACCCTTGAGCAGCCAAGTTAAGGTCTGAGTCCCTATCTTTGTGATCAAACCATGGTAATGAAAAGGTTTTTTCTTTCATTGTGCATATTTAGTTCCGATTTATATTTGCCCTCATGAGTGCACTGAGGGAAGGAGGGAGCTTGGGAATTACCTTCTCCATATTGTTTTCCTGCAGAAGAGGCAGCCACAGTTTTGTTATTCCCCTCCTCCAGGTCCGAGTACTCCAGAGGCCATTGACAGATATTCAGTTAAAGGCGCAATGGGATCTGATCCCCAGGTCCAACAATCAAGCTTTCTGTCATGCCACTCATGGGAATGTGGGATTGGGGATCAGATCCCAATCATGCCTATTGCCAGTACAGGGGCAGCCCAGGATCATGGTCCTGGGATCTCCCTGTACCAGTAGGTAGCACACTGGGTTCGCGGCATGCCCATGGCTGGGAGCGCCAGTCAGTTGATCAGCATTCTAACCTTGGGAGTGCACCAGAGCCTTGAAGGCCTCCAGTAGGCTCCGGAGACTGGGAGTACCAGTCTTGCATGTCTTGAAGGTGTTGCATTCGAAATCTTGTCTAATTCTATCTCAGCTATATAGTTGGTCCAATAAAAGATATCACACTAAGAAATCCTTGCCTCTCGCATAATTTCTGGACCACCATAACTACAACACCTATAGTAAGCAGGATGTTTTTTACACTGAGATGCAGGAACATTTAAAGGAGAGTTTTGATTGCAGTGGACTTAACACACATACATACTCAAACTGAAATGTGCTAAAAATTGTCTTCTCTTTCAGACCGACATTATTGTGAATTCTGTTGCCCTTTATAATGATCTAAAGGTAGGAGGAGTATCAAAAGCCATTCTGGGAAAAGGAGGACTGTCTCTTGAGAGAGAATTTCAGAACAAGTTGAAAAAAAAACATCCGTTTTTTGAAGGACTTGTATTGACAAAAGGACACAATCTGGCAAGCAAAACTGTGCTCCATGTAGTATGGCCACAGGCTATCAACGATAAACACGAGGTGATGGTCAATTCAATTGAATTTTCACTTCTATATGGTAAAAAAGTAAAGTTAGTTTTAAAATCCTTTTATTTTTTGGCAGGTACTCAAAACTGTAATGGCGAAGTGTCTGGTTGAGCTTCAGTCTGCTTCAGTTTCTTTCCCTGCATTAGGGATTGAGAAGTTACAATTGGCAAAGGATGAAGTGGCAGGTATTATGATTGATGAAGTTCTCAGGTTTGCAAAGAAACAGCCCCCAAAAAGAACAGAAGTATTTTTTGTGCTTCATCCAAATGACAATGATGTGTATAAGGTAAGATGTTTCATATTGATAACAAGCTGAGAGCACCCTCAACAGCAATAAAAAGTGTTTCAGTGTATTGTTAACAAACCAAGTTCACTATACAGAGCATTTGTAGCTAGGAAGTCTGTAAAGTATGCATTTTCATTCACTGTTGCTGACATGGGCAATCAAAGATCAAAGCCAGCAGGTTTGGCTGAGTGGGACACACAAACAAGAACCTAGAAGGGGACTTGAATTGGTCTCTTGATAAAAGCAAATCCTGGGAGAACATGGCTGTGCAGATCACTTGGCAGAGAACACAGTGCTCACTCAGCTTTCCTTCTCAGCCAGCAGCATGGCTCTGAGGGAGAGAAACTGGGTATAACAGTGGTGCACAACGTATGGCCTGTGGGCCACATCCAGATCCAGCCTGCCATGTCATTCAGCTCTTGAGGTCTCCGTGGATCCTGAACTTTGGCTGGTGTCACTAACTGTGACAGCTCTGGGAGACCTGTGGACTACATGACATAGCCCTGTGCTGGATTGCGCCAGCACTGGGGTCATGCAGCAGGTGGATCTTGTGCACAGAATGAGGTTGGCATGCCAGATTGCACCTGTGGATTGGATCCTGTGCTGGATCATGCCCATGGACCAGCCCCATGCTACTCATTTGGCCAACAGGGCCAGATAGATTGAGCACCAACCTATTAAGAAGGTTATGAGTGTTGGTTCTGCCTGCAGTAACCTAAAACAGTCTTGAGGAAGTTCAATACATGATTCCCTAGGAGAGCATGTGCAATTCTGCCATTCTACCCTTTGCCCTTACAGCAGGCCTGCATTTCTGGGGGCTGGCAGGAAGGATGCAGTGAAGATGCTGCTTCCCGACCACTGGGAACATTTTAACATGCTTTTCCTGTACACAATAAAAAGACGGCAAAGACAAGGCTGTATTCATTGTTTGTAACTTCAACTGAGTTGTGCCACTTTATACCAGCTGAAAGTTTTATATGCAGCTCTTTCAGGTCTGCTGCCCCCCTGGGCATGGGCTCTGCACTACCACCAGCACCACCCCTTCATGCTCCTGCCCAGCTGCAGCTCCCCCACCAACCCTGCTGCTTCTCTACCTGTTGCCCAGAGTAAGCGGGATGCCGGGAAGGCTGAGCAAATCTGGGCCCTTCCAGCCCTGCCTGGCTGTGGCTGTGTGCTGGCCAGGCTGGACTCTCCCAGTCACAAGGGTGGGAGCGAGGCACAATAGGGATGTTGGTGGGGGGGCGTATATGGGGGCGGAAGGGATGGGCAGGGTACAATTAGTTGGTGGGTGCCACGGGCTGGATGAAAGTGCCTGGTGGGCCAGATCTGGCCCGTGGGTCATGTTTTGCCCATATCTGCTGTAAGGGAATATTGAATCATACTCAGGATCAAATTCTGATGAGATGGGTAAGGTTGCCTAAGTAAGTGGGGATAAGGAAGTCTAATTTACATGCTGAAGGAATGGAACAAAGATGTAGCAAATGCCTGCCCCTCTGTTGCTGTCTCCTATTTGTTCTTCCTCATACAACATCTTCTATGGGACACTGATGGGCCAAGTACAACAGTTCTGACACTTGGATCCAATAGACCTTCACTTCTTGGTATATACCTTATCTCACCTTGCATTTAATCTCTGAATTTGGCCCCATCACTCCAGTATTTGAAGTAGGAATTTCCAGCAACTTTACTGCTGATTTTTGCTGTTCTGATCACTCTGCTGTAATCTTCCGGAGCTGTTTGTTCTCCCTCCAGTCAGTGGCATTTAGAGTAACACCCTATTTTCTAACTTAGTATCAGCCTGTGATATACCTTCCCTTGCCTTTGACTGAAGAATGGTTGTATCTTCCTGCCACATGCCAGACCTCTGACCCAGCTGCATTTTGTTGTCTTTTGTCTTGGTTTCCTTGGAGTACATGCTCACATGGCTGTGTGTCCATAACATGCCAGAACCTGTCTTTTATTCACCACAGGCTCTTTTGTTGCCTGACACTCAGGATATTGAATTTCTGCAGCACAGGAAGGCAGTCTGCAGGAAGCCCAAATATACTGTACAGCTCAGAGCAGCACTCCCAGGGCTTTTTTTTTTTATATCAAGAGGAGCTTTGGGAATGGGGTAGAGAAATGGATGCTGTACAGTGACAACTTAAATCCTCACAAAGATGGAGGAACAAGCAGCCTCCTCTGTCTGCAGGCTGGTGCATGGGTCTGTGTGAACTGCATCCAGGTGACTTTGAACTTTCTTCTGTGCAAAACTTATGCCAGGTGTAATACTGGGACCAGCATTTGGCCCTTTATGAAATGATACTTCTGGGGGCCAGGGCCAAGTCACACCTGAACAGCTGGTGTTTTAACTGCTGCACTGTTCCATAGCTTATTGGATATGTTTAACTAACATAGTATAGTGCTTACTCAAGAGGATCCTGGTGAGCCAAATGGCTTGTGTGAAAATACTTAGATATGCAAGTCACTTGGTTGTGAACGGGTTCAAAATCATCTTTTTTTCCCCCCAAGGCTTTCAAAACGAAGCTTGATTCAGCAAAACGCCAGCTGGGAGAGAGGAAGATTAGCAATACACACCAGAATTTGGGTGAGTCATGAATGCTCTGGATACAGTTCTGAAAATGACAGTTTCCCAAAAAACATCATGGGGAAGGAAGCGTATAGAAACTTTGCAGTTTGACTCTTGGTGTGTGTGAAATCAACTGATAAGAGGTGAAAAGGACCCAACCAATTATGATTCGTGGGGAAACGCATTATCCTCTTTTGGAGCACTGTTTTGTAGAACTTATTTTAGTGTCACGACTGTCTTTTTTCCTTTCTTGCTCTTCTCAGACTGTCAGTTGGACAAACCCAATGTAATTGCTACACTAACTGCTACTATTCAGCTGTTCAGACGCTTGTGATTTTTTTTGCAGTGCTCCAACCTACTGAAAGACATACAAATCAAAATTAAAGTAGCATTTCTATCAGAAGGAATCTTTTAACAAGCTAAGAGTTCTCTTCAGCCAGTACTAAGTGAGCAAGTGATGAACATTGATTTTTTTTGCTGATTTGCTTCCTAATTAAAAAAAAGAAAATCCACAAATCTAATTGAAATGTCAGATAGTTAATTTACTCCAGGCCAAACTGGCTTTTAAGGAATGCAGTGCCCCCTCAGTCATCTCCACTTAGAAGTGTATTCATGTTAAGAGTTACCACACATACAAGTAGAGAGTTAAAAGTGAAGCTTACATGGCTGGTCTATGTAAACACTTAATTTTATCAGCTTACATGGTCCCTGTAACAGCAACTTCATTTTAAAACCAAGATGAAGTAACATGGCAGGAAAAAAAGTCAAGAAAGGTAAATACAGGCCCTTACCTGGGTTGTAGAAGAACTGACATTTAATTTGATATAATGCAATAGACTTTTACAGGTAGGCTGGAGATATATCTGGTAAGTGCAGAGGAAGTAGATCCTGGTTAGGCTTTAGCGAGGGAGAGATCTGCCACATTCTGTAAGAGAAATAGGATTCATCCTTTATCAAAGGCAGAATTTGCAGCCAGGTCCCCAGTTCCCACTAAGTCAGTGTGAGTTCAACACCTAACTACCATTTATATCATTATAAAAAATCTTCCAACAATAATGTACCTTTTTACAACTGCCAAAAAAACCAGTCTGGTTCCCTGTAGTGCTCCATGCAGGCTACTTACAACATTGTGTGTCACAGTACTTGGAAACTTTTCAGTGTCCTGATTGTACTTTAAATAATATTTATTTTAGGTTCAGACAGACAAGCTGAAGCAAAGAATAAGAAGGATACACCAATCATTGTACTTAGTGGAAATAGATACGAGACACTGGAAGCGGCAAAAACGTGGATCAAAAACCTAGCAGAAGTCCAGGAAAGTCACCTTTTCCGGATAGAAAACCACCACATTTTTAACTTTGGCAAAAAAGAGTTTGTGGAACTTTCTCGTCAGCAGTCCTTGGGTATGTCCATATCAGAAGAGGTGAAAGGTGGAAAGACCAGATTAGAGATTCAAGGTTCTCCTGATGCTGTGATTGAAGCAGTATTTGCAATTGAAAACATGCTGTATTATGCACAAGAGAAGAATATGGTCAAACAAGAGGAAATGCTGCTGTCCAAAGGTGAGTGGGGTTAAGTTAGTAAGAACAAAGAAATATGAAAAAGTTTTGGTATAGATACTGCCCCTATTTAGGTCAGCATATCTAATAGTTCTGACATATGATGAAAAGAATCCCTGTGCTTAAATACTATATATTTTTGGTAATGGATGCACACTCTTGAGAGATCACAGGTTAGCCTGTTAACTTCAGTTGACTTGCTGGACAAGTATTGCCAGAGGATTGCAATTTATTTCACAGGTCGGTCTGTAATTGCATTGCCAACACCCACCTGGGGTTCCACTAGGAAAGGGCAGATTAGGGTCCAGCCAACTGAGACTCCTGGGCAACGCACTTAATTGGTAAAGTCTTACATGATTTAATTAAATATCCTGTTACTTGTGTCCAGGAGAACTGGGAACTGATCCTATTTCAGGAAGACACCAACACCAGACAAGACCTTCCACAATCCAGTACCAGACCACACTGGTAGAACCAAAGTGTCAGGAATTCTGGGACAGAGAGAGACATTTTGAAAAAAACGGCCTTCGGATTCTTAAGGTGAAGAGAATGTGTTTGGTCAAATAATTGTGAATTAACCTTTAGGCAAACTTTGTGTTCAGGCCCCAAATGGAATTAAGAATTTAAAAAAAAATAATCAAAACAATATAACTCAGAGGAATTGAGTAGACAGACTGGGAATGAAGCTTAAATCTACTGCTTACTGAAAAGGACTTTTTGTTTAAAAAAAACAACATTGGAGCTGATCTCCCAAAAAGATGTGGTTAGATCCTTATTTTACATTTAAGAAGTTACTGTAAAAATCTGCCTTCCGCTTTGCAGCCACAAGTGCTGAGTTTTAGTAGAGTCTGAGTGATAAGGATGCTGATTTCCTCCCAAGGGGGTTGGTAGTAAAGTCCAGGACACAAAGCCGGAGGGCACATGCATGTGCCTTTGGGGGCGAAACATATCCGATGGATGTAGAACAGAACTGAGGCAGGACATCTTAGGTTTACCCCTATGAATGTCTGCTACTCAAACAACAAGATTTTACCACCGTAGGGGAAGCCAACAGAAATCCTGGGTAAGCATGGCATGACTTTTGCCATAATCCCTTGAACAGCAAGCGCTTTCTGGGCTACATGGCTGCCGTAGTGAAGCTGCAGGAAGCCACACAAGTAACAAGGTATTGTGGTGATTTCCTGATGTCGGTGACTGTCTGTTGGCAGAAGACTTGTAATGCAGGCAAGGCTGAAACTAGACAAGAATGAAGGCTGCAGAACCTCTCGCTGGCCGTACTCAACTCCTGGCAGAGCCTAAGTACATACACAACACTCATTAACACAACTTACCATTAGATACCACTGGAGTAGGGCACAATTCATTCTGGCTTCAGTGGAAAGCACCATGGCCCTGGTTCTTCCTCCTTTAGACTGCCTGCCTGGCTATTCAGCTGAAAGTGAGAAGGGCTTCTTAAAGAACAGCACTTAGATGAGTGGCAGCATAAACCTCTGATCCTCTATCAATTTATACCAAGTTTGTTTATCTTGCAGATGGAGAAAATACAAAATCCTGTTTTATCAGCTGTCTTCCAACAGCTTCAAAGAAATGCAGAATTGAAAACTAAAGGCAAGCAAGTGTGTCAAAGGCTGTACCAGCGTGTTCCTGCTCAGTTTTGTAGCCTGGTGTGCCGAGCTGGTTTTCAGAGACTGTATTCCCCTCCACCAGGTAATTCACTGCTTTCTTCTGCAATATTGTTGAAAGACAACAAAAAACATGTCATGAATGGTTTACTTCATTTTATTCCTCACCCCACTCCCAAATAATATTGTCATTTTCCCAAGCTGTCCAGTTACTGTTGTTGCTACATATAGAACTTTTAACACTATCAAATGTCCAGTGCTCAAGAGTATTTTGCTTCTTTAATAAAAAACCCCACAAAACAGTTCTTGGATACTACATTTCATTGAAGCTCAGAAAAATAGCTCCTTGTTATACAAGAGATCAGCTTCTGTATGTATTCGGAGCCATATCTGCTTGCCTCAGTGAGATTTTAACTACCTGCCATTCCTCCTATTAATACAGCCTGCCCACACAGCTCTGCAATGATAGAATCCAGTTCTTTCTCGCTGGTGGATCATTAACAGGACTGTAAGCACCCATCTAATTATAGAACATTTATTACGGTGATTATGTAGGCACTAGAAAGAACTCAGATCTGCTTAGATCAGGCTTAGTTTGCGGCACTGGTGTTTTTCCTTGCAGCAGTTTGGCATTGGTGAAGTTATATCAGTATAAATGTAAAACCCAGGAAAAAACCCAGCTTTAATGGACTTGAAAAATCAGGCCTACCTTTTCACTTGAAAAACACAAATTGAAAGGCCTTGTCCATACAGAAACATCCTTCGAGGGAGAGCTAAGTTCTTATTTACCCCCTTTAAAGTCTATTGTTAATAACTTGGATGTTTACGATCAACACATTAAGAACCTCAGCAGTGATGTTGGAGCTATACAAAATAAAAAACATAGTCTCTAGAGTTTACAATTAAATGGACAATGCATTTCAGCCAAATGATACAGAAGATGCATTTGTTACTGAGCACTGCAAGACTTTAGCATCACGTCTCAATTCAGTTTTTTCTAGAGTTGGAGATCATCATGGCTTTCACAAAACACTAAAATAGTTTCTAGTCCCAAGTTTTGTTTTGTTTTTTGAAGGTGACGATTAGAATTTAGGCATTAATACCACGTGGCAATATGCCCATATGCTATCATGTCAGGCCCTTTGATAATTAGCTCTTCGAAAAGCAGCAACACGCCCTAACCTGTTACTAAGATATACTTGGTGTGAAAATGAGAGCTAACATTCTCTTAAAACAAAGTAAAATTTCAAAAGAAAGGATTCAGATTCACAACACTGAGATTTTTATAGTTTACTACACTGTCCACTGATACCCATTAAACGTTATGACACAGATTCTTCCCTCTGATAACAAGATTTCTCAATTTCCCTTTAGGACAGGAGGAGTTGTGTGCAAGTATCCAAGGGCAGAATATAGACATCTAATTTAAGATCGGTGTAAAGCATCAGGAGACCTTAGTTCTTCTCCCCAGCTTTATTACTTGCAGAAATAGAACAATGTGAAAGGCAGCAGAAAACGCAAGCTGGGATCAAGAAGTCAAGTTGTCATTGCTGGAACCATGAAGAATCTGTCATTCTAAAATAACTTTTTTCCCTTTTTTCTTTCAGAACAAGCATATGGATCTGGTATCTACTTTAAAAAGAGCCCCAGAAACCTAATAGAGGATAATGAGCAATGTGACAAGGACCATCTTATTTGTGTATTTGAGGCAGAAGTAATAACAGGCTCTTATACCAGAGGTAGGCAATCTTACATTGTGCCACCAGACTTTGAAGTAGATGGTAAAGGTAGATGCAAATTTGACAGTTTAGTAGATGATGTCCAAGACCCCACTACCTTTGTAATTTTTAATAGCAAACAGGCTCTTCCAAAATATTTGCTCATTTGTCACCAGATTCAAACTGATGGTCCAGAACCTTCTTGGCTCAGTAGCAAAATGGCAGGTTGGAATTTTTCAGGATTCTTGGGTACTAGAACACCATTGAAGCATGAGCACAGAGGCTCTCCCAAAACAAAGTAATAGTATAACCAACAGTACTGCAGAAATAGTGCCTTCTAGGCCAGTGCTGGCTGAAATAGCCACATTTGTATACGATTATAACTACATACAACTTTACATTGGAGTAGGGTCCTGAATACGGTTTCTAATTCTCTTATTGGTTAAAATAGCACAGAAGTTTTATTTTTCAATATGTATCCAACACTATGCATTTTAAAAATAGAAACCTTAGTCGAGTTTGAATTCATGTTTAGTTTCACGGAAATTATGTTTTTTCTATAACTGAAGCAATGCCTTATCAACACAAAATAACATTGTGCAAAAGAATTACAGTGCTTTTACTAAACATTTATTTACATTGTTAATTTGATTGTTGTATTTTGAATTTAGCTGGAATACCTGTCATAAATACTATTATACCTACAGGATCCACATTAATCTGTTGAGAAGTAATGTTTCATAGCTTCTAATGATTGCCAAATGATTTTTACTGCAGATTTAGTAGCTAGTTTTGTTGCAGTCTTATTGAAGTAAAATAAACTGACCAAAACTAAACCAACTTGTTGCCATGTTCTGAATTCTCCTCTCAACAGGGCATTAAGCACTGCTGAGTGACAATATTCAAGCCTCCCTTACCAACCAAGACAGTGTTCAACATGGCCGCCTTTGAAACAGTTTATGGGGAAGGGGTCGGTCGGTCTGTCCTGCAGGGGGTGGGAATTAAATACGAGTTTTCCAGCCTAGGACTTGCATTCACCAAGGGATCACAGACAGGTTTGTCAGGTTATACTATTACTTTATGGAGGGTCCCAGAACTTTAACTTGCACTCGTTTTACAGAAAGACTGAAATGCTGTACACTTTAAAGTAATAATAATAAAAAGTCTCTCATCCATTTTACAATGGACCTGGATTGCAGCTGGAGCTACAGGTGCAAATATTTGAAACTAGTTCCCAGGACAGGATTTGCCTTCTAGTCTTCATCTTTGGGCCACAGGGCCAAGTTCAATTTCAAGCACTGCTTTACATGAATAATTTTTATTATAAAGATGAGCTTTCAACACATTCATTTATGTACTTGCTTTTATACTAGGACAACCCCTGCTGCCTGGCAAGCACTGGTGAGACTGAAAGCAGTTGACCCAATGTCTTTCCCTTGATCAGTTATTACTAAACAGCATACATGTGCCTTATTGTGTAGTGTTAATTTAAAACCAGCTTGCATGATGGATAACCAAGAAACAGGCAATCAAATGGCTTACCTTTCCATTTAATTTCCACTTCCAGACTGAAAAGAAACAAGTAGCTATAGACAAAAGGTTTTTGTATTTAGATACCATTTAATGCAGTGATTATCAACCAGGGTGCCGATGCATACCGGGGTGTCACGAGATCCTTTTAAGGGTGCTGTGCAATTTTAGCACCGTTAGGTGTAGAAACATCTACACGATTCACAAGATAAACTCAGACGTCTCAAACAGGAATCCACAATGTTAAAACTATTCGGACCTGTTGTCGTCTGAGTTTTTTTTCCCCAACTGAAGAATTACTCTAGTATTTTTTCATAGTCAAGAATAGAGCAAAAGGAAAAGAGCTGGCATTTTCCAAGGCATGCTTTGAGTCTAATGGGTTCTCGTGAATTTCAAAAGGTTGAGAACCACTGGCTTAATACAGCAAATAGGGGTGATTTTTAAAAAGCATCTCAGCTGTAAGTAGAGCATGGTGTTAAGCTTAAAAATATTGTTGCAGTGCTAACATGCAAGATGAATCAATGTTTATTAAAGCTCACTGTATCCCACAGTTAATTTTAGATGCATTATATAACTGAATTTATAGCACTTATCTGTAATGCTCTAGGCATACAGATTATTTAAATATCTAAATTAAGTTTTAAACCCTTTCCTGGAAACTTGAAAATATATATTTCCACTTTTGTCAGTCTTTCCATTTGATAAATTCACTTCCCTTATTTCTGCTAATTTTACATGTATTTCCTTTCTTCCATATACCACCATGAAAACAGGCAGTTCTAGTTTCAAAGTGTTATTAGCTAACTGTTGGCTTACTTATTACTTATCCAAGTGTTTCATATTATAAAATTATCTTGCAAACTTAGGTTTACTTTTTAAAAAGTAAATAGTTACTTGATGAAGAAAAATCTTACATTACATTACAACAGATTTCAAACTACTGAGATGTTTATCTTTCCTTACCATGCACAGTAGACTCCTATCTACCCTTATTCTTAAGAGTATCCTGAAATAACAGTATATATTTCCATGTAATTACATATGTATGTATATCCAAATTTATTATACACATATAGACATTATATATAGCTATTCTTCATTCTCCTACCAAGAATTTTAAAACAAGCATTCAAAATGTGTATGTTAGAAGAAACTGTTTTTAATGAGAAAATGTAATGGTCCATTGCTACATATACCACCTGTTTAAAGATTGTGCGGAGCAGCTTTATCAAGAACCTCAAAACACATTCAAAGTTTAAAAGCAAAACCAAGACAAAAAGTCAAATCTTGCTACTTATTTATTTCACATTTTGTTGTAGCAAAGTGTCCCTTGTGAACAATTGATTTCAGTCCACTTTGCCCTCTTCCCTTTAGTGTTATACAATATATTTATACAATTTACAAAAAAACTGGCAATGTATGAGGTTGTATATAATCAGACAGCTCATCTGGTCCTCGGAGAATATAATTTCATATACAGTAATTAGAAAATAAAAAGAGCACAAACTAAATGTACCAAGTAGTACATATTAAAATAATTACCACAGTAATTGAAAATCCCTGATCTTTACTTCTAACACAGCCGGATTAAAGAGAGGCTACTCCACAGCCTCTGGAATTTCTCTGTCATCCACAATAAGAGTATGAATGATTCCTTCCCTTCGCTTTCCACTACTAACAGCCTTAATGCAACAATCATGATCACCAACGCTGAAGTGAGTTTCTGTTCCATCTTCTACAAATTCACCCTGGGATAAAGGAGACAGCATGTCACAGAAAAGCACTAGTATGTTTATTAACAAAATGCTGCATAATAGCCTGATTTTCAGAAGCACTGAACACACACAGGTCTAATGGGTAGAAACCTCATATGATGTACTTGGTAGCTGAAAAGCTGAGACAAGTATAAAACTAAAACTTCCCTACTATGGTTTGCTTTGCCAGGAATGCTGAGCATGCAGATTTTTTTTTTTTAAACAGTCAAATTGAAATCTGGTCAAGGATTTAAATGAGCAGTATCACTGACATGTTCACTGCAATTAAAAACTTGTGTGCCTAGTTCAGCCTTAGTGTACCAGCTGAAATCTGTGAGGTTGCACTGGTTTACATCATGGCTAACTCTGAACATAAAGTCAATTCTGAGGACCTGGAAAAGGACCCGCAGCTTTAAGTCCTGCCTTAACAGTATAGTGATTCTCAACTAGAGTACTGCAGCTCAGGATCTCCCTTCCTGACCACTCCTCCCTTGTCTATTACCCAGCCTCTCTGTAAGGAGACAAACCACACACTCAGCCTTGCACAGCTGATCCTTCCCTCCCCGCACCACCCAGCTCCCGTAAAATGAGCCAAGATGAAACTGGCATCCGGAGCAGGGACGTGCGGGGAGTGGATCACGGCTCTGCCCCGGGCCTTAGGCCCGCACTGTCACCTCCCTGAGATCCTAGCCCTGGGCACCCATCCTGCTCCTTGCCTATCCACGGCCCCATCCCATCCATCCTGCATGCAGTCGTCCCAGGCCAGTCTCCATAGATATCCACCTGTCCTCTCTGTCCAGTGCCCCCAGTGTTGGGTGCAGGACAAAAGGGGCCAGGGCTGAACAGGATCAACTGGCACACCCCCTTACCCCCAAGCACCAGATGGTGTAAACAGCTGTGACAGGAGGCTCAGTTAGTACTGCACCACATGGCCTTCAACAACTTGCCAAAACTCCTCAAGTGGCCCTCCAGCCCCCAAAATTACCTACCCCGATCTGTGTTATATTGAACCTCATGCCTTACTTAACAATCAGTTACTGCTAATCCGGGAAGACTGAAATCAGTAGGCTCTATGATCCAGATGAGACCCTGGACCATTTAGTCTGTGTCCCCAACTCTTAATCTACAAAACACTTTAATGAAAAAACAGTGAACAGGTAACTTCATCTCACACTGTCTGAATTATGTATTTCACCTCTAGAAAACAAAAGTCGCTTTATCAGGAAACTATTTGTCCTAAACCATATGTATTTTAGTGTTCTAACCGTGAGAAATGTCCATTTCAACTGATAAACCAGAATACGCATCTAAAATGAATGCCTTTAAAGTTACCACATACCACTGTTTCCATTTTTTTACCATTGCACCAGACATCCATAGTGTCCTTCTCTGTAAAAATGGGAGAAAGAGAACAAGAATGATACGTTTCTTTATAAAACAGCAAGAAAATCCCAAATGTTTTGCCATCGTTTAATTATAACTCAGAAATGATCCAGATCAATTATAATGCCTGGATTACAAAATTACTCTTCATAAAAAGAGGGTGTAGGTTTACCACCGTCAGGGTCAAACCACGTTGTAGAATAAAGCCATATTTTTGCTTGTCTCTGACCTTTGGCTATAAGATTTGGCTTAATCTGAATACTATCTGATGTATTCTGAAGGAAAATATTTCTGTTGAATTGTTTAAATTGTTTCTTTAGTTGCTGGTCATTAAATAAAGTAACACGTTCTAAAATTCAGATTGTTACCCAACTCAAAAGCAGCTTCAATACCCTCACTTTTCAGACTCTTAAATCATCTGGAAAAAATGCACCATGTCTATTAGAAAAAAGAGGTATTAAAAAAGGAGTAATTTGCAATTGTTGTTTGTTGTAAAGCACGGTTATGATCTTCCTACCCAACACCACCTCCCAGGTGCTTCCATCATAGGATTCACATTGAGACTGGCCTTCTCTGGGAGTACTAATGACACGGGGCCAAATCTTGCTAGTCTTATTTATTCTGTTTAAATAAAAAAGGACTAGATATGGGATTAAGATGACTCCTTACTCAGATTCTTCTCTATTCTCATCCTATTCAAGCCTGGTGCAGTTTCTGACATTAAGGCACATGCTAATCTAAAATCACATGAAAAGGCACAATTTGATCTTGGGAAAACATGATATTTACTAAACAATTATTTTGAAAAACAGCCAAACTTAGGATAACAGTCATCACCTTTGGTTAAGAGTTCCTGCACGCTGACTAATGAATCTTAAGGCCAAATTAACTAGCTAACAAGGAGGTATTATGCTCCAATGATAGGTGCAGCTTAAAATTTTAGGTAGTTTAAAATAAGCTGCATTTCTATAACTAGCACCCTTTAGGTGAAGGGTACCACCAAAGCACCTTCTCTGGTTCCTTTCACCATGGTATTCAAGTGCCTCCCAATCTGTTTTCTCACACTATTCTTGTACATAGGGAAGTGACATCAACTCCATTTTACTGGCAGGGAGCCAGGGCACAGAAATACTAATAGCCAGATTTGTAAAGTTAAACAAACAGGGATTTTTCAAAAATGCCAAGAAATCTCAGTATAAAAGAACGTGGCCAAGGCTGAAGAGGAAGTCTGATATACTGGGGACTCAAACCCAGATCTGCCAAAGGCAAGGTTAGCCACTAGACTATCCTTTTCATTAATGCAAAAACACTTATGAAACATACATAAGACTATATAAAGCCAGTAATATGGACCGATTCAATACTTACCTAAAACAACTCTACAGTCCATACCATCCAAGCTTAATACCCAGGTATTTGTTGTTTTTGACCTATTCTCCATATACTTCTTGAGGCTTTTGCCATCAATCTCCAAGGTGTACTCATAGGCAAAGCCACTCACTGCATCAATGTTAATGGTTGCCTTTGCTTTTGCTGCTCCAACAGTAAATGTTTCTTTACCTACTAATTTGAACATCCATTCTTTTCTTATTTCTTCCTGAGGAATAAGAAAAGAGAAAAATACAGTGAAAAAAACCCTGAACATTTTAATTTCAGTGTCAGGAAGGAGGCTAACACATTGAGCCAGAATTTGACTGTGGGCCCAGAACTTGAAAAATGTAATTAATTGAAAAAAATAATACTTTGTATTGATACTGTGCTTTTGTTCACAGATATCAAATCCATTTACAAATATTATACATGTCTTTATTGCAATGTAAAATTATTTTCCTGTTAAAGAAGCAGTAGATTTGATCAACTTTATGTTACAAATGTAAAAAGCCTCTCTTTTGCTTATTATTATGTTTAGCTGCTGCTGAACCCCCCAGAGGTATTCTGGGTACCATGACAGGGTCAAAGAGTCAGTCCCACCAAAATAAAAAGCTCACAAACAAAATGCAAAAAATAAATAAATAAATACAAATTTAATAATGAAATACAAAGAAAATGTAAATGACAAAACAGTACAGATAAGCCATATCAAGCAAATTATTATTTATAAAAATGTTCATTAACCCCAAAACTATCAGACTTATTAAATAAATCTCCTAAATCCTCAAGTTGTCAAAAAAGCCTCTAAGAAGTGGTCAGCCTGTCATGGTAAAAGGACTTCTTACCTACATTTTAGAAACCAATTTTCAAAAAGCACTAATCAGGTATATGGGCAAGTAGGCAATTCAACAAGAACCATGTATGATTCAAGACTGAAGAGTGACAATTCTGAGGTGGACCCAGATTGTTATACTACAGTGCCCATCTAAATAGCAAAAGCTTTTACTAAATAAGGCTAAAAATATAAAAATATTTTTAATAGATTCTACTCTAATTAATATTAATATGCCTATTTCTATTCCCTATTTAAGCCACATTTTAGTTAAAAACCAGATCTAATCAATAGCATAAAACTGCTAAATATGATCTCAACAAACTTTTGTTTTCACCTGTGCTGGGTCGCCAACCCAAGACAATTTTTTTATTTTTTTTTTTACTGACAAGCCGTAAAGTTGTTACTGAAAACCAAACTATTTTACTGACAAAATGCAAATGTAACCCTACTGCGAGGCACTGGACAAATGGGAGGTTCGCATTTTGGGTTTAACACCAATGATATTAAAAAAGTTTGGTTATCAGTAAAAAGTCTGCAGCTTAGTAGAAAGAAAAAAAAAATATCGGGTGGGCAAATATTTGATTGCAGCACTGTTTTTATACAGTGGTACTCTCTCTCTCAGGGGTCCTCTACTCACCCCCATACTCTGTTGCTCTCAGCTGCACCCCACACTGTGATGCCCCGCCAACCCATATCCTAGATGGTCCCACCCTCTTGCTGGTACAGATCCCCAAAGAAAGATTACTGTCTGCCACTCTGCCACATCCTAGTGTCTCAGGCAGGGACACAGAGAAGCAGCACGTGATTGTGGGGGGAATGAGAGCTACAGGCTATAAAACCTTGAGAGAATATTTCCTATACGGTGCTCAGTGGGTACTCCCACTCAGAAGCCAGGTAGCTCTGCTCAGCTTTCTTTGCTCCTGAACATTTGCCTCTGATGAGGGCTCTTCAATCAAGATCCAGTTTATAGATGGCTCAAGTTTTTACACACGGTTCAAGTTTTTAAAAAAAAATTAATTATTTTTTACAAACCTTGTGGAGAGGCATTTTTAGGCTTGTTTTTATGCTCCGTCTGTAAATTTATGGACAGCTGGCAACTTTGCACCTGTGGTTCTGTTTTCTACAATTCTTCTAGCTTCTGAAATTCTCTGGCTTGCTCATTTCCTTTGCCTCCTCTTCTTACCTAAACTTTGGTTGAGTAAATGCTATGCCATATTGCCATTAAGCATCTTAGTGTAACCAATGTAGACTATGATAAACCTTAAGTCACACTTACATAAATACTGAATTCTGCATATACACATAATTTACCTTTCCATCTACATACACAACACGTTTCCCTGATGTGGTTCCATGTTCAAATTCAATCTTGTGAACACCATCACTTAGAGCTACTTCCCATACAGCCACCAGATCACTCATTTTCTCCAGCTGGCCGTAGTGAGACCTGGGGGAATAACAGATTGACAATTTTAAATTTGTATTATTAAGGTGCTATATGTTTTATTCAGAGTTTGGTTATTTCAGGTCAAGCCATGCAAAATAATAATCATACATGGCAAAAAGTACAGAACAGATTAAATATAAAAAATTGGAACGGATCAAATATAAAAAAAAATGATACAATAATCAGTAGCAAATATGGTAGAAAATAGGCAAACATATTTAGTTTGACAAAGATTCTACACATACATATCCCTTTAAATGCTAAAAGCCTGTTAATTAGTAGTAATCCTGCTATAAAACTATACATCATTTCTTGACAGCTGCTACCCCGCAGCAGCAGTGGGACTGGTCCACTACTATCAGGTTTTCCTAAGATTCAAACATAGTTTAGATTACCATTAGTACTACTATCGTAAGTCTTTATAGTCTATAAAAAAGATTTAGCCCTAGTTGTCTTATAAATGCTAGGAATATGTATTACTCAAAAATGCAACTAAATGAGAAGAAACGGTATTCAGAAGATATATAATTTGTGTGTACTATTCCCTATTTAAAAGGCAATAACCGGTAGAACAGTGGATCTGATCACGAACAACCATTAAAATGGCAAATTTAGGTATTTTTTCAGACCTAACGCTATAGTAACTAAATTAATTCTTCAATCCAATTGCCAGAAGGGAAAAAATAATAAAGAGAACAGCAGCAAACAGTTCCATCTTATTTAAGAATTATCCTTTCTTATTTATTTTGGGCTCACGTGCTGTAGATGCATTCCATAAAAATGCACTAAGCCTTCACAGATCTTAACATATGGTATGTAAAGAATGTAACATACATGAGGACTTTCCTATTAAAACAGAACAATGGAAAATATAAGTAATTCAGATCTACCAAAATGCATTATTTCACTTAATTTACATTTGCAGTCTATATCAACAGTTTATACGCTGACTCCTGATCACTTCTTTGAGAAAATACCTTTGATTACCTTGTGGTCAGAAGATCAGAAGCGTACCATGACCAAAAAGCCCAAAACAAGCTGAAATCCTAATACCCCTAAATTTGGGAATCGTTAAGCTCCAGATCCAAAATTTGCAACCCATGTCTCAGCAGAATATATAAATGTAATGAAAATACTCAAGGTGTTCAAACGCAGGCACGTGCATAAAATATGCACTAAAATATCATTGGAGATGTTAACATGTGTTTTGCTTTCTTTCTGTTGTCTTTAGTAGCCCAGGAAACCTGTGGAGGTGAAACCTCATAAAAGGCTATTTATTCATTTTTTGCTTATAGAGAAAATACCACCACTGTAACTTACCACAATATACACCCCAGGGAATTAAGCCGTTATGCGCCCCTGTAATTTTGTGTGTAAAATGTATGCCTGCGCATATTCACATAATATCTTATAATTCCCTGGGGTGTAGCTGGTGAGTAGAGCGGGCAGCTCCTGCCTGCAGCAAAGGGAGGTGGGCTGTGAGCCCCACGTGCTAGCATGGAACCAGCCGAGCCTGGCCTGAAGGTGCACAGCAGCAGGCTGGAAGGGGCCAGCTCCATGCCGCCACATTCAGCCCTCAGGATTCACTGAAGCCATGCAACAGTGGGGATCCACCTGCTGCAGCCAGGAGTTCCCCAAGGACCCACCAGTGGCAGGGAATGCTGAGGGGGGCACGTGTGGCAGTGGAGGTTGTGCATGGGGGGGTGCTGGTGGGGACTGCGTGGGGGAGGCATGTGATGGCAGGGGCTATGCATGGGTCCCTGTGTGGCAGTGGGGGGGCTGTACTGGAGGAGGCAGGGGGGAAGTGTGGCAGTGGAGGCTGTGCATGGGGTGGCACATGGTGGCAGGGGTGTGTGGCAGCAGGGGCTGTGCACAGGGGGGCCCACACTCCCCCACAAACCCTGCACACTCCCATACCCACACCGACCCACAAATCCCCACACACCCACACGTGACACCCCTCAAACCACCCTTCCACATAAATACCTGCATATATTTCTAAAGAAGGTTCAAATAATGTTATATTTAGTTTATTTGGTAAAAAAATAAATGTATTTATTTTGCATAATTTTGAATTCTGGGCAAAATTCTCTGGGGTGTAACAATACAGGGTGCTGACACTTTAACAACAGTGAATGAATATGGCAAAACAGACTATTTTGAAGGGGACAGGGTGGAGGATGCAGCCCTCCCAAAATTAAAGCCCCTCCTCCACTCATTCCATAGCTGGAGTGAGCTAAGCTCAAGGCAGAAAAAGCTATCCTTTCACCTCTAAATAAAAGTACCCAAAGAAACAAGCTCTGAATGGTGCTTACCACACACTAATCTTACTAAGCTGCTGTGATACTCATCAATATAATCACATTAACTGATCAAGCAAGCAAGCTGGCCAAAAAAAAAAAACAATCTACATTTGATCATGCATATATTGCTGCTCATATAAAAAAAATGGCAAGTCAAAGATTGCAATAACCAGGTTCTCTCTAATACAGTGTTTGTCAACCCATAGGTCGGGAACCAAAAGCGGGTGGCAAGAAAATTTCAAAGGGTTGCGAGCTGTGGCAGGGCAGAGGGGCAACAGGAAGATGCCTACCCCTTCCAATGGGGAAAGGGGGTTGGGGAGAGCAGCGGGGCCAGGGCCTGTACTCACAGAGGCAGGGCAGCTGGAAGACACTGCTGGGGGGGGTGGGAGCGGTCATGATCAGGCTGCCTGGCTTGGTGCAGCAGTCCCAGCCTAGGGCAGGGGGTGCCACCAGGCCTCTCCTCCCTTCCTCCAGCCCATGCCAGGGCCGGACTCACTCCGCTTTACCTGCATAAGCCAGAGTTGCCACAGCCACCATACCCTGGCCTGAGCGGGACTGGGGGCAGCTGGGGGTTCCTCCAGCAGGGCTGGGGGGGCAGGGGCTGTGGGTCAGGAGTGAGGAACACCAGCATGGCTGGGGGTGGGGTGGGGTGGGGGGGGGAGACAGGGAAATGGGGGTCAGGCACCAGCAGGGCTGGGGGAGTATGGGTTGGGACAGGCCACGGATCTTTGCAAATTGGCCCCAGTAGGAAAAAGGTTGAGAGCCACTGCTCTAATGGATTGCTGATCTGCCTTTTCATCTTCAAGGTGTCTAATGATAAACAGACTTCTCTTAACAATGTTATAACGAAGAGGTAGTTCCTAGGGAACAAATTAGTGCACTCGTTATAAAAGACAGGACCAAACTCCCAGGGTTTGTGCATCATTCTTTTAAGCACATGATTACATGTAATGGCTGGTGAATAGGAACTACAAATTCTTATCTAGGCAGTCTAGCATACTTACCTACAATTTTGTTTATAAAATAGCTATAATTTACTGTAGTTTAATTCATCTGCATTTTTGGTACAGGAGTACTATTTTTGCTAGAAGTTACCCAAACTCAGGCAGGAGACAGTTCCAAGGTCCCTACTCAGCAAAGAACTTAAGCATGCATGTAGCTTTCAATAGGCCTCAAAGGGACTTAAGAATGTGTTTAACAGTAAGTAAATACCATGACCACCAACATGGTTTTCCTATTGGTAGGGGAAAACCACGAAAGTGTTGGGCGGGGGTAGCACCCTGACTGAGGTATGCATAATTCTTCTCCAACTTTCACTTCCAGTGGGAGGATCTTGGCTATACGCCGACTTTATAGAAATGGGAGCCCCCCCCAGCTTGCTCCTGCAGCTGTACAGTTGAGGGTAAGTGAAACTCAGGGGTATCTGAACCCCAAATCTCTGGGCTTGGACCTGCACATGGGATGCCCGCCAAAGGATTTGGAAGCATCTGAAGCCAAAGGCAGGGGTGGAGGATACTAGCCGGCAGCAGGGCCACATATGGTTCTGGAATGACCTGCATGGATTTGAAATTGAATTCTCTGAGTTGACTTGGGGCACAAAAAATTTTCTTTAAAAAACTTTAAAAAGCGCTTAAACAATAAGTACAAGCTAAGATTTAAGTGCTGATCATGGCCTACACATGTATGTAAAGAAGTATAATGCAAAATACCAGAAGAAATACAAAGGTTCTGTCACATTATTTTAAAATATCCATAGAGAGGACTCGAACCTGCTTTAAATATACAGTTCTCATCAACCAACAGAATGTTAGCAAAATCAGATTTAGGTGGCAGGTTTTTTATTTATGAAAATTTCGCCTTTAAATGATTTTTATCCTTTAGAGCCCCAGTGAAATAATGGCAATAAAAGCACAGGCTTGAGCCTTAAGTAGAAGAGAAGGTAAAATCTGTAGCATTTTGGCAGTCTAATCACAGAGATCACATCAGCTGCCACTAGTAAGCTGCCTAGTCATGAAATACAGAAATTTCTACCTTATGGTGGACATTTTAGGAGCAGAAGGAAGCATCATCCAAGGAAAACTATACAACATTTTAGTTGGTTTTCAGTGGAAGGGTTTGTGTTGAAAGCAAAAGCAAGGATCTTTCAAATACTTCATGTACCTTACATGCAGGCTTACCTGAAAGGTAAGTGCTTGTGGAGCTGGGGATCAGTATGTTTTTTTTCTCAGAAGTAGAGACATATGGGAACCACCACACTGTATTTGGCTCCACATGGCCTACCTGTCTCTAAGGCAATGACCAGCTACAAATACTTTGGAGGAAGGTGCACAAACACAACACTACCAAGATGGGGAATAAGCAGCTTCCCACTGAGGTCTCAACTTGGTCTCTAGCAGTTATTATTTATGTTACAGTAGCTCCTAGGAGACCTCTTCAGGGACTCAATCCAATCAGGTAAGGTACTGTGCAAAACAAAACTAAGAAAGTCGCTGCCCCAAAATGTTTAGTTTAAGTCTTGCAGTACAAAAAAACCCAGTTGTAACAATACTTGACAATCCAGTCCCTTTGTACATCCCGTTCCGCTCTCCATCTTACCTAACAGCTTCCTTGTAACAAACGCCACAATTTAAATAACTGATGTATGAAACACCTCTTCATACCAGTTTTCCATCTCCCTCTTCAATTTCAGCGAATTTCTCTTTATTCTCGAGTCCAGACAGGGTGAAGCGCAGACTGCCCTTGTCTCAATCATTCATTATATTCTATACAGGCTGTCCTCAGACTTACAGCACCACTGGATCCTGAAAATCGCATCTTAAGTCGAAACGTTGTAACTCGGAACAGATTTTCCCACAGGAAACAATGTTATAATTGGGGGATTGGTTCTGAACTAAGGCCTGATACCCTCTTTTCACCAAAAATAACTCAAAATTTTGTACTCAATCAATTATACGTAATATAGCAACAGTAAAAGGCAATCAAGACTCATAGTACAGATGATCTCTTATTAGATCAACAAGATTTTTGCAAAAAGGAAAAGAAATTTTATTGCAAAAATCGTGTTGGCCTAATAAAAGAGCTTACCTCCACTACGAGTCCTGATTGTCTTTTCCTCTAGACCAATACGGCTACAACCTGGATACACAGCTAGCTGCATGCATGCATTTATACTGTAAACAGCAATCATATGGATTTGGAAGGACTTCTTTGACTCAGCCGGACCTTTCCAGTCTTCTTGCGAGTCTCGGCCTCAAGTTTTTCTGGAGCCTCGTCTGTTTTCTTCAAGAAAGCGCCTGAGGATGTTCGGACAGACGCTCTCTGGGCAGACGTGCAACGCAGCAAACTCGCTCGCTGATGTGTCTGATCCAATATTGCCGAGTCGAAACGGGGGGTGCCGATTGATAACCGCTGTCCCTGCCATTCATCGCCGTGTCCGCCTGCTTTCCGCCTTATTCATCTCCCATTTCCAGCCTGACCTTTCCCCACCCGTAGGCCACTAACGACTCCGCAGACTCCCCCCTGCAGGCCGGGAGGGGTGGGGGGGCACTGCAGCCTCAACTT
This sequence comes from Crocodylus siamensis, assembly GCF_052110815.1. Taxonomy (NCBI): domain Eukaryota; kingdom Metazoa; phylum Chordata; order Crocodylia; family Crocodylidae; genus Crocodylus; species Crocodylus siamensis. Next base: position 236,262,275 of record NC_143398.1, on the reverse strand, counting down.
GATCACCGTCTGCACCGAAACAAACGCTGTAGGGGTCAGGAAGGAATTTTTATACCCCTGGTTAGATTGGGAATTTTTTTTTGGGGGGGGGGGGGGGAGGGAGGACTGCCTTCCTGTGCAGCACCTGGCCTCTCTCCACTCCTACCTCGCCTCCTCCGCTCCCGCAATGGCAGCGCCTGCACCGGCCCGAGCGGGCCCCGCGGCGCCGCCGCCTCCTCCGAGCCGCGGGAGTAGACGACTGCGCGCGCAGCGCCGGAAGTCGGAAGACAGGAAGTCAGCTCCTTCGGGGCGGGGCCACAGCCGGAGGGTGAGGGGCAGTGCCGGAAGTCCGGAAGCCAGAAGGCGGAAGCCGGCTCCTTCCGGGGCGGGGGGGGCTATCGCCGGAAGCCAGAGGTCTGGAAGCCAGTTTCTCCCGGGGCTGGGCCACCGGCGGCGGGTGAGGGTGAGGGGTGTGAGGTTTTCCCTTCACAGGCTGGGGTCCGAGGCCTTCCTGGGCGGGGCAAGCCGTGGGTTGCTCACAGGGCTCCTAGCTGCTGAGCTGTCTCCCCAGGCCCTTGGCGGCTCTCTAGTTTCCTCACGGCCCAGAGAAACCCAGCGCCAGCAAAGAGGCTGAACTGTGCAGTGCCCCATTGCAGGGTGGTCCTGAAACGCCCCTCCGCTGACCCCTGGGGTCGTGCATGTCATGCTAGAAAATCTGTGCAGAAGCTTGTCACTTAAAACCCCCCCCCTGGATCTTCAGGAATAGCAAATTCTGGTTTGCAGCCCAACCGCGACCTCAGCATGGACCGTGGCTCTATTAATTTTTTTAGATGACCCATGCAAAATATCATTCCACGGCAGGGGTCGGTGTTGCTATCCTGGGGTTGTTTTCGGACTCATTGGTTTTCTCCGTCCTGATTTTTTGAACAGTGTCACGAACGAGAGCGGCGGGATGCAACAGCCGGTCTGTGAGCACCGCGACACGGGAGCTGCTTGTTATGGCTGAGGTAGAGCAACGAGTCTAAGCGGTGTGTTGCGCTGTACAGTGTAGTTTCGTAGTTTCTTATAGTTTCATAGTTTCTAGGGTTGGACGGGACCTGAACAGATCAAGTCCGACCCCCTGCCCCAGGCAGGAACGAGTGCTGGGGTCATAGTACCTCAGCCAGATACCTACCGAACCTCCTCTTGAAAACCCCCGAGCAGATTAAGTGAAGGTTACACACCAGATGCTTTGTATTAAAAAACATTTCTAATGTTGTTGGCCCACTGTGTGATGTGCAATAACTGTTTTGCAAACAAATAAACAACAACAAAAATCCTCGAAGAAGCTAGACTGCACCACGCACGCCAGATCACGATCCCCTACTAGTTGTTCTTCTGCCTTCTCCCAAAAAAGGGTATTCATAGATTTTAGAGTCAGAAGGGACATATTAGATCATTGAGTCTGACCCAAATTGAATTACCAACTGCTCTGTTTGTAATATAAAAAGGCTAACCATTCTCCAATACAAATTTCCTCTTCATCCACTATGCTCATTGAAATCCTTGTTGGGGATCGTGACTTTCAAAAGCATTTGCAGTGTCTAATGACTTTACTTCTGAAAGATCCGACCCTGTATTACTGTGTGTAAAGGCAAGAAACAAGTATGGTGTTTTGTTGCATCAGAATCGAATGTAGGAAAGAAGAGGAAAAAAAGTAGTATATTGATAGAAATGCTGTTCCCCTCTTGCTTTTGTTATGAGGTTACTCATATTTTCAATATTTATTGTTAAATTTAAAGTGCCAGACTTAAACCTATTTTGAATGATAGTTCTGGAAAGATATTCAGAAATAGGGGCAAAACTTTGGCTCCTAAGTCCACAGTTAGGTATCTAATAGGATGGCCTGATTTTTCTAAAGTGTTGAGCAACCATCAATACCCGTGCCCACCATCTTAGTTTTGACCCTTTTATCAAGGGTTCTCTTCAGATTAAATTGTGTCAGTTTAAAAATTATAGCGCAGCTCAGTGTAAGGCGGTGTTTATAAACAGTGGGATTCATCATGCAGTTCACATCAGGTGTTTTGGTGTGAATTTTTACATGATTAGGAATAGTGACAATTTCCTTTTTGTCTGACTTGATACCTGCAAGGGACCTGATTTTTTAGAGAGTGAGTGCATAGGCTTTTCTCAAAGTCAGGCCTCTTCTAAGGTGTTTCTTGTCAATCACCAAGAAATTGAGCACCACCAGATCATTAAACCTAGAAAATTTAGGCCTTGGCTTTGGAAAGGATGAAGAATTTGACTAACTGACAGACAGCATCTCTGTGAAAGAGAACAAGTAGCTTTCATATTTTCCATATCCAAAAGAAGCTGAAACTGCTATTTTTTAATTGAGCTGTCAGTGATTCATTGATAGGACCAATTTTCCTTTTGTTCTCAGATCCCAACAAGTTGTGCTTTATCAAGTAATATTCCAGCAGGCCACAAGCTTATGACTTCCCATCCAGCACAGCAGACTATTGAATTAGGAAGCTGGAACATGACAGGGTACCAGGTAGGGGTATCTTTAGAAGTTAGATCATGTCAGTTTTGCAAAGCTTTTTTTTTTTTTAAACATGGAAATCCTGGCTGTTCAGTTTGTTGTGGCACCTTGGCATGCCTTGAGATTCTTTCAGTGGTGCCTTGGGGTGCCGTGCACTGTTAGCATTGTTAGGTATGCAAACATGATTTATATGAGATTAAACTTAGAGTTTTCAAATAGGAAGCCACAGTGTTAAAAACACTGTGACCTATTTTGGTTATTCTGAGTTCTTTGCAACAAAAGGATTGTTCTATTATAATTCTGTTGTCAAAAATGAGTGAAAACTAAGAGCATTTTCCAGGCATTTTCCAAGGGGTGCCCTGTGTCTAAAGATGAGAACCAACAACTTAAAGTTTCTTGGGGATCATAGGTTAACACTAACTGAGGGTTTTTTAAACAGCCAGGAGAATTTTAAGGTTTTGGCTTCCTTCTGTAAGTTTGACTTCTTGTTATTGTGTTGTTTTCTGGTATTGGATGTATAGCACTGTGTACTCAATTAGAAGATCTATTAGAATTACGGTGTACCATAAGATAACGCTCAGAACTCAGGCCATTCTTCTTTTCTCTTTCCTCCCAATTGTAGCAGGAAAAAGCAGAATGGGAAAACTTAAACAAATTATTAATGCGTCATGGCTTAAAACCTGTGTCTCTCGCTACCCCACGAAACAGCAAAAATCTAACAGGTAATGCAGTGCCATTCTATACAAGCTCTTATTATTAACAAAAATATAAACTTTGCATTCATAAATCATCTTTACAAGCAGTGTCTGGAGGTGCATACCTCATGTCTGACCACCCTCTCATCATTATCTTATTTTCATTGTCTCCAGATATGATAGTTTTAGATAAACACTCTTCACTGGGGATAAGACTAGCACTGAAAACTTTGGTAGAAGACACAGAACGACAACAGAAGATGATGCAGGGGCTTATACAGGCTAATCGTCAACTTAGGTAAGGATGTTGATGGAAGGAAGCTATTTATGAACACAGATCCCTGATTATTTATGCAAGTGGTATGTTTCCTGAACAACTACCAAGTCAAAGTTTAACAATTCATTTTCTGAGTGTTGAAATTTTTTGGTCATAACTTAAGGCCATTTCCTTAAACATTGTGCAAGGGGCAAAGGTGGGATTTGTGGATGAGGATACTCTGCTAGTTTGCTCTGCTTGTAGAGCTTCTCCCTGTACTCAGAAGTTTTGGTCACTGAAATTGCCCTACACTTTTGCCATGGGTTGCTTTGCATGCCTTGTGCAGCATCTTTGGTGCCAGTGCCTCAAGAACTACAAATACTTCATTGTATTTAGTTAAACATAGAGCAGAGTACACTGTTTTGCTTTGCTTTGCTTTGTTTAATTAGAGAAGAAGTGCGCTTAGAACGTGGTCGAGCATCTCGGCAAGAACAACATGCCAACGACTTGGAAAAGACTGTGGAGAACATAAAATCCAAAATCTGTCAGCTGGAAGATGAGACTATAGCCAAGGTTTGCCAGCAGCAGAACCAAGTGAAAGAGCTTCAGAAAGATCAGCATGTTTCACAGGTGACACTGATACACTATTTAGGGATTGAAACAGTAGATGGTTTTGCGTGGTTTCATGAAATACTTGGAAATATTTGCAGTGACCAAAATAATACAAGAGCTTGTGTCATCAAGTTGTTACTCTATATTTATGATTTTTACAAACAATGAATTTTTCAACAGATAGAGTTTGAGTAACTGATAAAATCATCTCTTTCCATCCACCTCCTAAATACAAGTGGGAAGTAATAACTTAGCTGTCTCGGAGCCATGCTGCCTAACTAGTATATCTGTCTGGTCCCATACAGCATAGTCTTCCCATCTTTTCCATGCCTGATATTACACTTATTTTAGAATTACCCCATCATCTGTTTGCAGACCAAGTTCCATCAGCAACAAGAGAAACTTCATGAACAGGAAGAGACCATTGCACATTTGCAGAAAGAGATCTACAAGGCTGGGGTGGAAGAGCAGGAGCGCATTACTACACAAAACAAAATGTTCTGCCAGTTTTGCAAGCAAGCCCCCAAATCTCTCTTGGATCAACAGTAAGCAAGTCTATATTGTCATAAGTGAGAACTCTGTATATCATGTATAAAATGAAGAAACCATTTTAAAATGATTATCCTTGATGATGTTGGGGTAGAGATACTGGAAGTGCTTGTGGGTCCTTTTTTACATATCCATTCAATAATTTATAATAAACCTGAGTTGGATAAGTAATTCTATAAAGAACAACTATTGCAACCCCTGAACACTAGATGGGAGCAAAGGACAGAGAATGAAGAGATCCCCAGAGGAGTTGCATTTAAAAGTACAGCACTATATAGGTCCCATTCTGGTTTGCTGTATTTGTGATTTAAGTCTGAAAAGTGCCCCATTTGCAAAGTAGCCTCTATAGATGTTCATTATCCCTACCTAGCAATACACACCCCAGGTATCTCATAGAGGCTACTCCATATTCCAGGGAGAGTTTTGATGGCACTTCTTTCTCCATCCCATCAATCCCATTCCTTTGGTACCATATCCACCACCTTGCTTTTTGCCTTCCTCAAGGCTCATAAGCTCAAAAATAGAACTGGATGGTCATTTAATCTAATCTCGTACTCAAGGCAAGAACATCCTTATCCAAACCGTCTCAGCCAATGTTTGTCTTAAAAAATACTGAGAAAAAAGAGTCAGCAACTTCTCTGGATAATCACTTCCAGTGCCTAACTACTTTCACAGTTAGAAAGTTTTCTCTAATATTACCCTAAAATCTCCCTTGTTGCCATCTGTGCCTATTACTGTGGACACAGAGAACACAGACAGATTTCATAGCCATCTTTAACCTGTTTTGTATTTGAAGAGTTACCAGATTCTCCCTCAATATTTTCCTCTCTAAAATAACTAATCCTAGCTCTTTCAACCTTTCCCTAGCTATCATGGCTTTTTATCCTGTTTTTTTTTTTTTTGAAGCCTGAAGAAAAAAAGACATGGAAACACTTCAGCCTTTTCTGCATTGTCTCCCTATTCATTTAGGGATTTGCACTATTTTTGGTCATTGTCATTTCATGTCCTTACAGAATTCTTTTTTGTTATCTTTTATGTCCCTCTTTAGCTGTATCTCAATTTGCATCTTGGTCTGTTTAATTATAGCTATGCCAAACCGGGGAGACTTCTTTTGAATTAACTGTGCCAATTTCAGGCTGGGACAAGGATCAGATTTCTGGTTTGTGTAGCCTGGAAGGTTGTGCCTGTTCTGCTGTGCGTCAGTCCAGTGAACATCTGAGAAGTAGCACAGATAAAAGGGATTGTATCAAGTGATGATAGAATAGTGTTTGGAAAGACATGATACTTGTTTGGCTTTGGTTGCAATACCTTGGTCATTAATATTTGTAGCTTGTGGAATATTTTGAATGGCTAAAATATATAATTTTCCCCTCAGATTTCTTTGCCTAATTGATTATTATGAATCTCAGATTAATCAGATGAAAAAGGAGCTAAGGTAAGACCAGTTCATTAATTATTAACACTGTTTCAGTTAGACTATGCAAAGCTACATTATACGACGCTTGTTGAAATAGATGGGAATTTTGTTATGAATTTCATTGGGAAGGCATTCATTGTACAGCAAAGCTTTAACTCCTGCTGAAATCAGTGGGAGTTGAGGGACTCATAGCTGTTTGTGAAGCATGAAGTATCTTTCAGGGTTAGCTGTTACTTGAAAATTAAATGTTTAAGCTATAGGCATTGCATATTTCACAAAGCACTAGCCTGCCAGAAGCAGCAAGGGACTATAATAGCCTTGAACTTTAGACCCAATTCTCTGATACCAAATGACATTGAAGGAAGTGATGGTATGAAAGTGCATCATCTGGTAGGTGGCTGTCAACCAGCTTGGTCCATGGCATAAACTAGAGTAGCTCAAAGGCTGTTGTAGCTTTTGTATCTGACTCTTGCTAGTCAAAGCCTGCTCTGTGGCAAGGAAGTGAAAAGCATTTCAAGATGTGCTCCTTTTACCCTGGCTCTCTCTCCTCTGCCAGGGTCCAAGAGGTAGAAGTACTATGTTGGCTCTACTGCACTGGGTGATCCCCTTCTGTTATTTGTGCTGCAGGTGATGCAAAGAAGCCAGAATGTAATTGTGAGTCAGGGCCAATAAGATGAGATTTTAATTACAGAAGTGCCAGATGTATTTTGTTTGTGTTCAGCTTGCCTCTGGATGAATAGTGTGTACGATTCGGGTTGAAACAGCCTGAGGAAAAAAAAATAGGAGAGTGCGAGTCTGTGGACAGATATACTATGCTGCTTTCCTGGTTTTTTTAAATTTATATTCTTATTGGTGTCTAATGTAACTGTTCTTAGTTAAATTTCAATTAACATGAAGAACTAACCTGTTTATTATTTTTCCCAAAAGGAGATATAAAAAAGATGAAGATCATGTTCAACCAGAAGGAAAAGGCAGGGGGGAATTCTTAAATCTAGATGCTACTCCTAATTATAGAGCGCTGCTAACGGTATGGAATTGGTACATGTAATGAGTGCAGATTTAGAAAAAATGGCTTCTACTAACAATTAAATGCTAGTTGTCTATGCATTTGAGCTTACCGCTCCCAAGTTTGTCTGGGATTGTATACCCTTTGGAGCAATTTTACTGTCTTCCTGACTGTTTACCTGTTTAGCAATAAGGGCCTGATTCTCACTAGGGCTCTTGGGTACTATCACAACATAAAACTGAAAAATACTCCTTTAAATATCAGATAATTGCTTAAACCGAGAAATTGAAATAAAATAGAAATAGTTAACATGCAGGCTCTGTTTCAGTCTTTTCAGAATCAGCTCATTGAGACAAAAGCCAGGAATGAACAGCTTCAGCATGAAAACATACATTTCAAGAAAGAGCTGGAAACAAGGTGAGAAGGGTAAAGTCATTTGTTTTAAAGACACTTAGGTGTAACTGCTGTATAAAAAAAATAGCTGAAGTTCTAGATGTTTACCAAGACATCTGTGTAGTAAAAGCAGAGCCTAGAAGATGAGATAGTTGAGAGAGAATGCTCAAAGCAGTGACAATGGCAGTAAAAGCAACTATCCATAGTTGCACTGAAGATCATGTATGACAGTTCTTCCTGTTTGGGTACCTGCTGTTCATCCTGCTGTCACACACAAGTGTGCTTAAGCCCCACTAAGCTGAGGGACAGAATAAGTTTGCAAGATTGCCATCTCTTTACTATTAGCATTATTACTCCTAAGGCGTGGTCTCCAGGATAAAATGTTCCCCAGTATTGCTAGACTAGCAAGTCCTCCCAGGGTCAATATAGCTCATGCCAAAAGAGGTACTTTTTTGCTTTTATAATGGCCTAGGCTAAGACTTCAGCCATAATGAAATCAGCATTGTTTTACTGGCAAAGCTTTCTAGTGGAATTTTTGCCTAACCTTATTGATGTCTTGAAATGTAATGCAAAATGTTTCTTTTCAACAGACCAACTGTACAGGAATTAAAACTTTACAAGCACCAGGTGAAGAAACTGGAGAAAACACTGAAGAAAAATATCAAGTAATTACACTCAACTCTTCAAAATAATTTCAACTTTCATTAATGCTTCTATTAAATTAATAGATGCTAGGGCTGGAAGGGACCTCAATGGATCATTGAGTCTGACCCCCTGCCAGTGGCAGGAAAAAGTGCTGGGATCATGTGACTCCGGCCAGGTATTTGTCCAGTCTCCTCTTGAAGACCCCCAAGGTAGGGGAGAACACCACCTCCCTTGAAAGCCCTTTCCAGATTCAGGCACCCTTACCGTGAAGAAATTCTTTCTGATGTCCAGCCTAAATCTGCCCTCTATCAGCTTATGGCCATTGTTCCTGGTTATTCCAAGGGTAAACAGAGCATCTCCTATTCCCTGCTGCTGCTCCCTGCCACTGAATCTGTATATCGCCATATTTTGTAATGTTTAAAACATTTTTTAATGTTTAAAAATGAAGGTATTTTACTGCCTGTAACTTAGTGACTAACGATGTTCCAAATTTGCTGTTCACAAGTCCTTGATTTATGACCATGGCTACTATACCTCGAAAGACCCCAGGTACATCTCTGAAGTGATGACCTAGTGTCCAAAGAGAGTTGGCCCCATCTACTCTTTATTTTTTTTAATTTGTTAAATCTTTAAATTGGGTTTTTAAAATTTATTTTGAACACTACTTTAAATAAGATGGCAGCAGAGATGAAGTTGTAGTCATGCTTTCAAGTTCACAGTGTTCTAGCCACCTACCTCCCTAGGAAGTACTTTTGCTGGCATCTCATTGAAAAATTGCTGTATATCTTATTCCTCAAATAGGTAAAGGTTATTTGTATCTTTGTCCTTTCGTACACATGGGTCCTATTGATGTGATGTGGGTAACAACCCAGGCGTTACTGGTCAGAGAATCTGTGCTAAACAGTTTGAACACCATAAATGCTAGCAAAACTTCCTTAGTTATTTATATTTGTGTATAAGGTTGTACCTCAGTGCAACATCTGGTCACAATGGGGTAAAGGTTAGTATAAAAGTGAATACCTATCAGTGAATACCTTTCATATATCTGGAAATAGGACAAAACTTAAAATGAAAACTTTTAAAAGTGAAGAGATGATCTGACTTCAGGGGGGATGCAAATGAATAAAATGTGCACAGACTGGACAGGCAGCATAAAAGTGAAAAAGGTGGAGATTTTATTTGCAGGTGCATACATGTAAAAATATTCTTGTCCTACTGGCTTGGAAGCTAATTGCTTTTGTTGAAAGCACTGGTCTCTAACATACTGTGTTTCTTTTACATAAAGATCACGTGAGTTTATAATGGGAGAAAAGATCAAAGAAAATAAAGAATCTGAGATTATCACAGAAGACCAGCTGCAGGCAGTTTGTAGACAATACTTACAGGTACAAATAAAGTTTTCAGCTGTGATGCTTTCAATAATAGCTGGCAGTTTTATAGTGAAGCATAAAAGACTTGTCCCAGACTTGTAAGAAGACTTGACTTGAACAGAAGCATATTATCTTGAATTGAAGTTTTCATATATGATCCACTTTCTTTGAATATCTAAGGCTAGGCAGTGCGCTTTTGAACTTAAACACCTCCAATGTGGTTTAGTTCAAAAGTGCACTGCTGCCATTTTCTCAGTGCTGACGTGCATTTCGCCGCTTATACAACTGCAAGCATCACAGTGTCGGGTGCTTGCATGTGTAAAAATGCCCAGTATTTCTTACCCTGTGAAACATTTTAAAGTTTGTCCTGGGACAATAGACATGGACATCTGAACAACTTCACTTTGTCCCAGGTAATATGGTTTCTTCTGTGTCAAATGTGATGCCTATTTGTAGCACATCAGTCAGATTTTTACCTTAAAAGATGGGGTTATTTAGCATGACCCTATCTTAGTTTAGGTTACTGGAATAGAGGCCAAGAAGGAAGAGAGAATGGATTAGGAGCAGAACACAGAAATGGCTTGACCCAGACCCTCTTTGGGTGGCCCTTTGCATGTATATCTTTTGTTTTAAGGACCTAACATGGTGTGGACAGGGATGAATTGTAATACAGAGAATGTAAAAGTGAGCTGAGCGGTAACCACATCATGGATGGACAGGTGTCACAAGCCTTCTCCAAAGTGAGCTGTGTTTACATAACTAGCATGAAGGAAACAGTCATGGAGCAAGACCCCTTTGTACTACCTACCGTACAGAAACAAAATCTGTTCCTGCCCCAGAGAGCACTCTAACCTTGCCAAGATTTTTCGCATACCACTCCTTTCTGATCCTGACAAAGCGTTCGCATGGTGCTCCTCTTCCAGGATTAGCCTGTTGCTGCATTGGCAGCTGATGGAAAAGCAGAGACGAGAAAAGATTGACCTTAGGCAGTTTTTCAGATTCCCAAGCATTTGGAAATTGGAAACATTTAAATTAATTTACTGGTAGGAAACTTACAGAGCTAGGCATAAAGTGTAACTAGATAAATTCCATTCTGCTTATCCAGTAGCTGTCAGTTGTTAATAATTTAAATTACTCATAAAATGGGATGGGTAAAATTTTGCTGTGCTTGACTAGTAGGAATGCATTTTACCATGTGGTCATGTCCCAAGCAAACACTAATGCTGTGGGACAGGGGTAATAGATTTACAATTGTACAACACAGCTAGTACTTCTCTCTTTTTCTCTTGGTCACCCTGCCATTCTTGACTCTTGACCTGAGTAAGCTTTTTGAGAGAATTATCCTGGCACATGTCCGCGAGTGGCCAGCAGGGGAGATTATGCTCAGGGGAAACCAACGTGCGTTCATTAGAGGCAGGTCCTGTCAGACCAACCTGGTGCCTTCTGCAACCAGGTCACCAAATCCTTAGACACAGGTGTAGCAGTGGACATATTATTTCTCGACTTTAGGAAGGCCTTTGGTACTGTCTCTCACCCCATTCTTGTTAAAACACTAGGGGACTGTGGCATTGACACCTACACAGTCAATTGTGTCACTAAGTGGCTGGAGGGCCGCACCCAGAGAGCGGTGGTGGACGGGTCTTATTCGACCTGGAGGGATGTGGGCAGTGGGGTCCCCCAGGGCTCGGTCCTCTGGCCCGCGCTGTTCAACATCTTCATCTGCAACTTGGACGAGGGGTAAAAAGCACCCTGTTCAAATTTGCAGATGACACTAAGATGTGGGGGGAAGTGGACATGCTAGAAGGGAGGAATAGGCTGCAATCGGACTTAGACAGGTTACAGGCATGGATGGATGAGAACAGGATGGGTATCAACACTGACAAGTGCAGGATACTGCACCTGGGGGGAAAGAACCAGCAGCATGCCTACAGGCTGGGGAACTCCCTTCTCGTTAGTGCAGAGGCAGAAAAGGATGCCAAAATGAACATGGGCCGACAGTGTGGGGATACGGTCAGGAAGGCCAACCGTATCCTGTCATGCATCCACAGATGCATCTCGAGCAGGTCCAAGGAGGTGATCCTCCCCCTCTATGCGGCATTAGTCAGGCTGCAGCTGGAGTACTGCGTCCAGTTCTGGGCGCTGCACTTCAGGAGGGATGCGGGACAACATGGAGAGGGTCCAGAGGAGGCCACCCGCATGATCAGGGGCAGCAGGGCAGGCCCTACAAGGAGAGGCGATGGGACCTGAACCTGTTCAACCTCCACAAGAGAAGGCTGAGGGGGGTCTAGTGGCCTGTTACAAACTAGTCAGAGGGGACCAGCAGGCTTTGGGGAAGTCCCTGTTCCCCTGAGCACTACCAGGAGTGACTAGAAATAACGGTCACAAGCTGGCAGAGGGGAGATTCAGACTAGACATCAGGAGGCGCGACTTCACAGTCAGGGTGGCTAGGGTCTGGAACCAACTTCCAAGAGAAGTAGTGCAGGCCCCTACCCTGGGGGTGTTTAAGAGGAGGTTAGATGAACATCTTGCTGGGGTCGTTTGACCCCAGTACTCTTTCCTGCCCATGGCAGGGGGTCGGACTTGATGATCTGCTCAGGTCACTTCCGACCCTAGCAACTATGAAACTGAGACTCCATAACCCTCAACAATTCACACTAAAATAAGCCTTTTGCCCCATCTGTTTGGCTTAAGAAGGTTAATGTGCCTATCAAGACATCCATAAAATACAGATTATCATTACAATTAAATTCATTTATAAAGGAAGTCAGTTATTTGGAACAGAATTGTGTATAGAATCTGCCTAAAATTACCACAAAGCATTTATTGAATTGGGGCAGCAGTAGGTTTTGAGATGCGCTTCAGACCAAATGTCCATGATCTGTATTCTGTCCTTGGCGCACCTGTTGCAGGTGTGCAACATAGCCTTTTCAGGTTTTTTTGAAAACAACACATTTATATCCTGTTAGCAAAAGTATTAGTAAGTGGCTTGTAAGTATTGAGGCATTTCTCGTAATGGTTATTTTTTTTAAGTCTGTAAGTCAACCACACAGCTACGTATTGTATTTTACAAATACTTTCCCACTAAAGTAAATATCAGAGCTATTTGTGATATAACACCAGATGCTTCATGTGCCAAAGGTTAGACTACGTGACTAGGGACCTGTTCAATTCACAGATTTGCAGAAATTGCAAAATCAGGCATTGTTTGAGGAAAAAAAAAAAAAATATTACTAAAATAAAATGCTGGCTCCCCAGTGGCCCAGCTACACAGCCCACTGCAGGGGCCTCTGCCACTGTGAAGGGGAGGAGCCAAGTTGGTGGCCACCTCTGCCCCTTGCCATTGATTGGCTAAGAGATCTGCCTGTCATGTGGCTTTAGCCATCCCAGCCAATCAGCAGTGAGGGGTGGTGGCTGCATGGCAGACAGCCCTTTTGGCCAATTAGCAGTGAGGGACAGGGCCACCAGGGCCCCTCTGCCAATCAGAGGCATGGGGGACCTCCAGTACAATAAGCCTGTGAAACTGGCAGCCAGCCCTGTGATCCGCCCACAAATTTGGCCTCCTCGATTGGGTAGGTCCCTATACATGACCCTTGGGGTCACTTCAAAGCCTATGATTTTAGGCTAAACAACAAAGCACTGTTGAGCTATTTCAGCATTAAAAGCTTCTCTTTAATGTTTAAGGTCTTGTCCAGCATTGACTCTGTATTAAGTAGTCCACGAGCTCCTCCTCTAATATATAAGCGAAGTAAAGGGCCAATCCAAAATGGCATCAAAGAGAATGGACAAGAATGTGGCTTTGAGCACCTTCCCCCTACAGTAGAAATGTGGGCAGACCAAATAATGGCGCTAAAGGTAAGGAATTGCTGTACTTTTGCATTCTTCAGCTGGGACCCAGTCATTTTTTGCAATCTTGAGCTTTTGTTTGCTTAGCTTTCACAGCTATTCGGTTTTGGGTTAGTTCAGAAACAAAAAAAATCTTATGCTGGTCTTCCTATCACTTTATTTATGTCCGTTTTATACTACATTTACCCAAATCCAGGATGACTGAATTTAAGATAACCTTCTCCCAATAATTAGATTCTCTACACGGAAGATGATAAATTTGTTATAATTTTCATTTATAAAATCTATTTACTTGGGGAGGGTCATCTTAAATTTGTCAGACCTCTACCCCTTGTCCTTCCTACCTGCATCCCCTCCCATATTATTCCCTGACCTTGTGCTCCAGGCCCTTGTCCCTCTGAGCCTATTCCTGCTGCCTGTGCCTGACCCCTGCCACCTGTCCCATACCCCACCCCCAGTGCCCATCTTCCCCCACTTCCTGCACACCCTGCTACTTAACTTCTGCTGCAACTCTGCTTTGGTTCTGGGGCAGTGGGTGGCAGCAGCCCCAGCCCAGCCTGGCCAGGGAAAAGCAGCTGTGTCCAGGTTAGGGCTGGAGGGGCTGGAGCCTCTGGGGAACAGGAGAGGTTGCACTGTGTCCTCCATTCCCGAGTTGCATGCCATAAGCCTCCCCATGTGCCTCCTCCCCATGCTTCCTTGGCTGCATGCCCTCTCTACCACCACATGAACTACCTTGCCCCAGTGCAGGCAGTGGCTTAACTGTGGTTTGCCCCCAGCACTTGAGGATTTTTGATTGGGGGAAAAAACCTTATCTTGGATTCCAGTAAATGTTTTAATGTAGTCCTCTGCACAACTGACTTTCTCTTTTTCAGTATCTTTGTTCACTAGTTTTCTTGGGGAAAAACATGTTTTACATTTTATATATCAATGAACATTCAAGTACTTCCTTCTTTTTAGACCATTAGCTTTTTGGTTTAAATAAAGGCATCACATTTTAGGCCAATCTCTGAGTAACACCAGATCACAGCTGTGATCTGGTGTCAATCTATTGCTAATCCTTGTATTGGAAATGAAACTTCCATTTTTGAAGCTGAGAATATAAGCAAAATATTTTGTGTAATGGTTCTATCTAAATTAAATCTTAGTCTGCTACACCGGTGTATTTGTCTTGCACAAGAATTCAACAGCTTAATTCTTTCCTTTATGTAAGTGCTGTAACTTACTATTGTACTTTGAAACTTGCAGCTTCTCTAACTTCTGAAGTTTCTCTCTATTATAACAGGACTTGTATAGGTCTCTGAGAAAGCTATCACAGGAACTTGTGCCCTGGCACACTATAGACATACAGGACAACAGTGAATGGCCTCGTGTTGAAGACCTTCAGTTCATAGTGGATGCAATCTTGGAAGAAATAGAAAATAGAGAAAAGGTAACCTATCAGAAATTCCTCATATCTTCCAAATTAACTGTTACTCTAAAATTCCTATCTGCATTCTTCACACACTGATTGGGTTTGTGTAGTTGGGAGTCTGCACAAGGCCTCAGAACTGCCTGCTTGACTTTATGCAGGCAAACACTATTTTAATAAAACAGGCCAGTTTATCCTGGGAGTGACCCAACTTGAAGGAGTTAGTCTGGGGATGGATTTGGCTGACTCCACATATCATCATCTTAACTCTGTTTTGTCTATTTCTAAATTGGCAAAGAAAAGCACTTACGCATACTCCACACTCCATCTAAAGGAAATTGTCCTTGTATCAGAGACAAGGGTTCTGTTTCCTTGTCACGTTTAGCTAAACATTTTAGAGTAAGCCTTTAAATTAGTTAATGCCTGCTGTTTATTAAGAGAAGCAACCTGTTTTAAGGAATTGTTGCTTTTTTACCAATGCCTGTCCTTGATGACTTGTTTTTATCCTTTGGTACAGAATAGCCAGATACCGTCTTTACAGACATTGTATGCAATAGTCTCTCACTTCCAAAAGCTTTTTGATGTGAGTTCTCTGAATGGAGTTTATCCACGAATGAATGAAGTTTACACAAAGCTTGGAGAAATGACCAATGCTATGCGAAACCTCCATGATCTCCTAGAACTAGGTAAAACTTCACTGTATTTCATGTAGTTAAACTCTTCCAGATTCACTTTATGCAGTAACTGGAGACAGGGGAAATTTTGATTTTTAAGTAGAGAAGATAGTGAAGTATAGTGAGAGGACAAATAAGTTGTTCAGAAATGTTTGTGACTAGAAAGAAAAGTCCAAAGGTGCCTGGAGGCTCCCTGGAGTTTGAAAAGGAGAAACCCATAATCAGCGTATGATTGCTCTGGTCTTAAACAAGTTGTTTGACCTGCAGCCCTCTGTCACTAGGGGGAAATGTAAGTTTGTCTTTGGTCAAATAAGGCATGGTAGATATGTAGTAGGGATGCAAATACTTTAAAAATTACCTGTTTAACCTCCTTTAGTTATATTGGTTAAATGGTTAACCAATAGCATGTGGTTTAGTGACCTCCGGCAGGAACAGCCCTGGCTGCTTTTGTCTTTGCTGTGTACCCCAGGCTGCTGCTGGGGAATCGCGGGGAGGGGGCAGCAGGTGTGGCCAAGCCATTAAGGGGTGCTGCCCATCGGCAGAGCTGTGCCTCCCCTCCCTCCTGGCCTGAGGTTGCAGACCTCTCCTGTACCTGGACCCTGCTGCTAAAGGGAGTGGGGGAAAGGAGGTGCTGTGCCCCCTCCTTCCTGCTGCAACAGTGAGACTCCTGGCCCCATGATGGGTCTGCCTGCTCCCCCTGACAGCAGGGGCAGTATAGACAAGCCCAGTCTGGAAGGGAAATCTGCACATGAAGCTCACTGCCACTCCCATGACTGCTCTCTCTTAAACCCATCCCTACTCTTACTGTTACAGACATAGTATCTCTACTCAGCAGCTATGGTGAACATGCTTAGTTTTCCAAATTTACACTCTTACCCTCTTTTTCTTTTAAAATATTGAATGTTAAAAATGGAATCAATATTTATAGATACTAGCAAAATTTACCTCGTAGATGGGGAAAGAGCAATGCGCCAGATGGATCTCTAGTAACCAGCGGTTTGTGAGTTGGACAGGACTCGGCATAAGGTGGTATGGAGCTACTGGAACTGAATTCTGTGGAGTCCTTCTGGCAGCTCTTAAGTACAGAATCTGTCCTCCTTTGGTGATGTTAACACTTTGTCACAGCTGTAAATTTTGAGCCATTAAGGGAAGCATGAGATTCCTTACTGTCACTCTTCCCTGATGAGCACAAGGTGTTCAGTAGCTGATTAAATCCTGTTAATGCTAAAATCTGTATACAGAAAGTGAAGATTAAATTAAAGACACTAGGTGGACTTGCATTATGCAAAACACTTCCCTGCTAATCTTTGTAAACTTGCGGTGCTTGTTCCTTACAGATAGCTCAGCCCCACCCACTGTCCTGGTGGACACTGTTGGAAAGCTTTGTAACATAATTAATGAGAATGTGACTGAACAGGTCGAGCAGCTGCTGGGGACCCAAGACATCCTAAGGTATTTGGACTTAGAGGTGTCACTCTTGAAGTATGAAACCGAGTAACTCAGAGAACTGGTTAGGACTGCTTCTCATTGCGGGACTGGATGTCAAGTGACTGAACTTAAGTCAGTGAGGTACTATCACTGCACACTAAGACCTGGAAGAATGTGCCAGAGAGAGCTTGCACCAGAAAAAGGAGAGGCCAAGTTGTAATGGGAAAAATTAATTTAAGCCAACATCAAGACTGAAGGTTTTGAAAACAATTTCTACTTAAGCATGTAGTATCTTTAAACCAGTATCAGGTATTCCTGCTTATGTGGGAAATGAAAGACATCGAACTGAAAAAAAAGTGCTTTTGCACAATGTCCATATAGTCTATGGCAGACAAAGTTCTTTGGGTAAATGTGATATATTTTATTAAATCAACTAAATAGTTGGAAAAATTGTTCTTTGCAAGTTTTCATAGATTTCATAGACATTAGGGCTGGAAGGGACTTCGGGAGATCATCGAGTCCAGCCCCCTGCCCAAAGGGCAGGAAGTCAGCTGGGGTCGTAGGATCCCAGCAAGATAACCATCCAATTTACTTTTGAAGGTGTTCAATGTAGGCGCTTGAACCACCTCCACTGGCAGACTAATACCATTCTTCAGGCATAGGGAGAGTGTGCTCCTGTTTTTATTCTCCTGGATGGAATAGAAGCCAGTGTACAAAATGCAGGTCTGTACATACAGTCTATGGAACTCACTGGCTTAAGAGATCGCTGGTGCAAAGGGCTTAAACTAGATTTCAAAGGTTTGGACCATGAATGACTCGTGCTCCTGGTAGCTGAGGGGGTACTGTGGCAGTGGTGAGTGGGGGAGCTCCCACAGATGCTGCCCGCACTGTTGGCAGCAGAAGTGGGGGTGGAGGGGTGGCAAGTGCCACCGTGGCTGTCAGCAGGGATAGCAGACTGCTGGCAGATGCTGCTGGGGGTGCTGGCAGTGGGGTGGTGAGCGGTGACTGCCCCAAGCACTGCCGATATTGTTGGCAGTGTCTCTTTGTAGGGGGTGCCACCACCACACTTGGGGTACACATGCACCCATGCACCCCCTGTGCATTGCCTCTGGTTTGGATGCTGCAAATAGTATGAATTCAGCATTCTTAAGTCTTAAAAAGTGCAAGAGTTGTGGCAGACCCTTAGGATTCAGGGTCTAGGCAGTCTTTATCAGTAAATGTTAAGCAGTGTTTTCCCTGCGTGCATAGATTCATAGATTGTAGAGGTGGAAGGGACCACAATGGATCATCGTGTCCGAACCCCTGCCCTAGGCAGGAAAGAGGGGACTGAGGTCGTATGACCCCAGCCAGGTGTCTATCAAGCCTCCTCCTTGAAGGCCTTCAAGTTAGGTGATATTACCACCTCTCGTGTGTGTGTATGTGTGTGTACACACACACACATACATACACACACACACACACACACACGTAATCTGTTCCATTTACTCTTCTCAGGTGCATGTGTTCTGACTAAGTTGTAATTGAACCCCAGAACATGCAGCAGTTTTGGCCTGGAGGTTTTCAGAGCCTGAAAATGTAACTGTTGTTGGGGGATTGCCCCTCACAGTATGAAAAGATAAGTAGTGTCATTTCAGAAACTCAAGACTCAGATGTGGCAAAGGTCAGGAGCCACATTTGTACAGCTCCTTTGCAGCCTCTGATTGTGACATGGTCTCCCACATGCTGGACTGTAAACTTGCTATAATTTTTTAATTGCAGTATTATCAGCAAACTAGAAGAACATGAATACTTCTTCCCAGCTTTTCAAGCTCTTATTCAAGATTTGCTTTGTGTTTTAGGTAAGTCGTTTTCAACAATAGATGAGAAATCCCTCAACACAAAATGACTTCAAATGGAAACTCCAGAGTTTTTGTGTACAGAGCCTCATTTTTCACAGGCTCTGCTTCCAGATAGTGGCACTGCTTCTCACCTGTCCCTGTCAGCTTTTGCCTCTATCTCCTCTTCCTTCTTGCTTCCCACTCACTTGCATACCGAGCAAGTACAGCTAACATGCTAGTCATGAAGCTGACTTGCCTAGTGCAGAGCATAGCACCAACATGGGACAGGCAGAGTACAGCATGGAGATGGTGCTCTCCTCTTAGGTGAAGCTTGGGCCATAATCTTAACCATGCTGTTTTGCAGTTCTCCTAGTGTCTCCTGTCACCTGCCGAGGTAATTTAGCATCATTCATAGCTTATTTCTAGTCGCACGTTTCTGATCTAAGCTTAGCATGTTTTTAGTCCAGCTTACTGGCTCATTTGGGAGTGTATGCTATAACCCAGAACTGTTAATGCCCTTGACTTGTTAGGTGGATGTAATCTAAATCAGTTGTACTGAATTCTTCAATGCCTTCCTACCCAATAACATCTGCTCCCAGAGACAGACAAGTTTACCTCAACTTGCTGAGACAAAACAGAACAGTCTCACTTCACAGTATCCCCAAAGACTATGGGAAGTATCCCCAGAAATCCAGGGTACATGCATGAGTGAGTGCAGCACCAGACACAATCCAGTAATTCAGGTGTGGCTCTGCAACCAAGCTGCTCACATGTGGACTAAATTAACCCAGGGTCAGTTCTGCAGTGAAGACAGACCCTTAAGCTAGTTACAGGTGAGCCCCTTCCTAGCACATTTTTAGATCACACTCTACTGATGGAGAACTCCTATTACTATTTACAGTAAGACTTATTATAGAGAATAAATGCTGTTGACAAAATTTCATTC
Source organism: Crocodylus siamensis (assembly GCF_052110815.1). Lineage (NCBI taxonomy): Eukaryota > Metazoa > Chordata > Crocodylia > Crocodylidae > Crocodylus > Crocodylus siamensis. Next base: position 236,242,713 of record NC_143398.1, on the reverse strand, counting down.
AGCTGCAGTCACAGGGTTGCAAGACACAATCCTCATGAACTCTTATAAGTTAGCGCTGAAGTTATACCTGGTCAGTCACACAGCCTATTGCAAGAGGGCACAACGCTAGAGCCTGTCAGTTCAGTGCAATAATGACTACGAGGATTTTATTCTCTAAAACTGATTATTGATCACATTAGTCACATCAAAGCCAGAACGTCTCGGTTCCATATACAACTGTGTCACTGCTGTACTTCTAACTTTATTTCAGAAATCAGTAACCTGGATGATATTTTACCTACTGTGTGGAACCTGAAGCTGCTAGCTAGGTAAAACGCCACTCTTAGTAGATCTGACTAATGAATGTGTTAATACTGGATTTACAGGCTCTTCCAACCTGTATTTGACCTTACTGTACAGTTTTAGAATATTTTTTACTAAAATAAATGTTTGCTTAGATGTTACCACTGCTCCTCTTATTTACTTGTTAGTTGTGAAAGCACAAATTTACTGGTGACTACAAAGAAAAGGAACAGATACAAAACCTAGCATTAATCCACTCCACTCCAGCAAATCCATCTCATGTAAATCCTGATTAAGACACTGCTCCTTCAGCATCTGAATGCCTTCCACATATACTTGCTACAGAGAGCTCTGAAGTACAAGACTTAAACTCATAAAAACACAATTAAGTATCTTAGCCATAGCTTTTGCCAGTGCTTAAGTTACTGCAAAAGATACTTCAACTCTGGAAAGTTGCAATCCACTTCTGGATCTATGGATTAACGACAACCACGTACTCAATGAGTGCTGGAATTCTGTATACCCATTTTGAATCTTGAAAGCTGTGCTCTGGAGGAGGGGAAAATAGAAGGTGGATGTTTTGGGGTTCCAGGAGATTGAGTTACGATGGTTACCAGCTTTCAACTTAATTCCCACTAAACCAAATTTAAAACTAGTGAGTGTTGCATTGGTCCAAGCATCGCCACAAATGAAGTGACTCTAGCCCTTGTGCAGGTAAGAATGATGCTATGCTAGCCTGCAATGTATTTTAAACATTAAGTAAAATGGGATTAGCTGTCATCAGCAGAGTCAGCAAAGGTAGGCTGAGCCTCCCACATGCACATTTAGCTCTCACAGCCAGGGTCTTTAGTACTTAAATGGGTGCATTATAGGCACTAAACAATAGGTCACATTTGCTAAGTCTCTTGAGCAATTTGTAAATAGTTTATTATACAAGACTGAGACTTAAACATACTGAACGTCTGAAAACATTGGCATGTTTCCCCCCAACATTAATAAAAGGCTTGCTTACAAAATTATAGTCTGTTGTTTCCAACATGGAACTCTGTATTAACAAAGCTCACAAGACTTTGAAATGTACCATAATAAAGAATTAGACTTTAAGGCGTTACCATCTTGTTGTGCCAAGATATCAAAAAGTTTATACACTTCCCTGCTGTTGGTGAATCATATTTATACCCATTTCAAGTTAGCACCTGCAATCTGCTTTATAAAAAAACCCCTCCCACACAGTAGAATGGTAGATAATTTTCTTAGACTTGTGTAGATATAAATTATAATTGCTGCTTTTGGTATCTCTTCAGTCTTGGAAGTGAAGAACAGTGTTTTGAAAACCCATGATCCTGCTAGTATACTAATTTCAAGTATGGTGTCAACAGAACATGAACTCAGAGCTTTAGGGGCAGGGAATTCTCTAAAAGCAAAAACAATTCATCTTAGTGTGCTCTTGGCACTCAAGTATCCTCTTGAGAGTAAACATCTGTAAGTACACATGGAGGCTGCTTGTTAAGTTTCTTCAGTTATACCAGTCACGAGTAAATGCTGAGGTCACGAAAGCTTCATGTTACACATTTACACCTAGTCTAAATTTAAAGGATTAAATCCGTCTTTTTTTCTACCTTTTCCAAAATAACCAGCCACTGAAAAAGGTAGTTAAGCAAGCAAATCCAACACCTTTTGCCTTCAATATACATAATTAAGTTTAAAATGCATTAGTTACAAAATATACATATATACATTAATATAAAGCATGTAAATTAGTCGTGACTGTAAGGGCACACTGAGGACATCATCGCCTGCTCTGTCCATTCATGGTCAGCTCATACCTGCAAAAGACAAGCCAGCAAGGATTATTGTTTTTGAAGATGTGCCCTGTATTTGAAAGAAGCACCTTTTCCCAACCTTTTAGCCAGCCCCTAAACTACACTGAACATCATGGTCTATGTACTTTTAACAAATCCACGCTACAGGGTGCTTGAATTCTTCATTGGTTATTTCTGTAGACAACACAGCAAAAAACAGTGGAAATGGAGGAAGAAGTGGTTTTGCAGGTATATACAGCAATGCTACCTCCTTGTTCTCCTTTAGGACCCATTGAACTCTCTTGTCCTGCAGCTTTTCAATGAACTCGACAAAGGGTAGGCCATGAGTGTGCTGAGACCACTGCCTATTGTCTTTACAAATACTGTCCCTATGCTCCTATTTGTCTGTATACCTGTTTGTCTCGCATATAGATTGTAAGTCACCTGGTATTTCATCTAGCACAATCTGACTGGGTCTTTAGGAACTATGTGTTAGAGTTGGATGTTCATTTCTGGAGCAACTGGGGAAGAAAAGCCTGAATCCGCTAACTTTAGGGTTCGTTAGAAACTCTAGAACAAGAGGCTGCCTATTTCAGTGAAAATACAGATCTAAGCAATCTTGGAGGGTATCAAGACAAGAACTTACCATTGTGAGAAGCCTTTGATTATATCTTCTTTTGCCAAATCAATCCGTACCTTTAAAAAGTAAGCCATATTTTATAACTAACATTCAACTTGCAAGTCCACTAGAAGAGTTTAAAATGGGTCCTTGTTACTACTGCTCTTCTCCAGTCAGTTCTAGTTAAAGTTCTGGAAGTACAGCTAAGATTAAGGAGCTGAGCTTGAAGTCTTCTGGGCGCACAGCACTGAAGATCAGGGACAGTATAGCTAACTGAACAGTTCCCTTTAGGATGGTTTTCAAAATGAAACATTTACCATCTGCAAAATGTAAGTTTTTGTCAGAAAATGTTGATTTATCATCGAGTCCGCAGCTCCCCTGCTCCTCAGGAGTTTTCTGGGGAGCCCAGGTTTCCAAACTCACCAGCTAGAGACCCCAAAGAATATATTTTGTTTTAGAAATGCTGAAAAACACCCTGGTTGTCAGAATTTCTCATTGTTTCTGAGATGAAATACTGTGGGATATTTCATGTGTGCCATGAAAAATATCTGTCAGGGTGTGGGGGGGGATGGTCTTAATTTGAGATGAAAGCAGAAAAAGCACCTTTGTTTCATTTGCAGAAATGAAATCCTGAAGTGAAATCCAATTAGCTTTAATGATCAGTCCCATACCCTGGAACTGCAGTTCAGCAGTGGGGAAGGTCTCTCAAATATGGTAGTGAGCAAGACTGTTTTAAATAAGTATTATAGAGAATTCAGATATTAATGGTTGCACAGGTAGCATTTCAGGTTTAACATGTATGACACTTAACAATAAATATTTGATGGTTTAAACTTACTTTTCCAAGTTCCTTTCTCTCATGTGAAATGAATGGCCTGCTGTTTTTCACTGCAATGTCTAGTTTCCGTTTCCTAATGTCTTCCAATGATTCAAAAAATTCAAATCTTTAAAAAAAAAAAGTTTTAAAAGTGTGAACAAATGAGAGAGTAGGGTCAGAGCAGTATCAGTGGCTACCACAAACTAATTTTGCATGGATGCAGCACAGTTCCATCCTACAGGACGTCTCTCACCCCGTTCTCATTAAGAAATTAGGCAACTGTGGTTTCGACACCTATACAGTCACATGGGTGGCAAATTGGCTACAGGGCCACACACAGGGAGTGGTAGTGGATGGGTCTTTTTCGACCTGGAGGCATGTGGGCAGTGGGGTCCCCCAGGGCTCGGTCCTCGGGCCCGCACCGTTCAACATCTTCATCAGCGACTTGGATGAGGCAGTGAAAAGCACCCTGTTTAAATTCGCGGATAACACTAAGATGTGGGGAGAAGTGGGCACGCTGGAGGAGAGGGACAGGCTGCAACTAGATCTGGACAGGTAACGGGTGGGTGGATGAGAACAGGATGGGATTCAGCACTGACAAAGTGCAACGTGATGCACCTGGGGAGGAAGAACCAGCACCACACCTACAGGCTGGGGAACTCCCTTCTCCTCAGTGCAGAGGCAGAAAAAGATCTGGGAGTCATTATTGATCCCAAAATAAACATGGGCCAACAATGTGGGGGCGGGGTCAGGAAGGCCAACCATACCCTGTCGTGCATCCACAGATGCATCTCAAGCCGGTCCAGGGAGGTGATCCTCCCCCTCTATGCAGCACTGGTCAGGCCGCAGCTGGAGTACTGCGTCCAGTTCTGGGTGCCGCACTTCAGGAAGGATGTGGACAGCATCGAGAGGGTGCAGAGGAGGCCACTCGCATGATCAGGGGCAGCAGGGCAGGCCCTACGAGGAGAGGCTACGGAACCTGAACCTGTTCAGCCTCCACAAGAGAAGGCTGAAAGGGGATCTGATGGCCGTCTACAAACTGGCCAAGGGGGACCAGCAGGCACTGGGGGAGTCCCTGTTCCCCCGAGCACTACCGGGAGTAACGAGGAACAATGACACCATAAATTGACCAAGAGTAGATTCAGGCTAGATACCAGGAGGCACTACTTCACTGTCAGGGCGGCTAGGATCTGGAGCCAGCTTCCAAGAGAAGTGGTGCTGGCTCCTACCCCGTGGGTCTTCAAAAGGAGGCTAGACAATCACCTTGCCGGGGTCGTTTGACCCCAGTACTCTTTCCTACCCATGGCAGGGGGTCGGACTTGATGATCTGCTCAGGTCCCTTCTGACTCTACCAACTATGAAACTATGATAATCTTTCCACTACACAGTGAATTGTGCCCATAGCTTGAGAACTTGACTATGCACGCTTCAAAGCAAATCCTGGCTACCCTTATGAACAGAGCAGTTTACACTAGGTGAGAAGACTCATCACACTTCCATAGACAAGAATGGGCTGGCTTCTCCAGTGACAAGGGAGAACATTTCTATTGTCAGCACTTGCTAAGGCTAACAGGTCTCAAGTCACTGGGAGAACATACCTTGTGGGGATAAGAAGATTGTTTTTACCACAGGCAATAAAGAAAGACTTGCGTCTGGGATGAACTGTCACTTACGGACATCTCTTTCTATTCTACAAGTTGGGAGGAGTTAGTTTTGATATCGCTCAAAAATGTTCTCATAAGTCAGGGTTGTAATGCAATGCAGGGTGGTTTAGAAATAACAAGCAAAGCAGTATTTAACTCATTACAGGAGAGAATAGATTCCAGGAAAGGACGGGAGAAACCGTGTCTAACAGCAGTGGTGTTAGCAAGGTGTTTATGGAAACTAGCTGATGTTGGGGTAGGAAGAGGTAAGTCCCCAACTTCATAAACAGTAAACACCAAGGGTAAAATGTTTCAGTAGTGACTGGTTCTGAGTGCCTTAAAAAGGGACCACCTTTTTCAGGAAGTGCCAAGCACCTTTCAGTTGTCACGCTGGGCAGTAGAAAAGTTGAGGCTTGACCCAAGGTCATTTGTCACTTCTAGGGCTAGATTTTGAAAGTAGTTGCCTTGAGTCACTGCTTTTAAATCACTGATGGGCAGGGCCTTATGAAAGGTAATCTAAGGGGGAAAGGTGTCCAAGAGCGTGGCTTGTACATTAGAAGGGACCATATTACGGCATACAGCAGGCTATTTTGATGTGAAGGAAGAACAGGAAGTACAGCAAGAGATCAGCCTGGCTAAACTCTTTAATGAACTGAAACTAAGAAAGGAATCTTACAAAAAAGTGGGAACTTGGTCATGTTATTAGGAAGAAAAAGGAAAGGAGTATAGCAGGGGCATGCAGGGAAAAAGTTAGGAAGGTCAAGGCACAAATTGAGATATAACTAACAAGGGACATGAGGCAAGAACAACAAAAAAAGCATTCCACAAGTACGTTGCAAGTAAAGTGGTAGCCAGGGAATGTGTAGGTCTCTTCCTAAAAGCAGCCGGCAATCTAATCATGGATGATGCAGAGAAGGTTTAAGCATTTAATGCCTCCTTTACTTCAGTCTCCATGAAAAAGATCCACTAGCAGAGACAGTTGGCAGGAAGACTATAGAAAAAGGTGAATCAGGGTAGAGTAGGGAAAGAGCAGCTCATAAATTATTTAGAAAAGCTGGGCCAGACAAGACCGATCCTAGAATACTCAAGAAATTGCCTGTGGTATGTGCATGACCACCGGCTATTATCTTTGAGAACTCGTGGTGGTCTGATGAGGTCCCAAATTAACTGAGAAAGAGCAAATAGTTTCAATTAAAAAAAAAAAAAAGGAAGGTGGTGGGAAGCAGGATCTTGGGGGGAAGGGGTTAAATCAGTCAAACCTCAACACCTAGAAAGTTTAAAGAACACATCATCCAGGAAACCTATAGCATAACAAGGTCAGGAACTGCTAAAGTGGATGTGTCAAGGGCAAATCATGCTTGACTGACTGGATTTTCTTCTCTGACGAAGTGGCAGGTTTTGTGGATAGTGCAGGGGAGCAGTGGACATGATACACTTCAACTGTACTTCAGCAAGGATTTTAACATACTCTTCCATGATATTAGTAAGCTAAGAAAATAGTCTAGATGACAGTACTATAAAGGTGGATTTATAACTGGTTGGATCACTGAGCACAACGAGCAGTCATCAATGGTTCAGTGATTAGTTAGAGATAGAGGTATCAGGTCAGGTTCCTGAGGAGTCTGTCCTGGATCCAGTACTGTTTTAAGATCTTCATTAATGGAGGATTTGGACTGAGTACACAGGCTGCAGGTCTGCAGAGGACACTAAACTGTGTGGGGTTGCAGACACTTTGGAGGGTGGGATTATGATTCAGGAATAAACCTTGATGAACTGGAAAGATAGTCCAGAATAAATGAAATTTAACAAGGGCAAATGCAAAAGTCCTGCACTTGAGAGAAGAGTCACATGCTCAAATACAAAATGGGGAACAGTAGGATCAGCTGCATTACTGTAGAAAAGGGCCTTGGGGCTGGAGGTAGAGGTTATAGTGGATGGCAAAACGAGTCAGAAAAAATAGCATAGTTGGTTATATTAACAGAAGCATAAAAGGGTCATTTGCAAGCCAAGAGAAACGATTAGGCCTCACCTGGAGTACTGCATCCAGTGCTGGGCACTTCAGCTCAGTAAAGATATACACAAGTTGGAAAGGATCCACTGGAGAGCAATGAACACGATTACAAGTGTAGGAAACAGGGAAGACAAGGAAAGGCTAAAAGAATGGGGATTCTTTAGTCCAGAAAAGACAAAATAGAGGGGGATTTAATAAGTCTTCAAATACACAAAGGATAGGTTATAGGGATGATGGCAATAGACTATTTTTTTGTGGCCACAGGGGACGGTACAATAAGCGTTTTAATTTGCAGCAATGGAAATTTAGGTTGATATTAGGAAAGACTTTCATACTATAAGGGTAGTTAATTGTTCAAGCAGGCTACTTATGGAGATTGTGAAATCTCCATCCCTGGAAGCTTTTAAAACCAGATTAGACAGACACTTGACTGGGATACTTTAGTCCTGGATGATCCTGCTGTGAGGAGACTGAACTAGATGGCATCACAAGGTCTGCTCCAGCCCTACTTTGCCATGATTCTAGGATTTTGCTCCTCTATTTTTCAGCACCATTGTGTGACCCTTTACAAGGGCCTGTTAAGGTCCCTTCCTGTCCAAGATCCTGAACCTGAAAAATATGGTAATGGACCACTCTCAAAAGGAGGATCTTTTTATAGTACTGCCTTTGGATTGTGGGAAGGTGCTAGAGACAGCCCCAGGCATCAGAAAAAGGGCTTGATTAATGAGCGGTAAGTTGATCTGGTGTACAAGAGGAAAGAGACCACCGCCTGGTAGAAGACTCACATGCCAGGAGACTGGGAGGACAAAAACATGCCTGCATGCGAAGAGGCAAACAAGAAACCTTCAGCTTCTACTAGAAATTGGACAGACAGGAGAGAGAGGAGTCAAGAACAAGAGGAAGGGAATTGCATGCATGGCCAGGAACCAACCTTACACTTTGGTCAGTTCCAGCCATTAAGAGCTGTTTTTGTAGAAGACCTGCAAGGTTTTGCACGATACAGTCCTTTAGGCATAAAGTACATATGCAACTCTCTGGCCCATTTCATTAGGCAGAGTTCATGCTAAAGGTAGTAAAATGACGATCGGTTTAATCCTTCTCAGTATCACCGCCCATCTCTTCCTAATATATTCCAACAACAATTGTACAATTATGTTGTACTTACTTCTCGTCGTACTGGGGGTTCAATGTTTTTTTCTTAACAGTTGTCTTCTTTCTGCCTGTCCATCTTTTATCTGGAAGCAGGTAGATGCGAACATAGGGGTCTATTCCCCGGGTAGAACATTGTATCAAGTTCCTGTTGAAAGAAAAATAAATAGTCTACATTGATACCATGTGATCCACAAGCTCTGAACTAGACATTATAGTCAAGCCAAATTTTCACAGATTCAGGGACAAACAATTAGCTTCCATCCCAACTCCCAAGATAAGAAAGATCTCAGGTCTTTCAAACTGAATTATATACAACTTGAAGTTAATTAAAATTTGAAGCAGATGGCTGCTGGATGCTTGAAACTTTTGAGAAATGAGGCTACTTCCAGACTTAACTACAGAGATAAAACAGCTAATTTTTAGGCATCTATTTTTCAAAACCTAGACTTCTTAATTTTAGGATAGCCAAGGCAGGAGCCACACAAAGAAGTCAGGGAAGAAAGAGTCTGGGTGGTGGGATGCAATGTTGTAGACCATGCTAAACTCTGAGTATTTATTCCTATCACAGGATAATGAAATAAATGGAACATCAAATGGATCAGATATAGCAGTTCCCGTGTTCCCGAGTCCAGTAAAACTGAATAGTTAAGAGTCAGCAAATGTTACCATCCCTTGGCAATATTTGCTGTGCTATGCTATATAGCCTGTATGTGTTATGTACATTTAATAAAAGTTACAGTGAAGTATTCACACATATAAGGAAAACATATCTCCATTTAGATAATAGGCAGATACAAAAAAAAAGTTACCTGCAACCATTTATCATCACAACGAGACTCTGCCGCAAAGAAGCATATCTCACAGTAACATGAATCTCTCCCAAAGACATATCCACTTGGTTTGTTCCACTGTAAGACACAGTCAGCATCTTTTAAAATGCAACAGGATGCATGCAACAAAAGGTATATGCAGAGGGGTGCATATTAGGAGAGCTACCAGTTGCTCCAATGCATTTTCAATTGAAAAAGTGACAATAAGGCGGGGGGGAAGCTAGCCATGCACCAAGTCTCACAGCCCATCCCCTTGAGAAACATGAACCCAAGTTTCAGAGCATAAAACGATGCTGCTTGAGGTTTCCCACGTTTTGCTCCCATTAGCCCTCGACAGGATAACACCAGAAATGGTCAGAATGCTTCTTGTACCAGCACCTGCTCTTGTAATGAACACAGCACAGGCATGATTATAATAACGTGTCTCCATAAAGCACTTGGATGCCCACTTCTTGTCCATGTACTCTAAGTATGGCATAATGTTGTCTCCCTCCTGTAAGCTAACTTGCTACCCAACAGAAGATTTTGGTGCATCCCTTAGAATATTATTACAATTGGAACAGGCTACCTCAAGAACTTGTGAAAACTTCATCCTTGAAAGTTTTCAAGAACAGGTTAGACAGACACTTGAGTGGGATGGTTTAGTCAGGGAAGCTCCTGCCGTGAGCACAGCAGATGACCTTGTGAGGTCCCTACCAGCTGTACTTTCTTACGTTTCTACACAGTTCCCAAGACCCAGGTATTATCCTATAGCAGGAACACTTAGAAAATATTCTTGTTTCAATGTGCATTACACAGAAAAACTGTCAAAGGCTAGACTGAACAGCTGGAACTGGTTTGATATTTATTTGACTGAAAAGAACCTTCCTTCTTTACATTCAAATGGTTAAAGTATCTCAAAAGGGAATTAATTCTCCAAAGTCACACTGCACGAATGCACAGGTGTCTACAGACTTCTGTAGAACACGAAGACCCATGTTGAAGGAAGAACTGATTAAGTTAACTTCCAGAAAAGCATCTTCAGGCCTTAGAAAGATTTACCTTACTCCTTGACCGCTGGTGGACTAAAACATTTATGCAAGTTCTCTGCTAAATCCCTTAGGAGTCTGGGGTCTGCACTCCCTGCTCCGTACGCAGTCTACAAAAACAATATGCATCTAGTAAAATTTAGACTTAAGATACATACTTGCGCAGGTCTGGATTGGTGCGACTTAAATCAAAGCAGGAAGAAGGAAGAGAACCCAGTGAACCGATACTGGGGGCCAGCCCGAGTTCCTGCAGAGCTGGCATCGAGGGTGCTGGCAGTATCCTTGTGTGTAGGGTCGCTGGTGGTTGGGGTTCCGGATTTTGTGTGCCTGCTGGCTCAATACAGTCAGCGGCAGTGTCCTTCACTGGGCCTGCCAAGTGCTCATGTGCAGTAAGGTCTGCATTGCTCTCCTTCCTTGCTGGTTCAGCTTCAGGCACTGCAGAATTTTTGGTCACCTGGGGTATTTTGGAGGCTTCTGTTTTTGGTGGAGGGAAATATTTGGCTTGGCTTCCACCCTTCTCTGCAACAGGTACAGGAAGTTGCTTTAAGGCATTTACACCAGAAGAGACACTTAGTGGGTCAGGCTCCTCGATGTTCAAGACCTAAGAACCAGGAGGTGCAGAAATCAAGTGTGGGTGCTAAATGCCAACATTACAGCACGTAATCCTTTGGGATGGTTATCACTGACTTCAGAGAGGAGCATGGAAATCAGAGCAAGGGCCTCACCATTTATATCTCACTATAAACTCTTTCAGTGACCTAAAGATTCCCCTCTTATTTCTACTTCTTTATTCTTATAAAGGAATCACCGAATCATAGAAAATGAGGGTTGGAAGGGACCTCAGGAGGTCACATCTAGTCCAATCCCCTGCTCAAAGCAGGACCAGCCCCAACTAGATCATCCCAGCCAAAGCTTTGTCTACCCAGGTCTTGAAAACCTCCAAGGATGGAGTTTTCACCATCTCTCTGGGTAACCTGTTCCAGTGTTTTACTACCCTCCTAGTGAGAAAATTCTTCCTAATATCCAGCCTAAACTTCCCTTGCTGCAACTTGAGCCCATTGCTCCTTGTTCTGTCATCTGTCACCACTGAGAACAGTCCTGCTCCATCCTCTTTGCAACCCCCCTTCAGGGAGTCGAAGATTGCTATTAAATCCCCTTTCAGTCTTCTCTTCTCCAGACTAAATAATACCAGCTCCCTCGGTCTTTCCTCATAAGTCATGTCTCCCATCCCCCAAACCATTTTCATTGCCCTCTGCTGGACTCTCCAATTTGTCCACACTCTTTCTGTAGTGGGGCGCCCAAAACTGGACTCCAGATGTGGCCTCACCAGTGCTGAATAGAGGGGAATAATTGATTCCTTTGACCTACTGGCAACACATCTACCAATGTAGCCCAGGATGCCATTAGCCTTCTTGGCAACAAGGGCACACTGTCGGCTCATACTCAGTTTATTCTCCACTGTAAACCCCCGGTCTTTTCCTGCAGAGCTGGTGCCCAGACAGTCACCCCCAGCCTGACCCAGTGCAGGGGATTGTTCTGTGCAGGACTTTGCACTTGTTCTTATTGAACCTCATAAAATTTCTTTTGGCTCAACCCTCTAATTTATCTAGGTCACCCTGAATCCTAGCCTTACCCTCCAGCGTATCTTCTACTCCCCACAGTTTGGCGTCACCTAAATGGGTTTGTAGTGAAGGCTCTGAACTGGAACTCAGGAAATCGAATTTCAGTTTCCAGCTCTTACTACAGACCCCTGAGTGCATGCAAGGAAGTAAATCATCTTCTGATACCATTCACCATCTGTAAACAGGGGTATGCTTCTTGTTTCCTACCCTTTGCCTATCTAATCAGGACTCTGGGACAGGGACTGATCTCTTGTTATATGTCTTTATACAGATCCAGCTCATGTGTGGTTGCTTCAGTAATACTAATATGTCAGCCAAAGCTACAAAGGGTGCATCTACACATTGCAATATGGTGATATTGCTACAGCACCATGCTTTAATACTTCCTTTTGGAAGTACTACAGCATGGTGCACTATGGGTGGTTACTGCACAGCGCAGTTAGATTTCGCTGCTACATCATTATAGCAGTGCACTGTACTGGGGGACTGTGCCACTACGGTGACATAGCTGGTAATCGCATGTAGACCCTTCGCGATTACTACATCACCGTAGTGCACTGTATGGTGATGTAGCGCGTTGCTACATCACCATAGGGTGACATGCAGACACACCCAAAGTATTTAAAAATTGCCATGGCTACAGTTGGGGTGGCGGCGGAGGAGTGCATTTGGTGCTTAAACTCCCACATGTAAATCCAGGCCTTCATAAGTGATTAAAATTTTCCCTAATTTTATTGGTGCCATTGATCATTTGTTTAGGTTTTAAGCGTGTGTTTTAAGGCCCTAACTTTAGGGCTTTTCTGTTAATTTGCTTCACTTTTAAGGATACTGGTCTGCAGCTTTAGGACTCCTGACTTTTAAAAAACTTCCCAGGAAAAACCTCAAACACTAAACAAGGATGAAAGGCAACCATCATATTTCAGGAGAACTGGTTTATTTTGGGAATGCAAGGGGCAAAGAGGAGAAGCCAGCTTGACACAGAGCTTCAGTCGTGGTTCTGGAGCACTGATCACATCATCATTTTACACCCCAGCCTTCCAGGTAAATGATAATTCATGTCAGTGGACTCGGAACATTTGAAAAATGGCCAGCAACAATTTATTCAGCGGGGCAGGGCAAGAATTCATGGCATGCAAGTTCTGTCTTCTCTACAGCAGTTCCTGAATTTGCCTGTGGCTAGGAAACCCAATCTGTTTGGTTTGCTATTACCTTACAGGACAGATTCAGTTTCCATGGAGCTGCACATCAAAGTTGCAACTCTTGGCAGCGATACTGCCTTGTTGGTCAGGCTGAAGTATTTTTAAATCAGTGATCTATGCTGGCATTGGCGTAAGGCTTGACTAGTTTCCTTCAGTGACATGCAGGGAAAGCAGGGGAAATACGAGAGAGGACAACTCACCCGCAGGACTAGTTTCATCTTAATAAAGCTGTCTGGGCCAGAGTGATCCAGCTGAAATCTCTGATCAAGAGTCATCTCAGGCTCCTTCAGCACTTGCGACATTGACACAACAAGGGTTCCCAGTGCATTTTCCCGATCATCATCTTTTATCTGGAGGTAGGAGGTTTTGGTTAGCAGGCAAGCTAGGCCAGCAGCACACTGGCACGCAGCAAAGCCAGGAGTTAGACTCTGCTGCACAGTGACCAAGATGTGAAGAGAGGGAGCTTGTCTTCTACAGAACCTGCTATTGCATGTAAGACTATTCAGACGATGCATGTAGGGGCTAATCCCACCCCAACCTGAGTGAGAGGGGACCCTTTGCAACAGCAAAGGCACAGACATTTCTTCAGGGGATATTCAGGACATGAATCTCAGCACCCATCTCCACAGGCAAAGAGCCACAAGACTGCAGTCCAGTTATTAAGCCAGAGGAGTTGCACAGAGGAATGCCTGCGTCTCTCTGCGCCACTGGAAAGAGTCCTTGCTTGCTTGCTCTGGGTCGAGCTCCTTCCTCCTAAGGGACAGACCTGGGATGGCATCCACTCTGCTCTGGAAGAGGTAATGTTTATACATCTAATAGCAACCTGCTCAAGCAGCCCAAATTGCCTTTGTAGCTCTGAAAAAAAATCCAAAGTGATTTTGGAGCATCAGCACACCCCAGCCCAACAGGGCATTAGAGGAATGTAAATGCCCACTTCGGTGCCTGAACACAAGTTTTCCTTTATTGATAATTTACTAGAAGACAAAGGGATCTGCTCTGAATCAGAAGAATCATCTGACCCAAGGGCCTGCAAAACATAACATGTTCATAGCAAAATGCTTAGGTATTGCCCTGGTCACTGCCAGAGATCCCTTCTATTCGCATATGACCAAACACGTAATGTGTTCATTTTACTGTGCAGTGGGCAGAAACTAAACAGGCCTGGATGTCTATTATGTATATGAGCAGTGTGTAAGGTATCATGAGGAAGCTGGACATGGTGGAGAGGGAGAGGGAGGATGAATGGATGGGTTCTGAGAGCATGGGTTAGGAGAGGAGAAGGTCAGAAACTGAAACTGGGTGATAAGGGCAGAAGATCCAAATTTTTAATAGCAGCAGTCAACTTGCCAGGGATTTCTGTGCCAGACCCATACCACACTTCACTAAAACAAGGTGCCAAGTGCTGGGAAGTCCCTGAGAGTGGTTCCAGCACACCTAGTATGGAGGCACAAGGTCCACCAACTGGTGACAGTCACTTCCACTACCAGTTCACCAGCACCAGCTCAACTCAACCCCTTTGGCCCCCCTGCACTCTCCATGCTCATACTGAAGTAATTTTGCCTTGAAACAGATTTGCACCCGCTGTAAATTGGTGCCTGAAATCATAACTCAAGTGGGGCAACTGGGGTAGCAGCCGTGGTCACCAATTTAAGGGAGCAGGAAAAAAAATAGGAGCTGGTGCTGTAACCACACTACTGCATTGCTGGGAGTTGCTGCTGCTGGGAGTGGTAGCTGGGAGTCGCTGCTGCTTCCACGTGTTGCAGCTGTCCCAGGCACCTGGTTGCCTTGTTCTTCCTCTGCATAAAACTGTGTAAATCCAGACCAGGAAGAGGCAAGGAACCCTCTCTCACCTCCACGTGCAGGGACTGGGAGTGGGCACTGTGAACGAAGAACGTGAAAGCCTGGCGCCAGACAGGATCCTTGTGGAAACTGCAGGTCTGTAAGAAGAGAAGAGAAGAGGATTGTGGCATTTTAGCTCTTCAGAGCTTCAGGTTCTACACAGACACCGACACAGGCACAGGCAGCAGGATCACACATGCTGCAGGCCTTCTTACAAGCAGGCCCAGGTCAGACACTTGCACAAAAGCCAACGTCTCTGCCAGGTGCAGCACAAACAAGTTATGCTATGCAGGTTAATGCTAAGACAGGTCAGGCAGGTTACAGCTTTCCACGAGCTGCAGCATCCTGCACTTGCGGCCGAGCAGCATTCCTACATGCCTTTCGAAACCAAGAATAAGTGCAGTGTTTCTCAATGGCCTTTCCACCAAGAACAGCTCAGGGATTCCAGTATAACGGGGGGTGGAGGAAAGTGTGCAAAATAATGCGGGGGAAGAGCAGGCAGGCTGCTCTTATGTGAACAAAGTTAGGGACTCAGCGTTTGGTCTGATTTGTCTCGAAGCAAGAAATGAATTGATAAAAAAGAAAAATGCCTATGGGGCAGGAAGTAGATTGGACTGTACTTCAGGCAGACTTTTTTATGTTTGATGGGAAGAGAAGGGAGACATGGAGTGACAGTGGGATTTTTATTGTGAAGAAAAAGATTAGTTTTTGTATGAATTGGTTTCAGATGTAAGGGGGAGGAAAATATTTTGATGAATAAGGGAAGATACCAGACTGATGGGAGTGGAATAGTGAGCGAGTTGGGGAGTTTGCTGGCTCTTCACCATATTGTGATCGGAGAACAAATTCTTTGCTGGCTCATGTCACATGTTAATCCTGAGGTATAAAGGTGCTATTATACAAGTGATGACCCAAGGGAGGGGGAGGCAAAATAAAAGAAAATAACGGCTACAATAAATCAGGCTTAAATTTATTGGGAAACTAAAATCATCTTCAAAGGGACACTCTTCTTCCACTTGATCCATAAACCACAGCGCTGCATTTGGAAGCATCTCCAACATATTAATATCAGACACTTGTTTGCTGAATTTTTAGAAGCGCCTCACCTAAAAATTACATTTTTAAGACAAAACAAAAGGGTGAAATGGCCTCACCTTGCTTTTCTGAGTCTTGTTTCCCACAGTGAGCTGAGTATAAGATGAAGGCTCTCGTTCCATTTTCTGCTATTTCCAATCATTCAACAAAAAGAAGAAAAAGTCAGCTCTTGGCAATATGCAACCAGCAGTACAAACACACCCCCACATTTGCTTATTTGCAACATTTAACTGGTGAACTGACGTTCGCTTTATTTTTACTTGTCCAAATCTAAGCCTAAAAAGCTAAATTCTCGGAGTCAATGGGAAGGAGGCAATTCGGAGGGTGAATTCCAGATCTGTAGGTGGTTTTGAAAACCTCACCCTAAATACTTAAAATCAAATGAAGCACTCTGTTTTTGGTTAGTAGCAAGGCCACCCCTTTAAGACACCTCTAGGTAATGACAGGATCACAGGAAAGCAAGGCTGGAAGGGACTTTGTGAAGTCATCCCATCATCCCAGCTCAAGGCAGGATCATCACCCACTAAACCATTGCAGTCAAGTGTCTGTCCAATCTGCTCTTAAAAACCTCCAGCAATCAAGAGTCTACATCTTCTCTAGGTAGCCTGTTCCAGCGCTTGATCATCCTCATAGTCAGAAAGTTCTTCCTAATCTCCAACCTTAATGCCCTCTCCTGCAGCTTGAGACCATTGCTCCTCGTCCTGTCCCCATGACCCACAGATTCTAATCTCTAGTCTTTTTGCAATTGCCCTGCAGGTAGTTAAAAGCTTTTATCAAATCCCACCCCACCCCCGAATCTTCTCTCCTCCAGACAAAATAATCCTAGTTCTTACAGAACACAAGGAAAGGCCCAAATCATAGTATCCCATTTCATCAGGAGCTCAGGAAGGTGGGATATATGGAGTAAAGAAACGTTATGGTAACAAAACAGCAGCCAAGCCATGTGCTAGTGGGAACATACATGTAAGGTATCTTCTATGCCATTCTTAAGTAACTTTTCATTTTGAATCCTCACATCTTTTTTCTGAACTTCAGTGAACCAAAGAAGTTCCAGCTAACATGCTGGTTCTTTGATCTTCTGCCCTTGAGGGTTCATAATTAAGATAGCGTTGTGCAGTATAGATAGGGACCACTGGAATTTGCACCGGAAGTGCGCTGCACAGTGGCTCCTTTAATCTTGTAGTTTCCCCTGCAAGCCCCTCCCTCTCCTCCACCCCTCGCTGCTGATTGGCAGAGGAGTCCCATCAGCCCTGCTGCTTTCTCCTGACGGCCAGGAGGAGAAAGCAATGAGTGGTGGGGCCTGTCCGTCAATCAGCAAGGGAGGCGGGGGAGGCACTTCCAGATTAAAGGAGCCACTGCACAGTGCACTTCTGGTGCAAATTCCAGTGGTCCCTAATGATAGGTGTACATAAATGACACTATTGATTGGGAGGGGAGGTTAAGAAAGAAGGCACACGAGGGAAAAACAGGGGAAGAGGTGCCTCATCTCAAAGCAGAGATTCTCCAACACTCAGAAAGCTGCCCAAGACTCAATAAATCTCAGATTTCACAGATGCGATTTCCCCAGAATGACGGTAGCATTTCCTGCAGGCATCTATGGCATGGGAACATATATCTGCTCAGTGAAGGATAGTTTCTTCCCAGGAGGGATAACACTGAGCCTCCAGCAAACTTCACAATCTCCATGATGGCAGCCTCCAACTAAGATAAAAAAGCAGGCCACCTCATGGGTCTTTGTCTCCCCACCTAAAATGGCCACAATGGTTTTAATTAGGAAACACAGTGTATTCCTCGCATTGGAGCCCAATCCCGATGCAAAGAGACCACTGTAGGATGCCGTATGGTCATGGAGTCGGAAAGCTTTGCGATGCTCCCTCCGCCCACCTGTCATAGCACAGGAAATGAAGCATACACCAAAGCTCCCTGGGGAGCGGAAAAAAAGCAGAAGGCTAAAAAAAAAGAGCTCTGGAAAAAGGAAGGTAAACCTTCAGTACCCAACAACAAAAGGAATATACAAGCAGAAGTGTGAAATTAAGTAGGACCAAATCCAGCACATAAAGGAGTGCAGAAAACTTTATCCCAATTGCACAATTCAGCATTTCTAAGATTAACTGCTCAACAGGGGGAGGCAGGAGGAGGTTCACTCTGTTTGATAGCAGTATGGTTTGTCTGAGTTCGAGGAAAGCCAAGTGCTTTCCAGATGCAACGTCTGCATTGCAAGAGAGAGCTGCACAGTGCTTGAGGAGCAGAGGGAATCAGCTAGAGCAAAGCAAGATGAGGCAAGTGTGCCAGGATAGCATGGAAACTTCCCTGGGTTAAGCTCGGTCCTAAATTGAGCAGGAAGCCAGCAGTGATGTCCGAGTAAGGGGATAATGTCCCTCCGCTGGCCAGCTGCCATTTTGGAATAACTGAGGCCTGGAAAGACTGACATGAAAGGACTGAGCACTGGAGATGAGTGCCAAGAATTAGCCTGATGCCTGGCTTCTCTTTCTTGGTTTAAAAAAAAAATAAATAAATAAAAAATAAGCATTTTATTTTTGTCCTTCTCAGACCTGGCATAAATTTCAAAATGAAAATCAGAAAAACCAGTAGGCTGTATCCATCCCTGCAGATGCTAGTGTTGTACCAGGATGACTGGTTCAGAACAACAGTTATTTGGACCTCAATCCCTATCACAGTCAACATATTTCCCCTTCACAGAAAGAAGCCCAAACTGTTAAAATACTGTGCAGCCCAGCATGTGATGTTGAAAGCACTGGGAAAATACAGTATGCATTGCATTTACCTTGAGGTACTTGTTGCCTTTGAACTTCTTTGCACCATATTCACAATTCGAATATTCAAACTGGTTTTTCTGTATCAGTAAAACATTTTACAATGGTTAGCGCCGGGATTATTTTTCTGAAGTTAAAAGTATAGGCTGCTCATTACTTCTCTACTTACTGGAAGGTTGCAAGCACTGTCCAAATACACTATTAATATTGCTGTGGCGAGACCATTCTTATCCTGTAACAGTCAGTAAAAACAAACACGTTAATCGAGGACTAGATCACAGCAGAACCGAAATGCATGTGGTTTGTACTGACATGCCAATGACAGACAACTTATCCACCTGTTCCTAAAACTAAGGCAGGGACAAATACATATTTGGGAGAAGAAGCTGTTACTCAAGACTGTGCATCAGCTGTTATGATGCAACTGCTATGGGATCACACAGACCTAACAATACCAGAGATTTAAATCAGGGGTAGGCAACCTTTTCCAGCTGCAGGTGGAAGGACCCACCATGGGTCAGGGGTGAGTGCTTGCACCTGACACTCATCCCCTGCAGCAGCATGGGGAGAAAGCAGACAGCCAAAGCCCCCTCATCCACAGGCCAAATCTGACCTACAGCCCATAGGTTGCCAACCCCTAATTTCAATCACCGAGAAGTTAACCCAGGGTCAAAATTGAACTGGTTTTGCTATGCCTGTATCAATACTATATCACGCAGATGTAACAGTTGCACCATAAGAGCTTGCATCAGTACCCTTTGATATCAATATAATAGTAATATCCGCCTATACTGGGGGTGGGCAATTACTTTGGGCGGAGGGCCACTTACTGAGTTTTGGCAAGCCATTGAGGGCAGCCAGGGGCATATAAATATTAATTTTCTAAATTTTTTAGGGGCCTCGCGGGCCAGATTGGTTTGGCAGGCCGCATCTGGCCCACGGGCCACATTTTGCCCACCCCTGGTCTATACCTTAACTGCTCTACAAGGAATGAAAAGCTGGTGGAGAATGGTAAGTCAGGGCCCGTGGTTCTCAAATTGTTTAGACTCATGTCACCCCTCAAAAATGTCTGCTCTTAGTTTTCTGTAGTCTTTTTTGACAGCAGAAAAATAATAGAGCATTTTTTCTATTGCAAAGAACCCAAAGAGACCACTACAGGTCACGCATTTTTTTTTTTTTTTTTTTAACTATAGAGTCTTATTAGAAATCACTGGGTTCATGTTGTGAATTGCATATGCACATCTAACAGAGCTAACAGTGCGGTATCCTGTGACACCCCTTACAGGTCCTCAAGGCACCCCGGTTGAGAATCACTGGTTTAGGCACACAAGTATCATCATCAAATACATACTACAGCAAGTTGGTCAGACAACTGGTAACTGATGAAACCAGGGACTAAAGAGAAACTGAATGTTAGCAGCCAAGTACAACTGGAGCGTCTTGTATCACTCATTCACTGCCAGGATGTCTTGAGGTTTGGATTACTGCAAGGACATTTCATGGCCTGAGGGCCCACAGGTGGGGGAGGCTCTGTTCTCTATTGCACATCTATTGATATGCAATTCACAGTGTCCAAGGAGCAATCTCATTGTCAAACTTTCTGATTCCATCTTTAAATACACGGGGCACAAAATCTACAGATTGATGAGAACATGATCAGATGTAATTAATGCAATTAGAGCTGGTGCAGTTTTTAAGATGGGTACCAGACCTTACATTGTAATTAAAAAAAAGTTACATTGTAATTGTAATACTATTTGAACCTCAGACATGAAGTCACAAATTCAAAATGACTCTACTTCCTCTAAAAATAATTCTATTCCAATGTGTGACTCTAACTAACCAACAGTGTAGTTGTTCAAGCAATCACCTTAGAATCCTTTTGTGGAGCCCCTGGTTGAGCGTGGGACTGAACTATATTCTTAATTGTACACACCAGCATTAGTCCCCTGCCATTTCACAAAACAGAAAGCCCAGATATGAATTACACCGCGCTGCCCTGCCCCTGACTGCAGTGAAAGCACCGAAATACATTCTACTGAATTGTGGCAGAAGGAAATGACGTAACAAAAGGTGAGAGTGATTCAAACTCGCCTGCTGAAAGCATATCACGATTTACAGCCATGGCCTCAACCTAGTATCACTACAGGAGGTCAATTTATGCTATGTGTTCAGAGAGATCGCAGCTGTCAAACACTGCCGGATTTTAATTCCTTTGGCTCATTCAAGAATAATTGTGACTTGGATGCAAAGCAGGCTCAGTCTTGGGGAAAGTTCACGTGGAAGCCTTGTCAAACAATGATAAGATCCAAGGTATTTACTTTTGGCTCACGGTCTCACAGGCTCTTTTGCCAAGTAATTAAGAGCACCAGAAACAAATAAAACTCACCTTGCACAGCTTTTCTTGCTCAGTCACTAATGAAAGCCACTCGAGCTTCAAGTGCAGGTGTCCGCTTGCTGTCTTACTTAAGGGAAACCACTAAATTAAAGAGAACAGAAGCATAGTCTGAAACCGTGTAGTAGAAGCATATATGTGTATGTCGCAATCCTTCTGTGAATGATGCATGACCGCCAACTAAAACTGTACTTTGAGCTCCTAAGATGGAGTTAGATTCTAGCAGAAAAATCTCTGCATAAAAATATCCGGAAAGAAACTTGAAACACCGACACAGCATGCAAAAGTTCTTAATAAGGAGAACACCGAATGTTATCTGGAACTAACAGCAAGCACTGGATACTGGGCTAGCTCCATAGTCTTCCAATAGCATTGATTCCTTCCAAAACCCAAATGCTTTTAACAAGATTTATCTAGACACACGTACGTACACAGTGTCCCGGGTGTTTGTGCAATACAACTGCAAAAGCACACCATGGCCAAGACACAGCTTTTCAAGCTTTATGAGTAAGTGTCTACTGAACTTGAGGAGGCGGCTAGCCAATTTCGTGGGCAGATCCCAGGCCGGCTGCCACGTTTGTGGGCTCAGCACAGCAGGACCCTTCACACCTCTGATTGGCCAAAGGCTCTGGCAGTCCCACCCTTCCCGCAGATTGCCGGATGGCCCGAAACTGCAGCTTAATTACCTTGATTAAGTCTGGGGAAGCCATTAATCCATGCTTAATAATGCATGGATTAATGGCTTCCCCAGGCTTAATTGGGGTAATTCAGCCATGGTTTTGGGCCAAGTGGCTTCTTGCCTTGCTGGTAAGTTGTTTTTTGGGGGGTCTTTTTGCAGTAAGCCCACTGTTTTTTGCAGAGTCTGCCTGATTTTGCATTTTCCGTGAAAATCACACAATTGCAAAATCAGTAGCACCCTCTTTATGAGCAAACCCAGAGCTGAATACATGCTTGTAAAAATAAAAATTAGTAAAATAACCAACAAGCTGCACATCAGCGGAAAAGAGAAGACCAGAGTGATTCATGGCATCATTATGTTTACAGCACTTGGCCTTGAACAAGCTGCAATAAGAGGGTTGGGTTTGGTTTTTTTTACCTCATCAACAAGTCTGTCATTCATCACGTCCCTGAGGTTGATAAGTAGGCTGGAAGACAAGACGTGAAAGTCATGTTTAAGTGAACAGCATATTTGTGATGAGTGGGCAAAGAGATGGACTCCGCTACACTTTTGTTACTGGGATATCTCCTTGTTAGGGTACTGAGACCATCAAATTCATTTCACAAAGTGGACAGCATCCAACTGTGAGGACTTTACCCCAATAGATCTGAAAATCCATAAGAGAAAGGCTCCAGTCGTTACTTCTAATCCTAAATGCTACTTTAGGGGAAGAAATTATATTTTAAAGAAAAACTCTACATATTTCACTGAGCAAACAGCTCTGAGCTGGCTTTAGCGGTAACTCTACAGGAAACTGGACAATTGAAACACACAACACATCACAGCCTACTGAATATAGGGGGAGCAAATTATGTTGATCACCTGCCCAGAAAGTCATCTTTATCTGGATCTTCATCATACAAGTCTACTTCTAAGTCCTGACCAGGCAATTCATGGACAACAAACTGCAGAAAAGACAAAGAAAACTAGTTTTAGATTAAAAATATATAAACATATTCAAGTGCTCCATTTGAAACAACCACAAGGACGCAGCATTTCTCAAGTGCCTTGTGAAAATGCAGACAAGTGGCAAGCTGCATTCCAAAACAGCTCCATTAATAAGGACGATTCATTAGATGCGAATATGTTTCAGCAGAAATATGAAATCTTTGCGAGGTGGTAGCTTAAGTTGTAGTTAAAAGATGTGACCAGGAGTCTCCAGCTAGTCAGGGTCATAACACTAGCCAGCCAGCCAACAGCCAGCACACACACACACAAAACAAGCCTTCCATCAGCTATTAAGGGGCAACTATTTTTGCAGCACAGTTTATATATAAAATTGAATTTGGGTCTCCTCTCAAATCTACACTCGCTAGAATCCCATCAGGTAGCATGTTTTCGATTCTAACAACCGGCAATTCTAGTCAGTAGGAGCAAAGTAAAGTAAAAAAGTCCATGTGGATGTCATGATAATACATGCCAAGTCGTCACCAGCTCTGGCATAGCAACCTGGTTATCCAGGAAAAGCATACACGCATGCATGCAGACTTAATGCTACTGTCAGGAAAAAAGCTTGTACACACAGAGCATGGTTGCAGATTCTTACACTAATGAAGTGGTTGATTCTATTAAGCAAGATTTTAATTAGCCATGGGCAGTGTACTCCTCAGATCAGCTTGAGAACTGGCATGTCAATTCAGGGACTAAAGTAAAGTTTACTGTGTAAATTGGAGCTTATTTGATTAAGGGCTTCTTTGGTTCAACATGTGATCTGTTAACAAAGTAACAAGCAGTCTACCTGCTCCAAAGTGATTAGGCTAGGGAAGGGCCAAGGACAATTTTGCCTGCATCAAAAAGGCACGCATAACCCTTAGCTTCATCTACTTCAGAAGACCACTAAATTTGGTACCTCGTAGACTTCATTCCAGATGGGATTAAGGTCTCGGGAAATGGTCCTGCTCCGGAACTGCACCACGCCAACACGAAGAATCGCATAAGGGTCTGACTTCCCTCTAATGGCACCAAGGAAGCTGTCTTTTTGGACAAGGTTTTCGGCTTCTAGCAGATGCACTCTCACCACTCCCTGAATGAAATGAGGCATTGCTAATCAGCCATTAAATCACAACCCCCTTGATAATTACAACACACTGCCTCTGAAGCCAGCCATTTCTAACATTGATTCCAATGACCAGAAGGATTTGTCTGAATGGTATTTTGATGTAGTTCATTTTCTGTGATTGAGTTGGAACACGTGACCTATTAAACATGCTTCCCATCCTTGACTTGGAAAAAGTCACCTTATCCAGAGACACAAGTGGTTATACCTGGGCAGGAAAATGCTTCCAATTAATACTATACACAAACAGTCACACCTGATGCTATTACTAAGGGTCTGAGCTCTTCAATTCCCATGGACTTCATGGGGAATTAAGAAGGCTCAAACTCTGAGTAAATATTCCTTAGCTGCAGGATCACCCACCATTGGTTAGACAGGATACTTTCGATTAGTTGATGTAATGAGGGTCATTCAACTTGCATTTGGTGATTAAATTTATGGTGGAGAACAGCAATGTTGCCAGACATGGGCTATCATTGCATTTAAAGGGTAAATGTGACTCGACAGCATGTAATAAATAATTGCCAAAGTGGCCAAAATGTACAATCATTTAGGAAACTCCAAAGAGTTCTTGCATTTGAAAGAAAATGTTTGCAGTCAATCAAGTTGCCATCTTCAGCTTATTTTAAATTGTCCTTGTGTCATGCTTCACGCGCTTGGACTTTCTCAAAGATATTTTGCTTCCCTGCCGGCGTTTCTAATGCTGAACAGATATCATCTGGGGTAGCAATCCCAAAGTGGAACTGGATCAAGGTACTACCGCTCTAAGAGCTGGCACTGACTGAAATGATAAAACTATTGGCTGTTTACAGCAATAAAATCCTATCTCAAGGACAAAAATAATCCATTTACATTCGCTTGAGCTTACATTTTGACAATGGAAAATAACTTTTTTGTTAAGTCCAGTAAAACAATACAGTATTTCCTCTTTTAGTAGCACTGGTGAACTTCCACCCTTCTGTCATTCACCGAGTTATTCCTCACTCTGTATCTAATGTAATTACTGTTTGTAAGTTCAAAAAGATACTTCAGAAAGATTTTTGGTAAAATACCTTACATTGTGAAAAGATCTCTGCAATTCTCAAACCTCACTACTATTCGTGCTTTTTCAGAAGCATTACTAAACCCAAATGCTTTGAGAATTCTGGATTAAGGCCCAAATCAAGGACAAACTGAAGAGTAATCATGTTCCTAACTTAATCTAAATCTTTCATTTGGCAAGGTCTCTGTTTAAGACATGACTATGTAAAGAGGATATCCAAAACCCAGAAAGTTCGAAACTCTTTTTATAAGCAAAGAATACTGCCATATAATGGGGATCCTATATGAAAAGACTAAATCTAACTATGCCAAAAATTGTCAAAAAAAATATAACATGCGAGGGGCATAGATTAAAACTACCTATACAATATTGAGATGTATGCACTAGAATACTCAAAAGAGTCAAATCTAATACCCATGCCCCGCTACAGCAGTAGGAGTTAAAAGAAGTCCAACACCTGGTATTTTATTTTACTTTTATTGGCATTCCCCTAGGTTTTCCTGCTGCATTCTTGCTCAAATGTGGTTAGTTCTAACAAAATGTGCATGCAGGAGAGATCTCCAGGGCATTTGGCTTGGTACAAATAGATTCTGTGCAGGTCTTCTTTAAAGCTGGGGCAACCTGTCACACTACTGCACTCCTGAGCCTAGTATCATACCCAAAGCAGCGTTGTTAGGTAGAATACTCACTGCGGTTCTGACCGAAGTCAGCAACTCATTTAATTGGTGGCATTAATCATGGGTCAGAGACTAATGCGCACAGCCTACTACCCCTCACCGCAGGGAACACCATGTTAAACTGACTCTGGTCCCATATGTCATGGAGAACACTCACACATGGGACAGGGAATTGCAGGCAGGACACATCGATGTTATCGTTCAGGGGAACCGTGATTCTGTTTGGAAGCACCAGGCGGGCTGCAATGAGGTCCTGGATTATTGTTTCAGACATGAAACTGAAAGGAAACATTAAAAGAAATGAGTTACCATTTCCCCTTAAAACAGGGCTGTTCAACCCCCAGCCTGCAGGCCAGTCTGGAGCCATGCCATCCAGACTACAGGGGTCCCCACGGCTCCGAAGACAGGGCAGTGAGAGTGGAAGGAGCACCCTGCTGCCAAGTTTCTGGACCCTTGGGGAGTCCCGGAGGTCAGACAGCATGCTAGATGGGTGCATGGAGGTGGCCAGGGACCTGATCCGGACACACCCAGGCCTGCAGTAGGCAGTGCAGGGTCCAATCCTGCAGTGTGGGACCACGGGAGGTGATGCAGGGCTCTGATCTGGAAGCATAGGCCTGATCCTAGCACACAGGGTCCAATCCTGCCTCTGGACTGACCCTGTATCATTTGGCTGGCCTGTGGCACTAAAAGTTAAGCACCACTGACTTGCAACAAAAGAAAATTGCCAACAGTGTAATCTAGATTCCCCTCCCCACGTCCTGAAGTAGATTTCTTTTCCTCCATTGAGTGTTCCAGAACCAAGATTTCAGAGGCTGTGATCCTGCTCATGTAACTGCGTGAATGAGGTGTAAAAAATTGAAATCTGCACATAATGAAGAGCTGGCCAAGATGCTGAGCATGGGTGACTGGTACCACCTTAGTTGGGGGGGCACGTGCCCCCCCAGCAGCCAGTCAGCGACCGGGGGGGAGGGTCCCTCCGCCACAAAACTCACCAACTGGGAAGCAGCCGCAGCGCTCCCACTCCCTGGCCGGTACTCACAGCGGGGACACCAGCACTCCCGCCTGCCCTCCATCACCTAACTGCGGAACACAGCCAGTCAGGGTGTGCACCAGCACTCTCAGAGGGTGCATATGCACCCCTGTGCACCCCCTACGTGTCACCACTGATGCTGAGGGGACATTTTCATAGGCCACGGCAGAAATGGGCGCTCAAGTACATATGCACGAGTCTTGAAGTTACAAATTCTGGTTGGATTTGGCCTTAGAAGCCTGTGAATTGTGAAGAAGATGCAAGAGTGTAGGGCGCTGAATGAAGTGGAGGCAGGAACGCTTCAGAATAAGAGGTTTAAGTCTTAGGTGTTTTCTGCACTTCCTTAGAAATACACCACAGAGCGAAGCAAGACAGAGCATGAACAGGGAACCTCCATGGGCACAATGTCTCCATGACAAACTTATCCTTTGGGGTATTTTATTTGGAGGACTAGAACCTAAAATGAAACAGGTGATCCAGCTTCACATCAGCACAAAGGGTAATTTCTTCCCTTGGCCCCATGCACATAGTCCTGAGTGATTTTAGTACGGACTATGTAGTGGTTTCTGTGCACACATATCCACAGAATTTGGTCCCCAGGCTCACAAGTCATAGGATCAACAGTCATAAAGCCCTTTATACAGGCACAACATGAGTGTTGCGCATGCCGTGATAGTGAGAGCTTTTCCTCCCCTCCTCCACCCAGTCTGCCTTACCTATAATCTTAGGGCAGTGCTTGGCAACTCAAGCACTGCCCTATCCAAAGTCAGATTTAAGAACAACCAGGCAACCTGATTATAAATAGAAAGCTGAAGCCAGGCACATTCAAATTAGAAACCGAGTGCAAATTTTTAACAGCGAGGGTTGATTAGCCATTGGAACAAACTTCTACAGGGAAGCGGTGGATTCTCCTTCAACACCTTCAAATCTAGACTCAATACCTTTCTGGAACAAGTTTTTCAGGTAAGCATGCATGATTAGGCTTAGTACAGGTGACTGGGTGAAATGTAGTGGCCAGTGATACATACAAGGTTAGGCTACTTGAACTGATGGTCCCTTCTGGTCTTAAATCTCAGAATCTTTTAAAAATACATTAGCGCACTCTGGGATTTTTCAGTTTTAACCTCATTGCTGTGGTCACAGAGTCCACGGAGTTGGTATCTGACCTACCCCCAGAGCCAGAAGCATAAAAATACTCAGACACTGTTAGTGCTCATCTATCAATGGTACCTTCAAGGTACAAGAGGTGTTAGCAAGACTCTAAGCAGGGGCCAGGATACCTTTATAGGCAAAAAATAAAAACACAAATGTCTGGAACTTCTGCCCAATGCTAACAATAGAAGTGCCATTCAGTATATAACTATGCTGTGACCTGGTCATAGTTTAAAGATTCAGCTTTTTCACAATACACTATGGAAAAGCAATGCTTTTGTACGAATGCAAAAGAAAGATCTCCAGATTCTTTTCTTAAAAAAAAGGCTTGTGATTTCCTTACCAAAATCTGGATCAATTAAAGGTTGCACAAAGACTACATCATGTGAATTCTACCAGTGCACCAATAAAAGGAAAAATCAACATTATCAGCTATCAGGTTTTTTTGGCTGGTGTAGCCAATAACATACCAATAAATACAATATGCCTTCTGACTGGGGCCCCTGGATGCTGCGTGCATGCACACAGCCACAGCATACATGTAGCCAGGAATGCAGCTGGGCAGCATGGAGGGCAGTGGTAAGTCTGTGGAGGGGAAGGAGCATGGGGGGCAGATCGAGGCCCCCATGGTGAGGGAGGGAGTAGACCAGGGGCTGGGGACACTGCCCAGCCAGGGCAGCGAATGGGACCACAGGGCTGGGGTGGGGAGCAGGACAAAAGTTGTGGGTGGCTTGGCCAGGGGGCACAGGAGAGGTGGTGAGGGGGTAGCTCCCTGTTGCTGCACGCACTCCTGGGGGAGGCATGGGAGGCATGCCCCGCACCGGATTTGTGCTTGGGGCGGAGGCAGACTGCTTGCTGTGGCCTCGGGGCTCTCTGCCCTGCTGCCTTTGCCCCAGGAGCCATGTGCTGGCTGCACCACATCCCCTGCCTATCTGGCAGCAGCAAGTTGTGCTTCCTGCTGCCAGGCAGGCAGAAGACGTGCAACCAGAGCACAGCTCTCAGGGCAAAGGCAGCAGAGCGGAGAACCCCAAGCCTACAGTGGGCAGTCTGTTCCTAAAAGTGTCTCTGTGCTTAAAAATGGTGGCAGCAGTGCTTGAACTCAAGCTCATTTGACAAGCTTTAGTTCAAGTGCCCCGCCACTGTTTTTAAGCACTGGGACACTGATCTCTGGATGAGCTGCCCGTGGCTCCACCTCACTCTCCGCCCCAGGGTCCCATTCACTGCCCTGACTGGGCAGCACCCCTAGCCCCAGGCCCTGCCCCATTCCCTCCCTCACTGTGAGGCCCTTGATCTGACCTCCCCCCACGCCCCTTTCCTTGCACAGACTTACCTGCAGGGTGCTTCTCTCCACGCTGTCTGGCTGTGCTCCTGTAAATCAGTTACTGGGACAGTATCAGCCGATATGCCTGGTGAATAATCTGCTATCGGTATCGGCCAAGAAAACCTCTATTGGTGCACCCCTACCAAATTCTAGTGGAATGCCAAGTCCAGCTAAAAGTGACTAAAGACTGTGTGACTAGAAGGTATTTTGTATTTATTAAGTCTTCCCAATAGATCAGATTCATTTAAAAGGAAGCTCAGGGGCACTAAAGCATGGCTCTCTTGGCACACAGCCAGCATGGGTTGTGTGTTTGCTTCTTCTTCCTGCTGCCCCTCAGGTCGCTGGGATTTGCAGTCCATAATCACAACAGCAGGACCCAGCAGGGTTGCTTATTACTTCCTCTTCCGGCTTCAGGTGCCTCTGGGATTTGTAATCCACAGTCGGAGCCAGCAGTAAGTGTGAGTGTGGGAAGGGGTGTTTAACCCCTTTCCCTGGCCTCAGACCCCAGCAGGGATTTGCCTGTGGGGGTCAGTCCCCCCTCCTCTGCAGACTAGGCTGCATATCCAGCCAGGTATGACTCCCTGCCCCCTTGTCAGCCAGCCCTCACTGCTCTAGCTAGGGAGCAGAGGGGCAAAGCCAGCACTGCTCTCAGGAGCAGACAGGACAGCTCAGCCCAGCCCAGGGCTGGAAAGCCAGCGGGGGACTGTGATTTAACCTGAACCAGGAAGGAGTCTGGGACAGAAGTTTCATAATTCAAAAAGGATGTGGAGAAGCTTGAGAGAGTCCAGAGGAGAGCCACGCGCATGATCAGAGGTCAGGAAAACAGATCTTACGATGATAGGCTGAGAGACATGGGACTCTTTAGCCTGGAAAAGCGCAGGCTCAGGGGTGATCTGATGGCCACCTATAAGTTTATCAGGGGTGACCACCAGGATCTGGGGGAATGTTTGTTCACCAGAGCACCCCAAGGGATGACTAGGTCGAACGGTCACAAACTCCTGCAAGACCATTTCAGGCTGGACATAAGGAAGAATTTCTTTACTGTCCGAGCCCCCAAGGTCTGGAACAGTGTGCCAGCGGAGGTGGTTCAAGCACCTACATTGAACACCTTCAAGAGTAAACTGGATGCTTATCTTGCTGGGATCCTATGACCCCAGCTGACTTCCTGCCCTTTGGGCAGGGGGCTGGACTTGATCTCCCAAGGTCCCTTCCAGCCCTGATGTCCATGAAATCTATGAAATCGATGAAGAAAGCTGGTTCAGTCTGTATTTCAGCATATTTCACTCCCAGGGGTGTTTGTTCATATGGCTTTTATTTTCAACATCTATGAACAAATGAGTATTTCTATGTTTACATGACTAAAGGGGAGACAGAGAGAAGTCAAGACTTTGGCAACTAGCACTTTGTAGCCAACCAAATGAAGTCTTCATTTCTTTCTAGTTCCCTGGTGGCAATTTAAAATGGAAGAAAACAAACTACAGGGATTGCATCTTTGGTCCTAGGGGAAATGCTTGCAAATTTTGAGCAGTGGAGCCAAAGTGGAGGTATCTGAATATTCACTGAACAAATTCAATACACAAAATCAATGCAATCACCTGGGATAGACTGAGTGCTTTGGGTGCAGTTCTGTTGTGAATACAAGGAATAAGAGAATCGGCTGCCAGGGGAGGTAGGGGAATTTCTGATGGCTTTGGTTTTATTCCAGTTTCCTCAATCATTGATTGGACAGTAGAACACAAAGTTGGCTATTTATTTGGTTACCTCCACATAAAAATACAGCATGTAAATTCCTTAGCTCTGGTTGTCAGCCATTATAACTAGAGTACACAAGCAGTTTTGCAGGCACAAAAAAGGATGCCCAGGTTTTTAAGAATTAGCCTTCCAATAGCCCAGATGTTGCTTTGCAAGCTGCACCTGGATACTGGACTATACTTACATTTCCAGGCAAAGTTGCATATGTGAAGAAAGGGTTTAAGAACAGTTTTTGACAACAGCAACAGGGTGCTGAGTTCAGATATTGCAGGCTCTGTGTTCACATACTATGGTTATGATCAGCCCTAAGAAAACCCTAAGAGCAAATAGATCTTGAAAATCCTTTGGCCCAATTGCTTGAGAAAAACCCCCCCATAAAAATAATGAACTCTTCTGAAGCAAAAGAGAAAGGGACACTTACCTAATTCCTGGTGCATCTAAGAGGTTGGTAAGTCCTGCCCAGTTGATTTCCAAATACTACAGGTAGCATTCAAGAGAAGGAAAGACATAGTAAATTGAATTTTGCAACTGCAAAACAAATAATAAGCTGACCCAAGGAAGGATCTAAGGAGGGCAGTTGTTGGAAAGTCACAACTTTTCCACACCTATTCCACTACTTTATAGTTCTGTGCGCATGGAGGTGAGACATTTCTACCTATCTGAGCAGTAAAGGGGCTTGTTTTGTCACGTAATGATACAAACCTCTTTAGGGCACATGAAGAAGCATTTAAAGAATTAAAAAAAAAAGAGAGAAAGCCTTAACAAATCAGTGATTCAACTGAACAACAATCTTACATCAGCCAATATTCATAGAGTCTGTTTTAGTAGCATCTTAAGTATCCTTGGCATATACTGAATAAGGATTTTGTGGGTGCATCGCTCCAGAGGAGTACCAGCTTCTTACAAAGGGTAAGATTCTGGTGAGGTATCCAGTCATGCCTTATGCATGAGGGTAAAGCCATTATACTACACCCAACCCACCATCACTGATCCCACCTACACATTAAATGGGGATTGCAAGGAGTCAGGTTTCAGGCACATGGCCTGGTCTACCCTGTACATGGAAATGAATTCCCTCCCTTCCTTTGCTAGAGGATTCTTCCTCACTCTTCACCCTTCCCATAGGGCAGCTCCCATTCAGAGCAATTCTTCTGCTGGGCCTGGTCAGGTAGCTCAACCTGAATAGAGGTGTGCAGAACATC
This sequence comes from Crocodylus siamensis, assembly GCF_052110815.1. Classification (NCBI taxonomy): domain Eukaryota; kingdom Metazoa; phylum Chordata; order Crocodylia; family Crocodylidae; genus Crocodylus; species Crocodylus siamensis. The sequence continues at coordinate 236,210,655 of NC_143398.1, read as the reverse complement.
TTTGGACATGGCCATGTCACATATGAGTATTTGCAGAAAGCAAGGCCTTGGGTGCATCGTATGCAACCCAAGCACTCCACCCACATGAGCAAGACTGATTGTTCAGTGCTGTGACCTTTGCTGAACAACATAAGGAGAAAACAGATTTTACAGTAAACCCCCAAAGGGATGGGGTTTATCCAATACTCATTCAATCTCAAATGAGCCCAAAGCAGTTGGGTTTGCTGAGAAAGCAACAGGTTACATCTGCCTCATCTGCACCCCAGTGCAAAAAATTGAACAAGAGACATCTGAACCAAATGCCTGCAGTGCTTGCTGAGTTGTCTCCAGGTCTTCTGCTTGGATTAGACACGTGACTTATCACACACTGCTCTTCTAAAAACCCTCTGTCAAGAAACTAGGAAATCTGTTTGAAGTGTAAAGGGTCAGCACTACTAATGTGGCTTGCAGTCCATGCTACCTTGCTGCTCTGTCTGTCCATCTCTCCCTCTCCCCTTCTCACCCCCCCCCCCCCGCTCCTTCCCTATATAGAATTGAACCATGGCAAACCCTCAGCTCCAACACACCTCATTTCGATCTGTTAAATCTTCAATTTTCCAGCAACTGATGTTTCTTTCCTCCAATCCACCTCTACCCTAAGGGCAAGGGCCCCATGGGGTGGAGCCCTGGACCTTCTAGGGAGCTATACCAGTTGAGACCAGCTGAAAAATTTGCCCTGCAAATCATAGGCTTTTTGGGGCAAGGACTCCACCTTCTTACCCAACTGTGCATTAACCCAACCGAGTAAGACAAAAGCCTTTCAGTAACACATGGCTCTTCAAACAGGAGGCATGATTTCAGAGGGCTTCACCTTTCGTTAAGGGTTTCTTTGTACCCACAGTGAAGAACCACTGTCCAGCGCTCTTGTCCAAGTCTTCCATCTGGGACAAGGTAGTACCTATGCTACTGCAGGTGGATATTTGGTAAGCTGACTCCCTCGGGTAGTGTCCCATCCCAAATGAAGACCAACAATCAACAAAGGCAGCCTGGGGAGTTTGATAGGGACTCACCGGTTTTTGAATAAAGAACAATGTCACAGCTCCAAAAAAAGGCACAGCCGTGAGTAGGGGTTCCAGTATCACCCGTAACGTTCCACGTAACTGTGAACATAACAGAAAGGAAAACTTGAGTAAGACGTTAGCAACCATATTTAAGTGACGATATAGCAAGTGACAAGTAGGAGGCAAGAATCCTTATAGGATAAGCTCCGTTGAGAAAAATAAGTAGTCCAGAGGTCCTGAGGAGCGAGGAACAGAGTCCTACCTCAAACACTGCCCCCTGCACTTTATGGGGCCCTGACACACCCCTCGTCAAAACACATTCTCCCAGCAAAGCACCTCAAGTTCCCACCATCCGCAGTGGAGTCCTGTGCTTTTTCTTACCTAAGTAAGGACAGCTGAAATTGTCTAGTATTTGCTTTCTTTAGCTTAAACGGTGAGCTTTTCAATGCTGGAAATAACATTCATCTAGCTTATAATAAATCACTTTAGCAACCTGAACTGCAGCCATTTGGAATTTGAAAAGTAAGCTAATTGCACTTTTCTAACCATCTTGGGAATACATAGTTTCATAGCTGGTCGGGTCAGAAGGGACCTGAGCAGATCATCAAGTCCGACCCCCTGCCATGGGTAGGAATGAATGCTGGGGTCAAATGACACAGCTAGGTGATTATCTAGCATCCTTTTGAAGACCCCCAGAGTAGCAGTGAACACCACTTCCTTTGGAAGTTGGCTCCAGATCCTAGCCACCCTGACTGCGAAGTAGTGCTTCCTGGTGTCTAGCCTGAATCTACTCTCCATCAACTTGTGGCTGTTATTCCTAGTTACTCCTGGTAGTGCTCAGGGGAACAGGGACTCCCCCATAGACTGCTGGTTTCCCTTGGCCAGTTTGTAGACGGCCACCAGGTCCCCTCTTGGCCTTCTCTTGTGGAGGCCGAACAGGTTCAGGTCCCATAGCCTCTCCTCGTAGGGCCTGCCCTGCTGCCCCCGGATCATGCAAGCGGCCTCCTCTGGACCCACTTGATGCTGTCCACATCCCTCCTGAAGTGCGGTGCCCAGAACTGGACGTTCTCCAGCTGCGGCCTGACCAGTGCTGCATAGAGGGGAAGGATCACTTCCTTGGACCTGCTTGAGATGCATCTGTGGATGCACGACAAGGTGCAGTTAGCTGTACTGACTGCGTCTTCACATTGGCAGCCCATGTTCATCTTGGAATCAATGACGACTCCAAGATCCTTTTCTGCCTCTGCGCTGACGAGAAGGGAGTTCCCCAGCCTGTAGGTATGATGCTGGTTCTTCCTCCCCAGGTGCAGCACCTTGCACTTGTCGGTGTTGAAATCCATCCTATTCTTGTCTGCCCACCTCTGTCCAGATCTATTGTACCCTGTCCCTCCCATCTAGCGTGCCCACATCCCCTCACATCTTAGTGTCATCAGCAATTTGAACAGGGTGCTTTTTACCCCCTTGTCCCAGTCGCTGATGAAGATGTTGAACAGTGCAGGCCCGAGGACCAAGCCCTGGGGGACCCCACTGCCCACATCCCTCCAGGTCAAAAATGACCCATCCACCACCACTCTCTGGGTGTGACCCTCCAGCCAATTTGCCACCCATCTGACTGTGTAGGCATCGATGCCACAGTCACCTAATTTTTTAGTGAGAACGGGGTGAAAGACAGTGTTGAAGGCCTTCCTAAAATCCAGAAAGACTATGTCCACCACGACACCTCCATCTAAGGATTTGGTGACCTGGCCATAGAAGGCCACCAAGTTGGTCTGACTGGACCTGCCTCTAATGAACCCATGATGGTTGCCTCTAAGCATAAACTCCCCTGCTGGCCCCTCGCAGATCTGCTCCTGGATAATTTTCTCAAAGAGCTTCCCAGGTCAGTACAGGTGCTTTAGGCAAGTCTGTCCCTTTGTGCTCCATAGATCCTTTTTCACAAAGCAGAAATTTGGAGTCTAAAGTGACTTATCAACCAGCATCTGCATGGGAGAACTAATGCCCTCTTCTAAGCAGAATCAGACGTTTTCCTCAGCTATCAGAGACTCTATGAAGCCAAATCGAGTCTGAGGGCACTGGGTATCTATAACCCCTACAAAATCCCATTCACTTTTAAATTCAAGTGGTAGAGGGCCTGTACTTAAACTGGAGGTATCATCATCCATCACTGCAGTCACCATGAAGTTCCCAGAGGTTTAACACACACTACCATCTACTATTTTATAGAGCTTTTCATTTTAAGTCTCAAAATCCTTTCTAAAGGAGACAGGTGGAAACAGCAAGAAATGAAGTAACATTTCCAATATCGCCCAGCAGCAGAGTGAGAAATAGATGCCAAGTCTCCCATGGCCTTTCCAGCAGGCCACATGCGTCTCAGACCACACCCACAACAACACGGGAATAATATCTGCATGATACCCACCTGGATGCCTTTCACTCCAACTTTAAATCTGGATATTTCCATATGAATTTCACAGTCCCCTATATAACTGAGAGAAAGGTCTCATGTTATTCCAGTGGTTGCAACAGTTGAAGATGGACAAAAGGGGGCTGTAAAAGGTTAGCACATCAACCTCACCAACACAATTCGGCAGAAGTGGCTGGGGTTACAGTTGAGAGGAAAGCCCGCCATCTCTATTGGAAAGGCTGGGACTTTATAAAGACCAAAAATCTCAATGCTAACTAGGATAACAGCATTTGTATTTCTTGCTCCATCTCTCAGACGACTGGCAGTTGGGAGGAACATCCTTCTTTTAAGGCAGCAGCAGGGGATACAGGGGTCCCACGGAGTAAAGGAACATCCCAGTGCTCTCAAGATAAGGCCCCAGTCCTATGGTAGGATCACCAGACCAAACTCCTGTGGCTAATGCAGAGCCCCATGAAATCAGACAGGCCCCAAGATACTATTTCACCTCTCTTGGCTCATATAGCATCACACTGCAGCAGCCTGGGCCAGAGAAACTCTATACAGATGCCAAGTCCACCCTAAAAATAACCATCCTTGAGGCCAAGGTGACAAGACAGACAGACAACTGGTCAACTGCTGGTCAGTTCCCATGGGAAACAGCTGGCCCTCAATAAAGGGATACAATCATTCGGCAAGTTGGGAATACACTTACACGGCCCTTTATCAGAGAGAGAAATGCCACCTTACAGAAGAAAGTACTGTTTGCTCCAAGTCTACACAATCTGACAAGCCCTGAACTGTTGCTTCCAACAGAGGACCAGAAACATGGTGCCGCAATTCTGTCTGGCCTTATGTTAAAGAGTTGCCTTTATTAAGGAGTCAAGCCCAGATTTTAATTCATTCAAAAGAATGAAGAAAGAACCATTTTGGATGGGCAGACTCTCAAGACCGATTGGCACAAAACCTAAGGGAACCCAGACGGGACCTGAAAAATAAACTAAAACAAAGTTCCCGGCCATATTTCAGCAGGTTTGCATTGTACAGTTTTAAAGCTGTAACATTCTGGCTATGCAGGCCTGTGCATGTGCTGGGTGTATCAAGCACACTGAATATTTTGTTACCGGTTGAACCTGAGCAAAAGTGGCATAACCAGGTGCATTAAACATCTCTGCATTTGTACAGCAATCAGCTGGGTTTTCTCTTGCACTCTAGCTCATGATGATCAGAGGAAGACCAACAGCAAGACCCTTAACTTGCAATAAAATAAGCCAAGAGGAATCTATATGGAGTTGTCATGAGGCACTGTTAGATTTCAGTTCCTCAACTGAAGAAAAACTTGTGCGTCTTTCTGCAGAGCTAGGGACTCTTCCAACACAACCCCTAATACCTTTTATTGCTAGGAAAAGCTTGGCTCCAGAACCATGCTTAATACTCCAGATTTCCCTGGCTGCCTTTGCCTCCTTCAGACCTTTCTCACATGCAATATTCATGGTCCGCACTACCACATTCTTTATTCCTTTTTTTTCAACGGGGAAAAGAAGATCTTTGTAGTTACTACTGCTCTCATTTCTGCTGCAAACTAAATCGTATCAGAAGTCCATGCTACAGTCCGTGCACCATCTTACAGCAGACGGTGCAAACCCCACAGTGGAAGTTGGGGGACAATTTGCCTAAAGAAGAAGATACTTCCCAATCGTCATCAGAAACTGGTTAACATCCCATTGCCTAAGGGTTTTATTCCTCCAAAACACTCTTATCTTACTGAAGGGAATTAGGGCTGTTCTCCTGAGACATTGCAGGGTAGCAGCTGGTGCGCGGCAGATGGCGGCAGCACGGCCGATCGCTGATGCAACAGCATCTATTTTTGTGTCTCCCCTTTCCTCCAAGGCAGCCCCCAGGGCTCCTGCCTCAGTCGCCCACTTCCCTCCCGCAGTTATGCTATTGTGAGATAATATCCTAGCCTAATAACTCGTAGCAATGACAGCAAACAGTTCTTGCCAGACAGCGCTAGGATCCAGTTCAGATCATTTCTGCTGTTGCGGTTCTTCCATTATTTACACCGGGAGGCTAGATCTTGTGAACAACTTCATTGCTATTTCCAATCCCCTGGGAAGTTAAGCCTGGCTTTAAGATATTCTGCCACTAGGTTTTTTCTGGGCATGAGATTAAGCAGAAATAGCCACACTGGGTCATTCAAGCAGAGGCATACCCTCTCTGGCTAGAACTCATAAAAAAGCTTGAACTTTACTAAATCTTCTAAAAAAAAAAGTCAGGCTTGAGCAGGATCTTTTTCCAGCCTGATTCTAGATGGCAGGATTTTAAAAAGATTTCAGTTTCTTCCTTCCTTTCCACAAAAAAACCCAACACCCCCCCACCCCCCTTCAAACTTTTCTTCAGTCCCTCCAATCCAACTAGGGAGCCATGAAAGCAGCCCAGGCCCGCTCTGAGGACCATTCAATCCATCTAAATCTCCCTTCTGCCGCTCCTGCTCTTTCACAATGGCTGTGTGGTTCTCATATCCGAGCCAGCACACCTGAGGTGACTCCCAAAACAAGTATTCGGTCAGAAAAAATGCACAAACTCAGTCTGAGCAATTCCTGTTTGTGTGCACGTGCATCTTTCCTCTCAACCTGGGAGGACCCAAGCTTAGGTCATATCCTGTTTTGTGCCAGACAGGTATGGTTAAGGAACAGGATCGTTATTTTGTAGCTTCATTACTCATTCTTAAGGCCCTCTCATGCCACAGGCAGACTTTGGAAGCCATACAGAGACCAAATAACCCAACCACCTTCCTGCCGCTTGTTGGTTCAAGATTATTCTTCATCACCAATGTACATACGGCACTGCCAACAACACCCATGGGCCAGAACACCTGAGATGACTCCCAAAACAAGTATTTGGTCAGAAAAAATGCACAGACTCAATCTGAGCACATAATTCTACTGCTGTGGCACCTACCTTCCCACCCGTCTCATTATCTCACAGCAAACTGGGCTCCTAGGCCATCACCGATGCTCTAAGGTGTTCAGCCCACCTTTAAGCATGGCAACCCCCCCCCCACCCCCGCCATTTGTCCTTTTCAGCTTCTTTCGAAAACCATTCGGTGTCCTTTTTTGCATACATAGTGTCTTAGTGTCTATGGAGGGAAGTCAGGAGAGGCAGGGATCCTTTTCTTCCGCAGCCAGATGAGGTCCCCAGAGCATTTCTATTTATCACACAGCTCCAGCCAGGCTAGGGGAGTCGCTGCAAGTGGGTCTTGGCAGCTGGCCTGCCCCTGGGGGAAAGATCCCTTCTGATTCTGCCCAACAATGGTTTATGTAACCTCAGACTCCACGTGCCCTCCCCTAGAGAAAGAGAAAGATGCGTTCAAGTTCTTCCCACCCTCGAACTCTCTCTCCCATCCACTCTGAGTTCAAATAAACAACACCTTGCGCCTTTATAAACACCTTTCATGCCAGCCTTTTACAACACTTTGCAAACGCTGCAAGAAGCCTCACAATTCGGGGCAACAGCTGGAAGAGCAAGTATTAACACACCTGTCTGATGAACAAGAATGGGCGACTAGTGCCTCCTGTGTCTGGTGGGGAGACCCGCAGAAGCCGGCGGCAGCATTGGTGGCAGGGATGAGGCTGGCAAGCACCCGCAGAGCCGCCAGTACCAGTGGCATCGGTGGTGGGGATGCCCTTGTCAGGGGGGCACATGCCCCACCCCATACCCCTCCACCCGTTGTCTATGTGAACAAGGAAGCTGGAAGAGGGACAAAGCAATCAGACCCCAGCCATAGTGGGCATGAAATGGGATCCTCTACTCCTGTGCCTAACCCCCAAATCAGGCATTCTTGCTCAAAGCCACATAGGCAAACTTTGAACAGATCCCTTTGGTTTCTCATGCAAGGTTAGCTCCTCCATATCCTGCAAACAGGGCTAACACCCCAAGTGCAAAGCAGCGAGCATGTAAAAATACTAAGCACCATTCCAAGCACAGCTAATCCTTTTACTCCGTAACTGAGGATCCTCAGAGTGACTGCTGGCTATTTTGGAAATCTACCTTCTTTTGGCAAAGGGACTGCACAGAGGAACGGGTAATGTAGCAACTGAACACACACAATACATTATATATTTTCTCTTAAACCAAGCAATGGCATTCAGTGGGAAGAAATGGCTATAGAAATAGACACATTTGCAAATAATCCTGGATATTTCACTGAAAAGACTTTAGTGTCAAACTAGATTAGCAAAATAAAAAGTAGCCAAACTCCATGCTCCTATGCTGGAGGGAAAGTCAGGTTTCTAATACTTTCAGCTAATGGCTCCCGCTAGTATTGTTTTGGAGCAACTTAAGACGACTGAAGGATTACCCTGAAGCAAAGCAGAGGCAAGACAAGTGGTTTCAATGGAAAAGATTATGCTTTGCAACATATGTAAATTCAGACAATGCTGTTGAAACCAGCAGCCTATCTGGAACCAGAAGAAACGTTAAGTTTGTCTGTCACATATGGCAACTAACTGCCGTCTTCAGTGGACAGATACAATATTAAGAACAAATTCTTAATGCATGGGCTCCAACAAAGTCCTTTCAACAGGTCTCCCAGCACATTGTCTCTGGAAGAAGGTTTATTCTTTGGGTCACCCCAAAAAACCAAACCCTTCCCCTTACAGAGTTTGAAATCCCTTCATTTTAATAAGAATGAATAAACAGGACAACTTTGCCTGGTCTTTGACTGGACCACTATCTAAAACCCCTCTCCACTGCAGCAGTGTAACTTGGGGGGGGAGGCAGCAGCAAGCAGGTGACCCACACTGGGCCCTTAGAGGAGGTGCCAGAATCTCCCTTGGCAGTTTTTGCTATGCGAGCACAGCCCTGCGCTGCCCAGCCATGCAGTGTTTGGGGAAGAAGGGGGAGCAAAATGGCACTGCTATCTGCCCGGGGAGGCACAGTTCCCCACCCTCTCTAGAGATGCTACTGGATGGGAACAAGGCCCTAGGGGCAGCCCCCACTGTGGGGCTATTGCAGAGGCTCACCACACTGTCTGCAGGACCCCTGCAGCATAGGGGCCGAGGGGGGCACATTCTGGCTCCCCTACTGCAGCAAGCATGCAGCAAGCTTGCTCCTCAGCTGCAGCAGCCTGTGCTCATGCTACTATAGCAGCAGCAGCTGCCAGAGCAAGAAGAGTGCAGGAGCAGATATGGCATCCCTCCACCCCAACAATCCCTGGCTGTCCCTTCTCAAGGCACTGCAGGAGCTCACTATACCTGTTCTCTGTAGTATCAGAGAATTTGTAACAAATGGGGATTTTATCCCACAGGTTGTCCTGCTTCCTTGAGTGGGTGTGGGACGAACCACTGCTTAAAGTCTGACATTTCAAGATGAATAATCAGCAGCAATGGCTGAGTCCATGGGATTATGCAGGTTGTTCCTGTGGCTCTGCCAAAGGCCTCCTACCTGATCCTGAGCAAGTCATCCCCTCTGCACCTTAGTTTCCTGTGAGAGGGATAAGAACACTCATTTTTCCTGATTGGGAACTGTGATAAAGGGTAACGAGTTAATGCCTATAAAATGCTCCGAGATACTCTGCATGCCAGCTATTATTAACAACAGACTTAACCTGAACATTTCACAAGCATCTTGGCTAAGTACAGACAGTCAAAAAGCCCGAGGCTGAATCGATTCAATCTCTGCAGATTAGTTTAAGTTGTGCAGGGAGAACCGATAAGCAAGTGAACAGACATTCACTTTTGATTCTGGAAATGCAGCCACATGCCTGCAGTGGGCCAGGCCAGAAGCTGTGGGGTGCTACAGCATACATCCCTGCTCCACTGGAGCAGACAGCTTGGGCCAAGTCTAGCCTGCCCACCCTGAGAGGGGGGCACGCAGGGGAGGTGCAAAGCACCCTGGGATACTGGAGGACTGCGAGTTAACTTGAATCTGGAAGGGATCTGGGACTCAAGTTCAATAAGCTGATTTAACATAAATCAGTGAAGTCTGATACTACATCAATCCAGGTTTATCTTAAGCTGGTTTAGGCCATTTTGAAAGTGGTTTATGTGCAGTGAACTTCCACCGTGTTACAGTTTCTGATCACTTATACTGACTTATGAGCAATTTCTGTCCCTCGTCCTTCTGTTTCCTGAGGCAGCATCACATGGAGCACCCATACAAGTCATTAAGAGTGACAGCTCTCAGAATTAAACCACCAGGAAGCAGCTGCCCATCTAGCAAGAGGAGGAAGCCTGGCTTGAGAAAAAGCAGTCCTTCTCCACACCCAGACCAAAAACTGACACAGCAAAGGGAACAACACCAGAAACCATTTACTGAGCATCACGGGTGCAGCAGGAACTGCAATCCAGGGAAAAGGAGCTATGCCACGAGATAATGGTTTCCTGTTGCGGAAACTAATACATGACAAGACAAAAAGGAGTCATACCTGAAGACATTAAACACTGACTTCTCCATCATTAGTAATGCTCCTATTAGACAGAGGCTGATCAGTTGTAACTGTTCGGGTTTCAATAGTCGAAAAAAATCCACAACTATGAGCGTCTTTAACCCCGCATCATCACGATCATGTGACTGAACTGCACACGGGTGTGACAATGATGGAACCATTTCTGGCGTCAGGGTCTGAGAAGGATAAACTGCTCCATGATTGAAGGCAAACTTCCACAGCACAAAATCTGCCCCTGAGCATTGTGCAAGCAGCCCTGCTCCCAGGCGGCACACCCACACTTTACACTTCCCGGCATATAAGCAGCCTGTGACTGGGGAACCACTTCCCAGCCCTGGGCTACCCGCACACTGGGCACCTTAAATGGCATGATGGCAGCCCCAGAACCAGGAACCGCCCCCCAGTTTCAGGCCTTTCCACTTACCCTTTGAGGTCCTGGGGGCAGAGGGAACAAAGGAGCAACCCCCTGTTGCCCTCGAACTGGACAATATGCCTTTGTTGCACTGCAGCTGGAGGCTTTTTAACATGAGGCTGCCCATAGCTCTTTATATTTGTAGTGCTACATAAAATAACATCTGGAAGGGGGGGGTGGGGGGGGCTCCCTTAGTACACAACCCGCTTCAGAAAGAGACATCTACATGAATGCCAAGCCCTGAATAGGAGTCGAGGCAAATTTCCTGACTAACAGCTAACCACCAGCTTCTTATGGACACAAATGATCAGGAAGTATGACGGACAACAGGGGCATTCACTTCCAAATCAGGATGTCTCCAAGCTGACACAGTTTCATTTTGCTTAGCTTCAGCAAGACAGATTACAATTTAGTGTATACAGCTGCAATGTCACATCTGAAAACAGAAGGGGAGGTAGAGCTCTACTACTTTGAGCTGAACCAACTAATTCGCTCCTCTGCAGAGAAATTAGCAGTTAGTCCGAGGTCCTACGTTACAACAGAAGTCGTTGTCAACATTTCCTAAAGTGCACAAAAGGACAAACTAACTTTTCAGTCCACATCCCTGACACCAGAGCAATTTCTTCTTGCTTAAAAGATGCATGCAAGTAATCTGGGCATTGCAGGAGTATGAGTCTATTGGGTGGGGTGGGGAGAAATCACACAGTCCATTCTAGCAGGACCCCCCCCCCCAATTTGCAATGGAAAGCTACTATTCCCAACCATTTTCAAGGATACTCACTTCCCGTTTTTCTTTTTGCAACCTGGAGAAAGTGTCACAGGACAAAAAGACAGCATCATCTGTTGTGCTGCTGGTTCTTATACCAGAATCCTGAAGCAATAGTATAAAAGACCCAATACAACACTCTTTCACAGAAACTAATGTCAGCATTTTATTATGCACAGCACGTGGAGGAGCTTTATTTGTCTTGAAGAAATTATAGTCTAACTTTTTACTACTATTTTTATTGTGAAAGATGGTGGTGTGAGACCCAGCTCCTCACCTCAGCAGTGTTAAAAGCCTGCATGGAAAAAGCAGGTCTTAAGGAAGAACATGAATGAGACGGGAACAGCCCAGTAGGGCACAAAATGGAAAATGTTCCTCTATCAGGTGCATATAAGCAAGCAAAAACAGGAAAAGCACCAAGGGAGCAATTACAAGAACTGAGGAGTAACACAAGCTGCAGTCAGGCTGTGCAGGCAAACCTTGACCTTAATGTGGAAAGCAAGAAACAATCACAAACACTGTCTACACATTGTCAAAGAGGTCTGATGATTGCAGAGGGAACTTCAACTGTTACAATTAGCAGCATCTTGTATCAGAACCGATACAAGTACAAGTTTAAAATACAGTGCACAATTTTATGGGAGACATGGATTGCCTATCAGAGCCCCAGAAGGTCAGGATTTCCACAGCCCCAGAGGAAATGGATGATACAGGTCCCATGTTCCCGACATCACTTGCACGTTCATAGTTTCACCCTGCTTTTTTGCTGGCAGCGCCATGCAGGAAATCTGATTCAGTTCATGGGATGGATCACTCAGAGAGCTTACAAAAATGTAGGCAGGCTCAAGCAAAAGCAGTTCCTGCTATGATCCAGTGTAACCAAGAAAAGAGTTTAACAAAATCATGCAATCCCATTAAACGTGTCTTCTGCTCCAGAGGACTGGAGAGAAGCAAATGTTATCCCTGTTTACAAGAAGATGTTCTAGGGATGATTTTGTACTCAGCTGCACTCAAAAAAAAGAATCAAGCAGGACAGTGGGTTGTGTAGGGATTGTGATGATGAATAATACAAACTATACTAAAAAGGAAGGCATCTTATAAAGAAAAAGCGCAGCTTGATCTGAAAGAGTATGTTCTGCTTTGGCCAGCCCATCTCAGAAAGGAGGTTAACATTTAATGAAATGAGACTGACCCAGGATGAAAAATATGGGGAAAAACAACTAGGGGTATGTACCTTGAAAAGGTCATTAATAAAATAGCAAACAGACAAGAGAGCTCAAGAGTTTCAGTCCTCTGTGTCTCATTTCGGGCAAGGGAAAGTTAGATTCAATTAAAAAGATAGGAAAGTGAAGGAAAGGAAATACTTTTCCGTTCAACATGCAATCAAACAGCGGAACTCGCTGTCAGAACATGTTGCTTATGCCAAAGTCTTAACAAGACCTAAAAAGGAGCTAAATTGTTTTAAGGGCATCATAGAAAACACCTTTACAGAAGGGATATCAAATGTCACACTTCATGGTTTAAGCTAATCACGTGCTCTCAGAAGCCAGGAGTAGACCTGATTTGAAGGCTGGATTACTACACATCTGCCTATAACAAGCTTCCTACATCTTTTGCAATCAAACCAAACTATCAGGAGAGGCTGCTGGATTATACAGAGCTCACGTCTAATCCACCAGGGCAATTCCTCTGTACCTGCCAGAAAGGCAGCAAATTAAAAGAACTGAAATGAAGGGCAATTCAACATACCATATATGCAAGTCCATGGTCACTTGTCTTCTATCGATTTCTTTGGTATAGACTTTTACTCCATTGATTCTAGGGCACTGAAAGAAGAATACACACAAGCTAGGACACATACTGCTTCTTTTTAGTAGGGGCCAAATAAGGAGCTTGACCGTTTTCATTCAACTCATGGACAGAGTCGTTGTTAAAAGCTTTCACCAGACAATACTTAAAATGAGCGAGTAAACTGCCAGGGTTGGTTCAGTTACAATGAGCATTTAGGAGCAAGGTGGAGAATGACTGTTGTTAAAGTGAAACATTTACTGAGCAAGTTTATTGTTTCACATTTCTCACGTCCCAGGGCAAACTGGACACCTGTCTAACAGCTAGCAGCAACGGCCTTGACAACACAGTGTTCCCAGCTCTGAATGCTATCGAGCAACATCAACACAAGTCCAACCTCAAGGGCCCAACCCACAACCCAAATCCTGCCGGGCAACCTTGACAGTCTCAAAGAGGAGACTAGGTGCAAGCAAGTCATGCTGTATTTCCCAGATTTACAAGGAAAGCATTCAGCTACTTGTAATGAAGGTGTGATATGAATGGAGGCTGATACGGGGTGATATGCATTTCCCAGCCTCAATAATGCAACATGGGCAGTTGTTCTAAAAGGCCAACCTCCCAGTCATTGGTACAGTGCCAGAGATCCCTAAATCTGGTTATATCCTTCTTCCATTTATGCTGAGGGGCCTACTTAAATGAAATAATGGAAACGGAGGGCAGGATGGCTCCAAAAGAAAATGTATCAATGGGAGCTCCAAAAGGACTGTGATAGTGCTTCAGTCCCCGGCATTATGGTAACAAAGGACTTTGTGCTCGAATCCCCCCATGTTTGGTAGCTCAACAGAACAAACTCTTGTTACAGCGCTCCAAGGAACCGGTCCTACCTTCTCCCCAAAGTGGATTTTGGAAAAAGTACATGTCTTCAGATGTGCATTCTTTGCTCTGATCTTTGGCTCAATTTTTTCCCGAAAAGTTTTCTCCATGACCTCCCCAAAGTACGGCCAGGCCTGTTCAAGGATCTACAGGGTAATGAAAGCACAAACATGCTGATAATTTGCTGTACAAGATGCATCTAGTGCAAGAATAACTTGCGTTTCACAGCACATTAACCACCATGCTTTTTAAAGTTTAAAACAAGACCTGTGGTTTTTAATCACACTTCCAAATGGGACTTGATTGCATCCTGTAGGTTGTTAAAGATATTCAGAAGCATTTTAACTTTGTTATCTATGTCCTGCCCTGTACACGTTCATTTTTTCTGCACCAATTACTGCCTTTTGCACATTTGGATCAGGAATTTCAGAAGGGATCAATGATTCTTCCTTGATCAACCTGAGATACTGTGAAAGCATTTGACCTTCAGATATTTGGTGGCATCCATCTTTGGAAAATCTGGCTGCTCCACTAAGGCATCTGAAACTGGGAGTATGCACAAAAAAATTTGTTTTAAAGAAAAAAAATCTTCCTTGTCCTACTTTTAAGTGTTCTGATAAGCAAGAAGTTGACAATCCAGTTTGCACATGGTGACAGGGTAAGAATGGTAGGAGGAAGGAGATACATGGGAAGCTCATAAAATACCACATTTCCTCAAATCTAAGATGAAGTCACCTCCCCCAACCAGCATGAGGGAGAAAGCCCCTCATCTTAGATTTGAGTACAAAGTGGGGGGAGAGGGTCAGGGCCAGAGTCAGACCCAGAGTAGCTGCTTGCCCCTTCACTTTGTGTACCCTCTGTAGCAGCAGCAGTGGGGGCATGAATAATTAGATTGTACACCTGGAAAATGATAAATTTATAAATCTTCCATACATCAAATCTAATTATTGGGGGCTCATCTTATATTCATGCAAATATGATAAGCTTACTGGTACCCAGGCTCGCTAACTCCAGGACTAAGTTTTGGCAGTGTTTTGAATGCAGTACAGGGGTCAGCCTGGCATTCTTAAAAAGTGCCCCAAAACTTAATGTTTTGGGTCAAAAGCATTCGAGTGTAGTACATTCTATACTAAACCAAATTTGGGGGGAGTAGTTCATTTTGATAAGAAAAAAATCTAATTTCAAGTCAATTCAAATGGAATGTTTCAATTTTGTAACAGGAAAAAAAAAAATGATTGACAAGAGCTCTAAAAGGGGGAAACGAGAAAATGTAACCTCCATCATCTGGACAAGCACTTGGCTCAAACTAAATCTACTCAGGCTTCACGTGTTTAAAATACGGGCTCCCTAAAACACCAAGCTGTTATTTTTGTTAAGCGGGAGAGTTAAATTTGTGTTGGCAGCTAACTCCACAGTAGCAATGGCTCAATAATGATGGTGCCAAAAAAAGTTACATTTCAATCAAAAAGTCTCACCTTGTTCAGCCACTCCACACGTTCCACATCGGGGAAGTGAACCTAATTGCACAGGAAAATAAGTGAATCATTGTGGCCAGAGCGAATTAGTCACAATTATACAATCTTTATGAAGATATAATGAGGATATTGTTTTAAAACCTGTTTCATTCACAAACAACCCCGCAGAGCTTGGAGGTATACAGTCTTTAGTTACGTATTTCATCTTGCATCTGAATGCCCTAAACTCTCCGAATACTTTTTTCTTTTAAGAATTTTTTGGGCCAAACCAGTTCCAACTTTCAACTAAGCAGGGCTCAACCATTCAAGTCTGTGTGGCGCTACTGCCAGCGAATATCCTACCTCTCAGACTCATCAGTTTGGGGCATCAGATACTCCCAAATCAGGCTTCCTATGTGCAAGCCCCAAGCCTAGTGACTTTGGAGTTCAGCTGCCCCCTACTCTTACTTGCTCCTAGCCAAATGGCTGAAGAAACAAGCTCGGGGGAAAGCCTGAAAGCCATCCCCCATATTGCCATAAATTATGTAGCCAAGATCTTTGCATTTGGAGGCATTTGTAGACTCTTGTAAGGGTCAGTCTGCTCTCAGTGCAAGGTACAGGCCTTCACCCTCTAACTACACTGAGTCATTCAAGGCCAGGAAAACGGTATCTCCCCTACCAGGTAAGCTTCTTTCACAAGACTTGAAATCCTTCCTCTCTCTCACTACCAAAAAACCACTTGCTCTTAGGGACAGTGACCAACAAGTGGTTGGCATGAAGTCTGGTTCGTCTCCTTGAAAGCTTCACATCGCATGGCTATCTTACTACCATTCAGCCACTGATGCTAGATTAGTTTTTATACAGACTCACAGAGAGTCTTGCATTTTCCAACATTTATGAAGTACAATTCATAAGGGGCAGAAAGAGCATATCACCACAGGCCACTAAAAGCAAGTTTAAGGAAGAAGGTGCAGTGTGGGCCAAGATCCCATTTAGAGCTGGCAGGAAACTTTGCACAGAAACACTCCTCAGAGGTTTCTTGCTTTTGGTTACTTCAGCTGAGCAAATAGTTCTCATTGTACGAATTAGGCAGTGCTGTTCTGAGATATGCCAATTCTCCAGTGCTGCCCAGATGTGTTCTGGACATAAATGGAGGATTGGGGCATAGGTAGAGGTAAGGACTTGTCACAAAATGTTCCAAGATGCCCACTCTTCCAGCCCACAACTTGGCTACCTGGTAAACCCCACACATGGCATCTAAACCAAACTGAAAACAACTCTCAGATTAACACTGGCTGCAAGAACGGTTGCATTACCAGTGGCTGCTACCCTGCCGACAAAGGCAGCTTTCTTCCAGCAGCTCACACCAGTCAAAGGTGCAGACCAGTACCTGGTTATCGCTCTGCAGAAGTAATGGATCTAATTAACTCATTTTCAAATCATCAGTTCACTTCCAACCAGATTACGTGTAGGTTGCACAATTCGATCATGTGCCCAGTTGGCCAAGACCTTCAGGACACTGCAGGACAGTGTTTGAGAAGGTCCAGGAAGCACCACAGCTTCTTGTTTCTTGTAGAAAGGCCACTCAGATCCCAGGCAGCTCTCTACAAGACGGCACTTGTAGGAGTTGTCTGGAAATGGTTCCTCCAGTTTGATTTTTCTCCAGTATGATTTTTCACCCTCCTAGATATATAATTAAGCAGCCACTTGACCTTGTCCCACAGCAGATGGGAATGACACCTATCAATGTAGCATGCTGTTTCTTCAGTAACCTTTAAAAAGTACCTTGGGAACTTCAGGAAGAAGTGCAGTATGTTCATCTTCGGTTCCCCCTAGCTATAGGATTTCACAGATCTGTCTTGACAATTATTACATTAAAAGCAATGTGATACTTTCTTTAATGGTGTTTGGCTTTGATGTTCTAAAAGGAAACATCTCTTTTTCATAGGCAGACCTGGAGTGCACTGAAATGCCCAGGTACATTTACATGCAAAGGCTCCAAAAGGGACAGTCAATACAGATAAAATGCTGCTGACATTTAAAGTGAAGCAGGATTACAGGAACCAGATGATCTCCCCCTCCACTGTCAGCCTTTTATCTTGCAGAGAAAGGTGCTTTGAGGGGAAGGATGTGGTGCTGATGGAGTTGGTCAGTTAGCAGCTTCCAGGTAACAAATATTTATTGCATGGCCCCCCCAAACCCAGGAGTCACTGTCATTACAGCTATTTTAGTGGATGAAGGGGCATGTTTTTGTAAACCCCCCTTATCTCTGGGGGGGGAGGGGAGGGGTCTCCAGATTATATTTGAAATGCAGTGATGGGGTGGGGGGGCACTAGGAAGCTTGGGCTGCTGCTGCCGTCTTAGCCTCTGCCTCTTCTGAAGATGAACAGAGCCGTCAGGCACAAGGCTCTAGCATGCTTTAGAAAACTAAAAAAATAACCCAAAACCAGCTCTTGACTTTTCATTGTCCCCACACCCTCCATCAATTGTACTTTGGAAACACCACAGCAATGTTCCAGATACAAGACTTAAGTTGCCTGGCTAGTTTGCATCATTATAGCAATTAAACATGGCCAGGCACCAAGGGACTTGGGTTCAAATCCTTGCACTGCCAGGCTTCCCATTTAACTGGGCAAATCAATCTCCCCATCATTTTGTTTTCCACCTGTAACCTGGGAGAATAGCACTAGTCTATCTAGGATGTCATGAGGATTAACTGTTCAGGCAAGCAGAATCTATGTTGAGGCCACTTAAATATATAAAGCAAGTAAACTAGGCTATGGGTGAACACATCAGGTACATTGTGGAGCATGACACATGGAGAGCATTTCAATTAATCCAGAAGAGCTACAGTTTTATTGTACTGCCCACTATAAAGGACACGTTTCCCAAGTGGATTTATACGTGCATACAGCTTAACGTGGGGGATGCATCTTGCAGGGCTGCTGGGGAGGTTTTTGCAGAAAAAATTTCCCAATGACTTCTAGGAAATTTTGAACAGACAACCGTCCCACCCCACAGATGTCACTGAAACCACAGAGGTTTGCGGATGATCCAGTTTAAGAAGCAGAGGTCCTGAGTACAGGTGCTCCAAGTACAGGGAACACATCTTTCCCTATTTTCTTACTTGTCACTATTCATATCAAGCTCATTCCTGCCCCTAATGAAGTCAATGCCACAATTTCCAGTATTATGCAAATATTTTTAAGACCGTTCTCAAAGTATACTCCCCCTGCAGCTGCCTTCTCACCCTCCCCTGGTATACCTGTGGTACACTGATGAGGACATCTTTCTCCCTAGAGAAATTCCACGAGGACTTTAATGACCTCCACCCCTCCATCAACATGACCCCTGAATACTTCCCCCAGCCAATTCATTTCCTGGACACCACGGTGAAGCTTTGCAATAGCCATATTGCCATCACACTGCACTGGAAATCAACCGATCACTACAGCTATTTTTGTGCTACCAACTTCCGCCTAAGCATACCACTAGTTCTGCCATCTACACCCAAGCTCTGTGATACAACCAGATCAGCTCCGATCTCACCACCTGCGGTGCACACCTTAGGGTCCTGTTACAATACAAACCCCATGACATGAACAAGAGAACCTTTCTCGTTGTTGCCTTCAGCCCCCGGCTTGAACAACTTGGGCACCTCTTTAATGAGCTTCAGCCTCTACCGGAAGGACGGTCTCAAGGTAGACATCCAGGCTCGCAGGCACCTCTCCCCACCACCTGTGAACCTCAGACAACATCTCTCCAGCGAGACTGCCTAACTTAAATTCTCCCCAAGCCACCAGAGCTTGCTACACACCCAGATACCAGCTGTGCCTCCTCATCACCACAGACCACACCACCGCTACCAAACCACAAGAAACATGACCTCGGGCATTCAATCACCTGCTTTTCTAACAATGTCACACACATCGTCACCTACTGAGAGTGCCCCTCTGCATGGGTGTATCTAGGGTGAAAAGAGGGTGCAGGAGATGCAGCTGGCTCTGCAAGGGTGGCAGCAGTCACATACACCCTCAACAGCACCAGCTGCCAGGGCCTTTTTTTGCCAGGGAAAGTATAATTTCTGCAAGACACCTCCTTCCCCAGAGGCAGGCTACACCTACAGCCATCACTATGACAAGAGTTTTTGACATGTCTGAAATGACAGAGCACGTCTGTTGGGTTTTCTAGAAATACTGACTTTTAGCACTGTACTGAGGCTCTGTGAATCACAGGTAGTTTGGCTTGATTAAGAAGCTGAGAGTCTTTTCAAAAAGCACTCCTGATAACATGGGGAAGGACTTTCCTGTAGACAGGCTACATGGTAACACACAACAGGATGAGAACTGAAGGTTCCTACATTGCTCCAAGACTGCGACAGCAATGATGGCAAATGATCAACATGACACAGGAATGCAGAAGCAGCATGTTCAGCTTCCCTTGCGGGGAAGCTCTGCCTTGGGACCCCTCAGGAAGAAGCATTATATAGTCTCCTTCTCTTGAAAGACTTGCCTGGAGCCAGCCCTGCCGTGGCTTCTCATGGGACAAGATTCTGGCTTGAGATGCTGCCTTCCCTGGAGCTCTGCAGCAGCCCCACCTGGGAGAGCTCCTTTTTGGGGGTCAGCTTCCAGGAATGGGGCTGTTTTCCTCTTCAAAAGGGGTGAGGGTCAGTCCTGATGTCCAAACAGCGCAGCAGGCTACTCAGCTCCAAATAGTCTTTGTTGTGCACCACCGCTCGGACCCCTGCTTACTCTCGACTCTGTCCTCCCGGGGACTAGTCCTTTCTCTCTTCTCTGCCCTCCGTGGAGCTACCTGCCCCTCTCCCCCAAGTCTCTGTCCTCTCTGGGACTATCCTTTCTCTCCCCAGCCCTCTCAGAGACTCACTTTCTCTTCAGGCACAACCAGCCACCCTAGCAACAGAACTGTTAGGAAATACAGTATTCAACACAGGGACTAACAGTCATCCAGGAAAATCAAGTATAATGTCACGGGGAACCAAACAGAGTGCTGTGCTGTTTGGGGCTCCCACGTTCTCCCGGGGTAAAAAAAGACGCCTAGAGGTCCTACTCACAAAACTGTTTATAGCACCTATTTATATCAACCCATGTTCACACAGAGCCCCCCAAACTGTTTCCCACCAGATTTGCAGGCTACAACTGCCCGCTTAGCCTTTTTCATCACACAGCGTTAATCCAACGTTAAAAAGGTAGTGAAACGAAGCATATGGTAAGTCAGCTTCATGACTTTCTGGTCAATGTTCATCACCCCTTGAAGAAGAGATAAAAGCAGAAACATGGCTGTCAATCCACAGACACTGTCAGGGGAGTCCAAGGCAGGCACGTCTTCAAAGTAAAGTTTTAAAGTTAAGCAGGCTTCAGCACATGATGCAACTTTAAACAAAAGGAGTCCTAGATCCTTCGACATCTTCTGTACGATTGCCAGCTTTCTTACAGTGGGGTCTTCCTCCCAATTTTGAGGCTCAGCAAGAGGAGAGCTAGGAACATGGTCTATTTTTAAAGGAAAACAATTCTGTAGCCAAAAAAGCCTTTGTAAGAGAACAGCCCCACAATAGGAGAGAGAGTCATTGTTGCAGTCTGAAATGTATTGTGGCTTTTACAAAGGTCAGATTATAAAAAACTGCACCCTCAGTAATGCACTATACCCAGAATCCAAAAACCTCTATACTCAGATTCTGGATCTGATGCCCATGAATATGAAATCTTTTTTTTTTTCTTTTTTTTTCTGTTTTTTTGCACCGGTCCTGGACGCACCGGAATACCGGGTCAATGCATGGAGTGGATGGAGCACGCTCCAGTTCCACCACCCAATACCAAAAAGAATCTGCCAAATATAGACCTCCTATGGAGGACATATCAGAGACAATTACCCTGGGAAAACCACCTGATTGCCTTTCCTAGAGTGACCCTGTCACATTCACTCAAGGAACATTTCAGATTGCTCCATCCCGGGCCAGCTCTCAGAGCAGATCCTTACACTCGGGGCGAGCACCATTTGGGTGGGTATTACAGTTTTCTCTGGTTGCTTACACACTCCTTTTACTGATTAGGAGTACTAATTGCATACCATGCCTTTTTATTTTTAGAGCTCTTGCTTAGGTCCACCTGTGCTTATCACAACCAGTTATTGTTCTTGTTCAGGAGAGACAACCAGTTAACCAAGACATCTTAGGGCAGAAGTACAGTCTCACACTGGCAAAGTCTTTAATAGACCTGCACCATAATTCACTCATTCCTGAACTTCTGTCTTCTTACCAGTCGAGTCTCATTCACACTCCCACATCTGAATATCAAAAAAACAGGAGAATATGGTAAAGATGTATTTTTAGAGACATTTCTACTGAGGCCTTTCAATGATCTTGGAAAAAAGCCTAAGAAGAAAAGACAGACAGAAGACTCAGGAAAAAAATTCTGAAAAGCTGAGAAATGCAGCTACGAAATGGGGCACTTGAAAAAAAAACCCATGAACATTTTATTAAAAGAATTTAAAAAAAAAAAGTGCTGGAAAGTGAGCTAAATTGAAGTTAAAAAAAGAAAACGAAAACTAGTATCTATGGAAAGAAAGATAAAAAATTAAACACTGATTAGAAGGATGGAAAAACCAACCACGCGTATGGAAGAGAAAGGGAGCTGGCGAGTGGAAAGGTGGTAAAATTTAAGTAGAAGCCAGAAACCACAGCAGGATTTTTTTTTAATACTTGTAACATTATTTGACAGAATTATATTCCCCTATTGCATTAAAAATCATGAGTCTGGTTTAAAAAACAAATGGTACAACTATATGTTCCCTCCTTTTGCTTTCTGAGTTTTAGGGTGCATTTCTTCACATTTCCCATGGAAACCAAAACTAAAAAGAGAGAACTAATATTGATTCCAGCAGCTGAAACACATGGAAGCACAATCAATCTCTCAACTTTGAGATAAAACTGTAAGCATTGTCAATGCTGCATGCATCAGTCTTAAGTGATTTATGTTGTCAAAGGGGTGTAGGTTTAGCCATGTTGGTTTAAGGACATATTCACCCAAAGGACCTTGTGTGCCTCCGATAACTTTTATTAGACCAACTTAAATAGTTGGAAAAATTTTTTTTCCAACTATTTAAGTTGATCTAAGAAACGATATCAAATTCACCTAAAGAACCTTGTCTCCTTATGTTGCCAACAAGTTTTGAAGTAAATCAGAAATGCTACCTACAAATGGAGCTCTGATTTCTGCAGAAGAGGCAGAGTCTAGTGCAGTGGTCTCCAAACTTTTTTGATTGTGCACCCCTATCAGTAAAAAAATTTTGAGCATGCACCCAAATATATGTATATTTATATAAATATAAATAGAAGTTCTATTATTTTCTTCCCGCACTCCAATGGATCGTCTTTCGCACCCCACTTTGGAGACCACTGGTCTAGATAACAGGAGCCCTCACAGGGTAGAAGCACTAGTTTTGTCAGCAAGGAGCTGGGACCAATTCTGTGAAGTAAGAGGCACCATCAGTTCTTGCTGAAGCCTCCCAAACCTTCCATAATTGGGAGCCTGCATCAGGTCAACTCAC
Organism: Crocodylus siamensis; assembly: GCF_052110815.1. NCBI lineage: Eukaryota > Metazoa > Chordata > Crocodylia > Crocodylidae > Crocodylus > Crocodylus siamensis. Next base: position 236,187,910 of record NC_143398.1, on the reverse strand, counting down.
AGCCCAAACTGCAGCACATCTATGGCAGTGCGCTGTGCACGTCGATCGGTAGAAAGGATTCAAAATATCGTTCTCTAAAAATAAACTATTTTTCTTTCAAAAGGGAACATTAGTCCCTCACTGCATGCGTATCAAACACAGATGCATGAAACAAGTCCGAAAGTTAAATGGACCGGTGCGCAAGAGAGAGAATTGATTTTCATTCTGATTTCACTTCAAGCGGAGACTGAAAGTGTACTCTACCACCACACGTGGAAAAGATGACATTTAGATTTTGAATTTCTTTCGCGTTAACACCTTCAAACTGGAAATCTGAGTGTCTAGCTTATGACCTGGTTTTACAATGGGGAGATGGATTTTTAAATGAGGCTAGGGGAAAATAAGGAGGGCATTTAACTTCTGACAGGGCAACGTTTGGGGAGCAGCCAAGAATGCAGCAAATATTGATTACACTGTATTCCAGTTGTCTCAACAGCATGGGTGGGAAAAGGGGATTTACATCATCTGCTCCCTGTCTTAATTATATCCACTGAAAGTTTGGATCCAGGGGCGGGTATCACTGAACACTGTAACTTTCAGATTGGAATTCATTACATACAGCAACGTACTGGATGTTGAAGCCTTGCTTTCTGGCCCTGGAAATTACTGCTGCCTTTTCTCTGCCACTCCCTACAGCATCCTGGTACACATCCCAGCTTAGCATGGCAGTCAGGGGAAGGTATGAAGACACAGGTGCATGAACTCTTATTTATCCACGATAAAGAGACAGCTGATGTTAACCCGAGCTGGAAGTGGCAATTCTCTCTTGCAACAAGCCTGGTATTTACCTGCCCAGCTTCCTCCTACGTACACGGCAGGAAATACACTATGTAAACCCTTTTTTTTCGTACTGTAGTTGCAGACTGGCAAAGCCTGACACCTCCGTCTGATGCAATACAGGTACTTCAGACAGAGACGCAGACCCATTCCTGTACTGGCGATTCCTTCACATGGTAACTAATTGTTTTAGCTGCTATCATCCAAGCTGTTGCACAAGTGACACGTGACAGGCCCAGCCTCTCTACAACACACAAAGCAACTCACGGATTAAAAAACAAAGTCACATAGGAGCAGGGAACAAACCATGGCCTACTGACAACCTTTTCCTTGGGACAGGTGCAGGTCACGTTACTGGAGCCTCACCAGCTCAAAAAAAAGGATGCTGGAAAGCATTTCACTTACTGTAGTTAGAAGCAACAAGGAAAACAGCTGTCGCAGGGAAAATACTGCAGCTGCTTTTACAGGTCTCAGAAAACACGCAGACAGGCTTGCTGTAGCTAACCTACCTGCTTGCTCACACAGAGACTTCGCTCCGCACAGGGGAACTAAGTTTAAAAGGGGGAGCAGTAAAATGGCAAAGCTTTGCTCCAGCAACCCCAAGCTAGGATCGGGGATAAAGCCAACTGGTGGGACTCGACATAGGTCTGAGTCTGGCTACATCCCTGGGCTAGGACTTCAAACCAGCGTAAGACCGCTCCCGAGAACCACAGCATCCATACACACCTCTTCTCACAATGCAACCGATGCCAAAACGTGCAAGAAAATACAGCCAGTGCACCCAGGCGCAGTTGTTCCCCTCCGCTGATTCCTGCTCAACCCAGCCTTTAAAACCATGGGAGGCTCGAAAGTCTTTCTAGTCCGTGTGGACACAGTCACTTGCCTTCACGGCTCACTATCTGATTCCTGCTAATCTCTCTCCACTCCACAGGTGTTAATCCCCCTCTCTCCTGTTCATCTTGTCATCCCACACTTCAAACTATCCTTTTTTCTGGCAATTTCGCCGTCGTCACCGTTCCTCTCATCTCTTTCACAGCCCCGCAGGCTGGCGCGGGCTTTACCAAAACCCCTCAGCTCAGCTGTGGCCACGTTACCTCAGGCGCACACCCGAGTGATGGTGAAGCACTGGAGGCGAGAGAGATGCTGACAGCAGCTGGAAACTATGGATCCAGTACTTTTACTGGAATGACTACAAGACTAACGAGTCTTCTGTAAGTATCAAAAAACCCACACGTAAACTTCTCACACGGATCTGAGGGAGGACTGCGCCTTCCGACAGCGGCACTGGGTTTTGCTGAGCCTAAACTGAACACGAGAGGCCCGACGCCGCGGCACGGCAGTGCCCCCCCAGCCAGGCAGGCCCCAGCCGCGCGGCCCCAATCCAGCCCCCAGCCTGGCGGGGCCGGGGCCGGGCGCTCACCCAGGCGGGCAGGTGGTGCAGGGCGACGCCGCGGGTGATCGCCTCCCGCTCGTCCTCCAGCAGCCCCAGGGCGGCCGCGAGCCGCGAGCGCTTCCCGCGCCGGTTGCGGCGCCACCACGTCCACAGCAGCAGCGCGAGGAGCAGCCAGCTGGCGCCCAGCCGCGCGCAGCCCGCCGCGTACACCGGCACCAGCCACAGCAGCGCCCGCGCCGCCCCGGCGCCCAGCTCCGCCAGCGCCCGGCCCGCGCCCGCCCGCATCGCCGCCGCCGCCGCCGTCGCCTCTGCGCCCCGCTCCTTCGCGCGCCCGCCCGCGCCGCGCCGCCTCGCCTCGCCTCGCCCCGCCCCGCCCCCAGCTCGCCTGCCTGAGGAGACACTTGCCACATTTTGAGGCTCCCTAAAGCGCGGGTCGCGCCCACAGCCGCTTGTCCGCGGTGTTGGCTAGGCGCGCCCGGGTGTCTGGGTCCATGAAGACGGTTTTCCCCTGATCTAGATCCCTAATTATAATCCCTAATAGTGTGCTGTTATATTCAAGGTAAAATATGGACACTGAACATTTATAGGCCCAGGGTCTGCAAATGTTTGTGGAAGTGCTTAATCTGCTAATACGAGGATGGGACTGTTCAGTCACATTAAGCACTCCCACAACTGCAGGACCAAGGCTATGTATTTTTCCAGGCATTTATAGCTTCCTCAGGTATATTCTTTCCCCAGATTTAGCAATGGGAACAGTCTTCATTAAATGCTGTTAATAAGAAAAACTCCTGCTTTCAAAGTCCGGCTGTTTTTGTTGCAGTGCTGGCCCAAGACGTGTAGCTAGTGTGTTTAAATGAGAAAGGTATTGGTCTTCTGCTGTCACTGAAACTGTCAGACCCTCTATAAACATTTTCCAAAAAACATGTCATCCCCGAATTGAGAGCAGGCACTGGCATTTGAGCCCCAGAGGAATAAAGAGGGTGGGGTGCGGGGTGGTTAATGTGAGAGTAGCCTCCCCGAGCGTGTACAGGCACCCTTGCAAAAGTCTAACATAGGAAACCCCTATGACACTTCCAAGCACCTCCTCTTGTTTTGAATAAAAAGAATAGATCCTGGAATGTTTTTTTTCCTGTTCTCAAAAGGTAGCTCCTGGAAAACAAGCAGAAAATGAAGATGATGTTGGTCTAACTTTAACCTATGCCAGTTTTTATATCTGATATTGCTTGACCAGAAATGAGACTTCTAGACATTGGATCCCCAAGCTTTTTGATGATATTGAAAGGATTTCTTCTGAGTAGTTGTGAGATATTGGATTTCAGAGACTGTGTAGGGTTTATGAAAATAAATTCATGCTAATTTTGCTGTCTAGTAACTGCAATAAGGGAACACAAAGATACCGCTGCTAATGCATTTCTGTTAACCTGTAGCAGATGTGCAAAGGCTTTTATTTGAAATGTGTCCCATAAGCCAAACCTATGCCCGTGTGGCTTACGGGACGAGCTGCTTAACTCACCTGTGGCTTCACTGCTTATGAGTAATGCAGCAATCCCAAAATTAACATTAATAAAAGCTGTACAAACTCCACGCCTTCGTGAAATTTCTATATATATAACTAGTGGCTCATCTCCTTAGATACTTCACACAGCTAAATACAAAAAACTGACATAAGGATAAAACACACTTGCTGTGTTCACAAGAAGGGCTTTGGGAACAACAAGGGTTTCAAACCTGATTTAAAAGGAGCTAGCTCCAAAGTCTTCACTTGACAAGCAGTCATTGTTCAGATCCTCCCGGCCTCCCTCTGGATCTGCTGTTGCTCCACACATAACTCTCCCCTTTGACTGGGGTCTGTCCACATTTTGATTATCACATCACAAAGACCTTGGATCTGCTCCTACTGTCCTTTCTCAAGAAAAAATGCTTTTGAGGAGTTTCCCCTGCAGCTCAGGCCCCTTCTGTTCTGTTGTCTGAGAGTATAATACACGCTGGGTAGGTATTCTGTTGTGGATTACATATCTTCTCAAAGCAATTCCCTGCTTGCCTTGCTTTACCTGTGGCAGGCTAGGGTCTTTGTTGTGTCAGGGTTGATGGTAATTTTAGCGGAGAGTTTAGATTGCATGGAGGTGTTTGGATAGGGATGATCCTGCCTCAGGCAGCAGGTTAGACTGGATGACCTCTGGGGCTCCCTCCCAGCCCTGTTTCTCTATGCTTGTACTCTTTGGCATTGAGCATGAGAAGACCCATGCATGTGTTTAAGTTTTACTTTTGCCAAGCATCAAAAATGCCATGCAAGGATGAATTGGTACCAACCAAAGGAAGTATATAATTTCTGCAAGTCACCTCCTTCCCCAGAGGCAGGCCACACCTACAGCCATCACTTTTGTCATGTTTGAAATGACAGAGCATTGTCCTAGGCAAGTGACGTAAACAGCCTCAAACCTATGTCTAGTCCCACCAACTGGCTTGATCCCTGGTCTTAGCATAGGATTACTCAAATCAGAACTACTTACCTAGCATCAGATTAAGTGTGCGTGCAAGTCTCTGCAAGATCAGGGCCTTAGGGATAGATATGCAAACTACTATTTCTGTCACCCCAGGTTCCTCCGACAGTCCTTCACAACATTCTCCAGGCCCCGGCTGTTGAGTCTCATTTCTGCCTAGATTGTAAATCCTTTGGGCCAGGGACTGTCTTTTACCGCATGTCTGCACAACATGAAGTGCAAAGGCCCTGAGTATGAGCAAATTCGGGGTGGGGGGCTACTGGAGCACCAGCTTCCCTGCAAATGCGGGGTCTGGTCATCACAGCAGCTGAGCACCGTAATTCCTGTTCTCGCAGCAGTGTGGGGGGGACTCCATTGGTCATGTTCCCTGTTCACTGGGCTGGGTACATCGATATAATATGTAGAGCCGAGGCACAAGGAAGCAGTGAAGCAACACAAAGCCAAAAATATCTATGATCAAATGCAGGGGAAGAAAGATTAGCTTGCTAAGGAGGAGCATCACCTAGAAGCTGCAGAGGGGCAGTGGGGGGTTGCAGCTACAGATTCTGTCCTTGACCATGTCGCCAACTCCCCGGGATACTTAGCAACTCCCATCTCACCATGGGCCACCCTGCTCCATGGAAAAAGATGACGGGATGCCCTCAACACCTGGTCTGGCCTGTACATGTAGTGGCGTGCCGCTGCTGCCATCCGCTGGACTGAGCAGGTTCTGCAAGTAGACTTGTAAAAAGTTTTCTGACATGCATGAAATAGCTGTTCCAGAGCAAGAGACTTCCACCTTCAGCTTCCTCTGTGCAAAAATGAAGTTTATTTTCTACCTATGGGGACTTTTTACCATCCTGAATTTTCCGAGCCTGAAGAAGGGCGTGTGTGCCTGAAAGCTTGCAGAAAAAGTTGGTTTTTTTGCGATTCCTTAGTTAGTCTAATAAAAAGTAGCATACCCGAACCAAGAGTTCTAGAGTTTTGCATTTCTTTTTGTTACAGAAGAGAAATTCTGTATAATGAAGGGTCCTAAAATATAGCTGTTTCATTGGCCAAGGACTTGATATCTACTAAAGCAGAGCCCTGAGATTATGAGCACGTTTAAACAATGATATGTAATGAGGTGTTTTTGCAGTACCTGCTCATTACTCTCAGTACAGCCTCCAGGTGTGGGAGGCACTTTAAAAGATGAACACAAACAGGATCTAATTGCAGCTGAGCCATTCTCCCATTTTGAATAAGGTGTGCAGTACTGATCATCTAGAACAGGTCCAAAGAAGAGCTGCTAAACTGGTAAAGGGAATGGGAACCTTTTCTTATGAAAGATCAAGGAGCCTGGGTTGTTTTGTTTAAGAAAAGAGATTGATAGGGGATTCATATGTTACAAACACATGCATGGGGTGAATATTAGGGAAGAAGAGCTTTTTAGACTGGAAAGCAACACTCACACACAATTAAATGGCTATAAATGAGCTCTGGATGCATTTATTTTGGAAATGAGAAGATTTCCAATTAGCAGAGGAGTGAAGTTTTGCAATGCTTGTTCCAGCAAAGTAGTGTGAGCAAAGACTTTGAATCACTTTCTGACTGACCTGGCCAAATGAATAGGCTGGATGGATAGCATAATACAAGGGTGGGCAAAATACAGCCCGGGGGCCAGGTGTGGCCTGCCGGGCCATTCCATCCGGCCTGCAGGGCCCCTAAAAATTTTAGAAAATTACGAGCACTTGGCTGGGGTCGTCTGACCCCGGCGCACTTTGCTGCCCAGGGCAGGAGGTTGGACTCAATGATCTACTGAGGTCCCTCCTGACCCTAAAAATCTAAGAAAGCTATGAAATATTAATCTGCCCTGGGCTGCCTGTCATGCGGCCCTCGATGGCTTGCCGAAACCCAGTAAGTGGCCCTCTGCCCAAAATAATTGCCCGCCGCTGGTATAATAGGACAGAGAGCCCTGGCTCGACAGCGTGTGTACGATGCACGGAATCACGTCTTTACAATTCCCAAGTTGGGGACTCTTGCAGTATGGAGGTGTCTGGCAATGCCATGCTTCAGGGTTTTTGTTAGTCTCCAGGAGGGGGCCAAAGATGAAATATTTCCCCTTGTGAATGTCATTGGTTTCTGGTTTGGTTTTGCTTTTTTGGTTAATTTTTTTACCTTTGTTTGAAGCATTGGGATGTTGACCGCAGCCAAAGCTAGGGTTTTTTGACTGGGGCATGATGATGTTTCTGCTGGTATTTAGAAAGTCAAGAGGCTTTTTGGCTAGCGGGTCTTGCTGTTGTGCTCTGGGAGATACTGATTTTTAAATTTGGGGTCTGGAAGCAATTTTCCCCTGGGTCAAATTGGCATGCAGTGGGGGAGAAGCTGGGGGATTTTTCCCTTTCGCTATTGTGTGAGGCACGGTTCTTCTCCTAAGATCATCTGAGTACAAAGCAAGTAATTACAACGGTGTCATTGCAGCGGCAGTGCATTGCCAGCACCTTCATGTCCCCTGGTTTGACCTAGGGTGAGTTTTAAGGTGTTGTTGGTGTTTCTATTTTTTCTGTATAGTTGCCTGTAAGGGTTTTAAGTGGCAATCTGAGGGGTTTCTTGAATAAATGATTGCCTGTGAACTTGGGGAACTGACTCCATGGCCCAGTGCTTTTTTCCCACGACAGAAGCGGTGTGGCCTGGTCAATACAGCATTACATGGAGTGCCCCGTGCCTTTTCATTTATACCTCTGTACCAAATAAACCCCCTACTGTTATAAATCTCAGAAGCAAAGCCAGTCACACAAGCTACTTTGTTTCTATCTCTCTGTTTATTATATTTTTTATTTGACTGATCTTCCTAGCCAAAGCATTACATTTGCCAGGGATTTGTAGATGTCAAGGCCTCAAAGCGATTCAAGGCCACTCCTTGTTAAAAGAAAGAATATTCGTTTGAACATCATTGATCCACACAGTAAAGGCTCAGGAGCAGGGGCCAGAAGTGGAAGCTGGAGGAGGGAAAGGGGGCCCAAGATGATGATCCCAGCCACGTTAGCAGCAGGAGCAGCTGCTGGATGGAGCCGGCAGGTTACACATTACCTCGTGGGCTTCTAAGTTGGACAGCCCGGACTTGGAAGGTAAATGGAAACTCCTACAAGATGTGCTTTAACAAAAACCCTGAAGCTCTGACAAACGTAGGGCCTGGATCCTTAGCTTTTGGTGGCCATTCACAGTTCCCGTGGAGTTCAGGGTACGTCTTGGGCACTTGCCATTTTTGCGAAGTAGGTCCTAAGAATGTGATGGTTTGAGTGGCGTGCTGTGCACTTTGCAGCCCTTTTGCAGCAAAACCAATGCTGCACATTGTAACTGCTCTGGCTATTCAACTACATTCAGTGCTATAGCTCCCCACTGAATGACATAGTGATTTTCTAAATGGTCATGCAATGCCCTCTCTGCTCACACCTTTGCACAAGAAGTCTGGGGGTATAAAGTATAAACCCAGGATTTAAAGGAATGGCACCATATTACAGATATAAATCACTCTAAGGGCCCAACTTGGATGTCCTTCCTTCTTATCTGAGGCAGCTCCTTATTCCACAGAACATTTTCCCTGAAGTCACTGAGACTAATTATGAAGCAAAGCAGTACATAGCAAAAAAGCATCTGAGTCTGGGGTGTTCATCTCCTGAATTTTGTCAGACACGATTGATGGTTCTTGTTAAAAACACAATTGACTATATATGTTCAATATTCATTTCAATGCCCAGAGGGATCTCAAAAGCCAATCCTGCACATCATAAAACTGAAATGTACATTAATGTGCAAATTAGATTAAGGAGAGCTTATAAATGGGTTCAAAACCCCATCCTGATCTTATTCCATTGATTTCCCATCACAATAAATTCTCTGCCACACATGATTGTTCCCCGACTTAGTGACATTCATACAATCAGGCCCTACTCTTTCAAGACCTTCATTCTAATTGCTTTTCAGGTTAAGAGTTAATAAGCAAAGTCATAGCTTTATCACAGAAACCTGATATGGGAATCCATGCCTGGCTTGCTGGCTGTTTTTCTCAGTCCCGGGTGGCCTCTGCTGGCCGGCTCTGCTCCTTGCCTTTTGTCAGAAACACCTGATATAAATGAACTCTTGGTTAACTGTTCAATCAGCTGCATGTGCTAAGCAAGTACCAGCACGGATGTCCTCAGTTCCTTTGACTTCACTAGTGGTCAAGGGGGCTCAGCACCCATTAGGGGACTATCAGGTTCCTGAGCTGCTGAAGATTAAGTTCCTGAGTTGCTGTAGTTGCTGATTAAACAGATAAAGGTAAATTAGCTTCTCCTCTTTCTATCAGCAAGGTGTATGTAGGTAACATGGCATCAGTAGATCATGCTGCTACAAGGAGGAATATATGCCTACACACTTCCATCAAGTCAGCAGCTTGTTTTCATCATCTCATTTCAAATCCCTCAAGCAAATCCTGCATTTGCACAGCTCCTCATCAAAGGAGCCAAAACTGAATGCACACAGGAAAACTAGGCAAAGAGGATACCTCCCTATGAGGAAGCATTTATTCTCAGAAGGTGAAATCTATCCTTGATCCACCCCGGAAAATACCAGAACAAATGAGTTGCTCCAGTTTGAGATGGGAGAGAGCTGAGTCCCAAGCAGAGTTTCTGTCTTCTAACACAGATGCAGGAGATATAACAGCAGAAGGAAAACAATATTATCCTTAAACCATGGAATCAAATTCTCTGTTCTTCAATGGAATTTGGTCAATCCCAACTCTTTCCCATACCATGGTTTTCCAGCACATTTTATAAGCGTCCAACACTGGTGAGATGGCCATCTTTGGGATAGGCCAGTGTCCTAAGGGTTAATAACGACAGCCACACAGTGGTGAAAGAAAATACACACTGGAAAACCAAGGCAGCACAGCTCCTGCTAACAGGGCAACTGGCCATGAAACAGCTGTAAATTTGTCTTCACTGTGCCTTAGAGCAGTGGTGCTCACTGATCAGCCCATGAGCCAGAGCTGGCCCATGGAGCCATGTCATCCTGCTTGTGGGCTCCCTATCCATGAGCTCCCTACAGGTCCAGAAATTTGGTAGCAGGAAAGCGGCGGTAATTAATGCCTCTACTGGTGCCCTGCTGTCAAATTTCCAACCCCGGTAGACAACAAGGCCTGTGCTGGATGTGGCCCACAGACCAATCCCATGCACTGGATGCGGCCCCATAGACTGATCCCGCACCCCACATGCAGCCTGCAGTCAGAAAGGTTGGACACTGTTGCCTTAAAGTGCAGACAGACATAGCACAAGCCTTTCCAAGCATGTCTCTGACTGGCAGCCAGCTCACACCTGTCTTGGTTTAGAAGTGTCCGCACATACCCTGCCAAGGGTTTTATGTGGCACAGTCACCTTTTGTCAAGCAATCACCAAGGAGTCATAGCGGATACCAGGCCCACCTTGCCTTCCATTGAGGAGTGCCCTAGTTTCTCCAGTATTCCTTGAGCAGTGGGGGAAAGCCCCAACTGGCTGGAAGCCAAGGAAGGGGGATTGCCTGCAGTTGCACTTTTCTCATCCTCCTTCTCACTAATATTGAGTTCAATAAAGACCATTCCTGCACTTGACCAAAATCTGCATGCTGGTTCCCTGACAGGGGGTGCCCAGGTGTGTGGGGCAGGGTAGAAAAGGGAAGCCTCCATCCCTGCTTCTGGGTTCCCAGGAGCTGGGTGCTCTGGGGCTGCCAGAGTTTTTGTGGTTTAAAGATCACCTTCCTGCACAGCACTCATCAATCAACTTCAATTCTTGGAAGTATACTAGGGTTTGGTGCATCACAGGCTGATTAGGGGGTGAAGAGTTGGCCAGTTGGTTGAGGGAGGCTACCTGGACCCCTGCTCTGGGTGGCTGCCCCAGGTCTCTGGCTCAGGCTTAAGCAGACTTTCCCAATGGGTGTCCAGGTGGGAGGGTGCCTGGAGCCCTGCTTCCAGATTCCCGGGGAGCTGGGTATCCTGGGGTTGCATGTCTCCACCACTTTTAAAAACCATTTCCCCCCAGGGCACTTAATGTATTTTATTCCGTTTGTGGTGACTGACCAGACTGTGGGGTGGGGCGGGGTGGCAAGGTGAGCCCAGGGGTACCCCTGCTCTTGAGTTCCCGGGAGTGCTGAGTGCTCCAGGGAGCTGCCCAATGTCTTCAGGGGTATCCCCTCTATACACCTGACCACCCCCCAACCCAGATCAACCTGGGCAGCACAAACTGGGTCACATGCAGGCAATACAGGTTGGAGCAGTAGAGTTCTCGTACCAGAGTAGCCAGTTGCTGTGCAGGCATTGTGAGACGGTATGAGGACTGGTGCACTGTGGGATGCCTGGAGTACTGACCAGACATTAGGCGTGGGAAGCTTGGTGTGCATAAATAACACTCAATGGGTTCAAGAAGGGTGGCTTCAAAATAATGCCTGATTATCCAGGAATATTTTTGAAACATTCCAGGAGGTTTAAATCATTCTAAATTGGCTTGTACATCCAGACGCTTGTGACTTAAATAGCATTTAAAACATTTTAATATGTTATGTCTGTCGATACCCATACAGAACTCTGGGCCACAGAAAAAAATCCCCTAGGCTAGGGACAGAAACTACACGTAAACTGGTAAAAGGGATGGGAAACTGGTTCAAATCTGTAACACAACAGAAGTTCAGTGTTCATAAACCTCTTTCAAAATGGTCAAAAACAGTTTAAGATAAACCTGGGTGGATATCAGACTTAACTGATTTAGGTTAAATGGGTTTATTGAACTTCTGTCCCAGATCCCCTCCAGATTTAAGTTAGCTCACTGCCTACCAACATCCCAGATTGCTTTGCACCTCCCCTGCAAACCCCTGCCTCGCAGGGTAGGCATGCTAGCCTTGGCCTAAGCTGTCTGCTCCAGCTGAGCAAGGAGGCATGCTCTAGCACCCCCCAGATTCTGGCCTGGGCCACTGAAGGCATATGGCTGCATTTCTGGGATCAAAAGTGAATATCTGGTCACTTGCTTATCAGTTCAGTCTCCGCAGCTTAGACTAACCTGCAAGGATTGAATCGATTCAACCTCGAGCTTTTTGACTGACTGTACTTAGCCCTAGTGGTGGAGCAGCATTGGAGCAAGTTCTGTATTATCTGCCTTAGAGGGCAATCCCTGGATGCTAGAATGGCCCTGGGGGGGCCCTGGCATCTGCCATGAAGCAAAGCATCCCTAACGCTACATTACTGGAAGCCAGGGACCAATCTTGGATGGAACACAGCTAGCGTAGATTAGAAAGCCCAGCTCCCAAAAGGACTCTTAAGGGCCCCTGAGCCTGAGAAAGATGAGCTTGAAAATTCACCTAATGACTTACAGCTTGGAAAGAAAATGGAGAGAGATTTTATCTGTATGGTACAGCAGCATGGCTTACTGAACAGCCACAAAAAACAAGATTTGAGTGCTAGCTTCATTGCTTCTATTGACCCATGGATTGTGGTTTTGTGGTTTGAATTAGTTTTGCTCACTATAGACACACTTTCCTTTGCATACAGATTAGGATTCCTGTTCTTTATTTGGATGTTGTTTATGAAGAATTATTTCAGTCTCAAAATAAAGAGGAAAAACTAATTTCCCACATCAACTCATCCTGTATCACTCAGGCTGTTGTCATTTTTTCCTTCAACAGAGGATATATTTTGTGCTCCAAAGTTTCATGGCTTAGGTACAAACACAACTCTTTTGCTTTATGCTTTTCAAGGAGGAGAGGATGTTTTTGTCTTCTATGCATCTCCTTATTCAGTGGTAGGCAATGGGTCCACTGACCCGGGGATAACACTCACTCAATCAGTTTGCTGCTGTGAGTCTTGCCTAACTCAAAACTGGGATCTGAAGTTTTCAAAGTAAGGTAGTACCTTGTCTCTGGCACCCAGAAAATTATAACTACTGGTTATACCACGTCAGTGACCGTAAATTCCTGTTGATCCTTTCTCATAACCATGAGACAGTCACCGAAGAGCTTACAGTGTTATTTAAGACAGACACAAGGCATATTGTGTAACAAATGGGATGGATCAGGAAGGGAAAAGGAGGTAAACATATCACAGTGACATCAACTGTGTATGTAAAAGGGGTTATGTGAGTCAATTCCTTTAAACAACAAGACATGCTGCATGTCAGAAGTCTCTCTGAAGTGGGTCTTGGGGGAATTTGGTGGAGGATAAAAGACTAACCTAAAAAAATAGCCTGAGTGATGTGACCTATTGCACAAGGGACCACGAGGATGAAGTCACAAAGTCCCAGTTCCTCCAAAAATAATACTCATCCGTGTTACATTTTGGAGGCTCCGTTTACCTTAACTAATAAAAACTCTTGCTTTTACTGAGCTCCGAGGGAGACGGGGCCCATTCAGAATATGCAGCCAAAGCAATTTCAGTGGGAGTAAAGTGCCAAACACCTCCAAAGATTTGGGCCATAGAAACGCGTGGGGGTAGTCAATGGTCAATTGAGACTTACGCTGTTTGTAGAGGGTGGCAGATGAGGCAATGGAAGAGCTGATGATGGGTGAGTAGAAGGTGCTGACTTGTGAAAGGCCTTAAAAGTAAAAGCAAGGAGCGAATTTCTGGTGCCACAGACTTTGTAGGGTGCAAAACTTTGACAAAGAGGTTGATATTTGATTCGGGAGAGAAGAGGAGCCAGTGAAATCAATACATAATTGCATAATTTCTGTCATTAACCAAACGTTTGTAACAATTGCCTTGGCTATGTCGGCGTGTCTTCTAGGATGAGCCCAGGAGAGCGCTCAAGAGAAGCTCCCCCTACTTGCACCCACTTCATATGTGCTCAAGCTCACAATTTCAGCAGGACAGACAGCTCAAATGTACTCCCAACCAGATCCAAAACATTGACTACAGCCTCGCTCCTTTGTAATAAAAGTATAAGGACAAATAAGCATCCAAGTTTCTAGGAAACTAGACAATTCTGTCCCAAGTTTTGGGTGCTTGAATCTGCATATGTGGTGGAAAATGTGCATGCATTCATTGGGTGACTATCATTTTTATTGGCAGGTGCATCAGAAACACTGAGTGGCTCTGCAGGTTGAGTCCATGAATCACAATAAACCCCCGTCCACGTTGTCCCTTTTCACCTGGACTTCCCAAATGCCAGGTCACTGTTCCTGCCAAAAGAATATAAACGGTCCTATATAAGTAAAAATTCAAACAAACATTTTCTCCTCAGTGTCAGTCCACAGAAGTTTTGTGGGTCTTCATGGACCTGCAGCCTAAAGACTATATTATAATTTCGTTGTAAAACTTACACTGAGCCCTTTTTCTCTTCCCCTCCTTCTCTTAGTTTTTCAAGCTTCAACCTTGTGCGAGCTTCTCATTCCACTAGATGTCTACAGAGTTCTCCTGTTCGAGGAGAGCAGACTTAATATTTCTAACAGAGAAACAGACCAGTAATTTATCTTCTTCCTCTCAAAACATCACCTCTAAACCTTCAGATATTTAGACACAGGGGAAAAAAGAAAAAAAAAGAAGAAAAAAAATACAAAAAAGGCAATCTTTCCATGTCACTGATATAATTAAATAGTTTCAGGGGGATCGTGCTTTTTGGCTTTTCTTCTATTGAGTGCACAAAGACCGCTTGTTTCCTATCAAGCAACCCATTCACTGGAGCTCAAAGCTGAAGGTAGCAGCAATTATTCATTTCATGTATAATTCTCTAGGACTAAACTACTTTGCTGCTAATCAATAATCAGAACTGAATAGGCTGGGAAAGATCAACACAGGCTAGAAACACTAGCCTAGTAATGTTTTGAAGTTATGCTAAAGCGACTTGGAAAAAATCCAGTCTAGGAAGTTTTCCTTCCTATGCAAAATGAAGCTGTTTCAGCTGTGGGAGAACATCACTGCAGTCAGCACATAAATTCAAACTCCCAAAACTATTTTGTTCTGGTGCCACAAAGTCATTTTCATTCTTTGTCTGGGCTCCAGCTGGGATCACACAAATAAGCCAAGTGCTCGAGCTCCTGTAAGCTGAAAACATGCTTTCCATGTTAACAGACAAACAGCAGCCTGCTTCTCTGGAAGTGGAGGCTGGAGTCCTTCTCCTTGGCAGTATGTTGGGACTAGGACAGTTTGCGGTATCAGTTCTCTCTTCGCTGACCATCCAAAGCCCATGAAATCGTGATGACCCCATACTTCTTGTAAGCTTGTTTCAAGGGCCTAACCAAACTTGCATTTCTCCATCCACTACTTGATGTGTTTAGCCTTTCCTTAGAGAGCTGGTGATTGTGAGCACAGCTGCAGGGGATGAGCATCCTCATTCTCCTGTAAAGCGCATCTATATTGCCAGATCCCATCATGCTCCTGCTACTGCCTCTTCTCCACCTGGGGAAAGAGCAAAGATTTGGGTCCATCCCCTCTATTGCATCACTCTGGACAGCTTAGCCATTGCAGTTTGTAGTGGTGGGGTTTACTTCCTAGAGCCCTGTCCTGCTGCCCCAGGTTGGCACATACACTGGCTCATTTTCAGGGTTGGTGTTTACATCTTTACTGCATTGACAGTAGGAAATTTGGAGGGGGAACCAAAGTTATCAGACACGTTGTTTGGGGGAAGAGAAAGCTGGAGGAGGATGTAGACTTAGATGGAGGACCATGCGGACTAATCCAGTCATTTCTATATGTACATAGTTAATGTATGCATGAAGTTAATGAAGAACAGTATGTATGTTAAGTTAATAAAAGAGGCTGCAGTTAAGACGTGCAGTATTCTAGCAGTCTAGTAGGTGCATGCATTACAAATATTACACTTACCACGTGCATTACTAAGTCTACGCTTCCAGAGTGGAATCAAAATATTTGACACCATTGCTGCCTTTGAATAGACCCATTTTAAGAGGGTTCTTAGGGACGTACATATACAGATGGCTAAAATCTCCCATTTTCAGTCAAGGAAAGTGCCACAGGAGGCTCTCAGTAGTCTCTTTAGCTTCCTGGATGATAGCAGAATTCCCAAGGAGTCCGAGATTTGCACCAATGCTTTGGGGAGCATATCAATGCCAAAAATCAAAGGTCCTGCAGAGCTTATCAGGCCAGGGTAGCTAAGACACAGAAGTTTCTATAGGCAATGATTTGCATGGGAGAGACAGGCCTAGTATCACATCCAGGCTGACTGAATTGTAGGGTTAGAAGGGATGTCAAGCGTCAGCTGGTCCAACTTCCTGTATGAATGCAGAATTGTCCTCCTTGACTGACCAGGACACTGGCCAGCACACTTCTGCAGTAGGGCTTGAACTCATGGCTCTGCAGCTATAGCAAAGTGCCTTCACTGCTCTGCAATCACCTCCTGAGCCCCAGTAACATATTATACTTTTTGGGGGGCACAGACAGGTAGGTAGGAACACCGCTCCCTGAGACAGGCTGTGTGGGAAAAGCCTAAGCAGTCCATTTATTGTGACTGGCAAACACACTGGTTTTACTGAGCTTCAACCCAAACAAAATCCTGATTTTTTTCAATAGAAGTGGTCTTGACTTGTGCTTAGCCAGGCTTCTACTCACTCCCCTTTTCAGATTTCCAGTTTCATTTAAATGCAAGCTATTGTGCAAAGGCTGCTGTTCAGAGCAGCAGCGGTAAAAGTCTTAAACCATTCCTCTGAAATCTGTGTGGTCCTCTTGATTTTCTCTGCCCCAGCCTTCCGTATTTAGGTCAAATGAACGTACATGGCACATGCAATGCAGAATATACTGTACCTCAGTGGGGTAGGCCTCAGGCTTGTGAACCCCCATCGCTGGTGCCCAGTAAGGAATGTAAAATAATTGCTCTCTGGTGAGTGAAAGCTATGCCTTGGGACAAGTAGGGTTAAAAACTAGTGCATTTGAGCACAGTAATTTCCTGGCCTGCCAGATACTGCTTGTATCTGACAGGACTATCTGGCAGCACAGTAAATTAGTCTACTGTGCCCTAATTGCCATGCATGTGTAGACAGTGATTCTTTACTGTGCAGCAAATTTGTCTTCTGTGCACTAGAGCGTCTCATGTAGATGCACCTTGTGGGTGCCTACACGTCGCCATATGGTGATGTTAGTACTGCACCGTGTTTTAGTACTTGCTTGGGGGTAGTACTAAATCATGGCACAGTTGCCGCCCGTACTGCAGTGTGGTAGAGCCGGCTGTGTCCCTGTAGCAGTATGGTAGAGCTGGGCAGCTCGCTACTACAGCGATGTAGCTGGCAATCACCTGTAGACCCACAGTGTTGGTGGGACTATGTGATGACATATAGACCCATGTCAGATTGTGCCTCTGGAGAGAGGCCATATTCTTTTCTGTGCTTGTACAATGCCTGACAAAACATGGCCTTTACTGAAGCCTCTAGTCACAACTGTAATTAAAAACAACCAATGATGATAACTAATAATTAAACTCAGATTCCTACTGGAGTCTGCTCAGAACTGTCTATTGACGGTGATGGTGCTGAAACCCATCAAATTCAACTCCAGGATTGAATATGGCCCTTGATTTTAGTTGTTTTCGGTGGTAACAATTTAAGTCTGACTGGATAATATACTCCACGCTACATCTATTTAATGTCTCAGGGAGTTGCACTTGTTTATACCAGAGGCAGACTTTGGGTCATTAGAGCGTCAGTCACAGCCACTAAATTCTAGACTTCCTCTTTCAGGCTCAGCTGTCTGAAGCTATCAACCCACCCCCCCTCAAAAAAAAAAAGGGGGAAAACACTAATTACAAATCCTGGTGAGTTTATTCCATGGGATGACTGAAGATCCTGTGCTTTAAAGCTGTCAATTTTCTTTAACAATCCTGTTATTTAACTATCCTATTTCCTGGAGACAACGGTGCTCTTTGCCCATTGGATGGGAACATGATAAATAAATGCACTATGTCCTTTTATCCCTGAGTCATAGCTGGGAAAATTATTGCTCGAATAAAAAGAAAACAGTTCACATAAACTGTTACCAAGTGGCTAGACCTTTTCCTCTTATGTTACCCATGTAATGGAAGGAAAAACCTAATCAAAATAAGACATCAGAAAAGATTTCAAAATGTGTTAAATATGCAGCTACATAGAGAAGGGATTTTTACAGGTCAGCTTATAAAAAGGGATTGCTGTTCTTTGAGGAAAAGGCTTGGGCCAAGCTTGTCTGGAAGTGACAAATGATTTTGGATATCTAGACACTTTGTAGTCATTCAACTTTCAGAAAGTGCTGAGAGCCCAGGTTTTTAATAATCTTCTGTAACAGAGAACTCTCAAATGTCACGTAGTGTTTCAAACTTTCTGTAAACCAGGGTGTCAAACTCACCTCCTGCTCCAGGCCAGATCTGGCCCCCAGGGCTTCTTGCAGGCTGGATCCAGGCCAGGGCATCGGGTGACTCAGATGGTGGTGGTGGCAGCTCTGGCCCCTGTTCCAGCTCCTGCCATGTGCTATGTGCCCTGTGCCAGTGCTGGAGGGCACAGAGCACATAGTGGTGGCAGCGGCAGCAGCAGTCGCGGTTCTGGCATGGAGTACAGTGCACAATGCTGGCTCCAGCTCCAGCTCCAGCTCCAGCTCCAGCTCCAGCGTGGGACATGCAGTTGCAGTCCGGAGCGTGGAGCAAAGGGTGCTGGCTTGGACTCTGACTCACCCATGGGACATGGGGCATGCAGCTGCGCTGTGGAGCATGGGGCACATGATACCAGCCCTGGCATGAAGCATGCGATGGTGGCAGTGGCAGCAGCGGGTGGTGAGGCTGGTAGCTGACCACAGGTGAAGCAACCAGAGGGCAACCAGGGCTGTGTCAGCTTTCGCTCACCCATCTGCCACGGACTGCAATGTTGACTAACGCCCAAGGGCCCCAGATTCTGCAGCAGGACACTCGGTGCCGGCCATGCTCTCCCCCCCAGCCTCTGGTGGCCATTCAGTAACATGGTGGGTCACATATAGCAGTGCAGGATCTGACCTACGGGTCACGTGTTCGACATCTCTGCTATGAAACACTCTACAGGACTTTTTTAGAATGGAAATGTTTTAGGATCCCCTTTTTTTTTTGCTTTGAAAATTAGTGCCTAGTATTTTTCTTATATATTTGTATACTTCTTGTATTCTTCAGGCATTTGAAGTACATGTGAAGGGAACTCATGGGCAGGTACTCAATGTACATGTTTTATGCCCATAGCCAACAAGGCAGTTGCAGTGTTACACTGATGGCCAAGCTGCACGGATTTCACGATAGCATGTGGTGAGCTGAGTCTAACTAAGATGAGCAACATTTAAAATATCAAAATGCAGTTACATTAAGAGCAACTGTATCTAAGGCAACAAAGCCTATCACATGTATCCGGATGGAAATTTCACAGAGGAAAATATAAATAATTTGACAGGTTTTTAATAGACTCTATTCTGATAGTTGGAGGTAGCGGAGAGAAATCACTCGTTAAATAGTTGACAATAAGTTATCTTATCTCGACAAGTATGTAAGGAGCAGAAAAAACAATCAGGTCTTTCCTTCTGAAGAACAACAGGAAAGTCTTCATCTCTTCAAAAGGGAAAAAAGAAAAAGAAAATCTTTTTTAATTATTAAAGAAGTCTTATTGCAAGCAAAATTAGAATAATACGGCATAACTGCAAAACAAAATCTTTTCATTCTTAGTGAAGATAAAGTGCTTTGCTGTGGAAAATTATTTTAAAAAGGACTGGGATGGTAACAATCTGTTAAAGGCAGCATGCCTTGAATTTGCAGAGTGTTATCAGTGTTACGGTAAAGGTAACCAAGAACAATACTGGTTACATCTGCTGAGCATCTGGCCTCTGCATTTAGGTAGAAGCAATCTCTTGTTGAAGTCAGTGATATAATTAAAACAGAATCAGGGCTCTCTCCCATGAACCCTGCTCGTAAGAGCTGTCCCAGTGAAGTCAGTAGAACAATCCTCCTGTTTAAATGCAAGTGCGGGGTGCAGCCTCAGCTTGTGAGGACCCGATCCATCTCCCATTGCTATGCTACCCTTACAAAAAGTCTTCCATTGTCAGGCTAAGCCTGTAATTACAGTTTTTCTGTTACTTAGAACAATAAACCATATAAGTGGTTTCATGGGAACAAGGTTAAGAAAAGACAAATATGAGCACATCTACATGAGATGCTTGCTGCTCATTAGCCTAATAATACTGCGTAGTAGTGCAGTGGCTATTAATCGTGGTAATAGCAAAAAATACCTCTTACTAAACTAAAAAATACCTAACTACCTAAATACCTAAAAAACCCCTCTTACTAGAGGTACAAAACTAAGCGCACAGTCACTAAGGCACATTAATGAACGTGTAGCTGCGCCCTATGAGCATTAAAATAATACAAGAGTAATGCTTTTCAGTAGGGACCAATAACAGAAGCACTTTAAAATCATGCTAAGGCTGCCTGCATGCTACATAAGGAATTATTTTATCTCAACTATATGGGAGAGGGACTGCCAGATCTATCTCTACATTTCTTTGCTTTCTGTTTACTGCAATCAGCCTTGGACCGGTTTTTTCCCCAAAGAGATTTGCATTGTTTACTAGAAAGAACTTCATAAAATTTGCATTTTTATGGCCAGAAAATGCTGACCTGCGGCTTCACAAACCCGTAGCCATCCCAGAATTCCTGTGTGAAGTCCAGCCGCTTGGGATTCAACTGGAACACATCTGTCCTCTCCAGTAGCCAAGATCTAGTCAAAATTGGACGGTTTTGTCTCTGCTGCACTGAGTCCCTTTTAGGAAATACTTCTGAACACGCCATTTTTCAGCGTTTCGCTCCACCCTCATTTCCTCCTTGTGAAGGATACCTTGGAGCACTGAGTAGTTACAATAATTTCAGTTTTCTTGTACGAAATCCACCATCAGGATAGCATGTCGCTGAGAAGCAGGCTACACACTGTGGAACAGAAATTGTAAGTGGCTGCTTTAATCACACTTCTGGTTTTCAAAGTGCTTTTCTAACATCTAAGTCATGAAGGTGTACATGTCCTCCCTTGTTACCTGGTGTTATAACCACATTTCACAGGCTGGTAAACTGAGGTAACGAAAGGCAAAGTACGTATTTACTCACATAACACGCACAACTGGTTCCCAAAAAAGAACTGCAAAATTGGGGGGGTAGGGGGTGAGGGAGGGTGTCATAAGTGGGGAAGCTGATGCTTCTTCGTTGGAATAAATGCATGGAGACTTTGTGCTATAATGGCTGGCAAAAGGCTGCTGCCTGTCTTGGGGACAAGCAAGCAGCAGGGGTGACATCCAGTGTTAACCCTCTCGTGGTTGCTGCTGAATTGACACTGTCCTTTGAGCAGCTGAAAGCTTCTGCCAATCCAGCAGAGGCTATGAAAGGGTTAACATGGTAAGTGTTGTATAAAGATCACTTGAGTTGGCTGAGGGTGAGCGAGCTGCCACGTGCACAGATTCACGATGTTTCGGGCTGGAAGGGACCTCGTGAGATCATCGGGTCCAGCCCCCCTGCTCTGGGCAGGAAGGACTGCTGGGGTCAAATAACCCCAGGAAGGTGTGCGTCCAGTCTCCTTTTGAAGATCTCCAGGGTAGGGGCCTGCATCCCCGCTGGGAGTCTATCCCAGAGTCTGGCCATACAAATCATGAAGTTTTTCCTTACATCCAGTCTGAAACTTTCTTCCTAGGAGTTTATGACTATCATTCCTGGTTTTCCCCTGGGGCACTTTGCTGAATAGGTGTTCACCTCACCCCTGATGCTCTCCCCTGATATATTTGTAAGCTGCTGCCAAATCCCCATGAAGTCTTCTCTTTTCTAGGCTGAACAGTCCCATATCTGTCAGCCTTTCCTCGTGTGGCTTCCTCTTTAGGCCTCTGATCACACGGGTGGCTCTTCTCTGGATGCTCTCAAGCTTCTCCACGTCCTTCTTGAAGTGTGGCGCCTGGAACTGGATGCAGTGCTCCAGCCAGAGCTCTCTGCCAATACTCTGGAAAAATGTCCCTTTCTACGTTCTGCCTGTCAAAAACAAGGCGCCTGTCTTATTTGTGGGCTTGTGGTATGGGAGAAAATTTGGTAACTGGATCAGGGGGAGTCCACTGGAATGACAGTCAGTCGCACAGTTTGTTCTGCCACTGAGCTATTGTGTGACCTTGGGCAAGACACCCAGCGTCTCTCTGAGCCTCTTCCTGCTCACCTACAAAGCATGGATAGCATTCCCCACCTCTTGTCACATGCAAGCCCTTGTCTTTTCTATGCTTGTTCAGCAACAAGTATAACACAGCCCAAAAAGAGTGCTACCTGAATATCAATATTTTGTACTGATAAAAGCTTGGTGCAAATGTTGGGATTACAGTCTAGGATGTCCTGGTCTCCTCGGTGGCCATTACACTCTGCCTTGCTCACCTTTGAGGAACAAGGAAACGGCTCCATCTTACACCCGGCATTGTTTTGTATGAAAAAGCAAAAGTTGTATTCATGCTTTCAGAAAAATTTCCTTCTAGGTCCTGCACCTTATTTGGCCACAGCGGGTAGGTCAGCAAAACCCTGCTGCTCCCAGGAACTCAATCAAAACCTCTCGTTCGATTAAGGAAAAAGATCACTGAACATTTCAATGGATGTGAAGGTTTTCAGCCAGGCGCTGTTATTTTTGAGGGAGCTGCTAGACAAATGGGGCCAGGCTGTTGTGAGCCTTTTCTCTTGCTTTCAGAAAAAAAAGAAAAAAAAGAAAAGGATGTAGCCCTGCTTTTTCCTCCTTGCTTCTCCCTTTATTTCCTCCCCTTTTGCCATTTTTGCAAAGATTGTCCTGCAGTACTAATGATGTTAAGCTCTCTTGGGGTTTTTACTGGCTTTTTTTTTTTTTAAAGCAAAAAGTGATAAATGAGTAGGGAGGCTCCAGGACAATCAGTATAAACAACCCCCGATGTTGAGAGACTGAAGGAAAGGGCCCGTTTCTCAGAGCCAGCCACCCGTGAGAATCACCATCATAGCACGACCAGTCAGGTCTCAGCAGGGTCTGGATGCTGCCAGGCCCAGACGTACAAGAAAATCAGGACCTAGACATTTGCGTGGACTATTGGTGGTTAGCACAGGTTTCCCTTCAAAAAGTAGGTGTGTTGTTAAACAACTTTGCATTGCCAGATAACGCCCCCAGCAGCCCAGTTTCAAACTTTGGTCTTCATCAAGGTGGGATCACCCTGGCTAATTTACCCCAGTGTGTGTAATTCCTGCTAGAAATTAAGAGTCAAGGAATGGCTGTAATCCATGGGCTTCCCCCTCCTGCTAGGAATCGCAGTGCCTAGAGGCAGGCACGACATTAGAAACGGAGGCATAGGCACCCACTTTGGTTTTTCCCAGCGGGTGCTTTTTCTTTTTATGTCCCCTTGCTGAGCCCCATGCGTGCCCAGAAGAGGCGGCGACCTGGCTCGCCTGTAAAGACCGGGCGCTTTAGTGGAGCTTTTTTGACACTTTTATCTAATCATGGATTGATTCAGCTTTAGCTAAAGGCACCAAAATGCCCTGCTGAAGTGCCTGATTTTTTCAGAAGTTGCAGAGCTAGCTTGAAACAACACCCTGCTTCTTGTGGTAAAGGGCTTTTTTATCCTCTTCATGTCTGCAAGCAGCCACAGAGATCTAATGTGTGCAACCAAGACAGCTGTGGCTTGTGGGTGCTGAGCACTCACCCGTTTTTTCTGGTGGGTGCTTGAGCCCCGGAGCACCCACGGAGTTGGCGCCTATGCATGGAGGCCCCCTCTTCCCAAGCGGGTAGCTCTATCTATTATCCCTTTGGGGAGGCTAGATCAAGGCCAAGGTGTGGTTCTTGAAGAGCAATAAATCTCAAGTGTCAGATCAAGGAGAGATGCCCATTTGAAAAGAAAAGGCTGAAGACAGCCTGCCACTGGACCTTTCCTGATTAAACTAGGGGCCTGGTAGCGGTTGCAGCAGCTGGCCTCAGCTGCCATAGCATCACCCAAGGAGGGAAGTGGTTTCCATGGCACTGGGATCTAAACTATCCAGGGCTTTGAGTACATGATTATGTCTCCAGAATAAATGTTTAGTATAGTCAGAGACATGACAGACTAGAAGGGCCAAAATCATGTTTCCACTAATAGCCGTTACAAAATTCCCATTGTTTTTAGTGGGGTCGGGACTGGAGCCAGCGTATAGACTGTGAACAGAAACTCAGCACATCGCTAACTTTCCTCCTATCTGCCTATCTGTGTAAATACATTACTTGAAATAAATCTGTCAGGGGAATGAGACAAAGGATGGCTAAGCATATCTACGCTTCTCAGGAGTGTACAAGGGCTGCATCAGTGAACTGGGGCCAGAAACACCCCCAGACAGACACAGTGCTTGGGTCTGTAACAGCAATGCCCCCAAAAATAGCTCTAATATTAACAGAGATCCCTCTGTTTATTTCTTTTACTCTCTACTTCTTCAGTGAAAGACCAAGGACCTGTTGATCTTTTATCAGTTCATCTGCTGACAAAGAAGAAGGAAGCACGAGAGCTAAACTTCCTGGAAGAGACTCCAAACAACCCTAAAGTATCTCCAAATATGGTGACTTTTCCCTGGTTTAATAAGCCAGACATGGGGCCAAATACCCAGCTGGTCCAAGCCAGTCCATCTTCACTTATTTCAGTGTGGGTCTGCCAGTTTGGGGCGGGGGGAACAATACTGACACCTTTATTTTTCATTTCCTAACATTTCTGGGGTGTTCCTGAAAGCCTCTGCTTCTGCAGGTGTGTGACTGTGCAAGAATCTCAGTTTTAATTATTCTTTTTTTTTATAAAGTCTCACTCTCATAGCTGCAGAGGAGAGTTTGCAAATGTGACCTGGAGCTCAGAAAGCAGAAGATACGGAAAAAAGACCCCAACCCCACCCTGATTGTTTTGTTTAAATCTCATATGGCTTGATGCACTGGCGCTAGTGCTGCATAGGTCAGTAGATGTCCCCCAGGCCCAGACTTGAATTTTGGCATTGGGTGATAAATAATGCTGGGATCCTGCAGGTCTCTTTCTTTGTCACCTCCTGCCTGGGGCACTGGATGCAGCAGCAAGGTAAAGCTCCTCTCTAGTATGCAGGGAGAGGGGGCAGAGGTTTACCCTGCTATCATCCTGTGCTACAACATAGTCCCAGTGAAATGTGGTTGGCCAGCCTATGGGTTTGGATTTTACCATTGAAGTGAAAAAGGGCTGCGTGTCTGGAAAAAGAAAAGCAGCAATTAAATTGTAGTACAAATGAGTCTCGGAGACCTTACAGTGCAGGCAAATCTCACGTGCATCACTACAACTCCACCGATTCCCAACATTTCTCTAGTGTTCAATGGTCAGGAAAAGCAGAATTTGCTTCATTAGAAACTGCAAAATGTTCCCACTGTTTCCTCCCTGCTGCATGTCTATTTAGACCTCTCTGAGTCCATTTTGCCACTAGAAGATTTGCTGTCTTCATTTTGTCCCCTTGTAAACAACAGAGACTTGCTCTTCAAGGTCTACCTTTTGTGGGGGGGTTTTTATGTTGTTGCTAGCTAATCCTATAATGGGGTCTGCTTACATAAGAGGTAAGTTTGATCCAACAATACCTTCGTTTTAAGTTCTTTATTTTGTAAGCAAATTTACAAGTTTGTTTTTTGCTGCCATATCTGGACACCTCTCATATGTTAGCAATTTTCCCATAATAGACCTCTTTGGAGCAGGAACATGCTGATCCCATTTATCTGATAGGGAAGTGAGGTATCAAGAGGATTAGCTTGATCTTTCAGGAGAGTTCGGTATCTGCACTACCCATGGAGGAGGTAACTAAGGGGATGAAAACCAGAGCATGAGTGAACTCAAAGGACGTCGCTGGGGCTAGGACCCTAGGGACTCTGGAGTCATGGAGCGTGTCTACACTGCGGTCAGGAGGGACAAGTGCAGCATGCTGCCTGTCATCAACGGTAGGAAGCCATAGCTGCACAGGCTTTAACAAGGGCCATAGAAGTCGACCCCGGACCTTGGGGACTTTAATTAGACTGGCCAGTTTGCAATACAGTCTGTGCGTCTTCACTCCCATCACTACCCAACCTAGCAAGATTAAAGCTACTTTGATACTGACTCCCTCTCCTCCAGTTATCATGGAGACATAGCCTTAGACTAGTGCCACAAACACAAGGCCAGCCGGCTTTCTGCTGCACCACCCACTTTGAGTGTGGGAAAACGGGGGCAGGATTGCCTAATATCAAGTGAGTTCAACTGAGAGCTGTATTAGTCATGCGTAAGCTCAGTATAAGCCAAGGCAGCCGCCAAACTTGACCAAGTGCTGTGCTGCTGCATGGCTCTGAGACGGGGCTCCTTCGGCTGGGTCAGCTGGTTTGCTCAAGACTACTGCACCAGTAAATCATGAACCAAATGCTCTCAGTAGCAGTTTACAAATCATTTTGGCTTCCTACGCTGTTTGCTTACAGTATCTGAAACCGTCAACTTCATAAAACCCCTAATCCATAGGAAAGATATAGGGCCAGCTTCCAGGCAGCATGCCACTGACTCCACTGTAGCTTTCCGGATTTATACCAGCTGCGTCAGGCTTATAGACAGAGGGAAAGGACACAAGGGGTGTGCACCACATGTCCGGACGTGATGGGCAGGTAAGCCACAGCAGGGATGCTGACAACTTAAACTGAGGCTGCAGCCTGCCACAAAGAAAGCTCATATGTTAAGTACTGTGGAAATGTGAGGAAGCAAGCCCAGAGCCAGTCATTGCAAAATTCTTCCTGCAAACTAAACCCAAAACAGCAGGGGCCTCTACCATGGGAAGAGATGCTTCTCCAGATTGCAAGCACTTCTCCCTTCCACTTCATAGCCTTACCCTCTATGTCTCCATCTTCTACCCTAGGGGCATCATACATCTCATGCATGGGCCAGATCTGGCCCACAGAGCCTTTTCCTTCATCTATAGGGCTCCTGGTAGGTCTGAAAATCGGGGGGTAGGGCAAGCAGGGGTTGAGACCCGCCGCAGAATTCGTGGCTACAGGGCCTCATGGGGTACAGCCTTCAATGGCAATGGGGCAAGCAACGGTTGTGCCAACACAGCACCACTTGCCCCCCTGCCACTACTGCTCAACACACTGATGCTGCCACTTGCCTTGTTCCTGCTGGGTCCAAATCCAGACCTGGCCTTCAAGGTCCAGATCCAGCCGGGGGGAGGAGGAGCTTGACACCCCCATTCTCCAGTAACTATATGGAACATGAGAAGTCTCCTTAGTCACAGCCAAACTCAATGATTTTCGGTGGCAACAACAAAATGAAGTATGGGAATGCCTTTGGTGAGCTCAGATAAATCACTTTAGATGAGTAAGATGTTGACATTCATAACTTCACTGTAGTTACACTGGGGTTAAGCATTGCAAATCTGTTTACAGCAGTTCCAGCAACTCCTTAGCTTTGGTAAGAGAGAAAACCTTTGAACAATCACTGTACATATCAATCCAAAGCAACCACGCTGTGTAAGCATGCTTTGGAAGAGGCGATGAGAGGGGGGAGCTGGAGCAGCTTCTGCTTTCTGCGGGCTCGGCTGCAAACAAAATTTACAGCTAGCAAAGAAAATCCATAGATGTTTATCAATGCTAACACATTTCTGACATTGTTACACTAAACATTTCCTGCCCTCATAAATAAAGGGGGAGGCAGTAATTCTGGAGTGAACATCTCATTATCGTCAATCGTGTTTAAGCTTATCAGCAATCTATTAATTTACTTTGAAATGAAGTTAAACAATGCATGTTGTGGGGAGGCCTGATCGAACGCTAAAGCCTTAGCAGTCAGCAGATGTGAACATATAGGGGGTTTAGGCTGGCGGTTCCCAAATAAGGGCTTTCAGCTCTGCTTTTGGTATGACAGCGAGTTTGGAGAAGCCCAGTGACTTCTGCAAGGCTGTGTCTAGAAGGGTTGGACTTGTTCTGGTATTTCTAGCAGTGCAGTGAGGAGCTCTTTAGGGGTGCAGCTTGGGACTAAGCCGGAGACTTCAGCTTCTTGGAGATTTGGATAGTGCTGTGAAACCACGGGTGCCTAGAGAGGCTGTATAACTTAGCTCCTCCGGTTGGTCTGTGCTATACCTGGAAGCTCCTTAGCTCCTGGAACAAGCCAGCATAGGGCATAGCTTAAAGTCACTGTAGCCCCCACCCACCCTTATAGCTATTAATTGTGTGGGGTGCCTCTAGAGACAGTAGGTAAGGTAGGTACCGCTGCCTTGCCTTTTGGTTTGACCTTTGAGAAGAGGTAGATGTCCCCACTGTCCATGGGGTGGATGGGCCAGAAGGGAGGGATAGAATATTGATGCTTTAATATGTAGTTGCAGTGGTTTAAGGTTTAAAAAGTTTCCCCACCTGCCAGCACGACTGATCATTGTGACTGTTCGGTGGTTTTTCGTTGAGGTGCAACTGCAGAGATGTCAGAGACAGGGATCTGTGGAGAACCGGTGAACGGCTTTTCAAGAAGTTGCCTGCAGAAGGGGGCATCACGGATGAATGAGAAGAGATGCTCGTGCGGGAAGTAGATGCATGAGTAAACAAGGCTGGAGTCACTGACTTAGAAGAGGAGGTGGGGAAATGGGGAAGAAGGGAGACTCAAACAGAAGAGGAGCTGAAGGGCCTTGTGTAGTGTTGGTAATTGGTGTTTTAACTCAGCAGTGGGCTCATGAAACTTTTTATTACAACCAGTAATGGGAGACATAGAGCTGCACGACTGTGAACTATGTGTATATATTGGGTAGAACAGGGCCATCTAACCAGAGGGTTGTTTGCCCATCCGCAGCTCCCCCAATCACTCTCGCTGCAACAACAGCTGGAGTCTCTGGGTTTCCCCCTCCCTCCATCAGCTTCCACTTCCCGCCGCAGCCCCAGGAAGCAGGGCAGAGTGGATAGCTGACGGTGAGGCCAGGGCCATGTGGGCATGGGGGGGCAGCAGTGGGGTCGGGGCATGGGTGCAGTGTGACCGTGTTGGGGGAATCCATGTAGTGTGGCTCATGGCTCACCTGGCGCTGTCTGGTGTATGGCCCCCAGCCACTGGCAAGTTGCACAGCCCTGGGATTGAACATGAAAAAAGCAGCGTTGTTGTCCTAGTTCTTGATGCAGCCAGATAGTTGATTCCTGGATTAAATTTCAGGGGGATCTGGATCAGAGTAGGTACAGTGGTTGAGCTGTAAGTGTGAACACCAGCCCAGAATAAAAGCCAGCTTATTCCATAACACCTATTCAGCTTTGAAGGTGCACTGATTAGAAGGAAATAGAAGAGGAGCAAGGTTTTTTTTTGATGATAACTTTTACTGGTCATCTGTATAGTTGGGAGAGCTGTTGGACAAACTTCTCAGCGTCAGGTCTTGTATTCCCCCCAAAACGAATTTTATTCCATAATAGTGTCCATACAGAATGGTGTTCTGCAAAGGCTACTGCAGTCTATTTCCCCAAATAGCCAAGCCCTTAAGGACCTTCTTGGATTGGAGGGACTGTTGGCAGATTGTAAAGATGCTATATGAATGTAAAAACCTGTAAACCACTTGGGCTGGCTGTACGTATGTATGCGAGGCCTGTGCCTGTTGTGTTGCCAGAAGTAGCAAGAACGTCCAAACACCACCCTGATTCCAGAAGCAGAACAACAGGCATCGTTGGGAGAGGACGCACAAAGCATCAATCTCTTGATGTATGAGGTCCGTTTCCAGAGCAACTGATAGGGAATGAAGTATGCAAATCCTTATTCCAACTAATGGGAAATAGACCTTTGCTTTTCCATCCTGTGCGCTGAAAAGTCCCATGCAACCAATACCACTGTGATGTTAAACTATATTATTGGTTTTTAGGCAATGCACAGCTGATAATTAAAGACCCATGCTGGGAAATCGTACATAGAAAAATGATTAACTATTGAAACCGATGTAATCTGGTTTATAATGCTGAAACCAGAGTCAATCAGTTAATTTGAAAAATAGAGCAGTCATTGTCAGTCACTTGAGCAATTAAAATCGCTTCAGAAAACTGAAGAAGCTGAAAAGCTTTTCTAACGACTGAAAACTATGTAACCATTTTGCTTTTTAGAAGTTCTGGAAGGTGACTAATCAACTAATATAACCCATCGGCCTGATTCTGCAGTCTCATTCATGTCAATACTGGTAATCCTAACTTTGTCCTTAACAAAAAAAAAGGAATGATAGCAGAGCTAGATGGTATCCGACATGAGGGAATAGCTTCCTGTATTGTGTCCCCATCACTTTGTGGCCACTCCTACGGCCACCAGATGCCACCAGATTGTCTAAATGTCTTGAGAACAGGAGCTTACATTGGGTTAATTAATGTGGGTAAAAGGTGCGATCATCAGTCGCACACACCGCACAGCAGCACCTGAGTGACCAAGGAGGTTTTGCAGCTGCTGAAGAGCTAGCCCTGACAAACGTGGCTGCCTTTTAGTTGATGGGACTGGGCTCGGCAAGGGCATTCAGTCTGCATTTGGCAAGGCTGTCCTTTTCCAGGGTGTTGGAAATCCTGAATTAACCACCAGGGTGAAGCCTGCTGCCATTCTTACACAATCAGACAGCTAAATAGACTGCTCATTGCTTTCAATTTGCTTTCAGTGTTTAACTCCCCCCACTGAAATTAAAAACACCAGTTTGGTGTTAAGGAAGCCATCTGTATGGGGAGAGGGCGGGGGGATGCAGCTGTGCAGTTGCACTTCCCGTTGATTCCTGCTCCACCCCAACTTTAAAGGCAACTGTCTGGGATGGGCAGCAGCATTTCTATCTGGGCAGTGCTGAGCGAGTCAGTTGACTTCATGGCTCATTATCATCTACCTGATTCCTGCTAATCTCTCCCCAAACCACAGGTGTTAATGACCCTCTCTCCTTTGTAATGGTCTGGATGTTCCACTATTCAAACTCTTTTTTCTGTCTGCTAACCAATCTTAGAAATGTCTCTCCTCTATCTCATAGCCCTGCAGACTGTTTTTAGTTCTGGCTAAAAACCTTTTCTTAGGCACAGTGATATTAACTCTAGTGCAGAAATGGCTGACAGTGAAATATTGAAGGCACTGTCAAGATGCTGAGAAAGATTAGATTTTGTTTTACAAATTTGAGTAAGTGATGTACATTGGACTATAACATCTGAAAAGTTCTGACTACAAAACTAGCGAGACAATAACTTTTGGCTATTGTTTGCCTTGTGCTTTTTTTTAAACAATATATTATCTAGCAAATTCATGCGATTGTATCAATTATATTGTTTTTTGGTTTGATCGCAAACTGAATAATATACTGCTAGACTCCTAGCAGGTCAATAAAACTTCTAGTTGATCTTGAAATGCAGAAAAATATGTGTTGTGTTATATGTGATGATGCACCCCCACCATCTGTATTTCCCTTTTTTCAAAATCCTAGATTTGCCCATGGATATGTCACACTAGGCATAGACTCGTAAAGGAAAGCACTGTGACATGTTTTTCAATTAAAAGTTAAATTTTGAGGTGGGAAGGAGATACTTTTTCGGTCAGCTTTAGCTAGAAGTTAGGAACCTGAATAAGTGACCTGACCTCCAAGGGCAGTGAGGAGCTTCAGCATTTCAGATGTTTAGTATCTCCCATAAAGAGGCTTTAAGGGTTCGCTTGTTAATGATTATAAAACATTTCTAAGATAACAATACAACAAATCGCTGGTGCATTCACCCACGTAAAGCATGTGGAAAAATGCTTCTCATTTTGTCTAAATGCTACTTGTTTCTTATAAGCTTAAAATATATTTCTGTACCACTTTTCTTAACTAAAACTCATGTTACTGTTTCTCCCAGTAATTTTATAAATATAATTCATTTAGATTTAAAAAGGCTTGATGGCTTTTCTTTTATCTCTATGCACGGTAAGGGATATTAATGCCCAATTATCTGGTTCTTGAACTCAAGGTTCATTTGCATATGAAAACATTAATGTTTTCCTAATTTTTAAAATGTACATGTTATCTAATTTCCATTTTAAATCCCCATTTTTACATAATCAAAGAGGTAAGTAATAAAGTCGGAGTCAGAAACTAAATGTTTATTAGCCTACCTAATGAGACAGGCATTTGTAAGGTAAGATAGATACATTTTAATTGACTTAAATCGCAAAGATATGTAATTATTTGACTAATTAATCCATTTCTAAACAAGGGCTGAAAAGGTAAAATGACTTGTACCAAATAGAAATAGGACTTGAATGTCAATTTACCCCTGAAGATCAATTTACAGATCTCTGTTTCGGGCTCTAGTTCTGCCCAGTGAAGCTAATAGGAAGTTAATCCATGACCACATATATTTCACATACATCCAGATGAAGATGCCTTGAAATATTCATGTTCATACTGATTGTGTACCCATGTTAGGAATCAATCTGTGCATAAAATACATACATGCTGTATTATAGAAAAACTACCCCAGTTTTTTTCTTCAGAAAGTACTGTGCATTGTTACTTCCTTAAATAGATACTGGGAAAACTTATTAAGACACACCGATAAAATGCTTTCAGAAAATGAAGTTGTAAATATAATGTAAATGCTAATGCACATTTTTAAGACCAGGACTTACCTAATCAACGAGACATTTTAAACAGCACAGAAATAGGTTCTTGGACAATGGAACTATACTGTAACAAGGTTAGGTTTGTTAAATAGTACATCATTGTAGAAATAAGAAGAAACTTCACAGCAATTGCAATTTTTAAATTGACTAAATGAAGAAGTAGGCAGGCAATATTAAATAAGTCTTTCTGGAAACCCACATACACTCCTAATTAAACACTGAAGTTTTCCTCTTCTGGATCCTTGCTCATCCCCTTCACCTTGTGCGCACTCTCATTCTTTTGTGGTCAAGCACAGTTTTTGGCTGGGGGGAAAGGGGCGCCTTTACAGCTGTTTCTAAGAGGATGCAGTCCTAAAGCCGGTGCTCCTTCACATGCAATTACTCGGTAGCAAAATATACTCTCTCTCTTTGATTTCTGTCTCAGTCCCAAAACACTCATGTTCCTTGACTCAAAGTGAGGTCCCAAACAGATCTGGAAAAATATCCAGATCCCGAATCTGCTACCTGATCCAATGGTAGACCCTACGCAACCTCCCTGCAGAATTAGCAGGTCTCATTAAGTGCTCTCTTCAAGTGAAAGTGTAAGTGAAACAAAAAATCAGTCCACAATAAAATAACTATAAAAGTAAAAAAGCAAATTATTACAATCTCAAATTGGCATCGCATTATATTCTAAGTCATCAATCCAGCCACAGCTAAAAGTTTTACAGGAATATTTTAGTGTACTGGACAATGTTCGTCCATAAACATGACTTCCTTTCTTTCTTTTCCTGGCATAAATCCTGTTTTTTTTAATTTATTTCCTATAATCCTTCCAATTTCCACAAGGGACACAAAACAGATATCAAATTTTATAAATACGCATCAGTTAATGTTTGATGTCTTATCATTTATATCCCATTTCTAAAAGGTTTTTGCACTTGACCAGTAGGAGTTTTAAAGCCCTTAAATGCAAACAGAGCGCTTGGGATTATTTTTGGCACATTTCATGTTTTGAGGCAAATGTGAGAAACCACAGACTCGGACAGGGTGCAAAGAGTCAAAAATGCTCGTGAGAAGTTAGTTCTTTCTATTTCTGAGAGAAGTGTTGGGTAGGAAGCAGTTTTCTTGTTCTGAAAGTTTAGGAGATTTCAAAATGTTTCCCCATTTTACATTGTGATGAAACTGAGCCCTTCCAAACTGTGAAGGCAAAATCATCTCTCGTATGTCTTTGATGAGAAAGTACATCATGGAACCATGGGACTTTCTTAATGAAGAGTTTTAAAAAAAACATATTTCCACGAAACGTTTCTGTTTTGCTGCATCTGCATTCTTTAATGAAAAACGGTGTTATGGTAAAGTTCCCAACTGCCTCTAATTGCAAGTGTTTGTTTTTTTTTACTTTGCATGAAATAAATGCAAGCATCTTTTATTTATATGCTAGCGCAGTATGGGAGCCAACCCATTGCCTTGCATTATCAAGGTATCCCAGAGACCTTTGAAACACAAAGATCGACAGTGCAATGACTGCACAAGCAAAGGTTTGTCACTCAGCCATTGTGGGGCAACTCCCAAAGATTCGACAAGTCAGTGTGCCCATATTGCAGAAACATGGCATCCTAGGACTGAGGAAACTGCCACTCTGTGAACAGTTAGAGTGGCACAAAGGAGACAGAGACTGACATAATCGGCCCTTCCCTGCCTAGGGCATCACCTTGAGTACAGTAGAGTCAGCCCCAGGTTAGGAGGCATTCCTGCAGGAACAAAAGACGCAGCTAACCACCGTGCTAAGGCTCTCTGTCCTGGCTGCCGAAGCAGCACTTTGGGGATGTGGGAACAACAGGGAGCACCATCCTCTATGAGCCAGCACCTGCTTGCAGAGGAGGCCACGAACTGGACGAGCAGAACCGTGGGGACAGCAGACGGGAAGCAGGAATATGGATCAAAGATTAATAAACAGGGAGGACACAGAAGCAATGAATCTGGATTTCATAGCACTCCATGTGTGAGAACACCCCTTGGGAGAGAAGTGCTTAATCAGCCCCCTTTTTGGCTGTCTTGACCACATGTTTGTCGACATCCACTTTCCAGCCCCTTACGCCATTTCCTCTGCAAGCAGAAACTCGGCTGCTTTGTGTTGGCTCAGCATTTACTCTAGCGATGGGTCTAACCCACCGTCTAGACTAAAGCAACAAGTCAAGTGTGCTCCTGCAAGGCAGGCTATTGAAGCTAAGTGCGCCTGAGCCGTGCTAGATCTGTTCCCAATACGCCTGTCTTGCTCAACAACCAGCAGGTCCCTCACATTTTAAAATGCCCTTTCTAATCAGAGAAACCTACCCAGCATCTTGCAGCTGCCAAGATTTGCCTTGTGAGTGGCTAGCTGTTCATGAATGAAGCAGCTGGCAGAAATCGAAAGGCCTCCTATCTGGTGATCCTCTCCAAAATGGTAAAGGAATGATGGGAAGTGGATAAGTATCCTGGAGCTGTCTGACATACGTGCAGGAGGAGACAGGCTCCCTGTTTCCAAATGCCCTGGGCTTACTCTTCTGTCCGCATTAGTTATCCTCCCCGACTGACAAGCTTTCTAGGGGCCGTGTTTGTAGAATGGAGCACAGAGTCTAACGTATAATGCTCTGTTCTGTCAGCTTGAAGAGACTTAAAACGCAGGATTTCCAACTTCGGTTTTCTCGGTTTCATACATCTCAGATCACGCTTCAACTTGTGCAAGCAGCTCTTCTTGGATACAGCAAGCACACCCATATGCAGTTTGCCCATGATAGAGAACTATACATACGAGCTGCACAACAAAAGTCATGCACATCTCAGGTAAGGAGGTGCTCCCTGCACTACAGGCATCCACAATCGACCTTCCTGAAATTCGAGTGTAGATTGGCTTGTGTGGCAATACCCAGGAACAAATTTGCCTCGGGCCAAAGAAGGGCCTGCATGGGGTAAAGGAGCAGTTTGGAAGGGGCATGCTCCCTAAGGGCCTTTCTCTCATCTGTTCTTCAGGACTTTGAATACAACAGCCTACAATGCAAACGCAGTACAATTGGGGCCCAGAAACAGACCTTACTCACTCAACCACAAAACCAAACCCCATCTAACCCGTCAGTGAGCCTGCCTGCTCAGTACTTCCCCTTCCAGCAGTCAGGGAGCTCTTCTCAACACCACCCCCTCTCCTCCTTCTCTCAGGAGCTCTGGCACCATTACCTAAATGCAGTCCACCTGCAAGGACTTGGCCTGCACCATACTTTAGCTGATAACTCCTTGACTGCTGGAATCCAGACAGAACCTGCTTGGGGTTATTTTTTCCTGGCTAATAACATGGTTTAATTCACCACCCCGTCATGCCCCCAGGACAAAGCACGAGTGCCTGCTTTGGGTCAAGGGGTGTAGGTTGTAGCTGTGTTGGTCTAAGGACATAGGCAAGCAAGGTTCTGTGGGTAAATCTGATATCTTTTGTTAGACCAACTCAAATAGTTGGAAAAATTATTCTTAGCAATTCTTCTTCTTAGAAAGCTTGCTAAGAAGAATGTTTCCGACTATTTGAGTTGGTTTAATAAAAGATATTGAATTTACCCAAGAACCGTGCCTGCTTTGGGCAGAGATTGAGAGTCAGTGGCCCACCTGCACAAAAACCCAGGCTCAGCCAGAGCATTTGTTTAAGCATGTGGGCAAGTCTAGGTCAGAACTATATAAAACAACAATAAAACCCAAACCATTTCTTGATGTTGATTATTCCTGTTTTATTTGAATGCAATGGGCACTCTCAGACAGAGCATGGAACAATACCAAGGCTCGTGGCAAGGAAAGTCCACTGAAAATATGGCAAACAATAAAACTGTGTACAAACTATTTACATGCTGGTGGTGAGAGCTGTGGTTTTCGCAAACTTAACTCCAATGCCAAATGAATAGGCACCTAGGGAAGAAACCCTGGTAAGTAAAATCATTGAGCTCCTATTCAGCATAAACAGCGAGTGCCCTGGACAGAGCCCGGAAGAACTGATGGGAAGCTGCTGTGTTAGTTAAACATAATTTTCCTAGCTGCACTGTGCAGATACCCGAGGTCTGAAACAGTGATAGGTTGGGGCAGAGATACAGCAGGTTTGTGTGACAGAAAACCTGCTCCACAGCCGTGGAATCTGTGAAATAACACTTACTCCAGGACGAGGGTTTTGTTGATGGCTTTCAACTTCATTTTTTCCACCTGTGCTTGCACTCTCTCTCTGAGTCTGTTATTCTGAACTTGTGAAGGCAGTTCCAGGGAGTCTTTCACTTCTCTGCAGGAGGTTGAGAAAGTCATTTGTACTGATAACAATGCTAGTACAATGCCATAAAATACTGATAAAGCCAAAGACATTCGTGCCAATGTATCACATTCACAACAGCTTGCATTTTTGAGGCCAGGAGATAATTTTAATGATGCCTAAGTGCATTTTATGTGAGTATCTGAAGTGTTGAAATGTGTAAAAAGAACTGTGTGCACTCTACTAAGACAGTACTGCTCTCCTTGTAAGAATATACCAGGAACAATTTCAAGAGGGTATTTAAAAAATAAAAATGCTCCTGGTAAATTTGTACAGTAAGGAAAAGAGTATTGTTCTAGCCCCACCATTCTCGGCACTGAAACACACACACTTACACGTTCACACAGCCCCCACATATGTGAAACAATAGTGCTGAAGAGCCTTTTATTGAGAATACATGAGCTGTTGTCTGCTGTTCTTATTGCATTTCTTTGCCTTTGTGACAGCCTTTGTGCCTCTGTGGATTTCATAACCCAAGGAGTTTGAAGTTAATCTGACCACAATCTTTATTGTACAAGATGCAGTCTCTGGCTTGCCCATGGAAAAGCCCATGATGACTAAAGCAACCAGAATACAAAAAATGGTGTAGTAAAACCTCGAGCGTGGCTGGGAAGAAACAGAAGACCCATATCTTACGAAGTTGCTCTTTCCACAACTGCACCAAAACTTGAGAATGGGCCTAAGAGATGATAGGGCATGGCCAAGAGATCCATGAACTCTGTCATTCCATAGGTCATGGGTCCCCTCTTCATGATGAGACAGTGAAAACGTCCTACTAGTAGATTTTAAGAACAGCCTTGGACTGGCTTAGCTTTTGATACGTGACAAGATGGGGGGAAAGGTTTCCTGTCCAGCTGTGAGATGAGGAGCCAATAATTTATTAGGAAGCATTTCAGGCCCAATCCAGTGTCCACGACAATAAGAACAGCAGATGAGTGCTGTAGTCGATGCAATGAGCAGCCCATACCCAATGTTCATTGCAGGACGTTGTGCTCATTTGCAAACTGGTCTTAAATAGCACAGGCTCGTTTGGCTGGTACAGAGGTTCCCAAACCGACTGAAATGGAAAACATGTGACATCAGTCTCCAAGATGGGTTTCACATGGGCCCGTGTTTTCAGCTTTGTGGAAAATACTGATTTGTTAAAGGAATGACTCTTATGTTTGCACATCTGCTTACCCAGAAGGAGAAGTAGGGTTGTTCACTGCATTGGAGTAAACAAGTTTGCCATCCAGGGCTGTATCGCTGTGGAGAAAAAGGCCACTA
This sequence comes from Crocodylus siamensis, assembly GCF_052110815.1. Classification (NCBI taxonomy): domain Eukaryota; kingdom Metazoa; phylum Chordata; order Crocodylia; family Crocodylidae; genus Crocodylus; species Crocodylus siamensis. The sequence goes on along the minus strand of NC_143398.1, from coordinate 236,150,156 downwards.
TTTAGTATAAGCTACCCCAAATCCTTTGAACAGCTCAATGAAAGGAGACATAGAAAGCAGCACTCAATCAGCCATTAGGAACCCATCAATAAAACCATGTGCTTATTTACTGCAAATTAGTTTCAATAAACAATGTTAGCACTGTAACATTAGAGTGGTCATGATGCTCAGCATTTAAATAAAGCTTAATGGCAACTATGCTTCCTAAGGGTCTGGACAGCTGATTCCTTTAATGTTAAAGGGAATCAGACATTCAATCTCATACATGGCTTTGAAAACCTCAGTCTGTTCAAAGCAGTGTACAAGGATTAACCACATACAGAGGCAAACCTCATAACCCCCTTTTTCTACAGATGGGGAAACCAAAGTACAGAAAGGTGATGCAGCTTCCCCACAGTCAGGCACAGGTTTAGAAATGAGACCTCCTGCTGCCCACCCTGCACCTCCTTTTCCAGACCATACTGCTACTAGCACAGTGTCCCCTGCCTCTGCAGGGCTATGCTCACCATTGCATTTTACCTCTGCTGCCTTGCTCACATCTTCTAACACCCTCAGCACCACTTACGCCCATCTAGAGCCCCTCCTTGATCCCTTCAGAGCTTCTGCTTAGTGCCCCTTGAAGTCAAGGCATCTGTGTTAGCCTTATTTCTAACCATCTAACGCACACAGCCTCCAGGCTCTTAGGATCTCTTCACACATCTGGGGATGCAGGGCCTCAGCACTAGAGGATGGAAATAGCTGGCAAAACCTGATGGGACCCTTGTCTTTCCCAGACAGGGGTCTAATTATGACTTGTCAGGACACAGTAATTTGTATTTATAAAGGTAATGTTTTAAGAATTGGCTGGTGTCCAAGACACAATGGAAATGAGTATAGGTAAGTAACTGGGAGTTTTTAGTGTCTTTGACTATTTTTTCTAGAGGAGTCATTAGAAGTCATTAAAAGGCAAAACCCAACCTTGGCAAATGCCTGAACAAAACTATTAAGGAAAATGCAATGCACCAATAAGAGTGAGTGGGCTCAATTTTGAGACTAAATTCAAGTCTTCATGCATGTAATAAAGGGACTATGGACCAGGTCTATGTGCAAGATCTGAATGTAACCTCACTGATTGAGTTGCTCTGACACTTCTACTCTGGGCTTATACAAACACCGAAACAAGATGGTCACCCTTAAAATCCTCCCCAAGCTTCTTCCCTCTATTTCAATAAATGTGCCATTACCTTTCTTCTTTCCCTGGCTTACTTCTGTTTTCTTCCTGTGGTAGGCGTTCAATCTGTGGAAATTCAGCTTTCACCATCTCCGGAGTGAGTACAACCCTTAACTCAGTCTCATCATCAGTCTCACTAAAATTCAGTAAGTTGGAAAAAACTTAGTTTTTTACCTTTTATTTTTAATCTTTCCAATGTTTTAGCCTGGAGAAACAACAGGAAGTTTTATGCAAGAGGGACCATCTGCACATTTTTGTCTTTTATGTGTACAGAAGTATGCTGAAATGCACACAAAGTGCTTACAATTCAAAACAGAATATGACAAATAAATAGAGAGAAAAGAGAGCCAGCTTACTAGTCGATTATGTTTTCCTTGTCCCTCTCAGGTAATTCGTCCAGCATCGGAGGTCCCTCACTTGGAAGCATATCTAAACTGTAGGGATCACTGCTGTGGAAGTGACATAATCATACATTTGAGTAGGGTAAGATAAGTAACAGCAGACAACAAAAGGTTTTGCACCTTCTCTTAAGTTTCCGATCCTGCTAGACTTTCCTTAAAATATATCAGTTAGTTACTTCATAAGTATACACATTAACAAAATGCACTTCTGTTCTTTAAAAAGGCCTTTTATAACAGTGAATATCCTTTTCTAGTTATGTTAGAACAGCAGCCCATCTATCGGATGGACTCGGTTCCACTCCTAGACTGGCTGCCAACCAGGATTAAAGAACCTGGTCCACCCTATCATGGAGTGGACAAAAATGGATGATCTCCTTTCTTCCAGCAGCTCCTGCAGCCAAGCTGTTTCCAAATGAGCCAACACCTGCCTTTCCTCTGGATTAAACCAGAAAGGCTGAAGGGGACGCTGGTGTGTGCACAGCTCAGTGTCTCCATATACGCTGCCCAGGCTTCTGCATCCTGGAGAGGTCACTCCAGCTTCGCTTTCTCTTTCAAGCCAGGATTACATTCAGCGAGCTGATGCCTTACTTGGAGTAATACTATTGTCTTGCGAGACAGAGAGATGCCTATTAGGTCCTGAATCTGTAGATTTGGTGCCTGAAGCAAGGCACCTAAATATATATTTAGCCATCTAAATGGATGGCTTGATTTTCAGAGGTGATGAATGTGTATTGTTCCCACTGACTCCAGGTCATTGATTTCTGTGTCTACATAAAGGTCTGGTGATTATCTTCAACTACGCAGGCTTTGAAATGTTTTCATTCAGCTATCAGCATGCTAAGCTGCCCAGTACAGTGGGGAGTTGTAGTCAGTTCTAAGTCTCCAGTCCTATGAAGCCCTGAAGTATGTGATGTACTGTGTTGGATGACAGATCCTGCCATCAGATCCCAGAGTCTTAAATATCAGTGTCTTACTGGCACCTGCTGAAATCGCATTGGTTTCAGAAGCATTTAAATACAGTAAAAGCTCTGTTATCCGGCATCCCCCGGGAATGGGGGATGCCGGTTAATCAAATATGCTGTGTCCAGTGCACCAGGGTTTTCACTCCCTGGCGTCAGCGTACCAGGGGACAGGGAGGGGGGCCCCGCACTGGCGGCTTTGTCCTGGGCCGTGGTCCACAAGGAAGAAGTGGGCTTGGCTAGCAGCAGTGAGACCGGAAGTGCCGCGTCCCTCAGAAGGAAGATTTGCATTGACAGATGCTGGTTAGTGGAGCTTTCCGGTTGGTAAAATGCCAAATAACACAGCTTTTGCTGTATATGCTTATAGTTATGCATGACTGAAAGACACCCACTGACTTCATAAGGGCCATGTCTGAAAGTCCACTGAACAAGGGTGGACTGGGGACCTAAGTGCTCCAACTGGAGCTAACATGTCCCTTACCTCCTCTGAGTTAGCACTATGGGAGCAGGAGGAGAGAAGCAGCAGAGCTGAGGAGGACAGGTACTGCCATTAAATACTAGTGTCTTGCACACTCATGTCTTACTGGCATTCGACTGCAGGGTAAGAGGAGCTGGTTTGCTAGTGACTCTCGCACTGGCCTGGGGTTGAAGGAGAAACCATTCATGCTCCAAAAGGCCTGGGATGGAACCCTTATAATCGGGACAGACTGTCCCCTTTACTTGCACTGAGCCTGGTCCCTTTGGGAGGATTCCCAATGGGAATTTTTTCATTGACTGCAGCTGCCACAGGACTGGAACCACTGAGTATTAATTTGCATTTCATGTAGTCCTGGTTGCATCAGTGGGACACTGCGTAAGATGAGATAAGACACGGCAGAATCTGCCCCAGAGCCAAGATGTTTTGTATTTAAATCTTTCTTACCGGTAAGGCATTGCTGGGTTTGTCAGATTGGGAGTGTCAGACCAAGAATACACCAGTGGCAGGAATCTTCTCCAGTTCATTACTCCTCGGATGACTTCCTGAAATGACACAGTGATCAAGCCTATAAAATGCCACATGCTGGAAAAAGGTGTGATAGAAGACAGCAGAAGAGAGGGCCTGGTTTTGCCAGCTAAGGGTGCATTTGGCAGGCTTCAGTTCTCTTCACCCAAAAAGATAAAAGCTCCAGGCCAAAGGTCACATCAGTGCAGCAGAGGCGAAAAGGGGAATAGTAGGGAAAACCCTAGCGCTGTAGAAGGGACATGGAAACCTAATGGAGGATGATCTATTTGCAACAATCACTCCATCTAACAGCAAATGCTAATGATGAATAATATGCTGTATACGTGACACAGTTTGAAATGCCTTCCAGCTGGGATAACCATTCATCTTCCCCTTTAATTCCACAAGACAAATCCTTTGCTGCCCCGTGCCCTGAAAAAGTATTAACACAAGGAAACAAAAAGTCTGTACCTTGCGATGCAGAAATTTCTTCTGTGTCATCGGGATGCTGGATCCCTTCGGGCATTCTTTGGTGACTGGATATTTTGGGTGAGGGCAAAGATGATATTCAATGTTCGTTTCCGAATAGGGCAAAGGCGACATAAAAACTGACAGCCCTGGAGTAGGATTCTAAAAGCAAACACGAAAAACATATGCAGAAAAAGTAACTCCAAGCCCCATGAACAAGTCTGCCTCTGAGAGATCAGTTCTTGTAGAGAAAAACAGCAGAAATCCCATCCCCAGCCTCCAACGCCTCTGTTCCACTTTTGCTCTCCTCTTACGAATTGTTCAGCTCAACACCTGATCTCTCTTCCCAACCCCTGATCACAGGTCTACTACCTTCTTTATCCTGTCCAAGCTCTCTGCTGTCCATCAGGGGAGATGCCTAGGCCATAGCTTTCCTGTCATGCAGGACTGATGCCAGGGAAGAACAAGCTATACTCCCATATGCCTTGTGATAGCAGGTGTGCTCTCCCGGCACATGAAGGAGGGCCCAAATTCTCTGAGCATGTAGGACTGATAGGGACCTCCTGGGTCATTGGCTCCAGCCACCTGCTCTCAAAGGCAAATGTGCCACATAATCCCCTTCACAAACTGATTAAGTGCCATCTTAAACCCAGTTAGGCTTTTCCATCCCCACTCAGTGGGGTTGAACCTTGCTAAGGGGGTGGGGGTCTGCAGGACCTTGATATGAGGGACGTGCCTGACAACACAACCTGGCACTAGGGTAGGCAAGTCTTAGGTCAAAGTCTAGCCTAGACAATTGCCCTCCAGTTCCAAACCAAACGTCTGGTAAAACAAACCTCCATTCCCTCTCTCCCCACCCTGCTCTTGGGTGCTTTATCAGAGCCGACCCCTACTTACAAAAACACGAAGTGGGTGACTGTCTGGAGGTTGGAGTAAGGCTTTGGGTGGTGCCAGTTTTAAAAGGCTCGTGCCCTCTGCCATGGATTCATGTTTGTGAAGATCCCTCTGAGGTGAGGTAGGAGTAAGTTGGGCCTTAGGAGAGGCTACTATTGTGATCAATTCATCCTTAAACAATGAAGAAGACAAAGGTTGTTAGTTGGCTTTTGGGTATGGAGTATTGTGACAAGATGGGGTGCACTGAAGTTAAGTCATGGCTACTGGTTGACCTATTACCTTGGCTCCCTGTTTCAGTGGTCGGGAAAGTTTCTGCGGTTTGTAACTTGTTGAGGCATGCTGTGTGCAAAACGGCTGGTACTTCATAATGCTGAAGTGCTGAGGAACCTAGGTACAAAGAAAAAGGATCTAGCGCAACACTTGAAAAACGGTTCAATGTGTTTGAAGAGTCTGTTAGCTCATGTATGGAATGATGTGTATGGAAACATGGGTGTTTCACCTAATCTCTGATGTAAGAGATGCTTGATATCTGCTAAAAACCTGGACCAGCCCAGGTCAATCGCATGAACTGTAGAGGACTACGTCCACTGCTGTTCTTCCAAAAGGGGCTGTGTGTGAGGCGATACTCATAATCTGGAGTTAGTAAATTCTTGCACGACCAGTATGAGATCAAAGGGGTAGAGAGAAGCTGTGCCTGATCAACGTCATTTCACTTACGTAGCTCTTCGTTCTCCCCGGTGTCTAACCCAGCCCTTGCCTTGATACACTAAAAAAACCAGGTTCTTCTAGTCTCCTGCCATAAGAGAGACCCTCCATCTCCCTCATTACCTTAGAGGCCTTTCTCAGCACTTCCTCCAGTTTGAGTTTTTTTCTCCCTGAACACAGACCACCAAAATGGGGCACAGTATTCCCGATGAGGCCGTACTTAAAACTGACCCAAAACACTGGCAATCTGATCCACCAACCCTTACATGCAACTAGCTTATATGCAGGGGAAGCTCTCATTGAGCAGAAGGCCAGTGATTAGGCACCAAATGTGGTACCATATGTCTTATGTCAGACTAGCCCTGCTGAAATAAAGTAACTTGAGACAGCTGCACAAGTGATAGTGGCTGACCTGCAAATTGTAGAAGGGATGAAAATGTTTGATTTTCATGTCTAAAGGCTTGAGAGGAACTGGGCCAAGAGCATCAGGAGCCTGCAACAACACACAGTCTTTTAAGACACAAGAGTATAATGAGCATTTTCTTTTTCAGACATAAGACACAAAAGTATAATGAGCATTTTCTCTTTCAGACAAAATAAGCCATTGATTCAGCCAGTTGAACACAAGGGAAGAATCTTGCACACATTTCCTCCCTGCTTTTTTTGGTAGACATTTCAGTCCTTTTGTTTTTTTGCTGAAAAATTATATTTCAGTCACTCCTAGTCATTGCTGTGCTGCTGTGAACTTCGCAACAGTAAAAAAAAAATCAGCTACTACAATGTAAAAATTCCCTATTCTTTTCACAATTTCAACATAATTTTTAATAAATGTATTGGGCTGAATGAAGAGCCTTTGTTTTGCAGATGAGTTCTCCAGTATCTGTGATGCTGAAGGAGTCTCCATTGATTATATAGTCCGTGGAGTTTCGGATGTGTATCCAAGCACCAGCTCAAATGGGCCCACAGACATCTTTCTGGTAGGTGCTGCCCTTGGGGGCTTTAGCTGAGAAGGTTAGAAAGGCCTCCAATGGGATTGGCCATGTTCGTGACCCTGCCTTTGTCTGAATACAGAAGTCTGTAACTCTGTAGCAGAGGTATCTGTAAGGCAACTACTACAGTAGTGACTGAATAAGGGGAGACCTACCAGGTAAAATGCTGGACTGGGGTTTAGGAAATCTGGGTTCTAGTTCCGGTTCATCCAGTGACCTTCGGCAAAACAGAAGGTCTGTGCTTCCCTAGCTGTAAAATTGAGACAATACCATCCATCTCCTCTGTAAAGCATTTTGCAATCTTCTGATGCAAAATGCTGGGGATGAGCTAGGAATTGCAGTTATTAAAACGTCTGGTCTTATGTCCTGACCTCTACTTTAAAATTGCAACATGAAGGTTAATCTACAGTGACCTCAGAGCCGGGTTGCTTCTTCATATAACATTGCTGTGTGTGCATCTCTTGTCCCAGATGCCCTGCAGTTGTAAGCAAGAGGCATCCAGCTGTGTGGTTTTCATCACCTTTTTCTATCTCTGCATCAATTCAAAATGAAGAGGAGATGTTCAACTATTCTTGAAATGGGAAAGGTGGAGAGCTCAGGCCCAGCCTCAGTTATACAGACCCCCCCAAAGACAAGGGGGGTCTGTAATATAATCTATAAACTATTGTAGCTTGACTGGTGTTAACAGTACTTGAACTATAATATCTATTGATCTGGACACAATATCCCAAGCCAAGCTGTTTTGCCCCACTCTGTGTATTATATTTATCCTCACATTAAAGCCTATTTAAAGTCTCAAAGTAGGGTAAGGTAGCCTCAGTGTAAAAGAGAACTAGATCCACCATACTTTATCTGTTGCCATTGTAACCATGCTACCTACCAGTTCACCAGACTTCTGAGGCGGATGGTACATGGGGAAGTCAAAAGGTAATACGCGACTCACAGACAAGCTGGAAGTGACGTTGTCTTGCTCCTCACCCATAGGTGTGATCAAGGCTTTGAAAATGCTGTTTTCTGCCATGTGCGGGAAAAGAACCAAAATCTTGTAATAAATGGTAAGATAACTCAGTTAGGATACATCAAGCCGCAAACAGGCTTTTAACTTGAAGACTCACTGTGCTACAGGCACAGTGCTAAGATTATCACGAAGATCTGATAACAAGCCAGTCTCAAATCCCCCTTACCAGGCATTTTTGACCTCTTGTCTTCTTTTCTCCCTTTCTAAAGCACTGCGTTCCATTTGCTTCACCTCAACTGTGTGCAGGACACATATTTAAGTCTTATGTGCCCTTTCTACTGAAAGCCATAAAACTCCCACTGTTGGCTAGGGCCAAGACCTCTGTCTTGAAAGCTGGCCCTGGCTATGGTTTATCAAAAACCTCTTTCCTTTCCTGATTGTTATAAAGCGAGTAACTTCTCTGTAGTACTTCCACTACATTATATGGAAATGCTCCACTATTTTTTGTAGCTCATCCAGATCCCAGACTGATACCATGCAAATACTGGTGAGCATATATACGTACAGGAAAAGTTTCAGAAGATAAAAGTAACGGCACAAAGAACCTTGTCGGCATTGGAAGTCTGGCTTTTCCCCTTCTAGTTCCCTCCTCACACATATTAGCAATTCCTTTCATTCGAAATCTTTCCCCAACTCTGCCTTGTCTTACTGCACTCCTTCTAGCCCCTTCCTCTCCGTAAGTGATGCCAGTCTTGCCTACCTATTTGTCTGCTTTTCAAACACACCTATTCACACCTTTGACACTGCTCTTCATGAAAGGGGCTCCTCTGCTTGAGTTGAGGGTCCTTAACACCTCTTCCCCCTCAAGACCAACATCCTACCTGATGACCTCCCAAGTAACAATGGATATACTGCAAGGATCCTAATAATTAGAGCTGTTCTCAATGCTTGTAAAGAATGTGCATGCTGACTACACCTCTCCATTTCTCCAGGCAGAAGGTAGGACAGGGTGACATCTTAGAAAGTAACTGGTTCAGAGAGACGTGAGCTTTCACAGGTGACTGACTACTTCATCAGACGCTAGCCTTTAAAGTATCACCCTGCCCTACAAATAACCACCTATGTTGCTCATGGAAATCACCTCTGTCCACCTGTCAGGTAATACTCATGTCTTCTGATTATAACTTCTTGAGCAGGGATTATTTCTTTGTGAGTGTGAGTAAGTGCGAGAGAGGGAGTGTATACGTAAGAAAGTGGGCAAGAGTGTGAGTGCCTGTGATAATCAACATGAATTCAGATTAACCAAAAGGCAAATATTTTATCTTATGCTTTACCTGATATGGCGCTTTCCTCATCCCTTTGCCTTCTGGTTTCTCTCACTAGTTCACGTAACAAAAGTAAGACGCGATTTAGCCGGCACTGAATCAGGATCTATTATAATTGTTTAAAGACTTCCAGTTAATAATAAACTAAATAATCTATGTTTATGCTGATTCATAGTACATACAACATTATTTATCCTACAAAAGCCACTTGGACTTCTGGTGACAGGATTTTTGTTGACATATGCATCCATTTTAGAATTTTTCCTAGGTTATTTTTGGTGGGGGAGGGTGGTATATGTGGCAGGTATATCCAAAATATAAAACTATTTTACATGCAAATGGCATATACAGGCCCTGCTCATATACCTGGGTCTATCTGGATACACAGATCTTCCTATAGGAATCCAATTGCTGGAGTGGGGCAACGGATTTGGTATGGCCCCTGTAAAACAAGAGTCAACCCTAAAGGGAATTTTTCCTTTTACAGAGCATTGCATGTTATTCTGGTAACAGGGATTCATGGATACTTAAGCCAGAAAGGATCATTAGACCATATCATCTCCTGAACAGGTCACAGACCACAGATTTCTGCCTGCATTGCACATAACTTGAGTTTCACTGAATTACATCTTTAAGACATGTATCTAACTCTGCTCTGAGGCCGCCAAGAGATTGAGACTTTCTACTAGCTGTTGCGTTTGGCTTTGTGGGGAGTGAGTGGCAGAACTGTAGGGTGGCCAGGTAAAATCAATGTGTTTAGTTTCATGAACCACCTTTTTGTTCACATTTGGAAAAAACGATTTTTTCTGTCTTCTTTCCTTTTTCTACTTTTTTTGTAAAAATTCTGTTTTGAACTGTTAGCATTTTGTGTCTGCTTTATATTGACCTATTCTAATTACTTACAGATTTTGTTAGCAGTGCTAAAGGTACAACATATTAGTGTTGATTGTTGGCTACGTTGGTTGGCTCTTTGAGGATAGAAACTTTTAGCCTACAAGTGTTGTTCTCAGACTGAATTTTGGTTGCTTCAAATTACCTTGCAAGCTGTCTGTTGAAACCGCCTCCGAGTCCTGTGTCTGCTGACCCAAGGATCATTGAGGAGGAGGTCAAACTTGGGTTGAACACTGGGACACTGTGTGGTTCACAGAAAATGAGAAAAGATTATCATTTTTATAACCAAAAAATGGAGGAATTTCTAGCATGCATTCCTTGGACTGCATCTACTGGCTATTGCCTAACATTGAGGTTATACCAGGTAAAAATAGTTAGTAATTAATAAACTCATTCTGCTCCCTTTGCCCTATCACACCATCAGTTATTAAATGGACATCATCAATAGGTTCAATAGAAAGTTACTATTAAAACAGTTGAAGAAATAATATACTTTCTTGCTTTACTAATGTAAAAGCTAAAGTAGCTTCAGCATGAATGAAATTTCTTTAGATTCAAAGAAAGCTGACTGTCTTCTGATTTCCCTCATACCAATGTCAATCCAAACTTACGTCACTGCTCTAATGATGCTAGGGCCAAACTTCATCCTGTTGAAATCAGTGACAACATTCTGATTCAATTTACTGAAAGCAGTTTTGGCCTATGCTCCAAACTAAACTGTTGGACCTTGGTATCCAAATCTGGCCCAGCACACAAGGGCGCAAGCAGAGGTAACAAGGACAATATCATGGGCTGAATACATTCCCCACAGGTCAAACAGTTTAAGAAAAGGACACAAGCAGCCAGAAAATTTCTGTGCTCGTGCAATCATTCCAGGTAAGAAGAGTCCTTTGATCTCAGCAGTCTTCCTGCCCAAGTGCAGGGGAGCTGGACCCGCTGATCTGTAAGGTCCTTTCCAGCCCCTAACAAATATGAAACTATGAAAGAGCTGAGAGCTGCAGCTCCTACAACCATTACAAACCACTGTTCTGCAATTCTGGTCAGGCCTCCATGTTATCCTTTATAGCAAGACTGTCTAACTCTTGGGTTGGCAAGATCTGAACTGCAGGGATTTTCGCAGGCCACACCACCCACCTCTGGTGGTGGAGTGAATGGCAGTGGCGTTAACTTCCACGCGCTGATTACATTGCCTCCACTTACCCCAGTGCCAAAAGACCTCCCCAATAGGGATCCTGACCTAGAGATTCAGCAGTGGGTTGACCAGCACCCACAGGGTTAACACTACCATTACTGAAAGGTGACCCCAATGGGGACCTCAACCTGGAGGGCAAGCAATGGTGCAGCAGGGCAAGCAATAGTGGCATTAATTCCTGGGGTGCTGGCTACACTGACACAGCTGTGGGGCAGGGCGTGCTACTACTGCTTGCCCTGCCACAGAACCTGTGGCCCTGTCAACCATGATTTAGGCACTTACAGGACACATTGGGCCACTGCAGTTTGGACAGCCCTGCTTTATAGCAGCAGCAGAGCACAATTGACATCAGATGCCCCTGTCTGCTTAGCTGCACTTGCGATGCTGTTTGCACTGTGCTGTACTGGGTGTACAGCGAGCCCTACCCTTTGAAAAATAGCACTGAAAGTGATACACAAGTACAGAAATTTGCTTTCGTTCTAAAGATACGGACAAATTAAAACAGCTATGTTGTCAGGAGTGGGGCTAAACCTCTTTTTGGAGGGTGTGTCACAAATTAGCCCCACATCCTCCCTGAGTGCCACTCTGATCCCTTCCCCCTGCCTAAACGGCTCCTCTGCTTGCTGCCCTGTGCTCCTTGCCTGATCTGCTGCTCTGCCTTCTGCTTCCCTCCCTATCTGCCACTGTGCTCCATGCCATACAGAGGCTGCCTTTACTGGACACAATCAACCAGAAAACCTCTGTGCTCGTGCAATCATTCAAGGTGAGAAGAGTCCTCTGATCCCAGCAGGGGTATGCATGCTGCAGTTTGGTCACCTCTGGCTAGAATAATATGGGCATACCTGTTCAACAGAGCGGATTACACGCCTGAGAGAAACTTTCACTTCATTCCTCTGAAACTCCTTCTCAGTGACAGGATCTCCTCGTTTGATCTAGTTCAAAAGATGGGCCACATCAGTGCAATATAACCAATACCATATTTCCTCATTAGCTATCATTAATTCTTAATCTAGATTTGCCAACCAAATGGAGGCTTCATGCCTTGCTATCGTACGGCTGGCGATCACTGTACTTGAGTGAGCTGACCAGAAAAAAGAGGTATGACTCTTTGAGCCTGACTCTGTGTCTTGATGCCCATACCAATGGAAGACCCAGGGAAACCCATGAGTTTGCAGGGTCAGGGCTAAGGGCAGAGTCAGGCAGAATGACTTGGGCTAACTGCCTTCTCCTACCGTCCACTAATAAAATAATTTAGTTAGACTAAAAAGGTGCTTTTCTCCCCTGCTTTCAGACTGACTTCAGATTAACTCACGGAACTCCCTCTCATTGTTTAACCCCACTATTCTGTAAGATCCACTTACGCTACTGGACCGAACAGCCATCTGGCCTACTAAATTAATGATGCCACTTTCCCAGGCTATGCTGTTTGGCTGACATCTTTGCTACCATTTGGTGGCTTTGACCTGTCTTCAGTATCTCGTTGCCATACAATTAATCCCCTCCCCCACTTGATTTCCTGTTGTCTTTTGAGGTACTCCCTGCTGCCACCAGATCTGATGCTTTCTACTTCATTTTGCTACACCACTTGTATTTGCCTTCCCAACCTTCACCTCCATCCCTTCACTCTTCCACTTAGTCTCTTCCTCCTGGCTCCACTCCCCTCCCCTGCAGACCACCGTCAGGCCTTTTGTTCCACTCCACTGCTGGCTGTCTTCCTAGGAGTCACATGCCCAATCAAGTTTCCTTTCATCATTTTAAATAAAACCTTTACATTTATTAAGCATTAAAACAAATACGTAGTGAAATCCCAAGGACTTTGGTAGGCAGGTCATGTGGTTAGGATGATGGAACACAAACCAGCTGAGAGCACAGGCGTGCAAACAACTTACCATGAGGCATAAGGATACGGGGCTTTGCAGCCCATCAATTGTTTTGTGGTGACTGTTTATGTGCACGCTTTTATCTTGTGGGAAATTACGTTAACCCATACTAACGTGTCTTCCTTCCATTAAGCCAGTGTGTCTTAGCTTTCGTTTCCCACGGAGTAAGAGCAGATAGGCAATTACCGCAGAGTAGTTGACATGCTGCAAATGCCTGCCTTCATTCTCCTGGCAGTAGCTTGTTCATGTGCCCGTGTCTTACGTGTCTTGTGGACCGTCATTCGTATGTAGTTTGAGCTTCTGGTCCACCATGGAGAGGATCGAAGGAGACAACTGAGCAAGACTTTAGAGCAATGGAAAAAATATGCCCCGGACAAAAAGAAGTGGGAACTAATCTTGTTTCTGTCTGACAGATCAAACGGCGAAGAACATTTGGAATCTAGCAGAATCTAGATCACTAGCCAGAGAGTGAATAAATATGCATCAAAAGTAGTGAGGCCAACAGGATAAGCACGTAGCTAATTAAGCAACATAATTTCTCATGGTTTTACACCTCCTCCAACTTTTTGTTCTTCCTTTGTCTATTTTAATTTACATAGTGCTGTTGGAAGGTATGTCCTGACACTGCAAATACATATATGTTAATTACTTTCAATCACAAGCATAGTCCCACCGAAGCCAGGAGGACTACTCATATGGAAAAGATATACTTATGTGTGAGAGTGCTTATAGGGTTTGACCCTTAGACTGTAAGCTATTTAGGACAGCAGCCATGTCTTTCATTCATTTGTTTGCAGAAAACTCTACAGACTACTACACAGAAATAATAACAGCTCAATAGATATGGGAACATTGCAGAGCTTAGGCAGGTTTGCATCAACCTACTTAAAGAGCAATCAGAAACAGGTTCTTCATTCTTTAGTTGGTTTTATGTAGTCCAGACTGTAAAGCAGATTTAAAAAACACAGCATAAACAATGAAGACTAACCTTATATTGTTCTTCCACTCTTTGTCGCTCTTCAATAATCTCTCTTTTCAATTTCAGAGAAACTGGATCTTTGCCTTTATGAACTTGCCTAATTTACAGCAGGGAGGAGAAAAACCTTTATCCAATGTACAGCTTGTTTCACTTAAAGAATAATGGACCTAAGTTCTCCTGCCGTTACTAAAGCAGGTGCTTAACTTTAAGCATGGGAGATGTTTCTTTGACTTAGATGGGACAATTCATGGCTCAAAGCGGAAGATATGATTACTTGCTTTCCTTAATGGAGGCCTTACTTTTTTTTATTCACATTGATTTGAGCTATTTCAGTGTGGGCCTGACTCTGGGCTCCTTCAGCTCAATGGGAAAGCTCCCCCTGATGCGAATGATACAAGATCAAGAGCTAGAAAAGTAAAATCTTGAACAAAGTTTCCAGGAGCTTTCTGCTGAATGACTGTAAAGAAAATCCAGGAACTTATTTCCTACTACAGATTACTAATCAGATCTCTCTCAGACAGAAGGAAAAAGAATGTGAGGAAAACAAGAAAATTCAGTTTTAAAATTCACCTACTGGACATGAACCAGCAGAAAGAAGTCTGAACTAACAATGCTTGTTTTGTCATAGTTAAATAAACATTACCATTGGTAATAAAGCTGACTAATTAACACTCACCATTTAAGTTGATTTGCTTCCTCTGCCTGAATGTCTTGTTTGACCTTCTGTGCAAACACTGCTTCCTTCATCTGCCTTGTTTTTATTCCTTCGTTACCTTGGCACAGAACTATAGACGAGACCAAGGAGTTATTATATGAGACCTCAAACTAGACATCTTTGCAAAATGAAGATCAATTTTTTATGAGGAAAACTTATCTACTGTGATAACTGAGCCCATATATAAAAGGTACAGCTAAGGTGACATTTTCTTCAGAAATCAGGGCCATAACTTCCCATCAGTTTTAAGAACAAGATCCCCATATGGATATCTGTTAGAAATGTAACAGCACAAGAAAGCCATTCTGGCTCATTTTATCATGCATTGTATCATTATGTTACCTTCCTTCAAGTCTTTAATCTTTAATTTGCCAGGTTCCTGAATCAAAACAGTTGCTACAGCATGGGGATTTGATAGATCTGTTGGGAATCTCAGGTTTTGGTATTCAATCTCCTATGGGATAAAAATGAATGGAAAGAAATCCATCATGTGCATGATAAAGAACAAGGGGTAGTCTCATCCCCTGACAAGAGCTTCTGGTTCCCAGCTCTTTGTACCTTTACTTTCTGGGAAGCGCTGGGTCGAGAGTGCTTTAACTGGTCTTTTTTCTGCACCACTGGTTTCCCAGCTAAACCTGGTTTCTTCTCTGAGGCACTTTTCTGCTTTTGAAATTCTTCTTTCCTGGGTTTCAGAAGAACATGTGCTACTTTAAACTAGCATCCTCATAATGGATGAAGAGCCTACCATTTGTCTTTGTATGCTTTTTAGGTGTACAGGAATAGTGTAATGGTCTCTCCCAAAGTACAGATCAAGTATAATTTCCTAATTTTGCTCCTTCCCTATTCCCAAAGGAGCATAAGCGATAATCTCAGAAAGTTTATTAACCCTAAAGACCTTGATCTTGTGAGTATTGAGCAATGAGAGTTGAAGAGGGTTGACAGATATAACAGGCATTACGGGTGCTCAGCACTTCTTAGGAGATATTAAGAACCTTGCAAATTGGACCCTCGCAGAGCATATACATCTTGAAGGAGGCTGAGAAGAGCCGAAAAAGGGACCAGAGCTGACTTACAAGGCCAGGGAACTTATTTTAAGGGGTTATGGTTTTCCTTGTTGCAGTCCCATGTTTGAAGCAGACTGCTGTGTTATCAAGAGACTTGGTGTATTGGCATAAGTGCTGAAACAGAGCATGGTGCCACTGTTATGCAAAACAGTACGAAAATCTATATTATAAAGAGCTTTTTCAAAAACAGAAATGGGCAAAAAAATACAAAATTAGATCAAGCACATATACCTTAAGCCCAGAAAGGGTGTTGATGTTCCTGTGAATACACATGTGTACGGCTTAGAGTTAAATTGTGAAATCCATAACTGCATTTTCATCTGGGCTGTTCCATACTCACGTGGTGAATATGTTATGACAACTTCCACTTTCCCATTGGCTGGAATTATTCCTATAACAGGGGAAGAGAACCATACTGAATTAACACAGAAATGGGACTTTATTTGCTAAGCACATTTTAAAAATAATATATTGCTGCAAGTTTTGGTGGCAGAAGGGCTGGAACATATTTCAGCCCAAACATATCACATGTATTGCCAGACCTCCCACTCCCCTGTGATTGGCAACAGCTTCAAATGGTAAAGAGATGAACCATTACTTGTGATGCACAATTTGCTACTACTGTGAGCATGACAAAGACTATTTATGTTTAAAAGCTTCTACTCACATCTGCTACTCTCAAGTCCTCTGGCACATTACACTGTCTTAAGCAAGTTATTATAAACAGGTTTTTTATTCCTTTCGCAAGCCTGGGGATTTCTCTGGGTTTCCTCTAATGCTTCTAAATTTCCTCGCTATCTGGTCCAGTGTTTGGTAAAAACTTTTAAGCGCTATTTTACAACCAGGAACACTTTGCATAATCCTTTGTCAGAGGCTCTAGCTGCTCTCATCATTCCTGAGATAAGGAATTTACTCAGCTCAACAGATACATTAACCTCCCATGACATTCATTTCCTACTCTTTAAAGTAACCTTTGCCTCGCTTCCTGTCTCCTATATTTTTAACGAACATTTAGCTTCCTTTCCTATGGTATTTTTATTGCTGTTGATGCTCTAGGGAGCAGTGACTATAGTAGGAGTTGGAGGCACTCAGCACCTTAAATATTTCCATTTAGTTTTAACTTTCTCCATCAAAGCCCCTTTATATTTTTCCCCCCAGAGCTAGGCCCATTCAAATGAATTCAGCTGGATAAAACGGGAACCATTCTGAATGCAAATTTGCAAATCCAAAATCCATGCAAGGAGGTTTGAGAAAATTTAACCCCAATCCAACCCTGTTTCAGCCCACCTATAATAAATTTCTGTTCTGCCTTTGATGTGCTATTGTACTTCCTACAAGCAGTTGTCAATAATTCAAGAAAGCATTTTAAAAGGATAACTCAAAAGAAGGTAGAAGAGTATGCTATCCTCTGTCAGCCATATATTTGCTATAGCTCCAACTTTAGCTCCATCTGAAGAATTAAAACCTGCCCAAGTTGTGAGCTAAGAACAAACATGCAAAAAACAAAGACCCGATTTTGTTAAACTTAGGGAGGGCTTGCCTCAACTAGAAAATAAAGTGATGTTAGACCATGACCTGAGGATTCATAATTAAAATGTTAAGCATGGTTTAGCAGTCAGTGCAGGGAGGAACCTTCATGCATAACACTGTCAATTGGTTATGGGTAAACCCTACTGGAAACCTTAGATTAAGCACATCCAGTAGACACCATAAATATGCATGTGATATAATCAGGGACATTAACAACATGTCAGCTAACTTGGCTCCATAAAGAATGTTATAAAGTGACCCAATTTTCTACTGAAAGAAAGTGATAATGTTAAAGTGATAAATGGGTAAATTAGGTGTACAGAGGTACAACTTAACCTGAGCGCTACCAATTTGCAACATGTTGTCTGCATGATTTCTTATGATGAAACCTAAACTGGTGACAAGCACATTTGATTTCCAGTTGCTTTCTCTGCCTAAACTCATTATAGCTCCTAATCCTACAATCATTTATTTCCATTTGTAAGAACAAAACAGCTGAGGACGCTAGCGCTTTTCCCACTGGGTTTGGGAGAACATAACTTTGTTGCTTCCTATCGCAAATAATATTTTGGATCTAATTTTAGGACTAGCCCTAGTTCAATTATGCTGGAATTTATTCTACATATCACTGCTGGGAATGAATCCAGACCATCTGTTACACTATGAATCCCCATTTGTGGCATGATGCTTTTCTGTACTGGGAAACAAAGTAACGGACTAATGGATAACTGCATAAAGAAAAGGCTACTCCACTGCTGGAGCATCAAACAGATCATTTGGAGGCAAAGACCTCTAACTTTCCTGTGTGTGTAACTGAAAACATGCTAAGCCAACAGACTAAAATTCAGAAGGTCTAACATGAAAGAGCTGAGAGGTATGTGTCTCCTTCCCATAGCTTCCATTTACTGTAGTACATGTATATATCAAATTTAAGAAGAGACCAGCCAGTCACATGATTTTATTCTAAGTGAGATTCCCAAAGAATTGATCTAACTGACAATACAACTACACGAGCAACTTACCGCAAGGTAAACTGGGGTGCGAATGTACAGTTCATTGATTGCTCCATAATAACTGCTTGTGCGTAGTTTTACTGCTCAGTAAGTGGGAAGTGACTTGCTCCACTGTTCATGGAGGAGTCAACTACCCCATGCTTACAGCAGGGCAAGAGCATGCACAGAAGCAGTTACCGTGAAGCTGTCAATGGGTCGCAACCTCACATCCTATCTTACCTTGCAGTGACTTGCTTGTGCGGCTGTATCCTTGAGAGGCTATGTCTCATTGTCAAAGGGACTGAGGCACTAGGGACCAAACATATAAAGGTTTTTAGGTGCCTAAAACTTGTAAATCCGAACAGACAGCTAACTCCTCTGACTTTCAGTGGGAGTTAAGTGCCTGGTCTACATCCACGCTATATCTCTATTTGCATATTTTTGGATGCCTGTATACGAGCCCAATGCCTGCTCTGACTTGTTCTAATTAGAAGTCAGAATCACCTTTTTTGAATTTCACTCCTAAAGAAAGATTAAGAGTCAAATTCTCAGTTGGTCAATAGCAGCGCTGATCCCGCTGATCAGTGAACTGGATCCGTGCCAATTTACACCGGCTGCAGTTCCAGCTCTATATTCCTGCAGAATTTTTAATTTATGCATGATTCAATTTTCTATGAATATACACCTGGCACGCTACTGCACAGGCGAAAGCTTCCAGGATTTTGTGTAACATCCAGCTATTATTTAACTTTTCTCATGGCCTGGGAAAGTGTTAATGAGGGTTGCCTTAACTCTAATTGTTCTAATTAGAAGTCTGCTTTGGAGCAGACTCACTGTACACAAGTCAATGAGCCCACAGCATGTGGGTCTGATTCACAGTGGGAAATCCCTTCCGCAAATGGAGAGCCATGCAGCTAGGTGACTGATCAAGTGGAATGTCTCCCAGTATCTGCAAAATCCATCAGGCCTGAACCCTAGTTATGCTTATGGGAATTTTATACCAGTGTGGCAGTATAAAGAGGTCCTGAAGTGGTTGCCATTCCATGATAGAGTTTCTGACATAAGGCAAAGGAGGAGGAGATTTATGTATAATTTATAATAATGGTATTATTACTACTGTTGTTATGCTAATGAAATGCTATACTCCAAATCATATATATTTCCATATCACTGCTAAAGAACTGAGGATTTTTTCCACAGAGGAAAGAAATTTGCTGGCTATGGAGTTGTTTGGCCTTCACTTGATGCTTATTATTTATTTCTATTGTCATATATATGAGGCTATGTTTCAATGTTGTGGGCTTAACTGCAAACTCTCAGGGATAGATCTTATACTCTGTATTTCTGTACATCACCATGCACAGAGTCATAAATAACAGAACTTAATACATAATCATTTCAAATTCAATTTTAAAGAGATGTGATTGACCTGATGTTGGCTGAACACTAAATGCTTTGTGAGGATGAATGTAATCAATGCGGAATTCAAAATCTATTGGACAGCTGCACTGCAAAGGAATCTCATACTCCTTGCTGCAAAACAGGAAAGCAAGAAACACAAAGGAAAAATTAATAATCATCCCAGTAGATAACCACAAACGACTGCATGCTCACATCTGGAAAAAGCTGTTTTCTCCGTACTGGGTATGCTCTAACAGTTATAAACATCATAGAGATGGATCACTTAGGAAAAGAAAGCAGCAATTTTTCATAGCTAGAAAGAAAAAGGTCATTTAAAAATGTGTTCCAGCTAGAAGATGAATAAGAAATCTCACTGGGTTTCTCAAAAACAGCTTTGTTTACATATACTTACATAGATAGAATTTGTTTTTTAAGAACTTAATTTTTTCTGTGTGTCGTTACATGAGTATTTGTATTCACTAGCTGGTAAAAATTGTACAATGCAATTTAGCGTTATAAGAGTTTCAGAAATCGAAATTACCCCTAGTTCACGGCCCACAGCGGGGAGAGAAGATGAAAAGGAAAATGAACCACATGTGATCTGTTAGACATATTATATAACACAATGCAGAGGGCAGATAAGAACCTGCACAGAAAAGAGCTGGTCATCACTAAGCATTTTCTGGCCTACAGGGTCAGGATGCAGCCATATCCAGCTCACAGGGTCAGACTGGCACAGCACCACTGAGATATACTCAGAGTCCAGCCCTGCACACTGACCCCACACCGGATCCATGCCATAGACTGACCCTGGCAATAGGATGCAGTCCTCAAAGTGATCAAGTTGAGCACCAGTGACCCACAGTAACCCCTGAACTGTAACAGCAGCTGCAGAAAGCAAAAGAAATTAGGTAGCGCTGTCACACATATGACTTACTTCTCACTAAAGACCTGCTGGAAATGTATTACTGGGAATAATCACAGAGCTGCCAAAATATATTGGCTGTAACACGTTACAAGAGAACAGGTCACTTGTTAAAGCAGAGGCTGAAAAAGGATAATCAGGTTAGAGTCCATGTGTTGGAGAGGACGCCTTCCTTGTTCCCTCTGCAGAATAAGAATAGAGTGCAGTTCAAATCTATACAATACTCTGTTTTTTGCATAATTTGGAGACCAATAATGGTCAGAAGAGTAGTCCATTTTCCTTTCTTTTCCATGTTTTGGATGGTTATTAACAACTGGAACACTCCTGGCTGGTTCAACTGTTTCATTCATTTTCTTTAAAGTTCAAAATCAGAGCTAGAAAACAAGCCATTATCCTTTCCCAAGTAACACCTTGAACCTTAAATAAAAATTAAAATCCAATTTGCTTTTCAATGTTTACAATGTTTTTTCACAGCAGAGATAGAGGGTAATCAACCTCTCTCCCATTTCACTTTTGCTTCTTGTTTATTAGGACTCAGCCCAATGCTAAAGTGGGAACTGAAAATGCTGAAGTGGCATTAGACCACGTTTAAAATATTGTTTTTATTGGAACTTGTTAATACGTTTAAGAAGATGTTGTAAAAATCTTAATTTAAATATAGAGGCCAATTTGCTTCTTGTATCTTTAAAAGCTTTAGCTAATGAATGCAAAAATGTTATTTGGCTCTCATGGATCGCTGATGCAGGGCATGTCTATATGTGTATTCATGCGCCATAATTATGGCACAGTAAGTTAGTGCCTGTAGTAACAGGTACTAAACACACTGTAATTGGCATCTTTTAAGTGACATTAATGTGCAGTAGACTAATTGTACTGCACATTAGTGCATTAGCACATCTTTCACTGTTATAGTTTCATAGTTTCATAGTTTCATAGTTTCTAGGGTCGGAAGGGACCTGAGCAGATCATCTAGTCCGACCCCCTGCCACAGCAGGAAAGAGTATTGGGGTCAAACGACCCCAGCAAGGTGTTCATCTAACCTCCTCTTAAACACCCCCAGGGTAGGAGCCTGCACCGCTTCGCTTGGAAGTTGGTTCCAGACCCTAGCTGCCTTGACCGTGAAGTAGCGCCTCCTGATATCTAATCTAAACCTACCCTCTCCCAGCTTGTGACCGTTATTCCTGGTCACTCCTGGCGGTGCTCGGGGGAACAGTGACTCCCCCAATGCCGGCTGGTCCCCTCTGACTAGTTTATAACAGGCCACTAGATCCCCCCTCAGCCTTCTGTTTTGGAGGCTGAACAGGTTCAGGTCCCGTAGCCTCTCCTCATAGGGCCTGCCCTGCTGTCCCCTGATCATACGAGTGGCCTCCTCTGGACCCTCTCCATGCTGTCCTCATCCCTCTTGAAGTGCGGCACCCAGAACTGGACGCAGTACTCCAGCTGCGGCCTGACCAGTGCCGCATGGAGGGGGAGGATCACTTCCTTGGACCTGCTCGAGATGCATCTGTGGATGCACGACAAGGTGCAGTTGGCCTTCCTGACTGCCTCCCCACACTGCCGGCCCATGTTCATCTTGTAGTCAGTGATGACTCCAAGATCCTTTTCCGCCTCCGTGCTGATAAGAGGGGAGTACCCCAACCTGTAGGTATGGTGCCGGTTGTTCCTCCCCAGGTGCATCACCTTGCACTTGTCTGTGTTGAAACCCATCCTATTCTCGTCCGCCCACCCCTGTAACCTGTCTAGGTCTGATTGTAGCCTATTGCATCTTTCCAGTGTGCCCACCTCCCCCCACATCTTAGTGTCATCAGCAAATTTGAACAGGGTGCTTTTTATCCCCTCATCCAAATCGCTGATGAAGATGTTGAACAGCACGGGCCCGAGGACTGAGCCCTGGGGGATCCCACTGCCCACGTCCTTCCAGGTTGAGAAGGACCCATCCACCACCACCCTCTGTGTGTGGCCCTCCAGCCAGTTGGCGATCCATTTGACTGTGTGGGTGTCGATGCCACAGCCCCCCAGTTTCTTAATGAGAACGGGGTGAGAGACAGTGTCAAAAGCCTTCCGGAAGTCCAGGAAGACTATATCCACTGCTACCCCTGCATCTAATGATCTGGTGATCTGATCGTAAAAAGCCACCAGGTTGGTCTGACAGGGCCTGCCACTGATGAACCCGTGTTGGTTGCCCCTAAGCATGCAGTCCCCTGCAGGACCCTCATGGATGTGTGCCAGAATAATTTTCTCAAACAGCTTGCCTAGGATCGAGGTAAGACTAACCGGCCTATAGTTTCCCGGGTCCTCCTTCCTCCCTTTTTTGAAGATGGGAACCACGTTGGCCCTCTTCCAGTCCTCTGGTACCTCACCAGAGCACCACGAGTGCTCATAAAGTCGTGCCAGGGGACTTGCAGTGACCTCGGCCAGTTCCTTTAGAACTCTAGGGTGGAGATCATCCAGACCGGCTGACTTGAATACGTCCAACCCCTCCAGAAGCTCCCTAACTAAATCCTCACTAACCCGTGGCCCAGGTGTGCCTCCCCCGGGGCCCGAGGGGGGCCCAGCAGGGAGGTGGCTGTTCTGGTCCCTACTTAGGAAGACGGAGGCAAAGAAATCATTAAACATGTTAGCTTTGCTGTCTAGTGTGATGACCAAGTTTCCCATCATGTCCTGCAAGGGCCCCACATTACCCGGGACCTTCTTTTTACCCCCTACGTATTTAAAAAAGGACTTCTTATTGTCCTTAATCTGGGAAGCTAGTCCCAGTTCCATCTCTGCCTTGGCCTTCCTAACTACCCCCCTACATCCCCGAGCAACTACTGAATAGTCCTCCCTGGTGATGACCCCTTCTTTCCATTGGGTGTAAGCCTCCCCTTTAGCAAGGAGACATTCCCGGATGCTTTTGGTGAGCCACGGAGGCTTGTGTGCTCTCCTGCTCCCTTTGATCCTCGTTGGGATTACCTTCCTTTGGGCTTGGAGGATCCTCTCCTTAAGGAGCGACCACTCTCCTTGGACACCTGGCTCCCCGCCCCTCCAGGACCTCAGCGCTTCTCCAACTAACCTCCTTAGCTTGTTGAAGTCTGCCCTCCTAAAATCTAGGGCCACTGCCTTACTGAATGCCTTTGCCACCTTGCGCTGGATGGTGAGTTCCAGCAGGCGATGATCGCTGTCGCCCAGGTGGTCGAGCACCTGCACCCCCCTCACCAGGTCATCACCCGTGGCCAGCACTAGGTCCAACAAGGTGTCTCCCCTGGTGGGGCTGTGCACCTCCTGGGTTAGATGGAGGTCCTGCACTCTGGCCAAGAACCTACGTGAGCGTTCAGACCTGGCTGACTGTTCTTCCCAGCAGATGTCCGTGAAATTCACAGTAGAATTAGTCTACTGAGCTTTTAGTGTCTTGTGTAGACATGCACCCTGTAACTTAAGACCTAGTTCTACAAGCATTTAAGTCATCTGAAGTTCTGCACACGTCCTAATACAATACCCTTCCAGCCCAACCTGAGTGCCCCAGCACTTCAAAATACTGGCATCTCTTCCCCTACAACAATCTCAATCTCATTTCCTTCTACGACCAAGTGACCTATCACTTGGACAAGGGAGAAGAGATTGATGTCATATATCTTGACTTCAAAAAAGCCTTTGATCTGGTATCCCATGATCACCTCTTGGCGAAACTGGACAATTGTGGCCTTGGGTCCACCATGATCTGCTCGCTGGGAAATTGGCTCCATGGTTGGACCCAGAGGGTAGTAATTGATGGAAGTCAATCGTCATGGTGTCCTGTGACCAGTGGGGTCCCCCAAGGCTTTGTCTTTGGACCCATATTGTTCAACGTCTTCATTAATGATGTGGACATTGGAGTCAGGAGCGGAATGGCCAAGTTCGCCGATGACACCAAACTCTGGGGCAAAGCATCCGCCCCAGAAGACAGGAAGGGGATCCAGGCTGACCTGGACAGGTTCATCAAACAGGTGGACGAGAACCTGATGGTGTTTAACACCAAAAAATGCAAGGTTCTCCACCTTGGGAGGAAAAACCTGCAGCATCCTTATAGTCTCGGCACCGCTACGCTGGCTAGCACTATGGAAGAAAGAGACCTGGGGGTCATGATTGACCACAAGATGAACATGAGCCTGCAGTGTGATGCTGCAGCTAGTAAAGTGACCAAAACGCTGGCTTGCATCCATAGATGCTTCTCAAGCAAATCCCAGGATGTTCTTCTCCCCCTGTACTCGGCCTTGGTGAGGCCGCAACTGGAGTATTGCATCCAGTTTTGGGCCCCACAATTCAAAACGGATGTCGAGAAGCTTGAGAGAGTCCAGAGGAGAGCCACGCGCATGATCCAAGGTCAGGAAAACAGATCTTACGATGACAGGCTGAGAGCCATGGGGCTCTTTAGCCTGGAAAAGTGCAGGTTCAGGGGTGATCTGATGGCCACCTATAAGTTTATCAGGGGTGACCACCAGGATCTGGGGGAACGGTTGTTCACCAGAGCGCCCCAAGGGATGACGAGGTCGAACAGTTATAAACTACTACAAGACTGTTTCAGGCTGGACATAAGGAAGAATTTCTTTACTGTCTGAGCCCCCAAGGTCTGGAACAGCCTCCCATAGGAGGTGGTTCAAGCACCCACATTGAACACCTTCAGGAGTAAATTGGATGCCCATCTTGCTGGGATCTTATGACCCCAGCTGACTTCCTGCCCTTTGGGTGGGGGGCTGGACTCGATGATCTCCCGAGGTCCCTTCCAGCCTTGATGTCTATGAAATCTATGAAATTATACTTCAAGGGTCTGATTCTCGTTGGCACTAGGCCCTTTAATCACAATATAAGTGAGGCTCAGTGTAAATCAGGAATGATTCCAGTCTTGCCAAAGTTCTCCTTGTTTTTGCCTGCATCTAATTTTATGGACCGAAGTGGAAACAACAGCCTGGTGAAACATTGTACATCATGTTGCAAACCTATTTTGTACAGGGTTATGCCTGTGTTTTATAAACTGTTTGACTGAAATTGGGCCATGCTGATTAGCGAGGAATGTGTTTTATACACAACATGCCTGGGACAGCTTACTTCGAAAAGGTTAAGGAAATAAACTACAATTGTGCGTGCCTTTTCCCTGGATGTTAAAATCTAGCCAGTGTCTTATGTGTGACCTGTTCTAGGAGGAGAGGAGATAAGAGGAAAGAAAGCAGTAATTTATCTTCAAAGCCTGATCAATGTGGGCGCACACAGAAGTTATATTTGTTGTATGACTGGCCCCCTGAAAGCGCTCTATAGCCGTGCCATGACAGCTGCAGAGTACTTTCAAAGTGACCTATCATGTGACAAATTAATCCTCATTTAATGAGGGATCAGATGAAGGCACTCCCCACAACAGGTGAACATTTGTTGGGATGGGGGTGGGGGTGGCTCCAACTCATGGCGCTTTATGCACAGCACCATGAGTTAGAGTGGAGACCTGCAAGTCTCTCAGCACCCAGTATTGTGCTGTATTGAAGCCAAAGCACCTTTTAGGAACAAGGCAATTACATCCTCTGCTGCCTTTGCAGTTGCATTTACTTGTGCAGAGAAGAGCACAGCAGAATACGGGGCTTAGTTCAAAGCCCACTAAAGGCAATGAGAATCTTTTCTATTAACTTCAATGGGTTTTGACTCTGGCCTACCGGCCTATGTCTAACTTTGGATCCTGTGTGTTATTTGTGACCTCAGACGTTTACAAGTCACTATCTCCAAACAGCAGCAGCAAATCCAGTGACTCCATATACTGACTGACTGGACCCCCATGATGCATTTATTCATTTGTTTAACATCTGTTTCACATCTTCATCAGCGACTTGGACGAGGGGGTGGGAAGCACATTGTCCAAGTTTGCTGATGACACTAAGATATGGGGCAAGGTGGGCACACTTGAAGGGAGAGAGAGGCTGCAACTAGATTTAGACAAACTACAAAAGTGGGCAGATGAGAATAGGATGGGGTTCAGCATAGACAAATGCAGGGTGCTGCACCTTGGGAGAAGAAATACACAGCATACACACAGGCTGGGGAGTTCCTCTCTTGCAAGCACAGAGGCGGAAAGGGATCTTGGAGTCATTATTGACTCCAAGATGAACATAAGCTGCCAATGCTAGACTGCAGCCAGCAAGGCCAGCCATACCTTGTCATGCATCCAAAGATGCATCTCAAGCCAGTCCAGGGAGGTGATCTTCCCCCTCTATGCGATATCGGTCAGGCCGCAGCTGGAGTACTGCGTCCAGTACTGGGCGCCACACTTCAAAAGGGATGTGGCCAGCCTGGAGAGGGTCCAGAGGAGGCCACCCACTTGGTGAGAGGGCAGCAGGACAGGCCCTATGAGGAGAGACTGAGGGACCTGAACCTGTTTAGCCTTGGCAAGAGAAGGCTGAGGGGGGACCTGGTGGCTGCCTACAAACTCATCAGGGGAGTAGGTCTAGCTCTATCTTTCTACAGAATTCTTAATTTATGCATGATTCAATTGTGTATGAATATACACCCGGAACGCTACTGCACAGGTGAAAGCTTCTAGGATTTTGTGTAACAGACGGCTATTATTTAACTTTTCTCATGGCCTGGGAAAGTGTTAATAAGGGTTGCCTTGACTCACCTCTGACCAAGTGGCACATCAGATAAGCTTATGTAGGAGGGGAATTCTACAACGTTCACAGCAGGGTAGGCATGCATGGGAACAAGTAAAGTGTCATCTCCCTAGAAAACAGAGGAGAAATTATTAACCTATTAAAATAAATGCATATTATATATAAAAAGGGTTTTAACACGATAGCTTCCACAGAGCCACACTTCAGCAACTGGGGCCCATGTGACGCTGGTGTAGGAGTTAGCCCTTACAGGGTCATGTAAAACTCCTCCAAGACCTCCATTCCATAGGCAAAGAGTGTGAACACCCTGCTTCTCCTTAAAATCCCTGTGGTTTTCTCTGCTCTGAAGCTCCTACGTTTCTGCTCATATGATGGATTGCAACTATATTGTCTGTGAGAATCCATACCGGTTGCAGCAGCCTGACATGTGGGAGATCCAAACTGATGGTCTGCTTACTCCAGTTTTGGATTTGTAGTCTCCATAGCCCATGCATAATCGCAGGTTTAAGTTTCTGGGTGTTTAAAGGTAGGCACATCTATCCATATTTAGACATCTATATCCAAGTGGCCTGGGTTCTTTCATAGCTTTGTGCCAGACCCTTGACATTACTTTATTGTTTTTCTGCCATGAATTTTATTTTGATAGATAGCAGGGCACAAAGGAAGGTGGCCTCTACTGAACAGAAGGAAAGAGAGGCTAATGATATACCAGAGAGGGCTGTGGAGCAATATAGATATTTATGGTTATCACCTTGCTTGTGAAGGTAGTTTTATTTCATAACAGCCAATATGATTTGGCCTTTATCTTAGATCCATCTTACCTGACAGTGAATTCGGACACAGTCATAATAATAGCGCCACTCATCAGGACAAAAGTCAACTGTTACTGCAAAGGGACAAGCCAGGGACAAGCCGATGCTATAAAATGACACAGAAACAATAAAGTGGGAGGCATTTTAATACTGGTTGTGTGCACTGAGCTCAGGGTTTGTGTGCATGGAACACAACGATGGAGTGCAATGAACAATCTCATAGCTATTTGTGCCACTTACAGTTTTGCTGTATCTGATGTGAAAGTACTTTGTCTGGGGTGGTATAATGTGAAGGTTTATTACATCACCAGAAATATTTACCAGCTTCTGCAGAACAAAAAAAAAGTTATTTTAAGAGAACATTTGGGAGAACTGCTCGGAGAACTGCAAGGATACATTTTTGTGAGTCTGTGTCTAACAAAGAAACTCTATTTAACAGTGAAATAATGGTTTGTTCTTTGATAAAGAAAATGCTGAATGTGTTCAGAATTCTAAAATGCAACCAAAAAAGATGTTACTTTAAAAAAAATATATTGCTAAGTCTTTTAAGTTTTGCATTCAGACTCTCCTAATCATAGGGAAGCTAATCCTGGCACCTTCTTCTTATTCCTTATTCCACAAATAATCCCACACTGAAGTCAGTGGTAGCCCTTGAAAGTAAGATGCTACCAGCTTCTAGCCTTAAAGGGTTTCTTATTAAATATTTAAGGATCCAAAACCTGAAATCCACCACTTACAATGATTTTTACAGATGCCTCACAGCAAAAAGAAATTAAATGTCTTTGTTTTTTGATGTTTGGTTTTCTGCTTATCTAGAAAATAAACTTTGGACAGTGATAGTTTTGCCAGCAAACTCACCAGGCACCATCCCCCTTGGAAAATTAAAAAACTCCATAGTAACATCCTCTTCTTCCCAATTTTGAGCAACACCAACAGCTGTTGCAAGAGAAATGATTTTCCAAAGGAAAGAAACATAGGGAGGTGGCTGCTTGAGTCCTTGAAGTTAAACAAAGCATGAACGCACCTCAGCCCAGCAGCATTAAGCAATGGCAAGAGCTCAGTGGACACCTTGGCAGTCATCACATTGCTTAGCATGTCAGAACCCAAGTGAGCTGGGAGTGATGCACTCCAAGCCACGTGGTACGAGACAGTGTCGCCCCACAGAGCTGAAAATCTAAAGAAACCAGATGGGTGCAGGGGAAACCCGAGGGAAAACGGACTTGCCGAGGGCCATACAGCTGGCAAATGGTTGCCCTACAGCACAAACCCAATCACAGTGGCAGAGGACAAGGGGCACTTCCATGGTTCTCACTAATGAATGAGCAGGAGCACAGTCAAGAGGGCTCCAGGCAGTCTGGAAAGGTGTTTCAGGGGTGTAGGTTGTAGCCGTGTTGGTCTAAAGACACGGGCAGACCAGGTTCTTTGCGTAAATCTGATATCTTTTTTTAGACCAACTCAAATAGTTGGAAAAATTCTTCTTAAAAAGCTTGCTAAGAAGAATTCCTCCAACTATTTTAATTAGTCTAGGAAGGTGTTGACACTTATCCATCACTTCAGCAACTCCTGCTTTACAGCAAGGTGTTAAAGCAGTGGTTCTCAACCTTTATTGTACCAGGACCCATTTGTAAAGATTGATGGCCAGTCCTGACCCAGTGCCCCTTATTCCTGACCCACTGCACCCCACTTCCAGGCCCCAGTGTGTGGGGCAGGGGATGAGTATGTGGGGCACAGTGGGGTGCATGTGGGGCACGGGGGGCCCCAAGCAGCCCCCTACAAGCTGGAACTCTGCCAGCCTGCAAGGGAAAAGACACTGTTTCCCCTATTTTCCTTTTTCAATCCCTTTTTAAAGTTTCTTTGTGACCCTTTCATATATTTTTGCAACCCACTTTTGGGCTGCAACCCACGGGTTGAGAAATGCTGTGGTAAAGGACACAACAGGGCAGAAGGACATGTGAGGGAGGAAAAAGCTCTTTAGGTCACTGAATACACATGCTTCCCCTTTACAGTGTGTTAGATAATCCCTGCTTAAAAACCTACCAGAGTCTGCTGGTGATGCCTGTTGATTTCATACCCCCCATAATGCAGTACAGCCGGCTCAGCCTGTATGACCGTGTTTTGTAGAAGTTTTGTATAAATCTCTGCAAAGGAAGATGATAAAGCATATGAGAAGACTGGGCTGGGTGGATAGATTTAGCAGTCATTCTACAGAATCATAGGAAAGTAAGGCTGGAAGGGACCCCAGGAGGGCATCTAAACCAACCCCCTGCTCAAGAAAAAAATCACCCCTATCTAAACCATCCTATACACAAGTAGCACAGCCAGGCTGTGTGTGTGGTATGCAGAAGACCAGGGAAGGGACAAGCAGCACCGCAGTAAATAGGACAGGAAGCAGAAAGCAGAGCAGCAGATCTAGCAAGGAGCATACATAGGGCAGGAAGCAAACAACAGAGAACAGGACAGGCAAAGGGGACTGGAATGGCACTTGGGGAGGGTGTGGATCTATTTGTGGCACACCTGCCAAAATGGCTGGCCCCATTAACTTATTCTTAAAACCACAGAAATGACCCTTAAAACTACAAGAGTGCTCCAGTCCCTGTCACCCAACAACTGTCACACAAATGCCAGGCAGTGCCCAAAATTGCAGGAACACCTCAACCTGCCACTGGTAAAGCAGGGGGACAAGGGCACCACCAATGCCCTGCTGCTGCAAGGACAACAAGTGATGGTTAAAATCCACTCAAGAGAGCAAAGGAAGATGACCATGCCCCCACTAGAGAGGAAAGGAAACCCCCAGGCACACTCCATGCCAATCTCACCTTCCTGCTACCAAATGTGGTAATTGGCCTGACCTTAGCAGGGGAGCAAGGCCCTCTAACCAGGAACATCTGGGCTTTTTAGTCCCAGTGGGAGCAACAGCACACCCAAAATCCCCAGCCCTGGCTGTAACCATCACCTGAGGCATCTGAGGAAGGCTCCTGTAGCAACAGGAAGGGGAAAAGTCTTTCCTGACTCCCAGTGGCAACCAGCAGAGCCCAGAAACCTGGGGAAAAGCAAACCCCTCCATTCTGCTCTGGAGCCTGGGGACTGCAGGTCCTTGTCTCTGTAACTCTTAAAGCAGGGGTAGGCAAAATGGGGCCCGGGGGCCTGGATGCAGCCCACCAGGCCATTCTATCCAGCCCGCAGGGTCCCTAAAAAATGTAGAAAATGAATATATATCTGCCCCTGGTTACCTGTCATCCAGCCCTCGATGGCTTGCCAAAACTCAGTAAGTGGCCCTCTGCCCCATATAATTGCCCGCCCCTGGCTTAAAGCCTGCAGGAGATACTGCAGCATACAGAAAGATACAGAGCTGCACCCTTCAGCCAAGCTGTGGTTGGTGCAGGACCAAAGTGGGAAGGTAAAGTGCAAACACATCCCCTGGCACTATACTACACTGCATCTGGTTGCCCCGGCTCTGAGAGCTGAGGATCAGCAGCATATGCCCATGTGCCTCTAGCCACAGTCTCTACAGTCAGCGCTGGGAAGGGAGAGCTGCTAAACCCCAGAATGGCATGCCCTTCAAAGGCAGCTGCATCCTTGCACATGCTCCACGGCTCTGCCCAGGCTGCCTCTCGAAGCAGAAGCGGTGGGGCCACGACTGCACAGTCCTGCCGTTCATCCCCAGAGCAGCGCGGCCTGTGTAGGAGGGAGTTACCAGCATGGTCAGGCTGTGGTGCAGGCACACAAAGAAAAAGGAAGACTGGGTCTCTGAAAATGTACTGGTAAAAGTCCCTGGTGTGCATGAGGCTTGCTTCCAGACCAGAAGGTGGTCAGAGAGCAGGTAGGACCAGGTACTCACTGGATTCCAGCAGGTGGTTGGGGACAACATTTGGTTTTCTGGGCTCCTCTACGAGGCTGTCCAAAAGGATGGCAGGGACTTTCTTAAATGGTCTTTCAGCACCAGCAAACTCTGAAGGGGCCGACTGGATCACTTCCATGCTGGCACAGAAACGCAGTCCCACATGTATCCAGATACACCACTACCTGGGATCAAGTACAAAATCTTAATACAAAATATCCTGATGACTGCATTTGTCTAATCCTTGCTTTGAACTCTTCCGTCTTTCTGTGTTTACCTGTTACCTTTTGTCTTGCATTTGAACTGTAAGCTCTCTGGGGCCAGAGGTGCCTTTATGTTCTGTGTTTGTACAAAGGGGCCCCTGATCCAAACTGAGCCTCATCAAGACTACTGTTAACACGGGTAATAAAACGGGTCACAATAGGTATAGAAATTGAAGATGCCTTATGCAGTGATGGGGCCTGACCTTGCAAATGCCTACTCACAGGAGGGGCCCCTATGAAGTCACGTGCAAGAGGGTTTCCAAGTAAACTGGCAGCCAACACTAGTGTGGCTGGTAACCGAAATGGGCAGAGATGCACGTTTGGAAAGGACGTGTTTTCTCTCCCTCCTTCTAACTTGGGGAATCTGACTGGTAGCTTTGGGCCTTGTTACATGGTAAACGTGGGCAGCTCCTGGAGCTCTTAACCCCTGGATTAACACCCGTGGTTTTAAGCACCCATTACGCAGCTCATGGTTAAGTTGCTCCAGGGCAGGATTGTCTCATGATCCGCACTACCCAGTTCCCAGTCCATTAAAGGTGTGGCCACCCCCCAAAGATGTGCTGCCCAAGTTGAAGTCCTCCAGGATGCCAGGATCTCTTGTGCCCCGGCCCATAAAGCAGGGAGAGAAGTCTGTCCCGGTTCATCCAACTCGTTGTGGTAACTCACAGCTCCAGCTCCTAGTCCTGCCCCTGCTCCCCAGGCCTCGAGTGGCAAGCCACAGCTGTGCAGGCGGGGGACAGGCAGAGAAGGTTTCTAGACTAAGGGTGCGACTGCTCCAAAGTCCTAGCACTAACACCAATAGACATTTGTGCAGCTCACAGTGGAAGGTGTAGCAAGGCCCTTTGTTTCCTGACACTTCTCCTTTCTACTTCTTTTCCTGATGGGCAAAAATGTTATCACAGAGACATGGGCCGTGTGCGTGTCTGAGCTGATGGGAGCTTGTGATCTTAGAGGTTTCCTTTCCCTCCTCTCCCAACTCAGATTTCTTTACTTTATTTTCGATCTCGGTTCCCCTTTTAACGATATCGTAAAAATCATTTTAACTACTCTGGAGCTGCGCATCCCCTCCCTAAGGCTGTGGTTGATAATACCCACAGTGGACAAATGAAGCCCATATGTAAATGCAGTGGCAGCCACTGCAGTTTCCAGATGTGACTTCATTGTGCAAAGGTCCCGGAGAAGTCCTGCCATCACACTGTGTAAGAGGTTTGACTGGCAAGTGTCTTCAAAGGGAGCCACAAAGAAAACTCGCCCTATAGCTCCAGAAGCATGGATGAACCTGGCTAAAATCCTTGCCTGAAGCCAGTTTCAAAGATGGAAACGCTTAAACATCACAGCTCCTAGGATTCTCTCTCAGCCCCATATAACTTCTCCTGATGCCTAGACTATTTCCCTGGAAGCAGACTGCACAAGCTCCCAGAAGACATCAAGCATCTGCTGCCATGGACAATGTAGTCTGAGCCAATGGAGGCAAGACGGACCTACCGCCTCCAGGGGAGATCTCCCACCTAGATACTTGTATGAGAGCTCCCCCTTTCCCCTCCATATCCTCCAGCACAGGCTAGTACAGAAAGGATCTCTGGACAAATTCACTGTCTAGACTGGTTTGTACAGAATTATTTTTCAAATACCCATGGCGTGTCAGGGGTCACTCTGACACTTCACAGTCCTTGCATGTTCTTCTTCAATGGTTAAGTATTAATCTGGGACTACAAAACTGGCATTTACAGCTTTTATTTAAACAGGATTGGGATGGCATATTTACTTAAGAAAGATAAGTGTGAATCCAGCGAGCTAAGGGGATCCTGGTTAAGCAAGCACAATTATCAGAACGCTAATTTATCTAATGACAGAAGCATAATATTAAGCAGCAAGGAAATCAGACATCACCCTCATGGAAGTATGCCCAGAAATATACCACAGCCCCTTTCCTCCCTACCTCTGGCACTGAGGGCAGGGGGGTAAAACTTGGAAGAAATGGTGGAGGAGAAAAGCAACTCTGCTGAAGCCACCCAAGTCATTTCAAATACTCCTTCAAGTAGTCTTTCCTGCTAATGCTCCTTGCGGTCCACCAGTAGATGGGACCATGTGGGCAGAGCCCCATTAAGAAAACATGCAGAAGGCCCTGGGTTGAAAGCAATTCAGTTCTGGATGGAGTACATGTGGGGGGGTTCGTGGTCCACTCTAAGTGGTGGCTTGGCTGCAAAAAAAGGTTTGATGAGCCTTGAACAGTTGTGGCTAACAGACCCAGCTCAAGCATGAGGTCAGTACTTTTAAAATGTAGAGGTCTCATAGTCAACTGCTGGTGCCAACAACCCGTGCTAATGAATCATGTTGCACGAGCTCTTTAATTCCTGGTCCTCCTCTGGCTGGAGCTAGCGGCCGTGACTCCAGTGCCTGGGCGCAGAAGACCGGAGGACAGCACCAAGGAAAAGCTCTGCTATCCAGCTGCCTATATCTGCTAATTTCCTGACCTGAGAGGAGGATCCCTGCCCTCCATTTTATACTGTGATCCCATGTCTGGTCTAGTCTACATCAGAAGCGTTTTGAGCAAAGAGTGTGGTTTCCACCCCGCCTAAGCAGGCAAAATGCTGTGGTGATTCATGGCACAGGGGTTAATGCTTCTTCCAGAACTGAATAATATTTAGCCATGAATAAGCAGAGAGTTTATAATGACGTGACACTGATTCTGGCACCAAAAATAATATTTTCTGCACTTTTCTGGATTCGGGCATTTACACAAATCAGGGTGCAAAATCTTACTGGGCAGAGGGATGGTACATTTGTACCGAGCTGGTAATAGTAACTAAACTTAAGGTACTACATTTAATGCGCTACAATTACAACACATTACCGAATGTGTAGATGTACCCACTGATACCAAGACCCATAAAAAGCAGGTGTAAGCACATGGCTACTTTCTTAACATTTGCATTGTTCACTTTTTCTTAACTTTACAAGATCGCAGTTACTATCCTCTTTGCCACTATCTTCTAGCTGGAGTAGGTTTGACAAGGAGGAGGCAGAGCCATATGAGGAAAATGTCTTTCCTAATATGTTCATACTAGTCACTGGTAACAAGAGCAAACCCCACCACTGCTTTCTACCATAAAGACACCTTATTACAGCTGAAAGCCTGACCCCAGTGCCAATGGCAAAATTCACGCAGATTGTAATGAGGCCATGATTTCACCCTGGACCTATTTAGTGTTCAGGCCCTTAGATCCTTTTGTGCCTTGTGAAGCATCAAGCACACACTGTGAGTGAACTGTAAGAATATTAAGCATCAAAGTAATTATAATTATGCACAGCCTGGGGTCTTCAAAAGCATCTGAGTGTTTTAGGAGCAACCGGCCTTGCAGTAGTCTACATTAGAAAGCCTTCATTGTAACAGCTACCCCAGCAACGGCACCGACTGGATACATACGGCTTCCACTGAACACAGTTAGCACAATTAAATCATATCCCTGAATGGCTTTGGACTGGATTGAAAAAAGGGCACTTTTGTGAACATAAACTGCATTTCCTGGAGGAGGGCGAGTCAGCTGGCGCAGCCACGTCTGTTATGGGGACGATTCTTGTCATATGCCTAAATAACAGCTATGTCAGCAAACTTTTGACAATTCCAGCCATAATCAGCCCATAGGCTAATCGCTCCATATCGTCTGATCGGTGTCACAGATTTACAGTGGCAACAGGTTTCATAGTGTCATAGGTCAGGAGGGACCTGAACAGATCATCTAGCCTGACCCCCTGCCACAGGCAGGAATGAATGCTGGGTTCACAAGACCCCAGACAGGCGATCATCCAACCTCTTCTTGAATTTGCCCAAGGTAGGGGCGAGGACCACTTCCCTGGGAAGCTGTTCCAGATTTTGGCCACCCTGACTATAAAATATTGCCTCCTGATCTCTAACCTAAACCTCTTCTCTCTCCATCCGCTTATTACCATTGTTCCTCGTCACCCCAGGTGGTGCTGGGGAGAAAAGGGCTCTTCCTATTTGCTGGTGATCTTCCCTGATGAGTTTGTAAGCAGCCACCAGGTCCCCCCTCAGCCCCCTCTTGCTGAGGCCGAACAGGTTCAGGTCCCTCCGTCTCTCCTCATAGGGCCTGTCCTGCTGCCCTCTCACCAAGCGGGTGGTCCTCCTCTGACCCCTCTCCAGGCTGGCCACATCCCTCTTGAAGTGCGGCGCCCAGTGCTGGACGCAGTACTCCAGCTACAGCCTGACCAGTGCCGCATAGAGGGGGGGCATCACCTCCCTGGACCGGCTTGAGATGCATCTTTTGATGCATGACAAGGTATGGCTGGCCTTGCTGGCTGTGGTCTGGCATTGGCGGCTCATGTTCATCGTGGAGTCAATAATGACTCCAAGATCCCTTTCCGCCTCTGTGCTTGCAAGAGGGGAGCTCCCCAGCCTGTATGTATGCTGTGGATTGCTTCTCCCAAGGTGCAGCGCCCTGCAGTTGTCTGTGCTGAACCCCATCCTATTCTCATCTGCCTACTTTTGTAGTCTGTCTAAATCCTAGTTGCAGCCTCTCTCTCCCTTCGTGTGTGCCCACCTCACCCCACATCTTAGTGTCATCAGCAAACTTGGACAGCGTGCTTTCCACCCCCTCGTCCAAGTCGCTGATGAAGATATTAAACAATGTGGGTCCGAGGACCAAGCCCTGGGGTACCCCACTGCTCACATCTCACCAGGCTGAGTACAACCCGTCCACCACTTCTCTCTGGGTGCGCCCCATCAGCCAATTTTATGCTGGTACATTTTATCAGGTATATGCTTGCATTATTTTTTTTCAATTGCCTTAAATAAAGCCTGGTTAACTTATTGTACTTTTATGTTTCGCCATTATAAACACTGTAAAGCATGCAGCCCTGAGATTTACCACCTTCTCCCAAGAACTGGGCTGGGTCCCAAACCCCGTAAGAGTCTAAGATTTTAAATCATTCAGAGCCGGAACGCTAGGGTCACACTTACTTACAAATCACAGCCTTTTACATCCACAAAATGCAAACAACAGGACTTGGAAATTGTATAACAGCTCTGCTTGGGTAGCATCTACCTGTATGGAGCTGTAAGGCTACAGTACTTAGTGGCAGATCCTTGAAAGTGTTTAATTCCAGTTGAAATCAATGGAGCTGACACACTTAGACACTTTTACAGAGCATGTGCTTAGGCATCCGATTGGCAAACGCATAGTGTTCCGCATTTTCGGTTTTTATCGATTTTTACCAATAAACAACCTGATTTTTTTTTCATTGAAGTTATTCAGTTTTTACTGATTTACACCTGTTTGTCAGTTCACTCGGTGCTGCACCACACTGCTTTCAAAATTCCTGGTATTATTTTTTTTAAATAAAAACTGAAAATGCCGGGCACTACACGATGCACAGGATTTTGCACATACACTGCTCTCCCGGGCATTCATATAGACAGGGATTCCCAGAATTTTTTAAAATAAAAATAAAAAATGCTGGACATTACATGAGGCAGACAAGGATCTTTGGGTGAAGCTGGTATCTTTTATTAGACCAACTTAAATAGTTGGAAAACAATTTTTAAGCAAACTTTCCGGTTCAAAAACCCTTCGTTAGGCTAAGGAAGTTTCAGCCTACACCCGTGGACACGACATGATGCACAGGCTTTTGCACGTGCGTTGCTCTACTGGGCATTCATATAGACAGGGAGAGATGCTACCCTGACTGGCACCTGCAAACAGGGTCCCCTGCAAATATTTATACCCAAGGAAAGCCCAGTGAAGCACTGCCCCTCCACGTCCCACTGAAATCCATGCTGCCAGCAATCCCTTGGGATCCACGGCTCAGGGCGGCAGAGCTGGTCGCACTCTGGTGTCCTGTTTGTAGCAACAGCTGAGGCCACGGTGGACTCACCTGCGCTCGGCGGGAGCCCATCTGCAGGCAACTTCAGCCCCTACCATGTGTGCGGTCTGCTCCCAGAGATACTGGCGGCTGCCATGAGCAGGGGCCGGGGGAGAGGGAGGCCCAGGACCTGCCTGCATCTGCGGCCCAGGTCCCCTGCCCTGGTTGCTAGGCGACCATCGACTCAGTCCCAAGACACAAAGCCCGGAACAGGCTGCACCATTTGCACCTGCTGTGCGGGGGGAGACACTGCAAAGTTTGGGGGTAGAAATTACAAGGGGGGGAGATGGATTTTTCCACCACCTTCTCTCATTTTTAAAATGTTACCCTCCAGGTTCAATGCAGCGGCTCCTGAAAGGATCTGAGGGGGGGGGGGGAATAAATTTAGTCTTCGACTGCACCATTAGTTTGCCAGAAAGGGGCAGGGTGGGAATATGCAGAGGAGAGGGTTTGGGTCTGAGCAGCCGAGGTGAGGCCTGTGCTGCTGTGTTTTTGGGGGGATCCTTTATGTCTTAATAATCTAAGGGGTCACAGGAGGATCAGCCCTGGGATGAGACTGGTCATCCCTGTGGCTGCAACTGGGGGATGCCCCTTGAGGCCTCTGAACTAAAACCCTTGGCATCCTCCAGGTACCCAGGTTGTAGTTAAAGAAATTGTTTTGCAAAACTCTAGTTGGTCTAATAGTAAAAGATATCACCTCTACCACGAGTCCTGATTCCCTTTGCATCCTTCAGCATTTGCTGATGAGAGTAACCCTCGGTCTTCACATAATTGAAGTCCCACAAACTGCCGGGGATTTTCTTCCACTAGACACTTTGACAAGGGGTGCATCATATGTGCAGTCAGTAATTAGCATTATTCTATATAATTCTGCTCACGTTTGTAATTGTGTGGCATGCAAAGTGCTGAGGAATGATTTGAGCAAAAATCATATGTACAAACAATGCACCAAACAATACACCAATTACACCAGACATACAAACATACACTATAGATAGGGGGGGCAAAATGCAGCCCGCAGGCCAGATGCGGCCCACCAGGCTATTCTATCTGGCCCGCAGGGCCCCTGAAAAAGTTAGAAAATTAATATTTATCTGCCCCTGGCTGCCTGTCATGCAACCCTCGATGGCTTGCCAAAACTCAGTGAGCGGCCCTCCGCCCAAAATAATTGCCCGCCCCTGCTGTAGATACAAATGACGCCATACGTACAGACAATACACCAATTCCCAAAGAAACCCTGCAGCAACCCCTGTCCACTTTAGTCACAAACTTGCTGCAGAAGTTCACATGATAAATACTGCAGTTTTCTTGTAAAAGGGAAGATTGCATTTGCAAGGCACGAACGGTTCCATCTAGGGAGCAGAATGATTTTTTTAAAAATCCCTGGAAAGAAACCAAGTGGGACTGTGGCTATTAACTTGTTCGGGGTTATACAAATGAAATCCATCTTGGAGATGCTTGATACTTGCAGATGTAATTGGATTAGATGAAAGCTTATTCCATAATAGCAATAAATCCAGATAAAAGAATCGGTCAATACTGTCATTTTTTAATTTTAAAATCATACAAAATAAAATCTTTGCTGATCTTTTCAGGCAGCCTCAGTGGGTTTCAAACTGCATTTTTATGCTGCCTGTTAGCTGCACTGGGGACACCCATTTTACAAAGAAAAGGCCTGATTTTGTCTGCTGTTAAGCAGGTTGGTAACCTCATCGCCTTCCATAAGAAGATTACTTGCTCTGGGTGAAATTGCAGATGGCGAGATGTATAAGTCCTTCCTAGGTCCTGTTTTGAGGGCTTGATGTATTGGCCTTGTTCTTCTATGCAAAAATCAGTGTGACTTCGTGGCTGCATCTACACCAGACGCTGCCTGCGCAGTAGCTCGCTACTGGCGTTGCGTGGCATGAATCGTGACGCGACACTCCTGCGCAGCAGTAACGAACTACTGCATAGTCAACATCACCAGGAAGCCATGTGGGGATGTGCAGTAACGCCAGTGACTGTGTAGTCATTCAGGCCTTGGGTACAGGTGTAGATGCAGCCAGCGTTAATTAGACTTTCCGCTGTCAGGCCCCCGAAGGGACTCATCACATACTTTTCATGATGACTACCTTTGGATTGTTTATTACTTACATTACAGAGCTCCTGAAGGACTCAGTTAGGACCGAGGCCCATGTTTTAGGCCACATAACACTCACCGTATAACCCTTTTAGGACGTCATTTGGCTCAGACAAGGAAATGGCAATTTTGCTTTCAGGCAGGATCAATTTCATGTTCTCTGTACATTTGAGAGACGCTACAATATTTGGTAGCATGTGCTATTGAAGAATACTATTTCTCTGAAAACAACGTGTTGCACTGGAAGTATAAATGTATAAGAAAACTATTTTCCCTGATAAGCCCTTAACAAAGGGTTTGGTGGTTTTTTTGCTGGGAAGAGGTAAGGAGAGGTGTGTGCTCTGTATGTTTAGCTTTTGTTGACTTAAGAATATCCCTAGAAAATTTAATTACAAGATCAAAGCAAAGAAAATTCCCTTCTACACACCCCGCATATCCTTACCCTTCAAGAAGGAGTTTTCTCTGTCAGCCCCTTGAAACACAAACAAGGTTGTCTAAGCTTCTCCTGGTTATCGCCGATACATTTGTTACCCTCTCTTAAACAAAGGGATGAGGATAATGACCATTGACATAAATAATGACATGCTGTGTTATTGAAGGTA
Source organism: Crocodylus siamensis (assembly GCF_052110815.1). Classification (NCBI taxonomy): domain Eukaryota; kingdom Metazoa; phylum Chordata; order Crocodylia; family Crocodylidae; genus Crocodylus; species Crocodylus siamensis. Next base: position 236,109,577 of record NC_143398.1, on the reverse strand, counting down.
CTGTTGTAGCTTTAAACTCTATATTTAGTAGGGGCCCAGTCTTACAAGTCCTCTGGACTTGGAACTTGCTCTAAAGGCAATGGATGTTCCAGACAACGAATACCAGACTATTTTAGTTTACTTATTCCCATTATATGCTATCTAAAATGCAATTGTTATTCAAATGTTTTGTGGTGGTCCAACTTGCTTTTCAGTCAGCAGATATTTTTCTTGTCAGTTAAATGCACATCTGGAACAAGTCACTTAGATATCTGCACCATTGTTTGTAAAATCTCTTAAAGATGCTATATATGGAAGGAAGAAAATGTTTCCAAAGTCTTTTTTGTCATACTCACAAGTTAAATAATTCTGTCCTATTAAATATAGGGAAGATTTAAAAAAAAAAAAAGGAAGATAGAGCTTAAATCTCAACTCAAGCAAGAGATTTGAAAGAATTTTAATAAATTCTCATAAATATCTACTTGCATTAATTTATTTCTTATTGTTAGTAAAATAAAAGTGCAAGCAATTAAAAATGGATCATGTTCATATTCTATATATTGACATTAAATCATCTGCATTTAGGAGAAAATTTTGTCTAAAAAATTATGTTTATCCCTCTAATTTTTATGCTTATCTTGAAGGTAAGAAAGCCATGGCTCTTTTGGACTTCAGAGTTGTCAAGATCCTCAGGTGAACTGACTAAATCTCCAATAGCCATTAACTGCATATGGTCTGTGAAGCATAACAAAATAGTTTTATCCAGGAGAAAGCAGTGTTACATCCATTCATTCATGTACATAAGCATGTGTGTACATACACATATGCACATATGCACATGCCACTCAGTTGAATTGCAATAAGCAAAGCAGAAAAAAATCATTGATAAAAATTACCTTACATTTTTATAGAAGAATCTGAAGTGTTTTGCATATTTTCAGTGCAAGGGCACAGCTTTACAGGATGGCAAATGCACACTCAGGGATACAGGATATTCAAAAGCTGACAGAGAAATATTTACCTATAGATTATTAATGAGTGAATCTCAATTTAGAGAGTGATATTGCTGTAGGATAAAATAATATCAAGTTTTTTTGGATAACATAGTGCAGGTTCTTCCTTACCCCATATGACAGGAACAACAACTAGCCCATTGTCATTAACAGTAGGTAACATTTCCTGTTGGTTAAGAGGCTGTAAGACAAAGGGAACGTGGTCCAGTGATCAAGGCACTAGGTTGTGATCTAGAACACTTGGGCTCAAGCCTGTTCTCTACCACAGACTTCCTGCGTCAGCTTGGCTATGTCCCAAACTAAATTGTAGCCTTTTCCAGTAGTTAAATTTATTCTCCAGAAGCCTTTTTCTTTCACGTAGGCCAGTGAGTCTCTAACAAGGTGCCATGGTACTCTGAAGTTCTGCAGGATCCTCTGAAGGGTGCCCTGAGGTGTGAGGAAATGAGTGCTGGCTCAAGCTAGACCCTGCTTGGCTGCTCGCCTACTCCCAGCTGCCTGGGCCCTGTAAGCACATGCTTGTCCCTGCCTAACTGCTTCTCTCCTCACTTGTACCACCACGCTGCTTGGCCCCTGTGAAAGGAGGTAAGCACTAAGCAGTGTAATAAGTTAGTTTTTGAAATGAGACACCACTCAATTCACAGAAGTCATGGAGGGGATCTTTAATCTAAAAAGGTTGAAAACCTTTGACTTAGACACAGAATCAATAGTAAGCAGTGCAGTGCTCTGTAAAGCCACAACAGACAGAGCAGATCCTCAGTCTGCCCAACCTTTCACTACCATGTTAATAGAAGTTCTGTTGTTTTGCAGAATGAGTGTGTTAGAGGGCCATGGGATGATGAACAGAAGAGGTGTTGCCTTTGTGGAAGTGTTTTTGGCACTGAAAGAATCCTCAGTTCTAGGGTTTAATTGCAAAAATCCCACTCTAAATTTGTTTAGGCGCACAGATTAGCAGGGCAATGAGTACATTTACTTGGGAGAGACACTTCAGGCATTTAGAAACAGATTAACAAACGGGAACACGTTATAACAATTAAGGTATTATAATATTAGTCCACAGGAACCTCATCAAAGGCATGCATGTACATCTCTATCTCTTTGTACAGACGTATTTGGGTCCATATATATCAGCCTCCCTTTCTCCACAAAATCCACGTATCTGAACATAATGTATGTTTGGAAAGGTGCTTTATAAAGATATAACAGAGTTGTGCTTTAGGGGTGGCTGCGATGCCCCTGGAGCCCCCTCAGTCCTTAGCAACTTTACTCTTTTTTGGACAATCTCCCTCTCCCCTTCCCCTCGACTGCCACGCCTTGATGTATTTATCTTTTAGAAAAAGGAAAGCTGCCTCAGGGACTCCCAAGCCTGGTCTCACACTCCTGAACACAGGTTTCTGTGCTTATTGCTTTAAGGGCTAATTGTATGGGCTCTATCCTCCCAGTACTTACATCCATGCCTTGCAGATGTCACACATACTAATTGATCATAACTGCCCCTACGGACTACAGGCTTCTGGTTCTATTCATCCTCACACCAGCCCCTCTCTGGGATACAGGCCCCCTCAGTCTCCAGCTGTGGCCCTTCTGGCCATCGGTCCTTCTCCTTAGACCCTGGCCTTGCTCCTAAGCCAGTTGAGACCCATAGGTTCTTTGGCCCCACTAGCCTCCACCTATGGCCCTCCTTGACCTTCAGCGCTCCCTGAGCCCTGGCACCTCTCCTAGGTCAATAAGACCCATGGAACCCCTGGCCCTATCTGTTCCCTAGGCCACCCTCTGCTCCTCTTCTGAGCCCCCTAGCCCCTGCTCTCTCTCTAGGACCTTGGCCCTGCTCCCTCTCTGGCTCCTCGTTCCTGAGCCAGCTGGGATCACCGCACCTTTCCCTAGTCCCTTCCACAAACCACCAGAGTTGTTTCCCCACTCAAATTTTGCCCAGCAGCTCCTCTCTTTGCAGCTCTTAGGGCTAGACTGCCTGCCTAGCTCTAGCTCTGTGCTTATATCCTGATAGCCCAGCCCCTGTAGGCAATATAACTACTAATTTCCCCTTGGCACACTTGCAGGCTGCTTTTCAGGCAACCTGCCTTCTCATAAAGTAGCAGGAGCACCAAGCCTACTGCTGTAAAGTGTTCTTGACATAAGATCATATGAAAGTAAGGTTGAAAGGGACCTCATTTAGTCCAACTCTCTGCTCAAGGCAGGATCATTCCTCACTAAACCAGCTCAGCCAAGTGTCTGTCTAACCTGCTCTTGAAAACTTCCAGGGATGAAAATTCTACTCAGTGAAAAAGTGAGATTAGAGGAGAAGTTCATCAACCAAAATGATAATCAGCTGTCATGGCCAGGTTAAAGAAAGTCCCGATAAATAAAAGAGACAATTTAAAAAAATGATCCAAGTAAGTATTTTTATTGAGCTTATTATTCTAGTGTCTGATCATTTAATACAATGTATTGGTCTGGATTGGCAAACCCTTACACAGTGAGTAATCTCACAAACTTCCATAGGTTTATTAGAATAAGTGTTTGATGGATCAGGGTTTAGATAAGTGGTTCTAGCATTTCATTTCTCACATTTATATTCTAAGTGTGAGATTTAAAATGTCCTACGTGGTTGTCAAACTGTACTGGAGGGATTACAAACAGTTGGATTATTTAGCATGGGAAGGAGAAATATGAGGTTTGGATTGATGCATTCAAGAAAATTAAGGGTGTTCAGGTTAAAATTTGTTGGTGCTTGACGTGGAAAGATTCCAGAAGTCTGAGTTCAAAGGTCTTTCTTTTGCTTATTTTGCTTATAAAGCCTTAATTCAAAGTTCATTTGTGACTGTGTGGACACATTCCAATGATTTATGGACAGTACAGATTAAAACAAATTCAGAAAAATCCATCGGGACCCAATAAAACGAATAAATTAGGCTGAAAGGAAGGTAAATGCTACAGAGTATGTCCAGACGTTACACTTAGATTGACCTAATTGGGTGGGATGATCTAAATTCTCATCTGTGCGTACATTCGGGAAGGTTAGATCAGGGAAAAATGGGTTAGCTCTACCTATCTAATGTCTGTACACATTTGGAGTACAGCCCCTGGGCTGGGAAAGCCCAGCCACTTGCCCCAGGTCTTGGGATAAACTTTTTCTACCCCACTCCCCACCATGACCAGGCTATTTTTAGCCCCCAACTCCCCTCCCCTGACAGATTACTCCCCTGTGGACCCACTAGACCCCCCCCACCGATGGACTCACCATGCCCTCCTCAATCCTGCCAAACTCCCTCCCCTCACCCCAACTTACTTAGATCAGGTTCCTGGGGCAGCTCCCAGCACCAGTGAATGTCTGCACAAACAGGACCCGATCTATGATCATGCGGCTTGCTTTAAGCCATATGATCGTAGACAGGGACCCAAGAACATCTTCGCATGCCCATAGTGAAGGAATAACAGCTGGCTGTGATATAATGTAGCTATGTCTACAAGAAAAGGTGCTTCCTGACCCTTTTTGTAGGCATTTCTAATTAAAAAAATTTATGTCCTTAATCAAAAATGTCTCAAGTTTTTTCTCCATGTGCTGCATCTATAACGTTTAGTTAAATTCTGTTAAATTGTAAAACAAGCACTAGTTTTTAGCAACTGAGAGCTCTTTCCACATCTCATTTTCCATCCGGATGACTCCAAAGCTTCTTTCTAGAGGATCAGACCGGGCAAAACTTTATGGCTAAACCCAGAAAAAATGTAGACATTTAACAACCACTTCAGGTAGCTGTGTCCAAAATATGGATCCTCAAACTCCAGCTCAGCTGCTGAAGATGCCTAAGGCTTGTAAAGGGCTAGCACTGCTATGCACGTGTCTAAATCCAAATCTGAGGTCCTCAAAACCCCACTTAGATGTCAGTTAACCCTAAAGGTGCTTAAACTCCCTGAGGACCTACTTTTTCACTAGGAAGTTTCCTGCATGCCTAGATGTCTGCTTCTGGGCATGGCCGTAACCATCCATGTCTTCACAACATTGAGGAGCTAGATAGAAACTTAGCTTGTAGCTGACCCCGTCAGACAATCGAGACATTTCTGTGCAGATCTCGTCTATACACATGAAGACATTTTGCTTAAGAACAATAGTTTGTACTTTCTTGAAAAATGAGGTAGTAAGTATGCTCAGCAATGCAGTTTCCTAGTGACTACTTAACGGTATCTGTAGAGTCTCATGCACTGAAATGAATGCAGCATTTTTATTTCACTGTTTGCTTTTTGGTAGGAATGGGACAATCTGCTTTTCACCCAGAAGTACAGCATGGCTTTGTAAGTGGTGATGACTGGAAATGTGGAAAGCTGTAAAATCATATAGAACTGCCATGGGTGGAGCCCAGGGAACTTTTAGATTCCTCCTCTTGAGGGGTGTGAATAGCAGATCATATTCCAGCCCGTCCTCTGGAGCCTGCCTCTGCCCTAAGCTGGTTTTAATATGGTTTGCTCCCTGCTTGGTAGGTGGCAGCCGCTGGTTCTTCTACAGAAACTCTACCAGTCTACTGACTCCGTGCACTAATCGGTCCTGCACTCTCTGGAAGTGCGTGTGCACAGCTACTAGTAGCAGAGAGACAGCTCAGTCAGCCTGAATCACAGTTCCCAGGAGAGCACTTATGCATCCCCCATGCGAACAACTAGTTCCCTTTGATAGATTGACTTTGCCACCACAAGGCTGACACTCACCCGGGAGCCCCGCTTGTTCCCTTATCATGAAGCATGAGGAATGGTCATTCCTCACCGACACGCGGTGATAGCAGTGAATAATATCGGAGAGGGGAGGAGGACAATACTAGGAACATGCTCAACAGAGGTGCTTGTTGTTCTTGGGACAGAATCCTGCTGCAGAGAAGGAGGCGAGCCTGGGGGGGCTGCTGTCATCGCTGATGCTGGTGAGAGCTCGGCAGTGGTAGAAGAACGTCGCTCAGGATGATAAAAGCTGATTCTCGCCAGAAGCCCAGAAAGGAATGGAGCAGAGAGAAAGGAACTGAGGAGCTGGGAAAGCCACAGTGACGAGCACATGAACTTCAGGCTGACCTTGGATGCACAAGGGATGAAGGAGACGGACAGGGACTGACTATGTGGAGCATCCTGGCGATAATTTTCTGGTTTTCCACTCTAATTGTAAGTATTTACACCTATTTCTTTTGTAACTCCTGAAATCACTGGTAGTATAAATTCCTTGGGGCGGTGTCATCTAATGGAGGGACCAGCAGATGAGAAGTGCAAGGTCCGGGTCTTGGCTCATGCTTGACTCATCATATGACCATGAGAAGACACCAGGCCTCAGTTTCCCTATCTAATAAAATGAGGTTGATAATATCCATTATTGTATTGGACCAAGGTGCATTTCCGCAGAGCTCTACTGATTTACACCAATTGAAAACCCAAGGCGTAAATCTTAAAACAGAAGCTGCCTGACTTAAACTCAGCTTTTAAAAAAAATATGCATTTAATGCTGGAATAAGCTTCACAGAATAGATTCTGGCTGCCTACCTTCAGCTTCAAAAAACCAGTGGGATTTTGAATGCAATACATCATTTGCAATATGTCATTTGTTCTCTGTTACCGTTGGGTCTCAGATGATTACAGGGGGCTGATCACATCAAGCTAGCCAGCCTATACCACCTTTTTAAATGAGTATATCATCCATGGTTGAGTATGCTCAGCTGGGGTGAGCCAGGTAGGAATAGGGCTAAATTCCCTGCAGAAGATGAGTTCATTTATCTCATCAAGGAATCTGGCCCATTGTTTCTGGAGATGTCTGAGCACCACTTACACCTTCCATTTTCCTGGTGAATGAGGGTCACTAAGGTTTTGCTTTTCTATCAGATTCCAGTGGAATAACCCTGAACACCATTTCCATGTAGCCCCATTCCTTCTCGTATCTGCTTTCTGGTTCATAGGTAGTAGCACTGGGGGTCTCTAGCTTAATTTATTCAGAACCCCCAAACCACCCACTTTTTTTCTGAGATTTTAAAACCAACCACATCTATTTCCCCTAATTCCTTGTCCCAGAATGCATCTTTTTTTGCAGCTCCCTCCACCCATAAAACAAAGAAAACAAAACTAGCTTCAAGTTCAGTGTGTTAGAGGTGGCCAATGGTGCCATGTACATTCAGTAGGTATGGACGCACCCAAATCCTTCTCTAGGTTATGAAGATAGATAAAATGCATATTTCATTGTTATGGAAAACCTCATGAATTGCTGATTTCTGTAAATTCACTCCCTTGGATATTCTAAATAGTTATATATGGAGCATTTTCTATATGATTAGAACAAGTAGCATTTTAAAAATAAAAAATATAGACAATATAGGAATTTTCTGTCATCCAAACATGAACAGTGTAAGTGCTTGGATGCAGGAGGAGTTTTAGATCAATGGAATTAGGAAAGAGATGGAGAAATTCTGGAATAAATAGAGACAGTTTTGAATGAAAAGTTCATCTTCAGTCAATGCTACTCTGCATTTTAAATTAAGAAAGTGACTTTTTTTCCCCCAACCAACAAAACGTGGCAGGACATCCACAAGGAAATTAAAATTGTATTGGCTCAAAGTCACTGGGTACAGGGAATTTAGAGCCAGGCTTTCTACTTTGAAATTATATAATGGGGAAGCTGCAATGATCAGAATGTTAAAACATTATCAGTTTATAGTCATTGATCTTAGTGCCTTACTGGGGGTGTTCAGCAAATGCTAGAACTGGATCCATCGTGGGTATTTATCCTTTGCTCCTTCTTCACTGGTCGTCAAAGACTGCGGGGTCCAGTTCAACAGGAACATCTTGAGATTTGGAAACCGTGTTTGTAAACCAGCAATTAAATTCTTGATACATCATCTGATGCCGTGCGATACCGTGCTACCCATATATGTATGTGCTTTTACTGAAGTTAGCGGCACAACTCACAGAAGTAAGAGGGGCATGATTTATCTCTAACAAGCTATCATGTAAAGACGACAACTTGTTCATATATGAACAACACACACTGTTTAGAGAATAACATATTGATGCAAATTGTATACCTAATAAATTGATTAATTGAAACATGTTAAAAGCAGGCTGTCCTATTCTAGCAACAGGAAAACAGCGTAAAGACATATTAAAAAATTTTCTAAAATAAAAACTTATAGGACTTAATGGAAATGATACCCAGGGGTGATGCATAGTTTGAAGAAAAAATGTTGCTGTCTTTGAAAATTATTGTCATCTCAATCACTATTTACTTTCTGAGTCTGCTGTCTGGCACCTTGAATAATCAATACCTACTCCAGAGAATTCCAGCTTATTTTCATTAATTGCTTAAAAGGTCTTGATCACAACTTTATTAAAATCTCTTTCGATTCATGTTTTCCACTGAACTAAGGTACTTTTTCACAAATACACCAAACAGGACGATCGTGCTGGTGTTGCCAACAACTGGAAACGTACAGAATTCCTGTAATAACTTTAATTTATATGCAGCAAAACATTTATAAAAACCATATCACATAACAAAGTTCAGAAATGATCAACTCCAGTATTTAACTAATTGAAAATATGAAAAGTAGTTAGGTTTCTTTATATCTTTAAGTCATTTAGATACTCAACAGACAGGATCTCCTTTTTTCAAGACTTTTGTTATAGATATAATTGTTTTAAAAACCCTGATTTCATGAAGCTATTATTTCTCTGATGTGAATATTCTTTGCATGGGCCATTACAAGAAGTTTCTTTTACTGTACACAAAAGAAGGACTTTTCATTTCATTTCATTATTGCATGATACATTGCCAATAACCCATTAAAAGGAGCCAACTTTTTCCAAAATAAAAAGTCCAGGGGTATTTTTGGGGTAAAACCTTGGCATCAGTGAAATCAGTGTTAGTTTGGTCATTGACTTCAGTTGGGCCGGAATTTCGTTCTGGTTTCTTTTAACAGCTAGCCCTAAAGATCATTAACAGGCCAACTGTATGAGATAATAATTCGCTGTTACAAGGCTCCTGGGGTCCGTTAATGTTTTAATGTAACCTGAAAGAGGCCAGAGGCGTACATGATTAAAGGGACACTAACAACTTGTATGTGGGCTTTTTAAAGACAGACTCATTTACTAAATAATCAGGTTTGATCCTTTTTAAATAAATCCTTTCACATCTGATAAAATAAACCCATTGTTTATAAAAGCTTATGCTATCCAACTCTGATGTAGTTAGTTCATAAAGGTGAACATCCACCCTGCCATCTGTCTTTTTTAAATAGTTTGCTGTCTTTTTTTTTTAAATTGGAAAAAGGGTTGGTTTTTTTTCCCATTGCTCCTTTAGAATATCTAGAGATCTTTTTAGCAAGGGAAATACTGACTAACTGATTATAAGGGGAAGATGAAATAGATTACACAAAGTGTTGCCATCTATACAAAAGTGGACTGAAAAAAATGAAGACTAATATTCTTCCCTCTGCAAACAACAGTGGAGAAGCAGCAATTCTGCTATAAGCTAGGGATGAGACTGTTCAACCTTTCTCTCAGCTCTAGCAAACATAGGTGTTGCCAATAACTAAAGTAGCAGGAACATTTTCACACCACTATGCACTTCTGAATGGGCCAGCTCGCTATTAATTGTATTGTTTGAGAGAGGAGATACTGTGGGATCAGTCCAGCTGACCTCATCCACTTTCTGGGAGCTTTTCCTCTGTTTCCACAAAGCTGGGGCCCAATCAGCATCTACTGGGAATTGTGTGCGGATGGCCTTAATTGCTGGTTTTTGCACATTGTTTGGTTCCCTAGCTACATGATTTTTGAGTAAACAGTACAAACTACGCATTTAATTGCTGTCTCAGGGCTGACATTTTTACCATGCCTTGCGGGGACAAATGCTGATTAACTTGGGGCACATTCTGACATTAGTGTTTTGAAATGCTCAGCAGCAGTTCTCTTTTCACTTCTTCCCAGGTAGCCTCAATGGTTTGCAGCCAAATTTCTCAATGAAGCAGGGCAATATAGTCTTGGACCAGATTTTAGGGGTGCAACTGTGAGAAAATGTAGGAAGTGACATGCTGGCTCGGAGAATTCATAGATTTCATAGATGTCATAGACATTAGGGCTGGAAGGGACCTCGGGAGATCATCGAGTCCAGCCCCCCACCAAAGGGCAGGAAGTCAGCTGGGGTCATAGGATCCCAGCAAGATAAGCATCCAATTTACTCTTGAAGGTGTTCAATGTAGGTGCTTGAACCACCTCCGCCATTCTGTGTTTTAGTGTTGTGAAGGGCCAAAATCGGGTCTAATAGGAAAGAAATTGGTTCATAATCCCACATGGAGAAGAACGATAGGTGCAGTCTTGATCACACTGTGCACGTAAATTGTAATTTGCTGTTCTGTTTGGTTATGTATACAGTGGGCACATCTACATGTGCAATATGCATGTAGCAATAAACTCCAGTGGAGCAGCCTCAACTAGTAGGGAGGTCGGGTGATGGTGGTGGTGGGGGCAAGTGTGTGTGGGGGGTCGGCCTACCACCTGGAGCTGCTCCGACCAGCTCATTGTGCTGCAGAATTGCTGGCTGGGGCACAAGGGTCTTCCAGCGCCAGGCTAGCTAGCACCCTCGTGCCCCAGCCAGCCCTGTCTACACTTGTGTCGGGCAGTACTGATCTACAGCAGAGTGAATTAGCATACTGCAGCTTACTAGAGTTGCATATGTAGATGGTGATGCTTTATTGCAAAGCTAATTAGTCAGCTTCTCAGTTAAGTGTTTTGTTTAGATGCACCCAGTTATAATAGATAGCATGCAGAGATCAATTAAATACTTTGTTACATGTTGGATTTCAAGACAATGTTATGATCAAATAAGGAGACTGCACAGAAAATGCTAGCTTGGGAAGAGTAAACATTGTGCCGGTGGCAAATGTTTGAAGAGTGATTTAACTGCTTTTAAAAATTTCCAGATCAAAGCTATCCCCCCTGTATGCGACCTCCTCAATGTCCTGCGTAAGGAAGAAGAGCTGTGTGTTGAGGCTCTGGCCCAGGAAGGAAAGAACAGAAGATCTGAAAATAATCAGTTCATGAACTCAGGTAAAAAGTGTGGGTTTATGGGGAAAGCATCCTGTTCTCAGGTCCACACTGTGGATGTGAGGTCTCCAACTTCCTCCTCTCCACTCCTTAGATGTCTGTGTGGGAGCAAAATTGTAATAAAAAACCATTGTGTTACCCTCAGAACAAAATTCTGCCCTTGCTATGGCTACAGACAAGTTTGACAAAGTCCCATGTACCTTCCAAACACAGGCCCCAACAATTGGATGAAATCATTCACAATATTCAATGTATTCTGAGTGGCAACTGAAGACAAATTAAGCCAAATACACCAAATCCTGACATATGGAGAATACTTAAGAGTCTCACCAAGTACAGCATTTTTCAGTGCCGATCCAGAAAGTGCACAGTAGGGTTTTTACCTTCAGAAAAAATTACATAAACAGGCAGTCAACACCCTAAGTACATGTAGACAGGAGATCCCTGCTAGCTCCTTCCTCATACAACCACCTGTCAAGTTAATAGTGTTTTCTGTTCAGAGCAGATTTATGACCATACGTAGCACATTGGGGTCCCAGGGACGGCTGTGATGCCCTCTGGTGCCTCCACGACCATGCCCCCCTAGGGTGCCTTCCCTTCTCACCTGCCATGCCTTGATGGAATAGTAAGTAGGGAGGCTGCCCACGGGTGGCCCCCATCCAGCTTGCCCCTCGCCAGGCCTCTCTGGCCAACTGTGCCATGCAGGATACCTACAGCCTTAAGAGCGAATTGTGTGGCTCTAAACCCTCCCCTACACCATGCCCCAAGTCTCGCGGGTGTTACTGTAATGATGTTTGGCCCTCCTTGGACACCAGTCCCCTGGCCCCTGTCTGGCCCTGTGGCCTTACACTCTGCCCACTCTGGGCTCAACAGCTGCTCGTGCCTTGAGCCTGCCCCTGGCAGGGCTCAAAACAATCATGTGCCCCTTGTGGACCTCCATATGCCACCCCTTACAGTCCCTAACACAAACCACCGGTGTAACTATAACATAATCTATAACCTCCCAGGCTATAACTTCAATATAATGGGGAAGCACCTGTCTGGCCCCGTAAGCTCCCTGAGCCACACTGTTCCCACAGGCAGCATAGCACTTAGCTTGGCGTCCCCGGGTAGCTCTCCTAGACAGGAGCTCTTTCCTCTGCAGCTGCCAGGGAGAGGCTACTTGATCAACTCAGGTCCTGGGCTTATATAGCTCCAGCCTGACCCACTTCCTGTCATGTGAGCCTCTCATTACCTCCCCTGGCTCACCTGCCAGCAGCCTCACAGGTTGCTGGCTCCCTCAAAGGAGCAGGTACACCCCAGTGCCTTGTTACAGCATGTAAAAGAGTCCTTTGGCTTTGGAGTGTCTTCTGGCATGAAGTCATTCATCATATATCATTCAAGCAATATACCTAGCACAGCCATGGCTGTGCTAATGATAAATAATAATAAGAAATAATAAATGATTATTTATGCTTGTCTATGAATAGCATTAATTCTGCCCAACCTGTGCCTAGAAAAGCATCTTACGGAACATGCTGGGTGCAGGAACTATATTTGTGTGTGTACAGCCACACAAATGAGGGTAGGGTCTCTGCTACTCATAATGCTTCATGGACTGAAGTATTCTTGGGTAGTTGCCTAAAGAGAGATGGCCTTTGAGGTAGGATATCCCTTGCCCATTGGAAATCCAGGGTGTTGCACTTAGAAGCCGAATTTTTAACCGAGTGCTTTATGAATTGACACAACACTGGGTTAATGAATAGCAGAAAGGCTTGCTTTAATAACTACCAACAAGTTACAAAGCTAAATGACAGAAAAAGACTCTTTCCCAATATAAAATGAGCTATTAGTCCTTGTGCAGAGAGAACTTTCTCCAATGCAGGCAGGACGCAGTTCTTGCGTCGCCTCATTGTGTGGATCCTTCACTTGCGGCTGGGTGGCAGGATGGCTTCTTGATCTTTCCTGGACTGTACAGACACCTTGCTGGCAGTTCTGTCTTGCTTTTTTATGCTGTATTAATTGCATAGCTTCAAAGCATTCCTTCTTGATAGCTGGTTAATCAAACGCTGAACAAAACAGGCAAGGACGGAATTAAAGTATTACAATTGTACCCTGTTTGTGTGTTGGTGAAGTGTGCAAGCTGATGTAGGAATCAAATGGGATGGGTAGTGATCACAGAATATTATTTGTCAGTAGTTACTTTAACAATGGAACCTAATAAATGCTGTATCAAATGTCTCAGGGAGATAGTGAAGATCAGAGACCGGTGGATACAATAGGTGTGAGTTTTAGGAGAATACACACTGGTTTAGCATAATAAACATTTAGAGACTGACTGCCTATTTTGAGAAATATGCCTTAATAAATGCAAATGTGAGGCCGTGAGGATCAGACGATAGGTGTGAGCTAGGTTAGATCCAGTCATGTAGACTGATTTAGCATAAAACTGTAGACAGGTATTGGATGTTTGCTTTGGGAAACAGGTCGTAATCAAAGGGGGAATGTGTTAACCAGGATATATTTACAGTCATGTTTTCAGTGCACCTTGGCTTTTCTTTTCTCTTATTTTGCATTGAAGTGGATATTTTAGTTCTTTTGTTTTCTCTAGTGCCACTTAGCTCAGTTGAGATGTAGGTTGAGTTTGTAGGTTGAGATTGTAGGTTTCTCCCCAACCCACTTGGCTTTCTGGCTTGCTCTGAGTCTTGTTACATTTATGCAATGAGTGCGTTAGGTCTCTGTCAATACTTTTAATCATCACTTCTCTGGTGTGGTAGAAGGTTGAGGACTGTTATTGTGACTGTTATTACCTTATGGCATGGGTCTGGTATTGGGTGCTGCAAGGCTCCACTCTCTCTTATACCTAATAGGTTGCAAGCCATTAGCAGAGTTCGATTTTCTTGTGGCAGTCTTGTTACCACAACCTAGTCTTGCTCCAGCCCTGGTCTTACATTTTTGTGCAAGACACACTGTCCAAGCTTTCACAGTTTTCATATGCAGCACAGGGAAATTTAAATATAGATGTTCAGAAGCACGATCAACTGTAGAAAGCCTGCAGTTTTGGGTGCCTCCATGTGTGAGGTGCAAAGGTCTGATTTGCACCATTGAGCAGGTGTGATGAGCCGGTCCCATGATGAGGCTCCTGCCATTTGGGTTCAAATCTTACCACGATGCTTTGTAAGAACTCGGTGCCAATATATTCACGCCCTAAATCAGATATAGCCTCATGACTGAGCACAAAGATCTTGTTTGCTGTTTGGTTGGTGTCTTATGTGAATAATGCGGGTACCTTTCATTTCAGTGAATTTAACCTAACTGTAGAATCATCACATCATAGAAAAAGAAGGTTAGGAGGTCAGAGCCCAGATAGGAGGCCACCTAGTCTAATCCCGGACTCAAGGCAGGACCATCCAGATCTACATCATTCTGGACAAGCGATTCTGTAACCTGACCTTACAAGTTCCCCTACGAAGGAGGTTGCAAAGCCTCTCCTGGTAAACTTGGATCCAACTTGGAAAACTGCTTTCCTGACCCATTTCTGGTCATCACTAGCAATTTCCACGTGGGTCTTGCTCTAAGAAAAGCACCTGGGAAGAAACCAGTTAAAATGAGAGTACTTTCAAACCTTGCCATTACTTTTTGCAGTAAAAATCAAAATAAATCTGTTCCCCATGCCCAATATTCCTGTGATAGGAATTCACAATTGCTCTTCTGGGAGTGGCAATGGAAACCCAGACAAATGAGGAGGGAGGGAAGGTGGGGGAGGAGGGCTGAATTCATGGTTGAACAAAGAGCAGTATTTTCTGCCTCCTGGTCTTGATTTAATGATGGGTCGTTGTTAGGTTGGTTTCTTATGTAAATAAAGTCGTGGCCTTTCCTTCCAGGAAAGTTAATTTAAGTTATGTCAGCAAAGAGTGAAATTGGAGGAACCTGCTGGTATTAGTAGCTCCAGGCTTTTGTTCTCTGCATCTTTTATGCTTGATATCTGCATGTGGGGAGAAATGCTCTTGGTGACGTCTGTCATCTGGGGAAGAGCGGAACAAAGCTCTGGACATCCTGGCCGCATCCCCGTGAGCGGGAACGTGCGGTTTGCAGCATCTCAAAGCCCTTTGAGGCACTGCAAAATGCACGCTACACTCGTGATTCTGCTCACCACACTGCATATTTGCAGCGCAGCGCAAAATTAGATACTGGGAAATCCCGGTATCTAAAAAACCCACACCAAAAAAAAAAGTGTGGCTGCAGCATGTGCTGCCTGAAATTGGAGCCTGGCTGGCCAGAGCCACGCTCCGGCTGCCAGCCAGGCTCTGTGTGCCTGGATTGCTGTTGCTGCAGCCCCCAGGACCCCAGGTGAGGCTGCTGGGGCCAGTCTGGGTACTGGCCCCAGCCTTCCTTACCCCACCCAGGGAAATTTGCTACGTACCAGAGTGCACGTGCAGAGTGCACATGCCCAGGGAAAACTAGCAGCGGCTCAGATATGTATCGCTGTTAATTGTCCCTGGGGAAATGCATGTTCCCACTCGTGGGGACATGCCCCCTGTGGGTGTGTTACGAGTAAATGTGCTTGGAAGAAGAAGGCACTTACAGAGTGGGGGACAGGGGGCTTCCCAGCAGCACCCCATCCCCCCTGCCAAAGCTCGCTCCAGTGGTAGGAGGGGAGCAGTTCTGTATGTGGCAGGTTCCCCTTCTTGTGCTGACCAAAGTCTACATTCAAAAAGCCCCCCAAAACAGGATTAGTTAGTGGTGAATCAGGCACAAAATATCAAAGCAGAAGGGTGTCTGATCTAACTTACGCTGTAAATAAAAGGAGCCCTTGGTATTTTTCCATTGCCTTGAAAATACCAATTGTTTGCAAGAGATGGGAAGTTATATTCAAATAAGCTTTGATCCAGCAGTGCTCTTCTATTTTTGGCATGTTCCTTGCTTGAAATGTGCTCAGCGAAGGAGAATAGCTGGAGGTTGCCAGCAAACTGGGATCTCTATTCCTTTTGACATAATGGAGAGCAGCCTAGGGACTGCTCTTATTTATGCCAGCTGCCTACCATCCCCAAGAAACCAAGGACATTTCAAGAATTGGCAGAGCGCAGCTGGGCTCTGGCCCCATCCTGACATGCTGCCTAGAAAGGGCTGATAGTTGGCATAGGAGCCAGCTATGCCAGCTCTCCTGCAGCTGAGAAATCCCTCCTCAAGGAGAAATATCTCAGCTGGCCAGTGACATCTTGCTTCTGATGCCTTTTCGCCGGTGGAGAGTCTTGCCTTCTCGGTCCAAAAGCCAAAGTAGCAAACTTATTTGTGTTATTCCCTGGAGGAAGCCTTCTCCCAGTACAGCAAGCTCACCGCTGCTGCACTGTATATTGTTCTCCGGGAAACAAAGGAGTTGACACAACAGTTTGCCGTTGAGGCTTTGTACTGCGCTGCCAGCACGGAGGGCTGTGATCCAGACAACAGGGCAGAGCTAAACATAGACCTCACCCATGCTAACATTCGGCTTTGACTGATCGCCGCCTGTTAAATGATACTGCTGAGCCATAAACATTCGCCGCGGTGGGTAAACACTGAAGTGAGACACTCCAGGCTGTGAGCAAGTTCCTTGTTTCTGTTCTTTTTATTACATAGGAAAAGATCACTGGGAAAACAGGAGGAGGCAGATCTGGATTGTGAGACAGTCTGTGTCAGCCTGATGAAGCCTAAGCAGCCCAGAGGCCTTGAAGGAAATGCTGAGCACTTTCCAGGGAGGGAAAAGCATTCAGGGTATGCAAGGGATGCCCAGAACCCGGCAGGACAGGCCCCTTGGCTTGCAAATGCAGCGGTGGTGCAGCTGCCTTTTTTCTTGATCAGGAAACAGCAGATATTAATCACAGCCAGCAAAGGGGATTGTTTCCTCAGTCCAGTTGAGAGAGGCAGACAGCTCACTTCCATCAGTCTGATCCCTGCGTAATACAGGAGAACAGCATCACAAGAAAAGCCAAAATGCTAGAGTCCCCACAAAAGAGGGGGGAAGCAGAGAGGGAGCTTCTTCTCAGCCTCCCACCCTGCACTCAACATGCAATGGGTGTCTTTATCCCTGCTCCAGGGTGCGGGAGAGTGTGCTTTAATTAGAGTGGCTCTCGGGAGCCACTCTAATTAAAGCGTCTGCAGTGTCTTGTGTGTTGAGCATCCCACACGTCAAAATGGCAGCAGAGGCGCTTTAACTAAAACTTGTTCAACAAGCTGTAGTTAAAACACTCCTGCCAACTGCTTTGAAGCACAGGGGCACTAAATTCACGTGACACCGAGGCTGCTGGAGCATGCTAATTAGCACACTTCTGCAGACTCAATTAATTGAGTTGGCTCCAATGCATTCTAATTAGAAGTCATCAGAACAGGCGTTGAGCACATGTATAAGATAGTGTGCTAGTCATGACAGACAGTAGAGTCCTTGGTGATTTAAAGGTGCAATACAGAGAAGAGAGTCACAAGAGCGGCATCCCTAAATACATAGAAATATAGGACCATACAGTGTAGTGGGATTTCCAGTTTAATGGTGGCTCAAGAATGGGGCCTCCAACTGAAATAACTGCTGGGAAATGGGGTTCAAACCATAAATCGTTCAAGACCTGGCTTGTGCCAGAGAGAATATTACCATTAATTAGGTTCATTCCTAGAGTGAATGGAATGGAGTCTCTGGAAGGGAATGCACGATCCCTTTTCCTGACCTGTAACTGGCAAGTGCAATTCTTTTCCTTTCTAATCACAGTAATTGCTTTTCTGGACTTGCTAAATTAAGTTTTGAGCTCTTACAGCAGGTAACGTAATTGAGAGCCACAGCTGAGCCCAGAAACTTGTTCATTAGCATTATTCACTAACCGCCTCTCAGCACTAGTGAAAGAGGTGCCAAAAAGTGTCAAAAGACTTTGTGCTTGCAAAAGCCTGGCCTCTAATGAACATCTTTCCTCTTTTGCCATGGTATAATGTCATAGCGATTTAACATAGTAGTCAAGTTGTACATTTTTGTATTTATACAAGTAAGTAAAACATTAGACTCTGTCCAAGCAGTAGTTTTTGCTGAGGTGACTAAAAATATTCAGATCAGGTTTCTTTCCTCTTCCCAAACTAATTAGGCAGCGACAGAGGACCAAGGGCCAAAGGCCTGCTCTAGAGCCTCTGGAGCTGATGAAAAGACTCCCCCTGATTTCAGCATGCTTGGAAGCAGACCTGGCACCTGGGATCCCTCTCTTGTCTCCGTATTGCTTGGAAATGGATGATCCTTCATACAGAGGGTGAACAGAAAACGGTTCTCCATGCCACTGCCATTGGGTTTGACAGTAGAAGGATCAGTCCTCAGGAAAGCAGCTTCAGAGCTTGCGTCTCATGGTCTTGAATGCATGTGTCCTTCATAGCTTGGTCTACTCTAGCGATGGAGTATGTGGCCTGATGTCTTGTTATTCCATCCTAGGGAGATGTGCTGGAATGTGGGACAACATGAGCTGCTGGCCTTCTTCCCCACTTGGACAGACGGTCAATGCGCACTGCCCCAAATTCTTCCAAATGCTCACTGGGAAAAAAGGTAACATTAAACATCACTTTTTCAAATGAAATGTCAGATTTCAGGGGACACTTTCAGGTCAGGCTTTTCATAAAACCTACAGCTGAACCCCCACCCCCCGCTTCCTCCCCGCTGCAACAGCCCATTTTCCCTGTTTCTTTTTCAAAGGCCAATGACCATAACTAGGTAGTGTTTGCAGCCTGAAGATTGTTCAGCATGGTACTAAGGCAGACCTGGAAAATGGAACGGGCTTGAAACAAAAATGCAAGTTACTAGGCTCTTTTTTGTTGGCCGGGCTGAGAGAAATGCAGAAATTAAATGTAGTAATGAAAAGCAGCGTAGCTGGGTCGAAGGGACTTCTCAAGGATGGAGAACACCATCCTTTTCCCAAGCAGTAGACGTAGGAAAGTCAAGGAACGCTTTGTTCTATCTTTTACCTTTTCGGGATATCGAAGGTAGACATGAGGGTGGAATTTGCTTGCAATAAACTCTAGGAATCATCAGGTTTTAGCAGGAAGTTTGGCTGCTTTTTTATTAGCCTTTTCCGCCCTTTTGCTTGGATCAACACTAACAAAATAATAGACATCGAAAACACAGGCATTTCTGCTTAATCTGACAGTGCCCCTGAATGATAAAAGGCTGGTTTGTCTCTCTGGTTATGAAACATGTCAAAAGACCGTAACTCAGTGTGATCCCTTATTTACATAAAAACACCCAGCCACTCTTTTCACAATTATTATTATTTTATGGAAGAAGGCATTCAGCTACAAGGCAGATAGGAGCCAAAGTAAGATAGATTCAGCGTAAGAAGAAGAGGAGTATTTGATGATCTTTAAAATGTGTGCATCCTATTTCAGCTTTTTTGAAGAAAACACTATTCAAATTATTACATTAATAAGCGGGCATAGGAGCAGAAGAACATCAAGAAACTGCCTGCTAACCCCCCCAGCTCTATGTTACCATAAAGGGTAACATTTAGGAAGGTCTGAATATCTGAGGAAATCTCTTCCTGACATAACTGCAGTCAGGTCTCATGTAGTCTTTGGCCATAAAAGTACAAGTCTCTCTTAGCTCCGGTTGGAAACCTTCTGTTTCAGCCACCGGAGGGAGCTGCTCACGTGTGTGTACAGAAGTGCACCTTCGCAGTGCTGCAATTTAAAGCAGAGATTCCCAAACTTTTGCTTATTACGTACCCCTTCCAGATTTACCAGCTGCTCAAGTACCCCTACCAGTATACTGTTTATATTTTAACCCCTTAAATGCCAATTATTAGAAGAATGAAAGTTAAATCTGCCATTACACAATTTGTCCCATGTAGCCCTCCAGAGATGTCTTGCATACCCCAGGGGTATGTGTACCACAATTTGGGAACCCCTGATTTAGAGCACTATAAAGTTACAGCATTCTTAAATATGATAGAAGTGCAGTGTTGTGGTGGGAGGGGGAGGCTGCGGGGGCAGGGAAGCGGGGGTGGTTTTGAGCCTCTGTGGACTTTCCAGGCTTGGAGGCAGGAAATGCTCTGCAGCCATCTGGGGCTTCTCCACTGGTCAGAAATTTGACCAGCATTATTTAAAGTGCTGTAGGTTGCTAAAGTGCTGTAAAATACAGGGCTTCAAATTTAATACCTCATTTAGCGAGGGTTAATTTAAAGCACTGTACCCATTTTTAAAGTGCTGTAAAGCCGTGTGCTTCTGTTAAGTTGCAACAATAAAGCACTTTAAATGGAAACCCCCCCCCCAACTTCTGCACACACCTCAAGTTGGCTCAGTCAAAACCAGAGGTGTCCTTGTCAGAACCAGGGAGTCCTCACAACCAAGCAAAGGTTTGCATATCCAAAGGTTGCCTGATCTGAAATCTAGGGTGCGTCCCATTATTCTGGAGATAGTCTAACAACCCTAAACTTAATTTGCCTTGATTCTGCAGAGGCTGAAAGTTGCTGTGAGTCACTCGTAATAACCAATGATCAAAGATACAGGCTTCAAGACAGAGTCCAGAGGCAGAGATCCTGTTTTTGACCTGTTGCATTCCTTGTTTTGAATCCAAATTAGCACCATGCTTTCTGCTGGCTTGTAACTCCTGCATCTCCCAAGGTTGCTGCCATGTCCTGGACAAATTTGTGTTTTTCCCTTTAAAATTGCCTCTCTCACAGGAAAACACAGCAGCCAAAACTTTGCTCTGTTGGTCACTTAGCTACAAAGGAAACTGATGTCCACAAATGTAAAAGAACCACACGGCAGTGATGGAAACGGGTCTGAACTAAATCTGTCAGCAGTGACAGATATGGAAACCCCCCCATCTCCCCTGCGCTTTACAGGAAGAAACCATGTGTTAGTTCAACACAGCTCTGCAATGTCTGTATAGACTGGGCACTTCAGTGGCGCTTTTTGGTGCTTTTATCTAAAGGAGATTCAACCAGCTATTACATAAAAGCACCCAAAAATCCCTGCAGAAATGCCCAATCCATGCAGGTCCAACACCATGCCTCTTCTGCGCGTGAGTTGGGCTCGGTGTCGGGGTGCATGGAGTTTGAAGTAGAGTGCAGTTTCTACTCTGGAGGGGTTTTTATGCCTGTAAGCAGTCATAAATACTGGTGAATGCTGGAAGAGGAAATCTGCAGCTGCTCTCAGCCCTCTTGGTTGGCCCAATGTCGTGTTGGATTGAAAAGAAAATCTGGACCCAAATACAGCATGGCACCGGTGAAGTTTGGATGGGGATCTGAATGCTCAACTTTCTGCCTGTTCAAATGGACACAGACTCAACAGAGGGAATAAAGGAGAGCATATTACAATTTCCCAAGTAGAAATCTTTCATAAGAAATCTATGCCCATAGATGCCAGTATTATACTTTCCTTCTTGATGACTCACCTAAAACCCTGTACTTATGCAGACAGACAATAGATGCCAACACGTCTGCACGTGCCCCTTTTTATCGTGCCTTGTCCTCTGACACACTTAAAGCCCTTTTTTGCAATCAGTATTGTAGGTTATAAGCACACTTATAAGCAGTGCATTTTGATTCTACTTATCTTGCTTATCACCATCTGCTAGAAACACACATTCTGCACCTCCCAGTCAAGGATGCTTGCAGTCAAGTTTCAAGGCAGGCTGGTAGGGTGTGGGGACAGGAAGGGAAAAGTGGGAGTTCTTCCTAAGATGCTTCATTTTTTTCACTTTGCCATTGTATTACAACAGAACATGGAAAACATGAACTCAAAAATCCACCAGCCTGATCTTTCCAGAGAAAGTAGCTGGAGCCAGACTTTCATAAATAGATGTATAACACATTTGTAATTCCAGCCAAGCAAGGATCAAAGCCTTTGTTATACATCTTTTCCTATGGCACCTTTAACTCAGACCTGTAGTTAGTGCAGATGTGGTCTCACTATAGGATCATCCATAATGGTGCAACAGCCCAGACTTCATGTTCACTCATACCCTGTAGATTACCAGTTACTCCACTGATATATTCTCATGCATGTGCATCTCATGCTTCTCTCTCTGACCCTTCAGTTTTGGACACGTCTGGCAAGACTACAGAAAAATAAAGCAGCTAGGTTAGATCCTGGAGTCCTCCCTGTAATATGTCCAAGGAAAACAATAATCTGCCAGGCAATGACTAGAGTCACTAAAGAGCTGCACAGGACCTAATTAAGTCATGTTCCTCTGTAGGAAGAGCACAGTAAAAGATGGAGAAGAGCAAAGCGGCTCTACCCTGTAGTATGCTTGTTCTGACAGCAGTTTACCTTTCCCTGGGTAAAATCCTGTCCTGATTAGAGGCAAGGGGAGTTTTCCTCAGGTCAGAATTTCACCCCATGTCTTCAGAGTGGAGGAGATGGGCAGTAGCTGGTCTGACTGTTGCACAGAACTGTTGCTTTTACCCAGGCTGTGTTTATTTGGCCGAAGTACCACTCTGTGTGGGTACAGATGGCCATTCTAGCAGCCTGTTAAGGTCACACATTCCTCCGGTGATCTGATATTAGCTTATAGCGTCTCCATTTCATTTGCCCTGCTAATGCCTAACACAAGGTTAAGTACTTAGTCCTGGGTGTTGTTCCTGTTCTTGCTTCGTGAAATGCATCAGACTGGAAACAGAGGAAGCCTCTCTGAAACCTGCAGGTGATACTGTCAGCTAGGTGTTGTGTTCCTGCTACATAGTAGAAAAACTCGCAGGTGTGGTCCATTCCTCCAAGAAGGGCTGGACCTAGGTTAGAAGTTCACAGGGCTAAGCTCTCCCCTGGCTGCTGGGGTGCACGTATACAAATGAGGTGATTTTTTTCCCTTAAAAATCCTGGAAATGCACATGTGCTTTTAGTTATGTTAAAGATCAGAAATCACCTTAGAACGGGGGTGGGCAAAATATGGCCCGCGGGCTGGGTGTGGCCTGCCAGGCCATTCTATCCAGCCCATGGGGCCCCTAAAAAATTTAGAAAATTAATATTTATCTGCCCCTGGCTGCCTGTTATGAGGCCCTCGATGGCTTGCCAAAACTCAGTAAGCGGCCCTCCAGCCGAAATAATTGCCCACCCCTGCCTTAGAATGAGATAACAGAGATTGTCTATGGAATGAGCAGAGCCATTGGCACTCCGTCTATCACCATTTTCTCTCACCATCAGATCATGACAAATCCTCAGAAAGACATCTAATCTAGGGACCTTCACGAGAATGGCAGATTTGACCATGGGATGAATTGAATCTGTGACTCCGTGAGTCACAGCTTTGTTGATCCCAGATCGCCAGCCAACAAATACCAGCTGTGTACAATACTGTTATTTATATTTCAGTTAATAACCCATATGCATCACAGCCATCCCTGGGTGTGTGAACAGTCAGAACCACACAAATACACTGGGCAAATATGGTATCAGCAGAGTTCACTCACTGCCCTATCTACTCAACTGTATCTTCTGTATGCAGACAAGGTTCTTTGGGTAAACCTGATATCTTTTATTAGACCAGCTCAATTTCCTCCTCCTACAAAAGCCTGAAGAATGGATGGGCCTTGAATTCTGGTATTCAGAGACTGAGCCTCTTAACCTATAGGATACCATGGTCCAGAGTAGATGGACCATGTCTGAGCATCACCATTCTCTCAGGTGTTTGAGTTTAGTGCTTTATTAGTAAGAACATCTGCCAACACATAAAGAGAGAAGCGGACTTTTTTAGGGCCCAAGTATATATGGCCCGGTTCCTATTGAAACCAGTAGCATAAACTTCCACCGTGCAGGATTATGGACCTGACCCAGATCTTTTAGTAGAGAACGGAAGTCTTTCCATTGACTTCAGTAGGTTTTGGGTCAAGCTCTAAGCACTCCTAGGTCAGGGTCAGTGTTTTGTTGGTTCATTTTGCCTCTGTTCAAGAACAACCTGCTTCAAGAAGGTGCTCATGCTCTTAGCTGCATCTCACCTCCAGCTGTGCTCTCTGCACGCCATGGAGAAAGCTACTCAGCGCTGCTGTTGGCATACTGGTATTTGCTTGTTACTGATCATTAAGCAGAATAATCACCCTCACATAATAGTGAGCGATTACATCTCACTTTGTTACCGCTGCCACAATACAGGCTTTGTGTATCGGAACTGCACCAGTGAAGGTTGGTCCGAGACATTTCCAAGACCTGATGTTGCCTGTGGCTATGATGTGAATGACACTACTAATGAGGACAGAGTGAGTCTGATTTATTATTTGTGACTTAACATGTGTTGCTTAATGATCTGGGGCAGGGGAGGGAGGGGAACTGTAAACCAGCAACAGAGAGAAAGCATGGTTTAATGGCTCTGGCATGAGATGGAGCCTGGAGTGGGTGGATGTGCCCCCTTGCTCCTCAAAAGACTGGACACCAGACCCCTGCCTGAAGCTCTCCCTTGGCTTTGGCTCCCAGCATGATGGTCATACGTCAGCTAAAGGATCTAAGTATGAGACATTAGAGTAGGGGTGGGCAAAATGTGGCCCACGGGCCAGCTGAAGCCCATCAAGCCATTCTATCTGGCCCATGGGGACCCTAAAAAATGTAGAAAATTAATATTTATCAGCCCCTCGCTGCCTATCATGCAGCCCTCGATGGCTTGCCAAAACTCAGTAAGTGGCCCTCCGCTCAAAATAATTGCCTGCCCCTGCCTTAGAGAGAGTGCCCTGATTGCTGTTGGTCCTGTAAGACTTCCCATGAAGAGTGAGGATTCCCATGGGTATCTCTTTTGCAGCGCACTTATTTCATGAAGGTGAAGACCATGTACACGGTTGGATACAGCACTTCCCTCCTGACGCTGATGATAGCCTTGGGGATCCTGGCAGCCTTTAGGTGAGGAGAAGTGGACCTTCTTTGTTTGCAAAACCTCTGATTAACCCTCACAGACCCAAATTAATATGCTTTTTTCACGGGAAGATAGATGGTTAAACAGTCTCACAACCCTTCTAGAAACTAGAGGCAGAAATAGTCTGAGTTCACTGCTCCGGCCCTGTAGTGTGTTTTTCTCTTTTAAATGCTCCAGGTGGTGGGACTGCCATCATTTCTGTCCCATGGTAACTGATCTCAGCAGCAGACAGCTTTTTTTTCTCTTCTGGTTACACTCAGTTTTCCTTTCTTATTTATAGCCTGAATGAAATTCTTTTCTGTGTTACAATGCATTGGCTTCAGAGAAGGTCTTTCAGATTTACATGGGCCAAATCTGCTCTCAGTTTTGCCATAAGCACTTGTAATGCATGTGTTCTGGAGGTCTGAGTTGGCTGGTTACTCAACCAACTACATTTAACTGACAATGGATGAGCACTCTGTGCAGAAGGAACCATTGCAAACCATTGTCCTGAGTCTGTAAAGGCTCACTGACTTCACATAGGATTCAACACGTTGAAGGCAAATGCAAAGAATAGACAACATCAGCAAAATGTGACCCACGCTGGGTATAAGACAGCTGGTTGGCACACACCATAATTCAGAATGGGGGTGGGAAGGGAAAGCAGACCAAAGATAACAGAGCAAATGCTCACTTGTACAGCAGTGCTCAGATTAGTGTCTATGCAGAGCAAATGTGGCTTGAAAGTTTCCTTCTGAAAGAACCCTTTAGGGCAGACAAGTGAATGGGTTTAAATCAGACTTCCTTTGAAGGATGAAGGGTTGAGTAGGTTCTGCCAGTTCTTGAAGTCGAGAGCCCAGGCAGAGTCCTGATGCTGAGATCAGCCAGCCCTCCCTTGTCTGAGGAGCATTAACTACGTAGGATTTCTCTCTTTTGGGCACAGAAGACTCCACTGCACAAGGAACTACATCCACATGCACCTGTTCACATCCTTTATTTTACGCGCCCTGTCAAACTTCATCAAAGACGCCATGCTGTTTTCCTCTGAGGATGTCAACTACTGCAGCGCTCACATGGTAAAACCCTGGACTCCCCTGGGATTTTAGCAGGAGAAATGGCAATACAGGAAAGGGGCTGAGAGCCCTGACGTGCAGAGCTATGGGGTGGGGTGGGGGAAGAAAGCTTTTAACAAATGCTGCTCTCCTCTGTTTTCCCCTGTCCCTGTATTCTGTATGCTGGTTGAGCTGAAATTACATGTTCACGTGAGACTTTCAGAGAGTGTCTGCGGCTCTGTGCTGCGGGGGGTTTGGTAAGACGTGCGAGAAAGAAGTGCTGTCTTTGCTCACCTGCAAAGGCAGGGTGCTCCCTGCCAGGGCCATGCAGCCTAAGGCTTCCTCTGCAGCTTTGCATCACTGTCTCTCCCTCCCAGGAGGGATGGAGGCTATGAAAGCAATGGCAGTTTCTAGGTGTTGGTTATAGCCGCCTTGGTCTAAAGACATAGGCCGACAAGGACTTTTTGGGTCAATGTGATATCTTTTATTAGACCATCTACATTTTCCAACTATTTAGTTGGTCTAATAAAGGTATCACATTGACCCAAAGAACCTTGTCTGCCTATGGCAGTTTCTATACTTTTCCACTGAGAAATCAGCCTCGTGCAGAGGAAACCATGTTGCATCTGCTGCCAAACTCAGCTTCCCCACCTCAGCCCCAAGGGGATTCAAGCCTCTTGGCAGCCTGCAGCACAAGAGGCAGAGGGTCTGCGGGTTTTAGAAAACTGGCACTATTTCCGTGTCTCCTGCAACCTTCCTCAGTGCTCCTCTCTTCTTTACAGGAGTGCTAGGGGTTGTCCAAGTTATCACACACCAGGCATGGCATGCACAACAGCAGCGCACCCTCCTTCTACTAACGGGCTGTACTTGTGTTGTTGAGTGCGCGGGGTCATACTCATTACTCACATCATTAGTGCAGTAGTAGCAAGGGCCTAGATATCACAGCAGTTGGAGACAGCATCATGCAATGCAGTGCAGCAGAACACGCTGATTCGGCACTGGCCCTAGCAGTGTTGCCAACTCCGAGCCCTCAAAAATTCCCAGCCAGGCCTGACAAAGTCATGAGACTTACTTAAAAATCACAACTATTTTTTTTAAAAAGAAAATAATTCTGTGTTCTTTTTACTTGGCATATCATTTCTGAGCTTCTGAAATGCACAGATTTCAACTTTTTAAGCTTTTCTCCACAACCAAAAGAGCTATAAGCTTAGGCTTGCAAGCTAAGAGTCTCATGCAGTCTCTATATTCTGGCAGTTCAGGCTGGAGGAAACCACGCCAAATATTGTAAGAATCAAAACTAAATTGAATGTTGCCAGCAACATGGCGTGAAAAAGTGACCTCTGCTTTACCTGGAATGCGTTGAATTTTACATTTTGTATTGAAATATGCTACAAACTAAAACTTTTTTTTGGGGGGGGGGGCAATGTTCAGTTTTCTAAACCAAAAAAAAGAAGTATTAACTGAAAAATAAAAATATTGCAAAGTCTTAGCCTGAACTTGCTTGGGCAGCTGAACAATGAGAACATTTCAACCAAAGTTAATTTTCCCGTTAAAAGATGGTGCCCATTTTTCACTGAAAAAGAGATCAAAAGAAAAAAACGCCTAATAACTTTGTGAATCAGTGGCAGCACTACTGATTGTAATGGGCAATAACATCAAACCCACGAGCCAGAGGAAATCAGGCCTTCACATCCATATCCCATTCAGTTGTGGCCTCTCAGAGACTCTCAAATTAAGATGCCCTTTACTGCCTCCATTACTATCGTATCTGGCCATACCCCAGTTTTTAGATTTATTCTCACAACCCCCTTGGGAGGTAGCGGTGGGCTATTATCTCCCATTTTATAGATTGGGAACTGAGGCAGAGAGACTAAGAAATCAGTGGGAACTAGATGCATCTCGGAGGTTTCGGGCTCATAGCTTGCCCATATGACTGATGTCTAGGGTGTAGCAGGGAATGACACCTAAGTCTTTGAGTCCCAGGCCAGCACCTGCCCACTGGTCCTCCTCTTTCTCATCATGCAGACATGTGGACTAAGACCATCACTTGCCACCACAATGAGCATGCATGCTAATTTATCTGTTGAGACGTCTCTCTGCAGGAAGGCAGATGAACATGCAGCAGAAGCTAATTCTACTCTTGTTTCTTTAGGCTGGATGTAAAATCATCATGATCTTCTTTCAGTATTGCATCATGGCTAACTACAGTTGGCTTCTGGTGGAGGGCCTGTATCTCCATGCTCTCCTGGTTATTTCCTTCTTCTCCGAAAGGAAGTTCTTCTGGTGGTTCATCGCCCTGGGATGGGGTACTGTGTCTCTTTTCAAAAAAAATAATTGTTTGATTATTACTGATTTATTTGAGGCCACTTTATCAGGAACAATAATTGGCTCTTGTAATTGCAGGAGCCCCAATGGTATTTGTTATCACATGGGCCATTGCCAGGCAGCTACATGAAAATATAGGGTAAGGCATTTAAATTCCATACATGTTGTACTTGTTGAGGGAAGCCACATAGGTGTGTGCACACCGCTGCCAGGGTTGCCCTTCTCAGGAAAAGCCTCTTTGGTTGTTACTGCTCTGCAGGTCGTGTGAACGATACTGCACTTCATTGGGACTCGGCAATGGGCCAAAGGCTGCGGCGATCCTGAAGCCCTCATTGAGAATAGGTCAGTTTTAAAGGATCCTCAGGCCCTTGCAAAGAGGGTTGGTCTACAGCTAGGCAGCACTTTCAAGCCTAGTGGATGGGCTCTTAGTATCATAGACTCATAGGGCTGGAAGGGACCCTGAAGGATCCTCGGGTCCAGCCCCCTGCATGAGCAGGAAAGACATGTGGGGTCAGGCGACCCCAGCCAGGTGACCGTCCAGTCTTCTCTTGAAGACTTCTAGGATAGAGGATTGCACCACCTCTGGGGAGAGCTTGTTCCATAGTCTGGACACCCTGGTTGTAAAGAAGTTTTTCCTACTGTTCGTCCTGAAGCTATCTTCCAGGAGTTTGTGGCCATTGTTGCTAGTTTTCCCCCAGGGCGCCCTGGTGAACAGTTGTTCACCGAGCCCCTGATGTACGCCTCTGATATAGCGGTAAGCTGCCATCAGGTCCCCTCTCAGCTTTCTTTTCTTCAGGCTGAAGAGTCTAAGATCTCTCAGCCTCTCCTCATGTGGCTTGCCATGCAAGTCCCTGATCATGCGGGTGGCCCTTCTCTGGACCCTCTCGAGCTTTGCCATGTCCTTGTTGAAGTGCGGCGCCCAAAACTGGATGCAAAACTCCAGCTGCGGCTGCACCAATGTTGAGTAAAGCAGGAGAATCCCTTCTTTGGATTTACTGGAGATGCATCGATTGATGCATGGCAGAGTTTTATTGGCCCTAGCGGCTACTGTGTTCATGCTGGGGTCTATTGTTACCCCCAGATCCCTTTAATTTGTACTGCTGGTCAGGTTAGCAACGCCCTGTAGGTGTGCTGGGGGGGTCTTCCTTCCCAGATGCAGCACTTTGCATTTCTTTACGTTGAACCTCATCTGGTTCTGTTCTGCCCAGCACGCCAGCCTGTCTAGGTCTGCTTGTATCTGCAGCCTATCTGCAGGTGTGTCCGCTCAACCCCATATCTTGGTGTCATCCGTGAACTTGGCCATTGGGCTCTTCATCCCCATCCAGATCATTGATGAAGATATTGAACAGCACTGGGCCAAGTACTGACCCCTGGAGTACACCGCTGCCCACATCTTGCCAGGACAACACCAATCCATTCATTTGGACTCTCTGTGTCCTACCCCGCAACCAGTTTTGCACCCACTTGACGGTCCCACAGTTGAGCCCGATAGCTTGAAAGCCACCTGGCATCTTTTTTTGTGCTCCACTGATGGAGTCATTATATAACTCTTTCAAAGGCTGCATTTGACTCCTATAATCAGAGAAACCTTTTTTTCTTTGAAGGTTTCAGGTGTTTCCTCCCACACTTCTGGATAAATAGCGCTGGGCTTTATTTTGAAGGGCAATCTGCCATTTTGTCAGGAACAGGTGTGAACCTGGTCTCCTAGAAGTTTTGGCTCCGATACCTGTGGGAAATTATTCTGTGGGGAAAAAAATGGCACAGAAACCTATTTGAAGTGCTATGAAATTAAGTCCTAGCGTGAGCTTTGTTAGCAGTGGGTGATTTAACAAGGACCTCTTTTTCTTCTATTATTGCAGGTGCTGGGACATTAATACCAAAGCTGCTATCTGGTGGACCATTAGAGGCCCTGTAGTTTTGTCTATTTTTGTAAGTCAGTCCTGGGACAAGTGCATTGAAAAGTCTACTTCCAGATACCGGGACATCAGAGAGTATCAGCACAATGGGGTTTAGAGCCACATCAACAACAGGATGCTCCGCACACCCCTTCACTGGTGCAATACGGGAATAACTCCCTGGGAGCGTTTTGCTCAGCGGGATCCGGGTCTGTAAGGATTGCCTCTAGGGTTAAATTCACAAGGATTCCTCTGAGTTTCCTCCCCGGCAGCAACGGCCAAGCGGGGATCAGGTTTCCACATCCTGTTGATTTCGCAGGCACTTCAGCTGGCTTGTGGAAGCTTGTTTTGGACTGCTCCCGGGAAGGCAATGAAGGGGAGGCAGAGGAGCTGAAGATCTCAGCACAATAACCTTTGTGCCTCCGCCTCAGCACTGCTTCTCCCAGCCAAGCCAAAAACAACTTGTCTTACATAAGCAGCAGTTTTTGCTTTTAAAACACAGGCCCAGCTCCCTGCTGGATTCCATGTGACAAGGTGCTGGGATAAGTGCTCTCTCCCTAAGGCTGGAGGCATTGCCCTCAGACCCCTCCGCCCACAAGAATTCGGGACACACAGTACTGCTGTGCTGTGTGGCTCGGGGAGCCTGGAACGGGTGACCTGCAGGTGGACATGTGGCCCTCGATGTCCTGACTTGGATCACGGGACTCCCGTATCTTTGGTGGTGCACGTTCAACCCAGTTGCATGGGGGGGGTTCTTAAAGACTACTCAAGTTGGTGGGCCGTTGTCTCAGTAGCACGGAGACGGTCCATGTGCAGTCCATCGGAACAGCAGTCGTGCCAATGACGTCTCTACAGTTATCCCAAAGCACTGGCGCAGAATAATTAAGTCCATCTGCTGGTGCTTATCGATGCAAAACACCTGGGGAGTGGAACGGGGAAGCTGGACTTCACTAGGGGCTTTTGCCTTTCACATTTAGGAAACCATGACCCTAGGTATCACTTGGGTGAGCAGGAGGGAGGGCTAGACAGCTCTGCTGGGCCAAATCCTGGGTTCTTTAGCAACCATTCAACTCCCCTGACCTCACAGCTGGAGGACTGCACAACTGGACAGGCAGGTCTTCGCCAGACCAGTATTTACATACCATGTTTAAACAAGGTTGGGGGTGCTTCCAATGCCAGCCACATAACAAACATATTTGCAGAGCTCAAGGGGTTCAATGAAAATTGTCCATTTGAGCCTGGGGTGGAGTAACATACCGGGCTTCCTGAGCTGCTCCTGCCTCAGTTTCCCCCTCCAAGGCTCCTCAAAACCCTACACCATGTATCAAATCCACTTTACTGCCTGAGTTCCTCTTTGCAGCAGGTGCCAGAGCTGTAGGATGCTCATCTCTCAAGGCTTCCTCAGGGCTTGGATCATACCAGTATACGGCAGGGTATTAGTAACACAATGCAAGTAATCCCTGAAATCCCAATGCAGATAACGTCTCTTGAACATTGTCCCCAGCACAGCGCAGCACTACAGATACCCTTGTTTCAGTGCTTGCTGTCGCTCGCAGAGCTCCTCATCCGCCCTCTTTTTCAAGCTCTCCCCACACCTTTTTCTCTTCCCAAGAAAGACTCCCAGTCTCTCTACCCAGTTGTTCGTTCTTCACCAGGGGTGGGCCTACCACTTCCCTGGACTGCACCTTCTCCCACCCTGAGAAAATCAACACATACAGCTTCTCTGCTATTCTCCAGGCCCCTCTACCCTGGGGAAAGTCAGCTGGCAACTCCCTCTGCTGGTGTCCTGCCTTTAGATTTCTCTAACTCTGCCATTCCCCCCAGTGACAGCTTTCTTACCTCTCCCACCAGATCTCTTATTAATCCCAGCCCTCCCTCCTAGTTAGGTCCAGCTGAGAGGCACCAGTCTGTCCGAGAGAAGTAAGAGCCAGTGTAAAGGGCCAGCAGCACAAGATGCAACTCCGAGGAAGGTTGATTGTAGCTGCGTTGGTCTAAGGACACGGGCAGACAAGGTTCTTTGGGTCGATGTGATGTCTTTTATTAGACCAACTAAATGCTTAGTTGGTCTAATAAAAGATACCACATCTACCCAAAGACCCTTGCCTGCTCTGAGGAAGGCTCCTCTATGCCGCAGAGTCATAATGCTCTTGGGCATAACTTGAAGGAACCTCGCATTGGATGCAAGTGTGTCCCACGATCCTCTGATTTGCAAGGGATGCACATGGAGGAAGTATGAAGAGGTTCCCCTTTCATGTTTACCTCCGTTAGACTGAGACTTCCTCCCAGTACAGGGCGTCGGATTTACTCGCATATGTGGAGGAAAAGGTTAAAAGCAGCAGTGCAGCGGTTTGTTTTGTAGCCTCATGGGGCACAAGCCGGGCTGTTGGTGGAGCACAGGGCATGCATGCGAAGAGCTGTGATATGGAGCACAGATAAGCCCAAGATTATTTCCCCGTGCTGCCATCTGGTTTATATTACTTCTTATCAAGAGAGGAGAATTGAATTTGCATCTGACTATATCTTGTTATTTCTGCTCTTTGAGTGCCAGGTCAAATGAGCAAGGACTGGTTTTGCTTCACTGTTCCAAGAAGCACATCAGCATTTTTAGCCAGCTTTCCTGGAGGGAAACAAGCAGTGCTCCAGCAGTTACTACCCTCATGAAGCCAGGGTTGCCTGCAGTTTCTTTGCTTCCACTATCTGAGAGCCCACCGTTTCCCTGTAGACAAAGAGCAAACTGTGTTTGTGACAGTGGTTGGCAAACGGTCCCTTTAACACCCTCCTCTGAACATCTTCGTTTGCACCTGGGCAAGCTGGGCCGTTCAGCAGTTCTTCTTTGCAACCGCGTTTTGAGTAGGCAGGAGTCAAAAAATGCAAGCCGCTTATTGTACAGGCATGCATGGTCCCCCTTTCCTTGGCCTTTTAAGTTTTAATAATAAATCCTGACAGCTCTTTAGCTGTGCCTTGGGAGGGGGCTGGGAATAAACCCTTGGACAAAGGGGCAGAACAGAGCATATATAATGCCTGAGTCTTCAAAAGAGGGTTCAAGTGAGCAGAGGCTCCACAGAGATCAATTCACCCTGTGGGAGCAACTGGAGATCAATGTGGGTAGATCCGAATGGTGAAGCCAGGCTGTAGGTGCTGGGCAGGGTGTCTCCGGGGGCTGGTGCAAGGGGGTCTCTGCAGTCTGACGCCTGTCCTCTGTGTGTGTTGTTTTTACAGATTAACTTCATCCTTTTTGTGAATATTTTAAGAATCTTAATGAGCAAGCTCAGGTCGCCAGAAGGAAAGACCAATGATTTCGACCAGTACAAGTAGGTTCTGTATGTCCTTCCCCCTCCCTTCCCCCCTTTTTCTTTAAAACAAACTTTCTCCCATTTTATGGTGCCTTCCCATTTATTTCTGCTATCAGGAGACTTGCAAAATCAACACTCCTTCTCATTCCCCTCTTTGGAGTTCACTACATCATTTTTGCTTTTTTCCCTGAAGATGCAAAGAGTGGCACAATGGAAATCCAGCTCTTCTTTGAACTGGCAGTTGGATCATTCCAGGTATGGTTCGACATCACACTTTCAAGGCAAAAAAAGGCATTTTCATTTTGTTCATGAATGCCATGTACAAAGGAGAGGGAGGCCAGTAGGAGCAAGTAACATTTTTTTGGGGGGGGGAGAATATTTCTTTAAATTAAATCCAATCTATATGTAAAAACACACCTGAGGTTGCAATGTAAATCTAGGAATTAATCTGGTTTTGTTATTTTACAGGGATTTGTTGTGGCTGTGCTTTACTGTTTCCTTAATAGTGAGGTGAGTTTTCTGCCTACCCAGCTCCTATAGAGGTCTTCTGTTGCTTAAGCATACCACAGCGGTATGTCTGATTAGTTCAAATTATTCATTCGCATGTGAGCTGCCTGGGATTTCACCTGCCAGCTTGCTGCCAATTTGTCTGCTGTCACCTGTGAAATGCCTCACTATCTCCTTGACTTGACTAACCCAAATAATTATGTATTATCTGCAAACTTCTCCACCTTTCTGCTGCCTCCTCCCAGGATCATTTATTAAACAGCAGGCCTGGTATGAAACACTGGAGCATACTGCTATTAATGCTGAAAATTAACTGTGTATCCCTCCTCTCCAGGGTCTGTCTTTAGTTCCTAATCCATGGTAATCATTTATTTGTCAGTCCATGGCTATTTAGTTACTTTAATTGATTCATGGGGAGGAGTGAATCAAAACTCTGATTAGAGTGCAAATAAACTAAGATCAACCTAGATTTTACAGTCTTGGGGACTGGGGCTGTTTTGTATAGACCTTATTGCTACGAGGCCTGGTTCTGTGGTTCCCAAACATTACCATCGTCAGAGCTGGGCAGAAAACTCTTTTCCCATTTTTGGGAGAATTTGATATTTTGGAAGTTTTTCCCGGTCCTTCTGGAATCAAGCCACAAAGTCCATTTTAAAATGCTCACGGTCTGAACAGGAACAGAGCAAAGTTTCATAGTTTCATAGTTCGTAGTTAGTAGGGTCGGAAGGGACCTGAGCAGATCATCAAGTCCGACCCCCTGCCCTGGCAGGAAAGAGTACTGGGGTCAAACGACCCTGGCAAGGTGATTGTCTAGCCTCTTTTTGAAGACCCCCCAGGGTAGGAGCAAGAACCACTTCCCTTGGAAGTTGGTTCCAGACCCTAGCCGCCCTGACTGTGAAGTAGCACCTCCTGATATCTAGTCTGAATCTCCCCTCTGCCAGCTTGTGACCGTTATTCCTGGTCACTCCTGGCAGTGCTTGGGGGGACAGGGAATCCCCCAATGCCGGCTGGTCCCCCCTGACTAGTTTGTAACAGGCCACCAGATCCCCCCTCAGCCTTCTCTTCTGGAGGCTAAACAGGTTCAGGTCCCATCGCCTCTCCTCATAGGGCCTGCCCTGCTGCCCCTGATCATGCGGGTGGCCTCCTCTGGACCCTCTCCATGTTGTCCGCATCCCTCCCGAAGTGCGGCGCCCAGAACTGGACGCAGTGCTCTAGCTGTGGCCTGACCAGTGCTGCATAGAGGGGGAGGATCACCCCCTTGGACCTGCTCGAGATGCATCTGTGGATGCATGACAAGGTGCGTTTAGCTTTCCTAACTGCCTCCCCACACTGCCGGCCTGTGTTCATCCTGGAGTCAATGATGACCCCAAGATCCTTTTCTGCCTCTGCACTGAGGAGAAGGGAGTTCCCCAGCCTGTAGGTATGATGCTGGTTCTTCCTCCCCAGGTGCACACCTTGCACTTGTCAGTGTTGAATCCCATCCTGTTCTCATCCGCCCACCCCTGTAACCTGTCTAGGTCTGATTGCAGCCTATTCCTCCCTTCTAGTGTGCCCACATCCCCCCACATCTTAGTGTCATCAGCAATTTGAACAGGGTGCTTCTTACCCCCTCGTCCAAGTCACTGATGAAGATGTTGAACAGTGCGGGGCCGAGGACCGAGCCCTGGGGAACCCCACTGCCCACGTCCCTCCAGGTCGGAAATGACCCGTCCACCACCACTCTCTGGGTGCGGCCCTCCAGCCACTTGGCGACACATCTGACTGTGTGGGTGTCAACACCACAGTCCCCCAGTTTCTGAATGAGAACGGGGTGAGGGACAGTGTCGAAGGCCTTCCGAAAGTCCAGGAAGACTGTGCCCACTGCTCCCCCTGCGTCTAAGGATTTGGTGACCTGGCCATAGAAGGCACCAGGTTGGTCTGACAGGACCTGCCGCTAATGAACCCGTGTTGGTTGCCCCTAAGCATAATCTCCCCTGCTGGCCCCTCGTGGACATGTGCCAGGATAATTCTCTCAAAAAGCTTGCCCAGGATTGAGGTAAGACTAACTGGCCTATAGTTTCCCGGGTCCTCCTTCCTCCCTTTTTGAAGATGGGAACCACCTTGGCCCTCTTCCAGTCCTCTGGCACCACACCAAAGCACCACAAGTGCTCATAAAGCCGTGCCGGGGTCCTGCAATGACCTCAGCTAATTCCCTCAGCACTCGGGCATAGGGATTGTCTGGACCAGCCGACTTGAATACATCCAGTCCCTCCAGACGTGCCCTGACTAGATCCTCACTGACCCGTGGCCTGGGTGCGCCTCCCCTGGGGCCTGAGGGGGGCCTGATCTGGTCCCTGCTCAGGAAAATGGAGGCAAAGAAGTCGTTAAATATGTTAGCTTTGTCGTCTAGTGTGACAACCAAATTTCCTAGCGTGTCTTGCAGGGGCCCCATGTTACCTGGGACCTTCTTTTTGCCCCTATGTAATTAAAAAAGGACTTCTTGTTGTCCTTGATCCGGGAAGCTAGTCCCAGTCCCAGCTCCGCCTTGACCTTCCTGACCACCTCCCTGCAGCCCCGAGCAGCCGCAGTGTAGTCCTCCCTGGTGATGGCCCCTCCCTGCCATTGGGTGTGCACCTCCCTTTTAGCAAGGAGACATTCCCAGATGCTTTTGGTGAGCCGTGGGGGCTTGTGTGCCCTCCTCCTCCCTTTGATCCTCGTTGGGATTACCTCCCTCTGGGCTTGGAGGATCGTCTCCTTAAGGAGCGACCACTCTTCCTGGACACCTGGCTCCCCTCCCCTCCGGGACCTCAGTGCTTCCCCAACTATTCTCCTTAGCTCGTTGAAGTCCGCCCTCCTGAAACCTAGGGCTGCTGCCTTGCTGCAGGCCTTTGCCACCTTGCGCTGGATGGTGAATCCCGGCAGGCGATGATCGCTGTCGCCCAGGTGGTCGAGCACCCGCAGCCCCCTCACCAGGTTGTCGCCCATGGCCGGCACCAGGTCCAACAAGGCGTCTCCCCTGCTGGGGCTGTGCACCTCCCGGGTTAGATGGAGGTCCTGCATTTGGGCTAGGGACCTACGTGAGCGGTCAGATCTGGCTGACTGCTCTTCCCAGCATATGACTGGAAAGTTTAGGTCACCTGTAATGACCACGTCTTTGACCTAACTACCTCCGCGAGCCGACTTAATAATTCCTGGTCTAGCTCTTCCCCTTGGTTGGGTGGTCTGTAGTAGACTCCACCATTAAGTCTCTTTCCCCATGACTGCCTTGTACTCTAACCCAGAGCACGTCCGTGTGCCCCTCCTCTGACTCTGTGCTACCTGGTGAGGATGTGTATTCCTCCTCGATGTAGAGTGCCACACGCCCGCCTTCCCTCCCTGTCCTGTCCCTCCCGTACAGCCGATAGCCCTTGTTATTCACCGTCCAGTCGTGTGTTGGGTCCCACCGTGTTTCAGTGAGCCCCGCTGTCGCAGGGCACTTCCGCACCCTGCTCCTAATAAGGAGGCTCAAACCGGGGAGGGGGGGGATGTGTAGCAGAGCACTAGGGTGCTCACTGCTGGTAATGGTAATAAGGGCCCAGCTGCCAATCTTCAGGGCAGCGCAGGTGAGGGTTGCCGGGGCAACCAATTTGGTCAGATGACCAGAAGGGGGCGGGGCCTGGCCTTTATAAGCAGTCAAGCTGAGGCCAGAAGTTAGTTCCCCTCTGGCAGCCTGAGTAGCAGAGCAGAGGCATGATGATATGAGGTGGAGAGAACCCGACAGGGAGGTATTGAAAAAGGGCCAGGTTGGCTGGGAATTGACGTTATAGCCAGGAGGCTTATTTTGGGTTACAGCCGGTTGGCTCATGGCTTTATGTTTCGGGTTTGTTGTTTGTGTAATACCGGAGGACTGGCGAGGCTGTAGGGGTTGGAGGAGGCCTCAAGGGAGCTCCCCAGTAGCGTGGGGGGGTTCCTGGTGCCCTGGGGGGGCACACGCTTGGGTGCCAGAGAAGCACAGCAGTTGGCGCTGGGGTGGCGCTGTGTTTGGGGTCTTGACCCCAGCCCCGTGTGGGCGGTAGTCGGAGAAGCCCAGTGGGGCGTATGACCCGAGGAAGGGGTCTGGGGCCAGGTAAGGCCGAGGCCGCCTGAGTCCCGAGCGGGGAGCGCGAGGTAAGACAGGCCCTGGTGGGGCACTGTCTGTACGGGAGAGACCTCAGAAGGGGGGCAAACCTTATCGAGAAGCCCCGGGAGAGGGCGTGTACACAGAGGGGCCCCGGGAGGGGGTGAGCGTACAACTATAGCCTGGTGAGGGCAAGTACGGGATTTAAGGAGCCCGGTGAGGTTAAGCATATGGTCAGAGGCCCCAGGAGAGGGCCACTAAGGAAGAGGATAGACATGATAATGTCTGGAGCACCAGAGAGGCTTGGGGCGTGGTATTGGGGTGGAAGGAGCCACGCGACGCCCATAGGGTTGGGGCACCAGAACCTATTTGTAGAGAGCAGGGACCAGAAAGGCAAGAGCACCGGGTCCAAGGGGCCAAGTAAAGGCAGCTTCCCATTAATATTATAGAACCATCGAAGTTGTGGCGGGCGAGAACGAGAGTCCCAGACAGGCAACTTGGCACGGTAGGGGCACCAGGAGAGATCATGGCTGCTCCTGGGTCCCTGCCCCGTGACACCCGCTACGTCCGGGTTGGTGTCAGCTAGCAGGAGGGCAAGTTCCTCCTGCTTATTTCCCATACTACGAGTGTTTGTGTAGAGGCATTTGAGGCCTCCTGTGGATGTGCACACTGGCCCCCTACTTCCAGCATTGCCCTGGGTATATGTCCGCTTGTCTGTCTAGGCTGGGCTGTACTTGTGAGTGCTGCTTGGTTTAGTGGTCCAAGGCTTCCTCCTCCCTTGTCTTCCCCTCCCCCCAATGAGCCTAGTATGCAGATGATTTTGAAATGTTTGGTTTAGACTGACCTTTTAAGCTTTTACTTTTCCCTCCCTGTAAATCCATGTGTCAGAGCTGTGAATGCAAGGAAGCATTGCAACAGAAAGTTGTTGCAAATGGAAAAACTCTGAAATGTATTTAGAAAAAGAGCAAAATGCCTCTTTTACGTGGTTTAATCCCCACCCCCCATGGGATGCTAACTGAAGCTGATAATGTCCTGGGAAGAGTTTGACTCTCAACTCATTTACTTTCTGATTGGAAAAAAAATATTCCATCGAAAAATTCCTGACCAACTATAACCACAGCTGCTACTGATATAACAAGAACTTACCTCTAAGGCTGTGCTGTATCGTACGGTTCTTTGCAATGTAAAATCCCACACAAACTCACTGACCAGAGTTGTGTATCCTCACTGCTTAGGTTCAGCTGGAAGTTCGGAGGAAATGGAGGCAGTGGCATTTAAGCAAACACTTGCGCCAGCATCTCAGCTCTTCAGCTAGTAACGAGGGAAGCAGTTTCACTCAGGTGATGCACACGATAAAGCCCAGCCCTCCTGAGCAAAAGAGGCAGTGCACCCGGAAATCAAGTATCATTTAACGGAGCCCATTTGGACTAACTCAGGCACACGTACTCAACTTCCCATGGACTGCACCAGGAACCTGTTTGTGCATCCTGAAAGCAGAACTTGGCCCCGGGTCAACTCGTCTTGCAGCACATCTATTTGTTGGTATCCTGCATAAATATTATTGTGGTCATTTTGCAAAGGAGGAGGCCAAACATCTTGCTCTTTCTCCATTTTTCTGCAAATCAGTCTTGTTTGCCTTCCTCCGCCTGTATTTTGGGGCTGTCATGCTGACCTGAAGCACTTGCTCTTGATCATGTGGCTTTTTCTTGGGTTGTCTTTGCTAAGTTGTTCTCATGATTTTCAAATGTATCTTACTTCTCTCTTTTTTTTAAATTGAAGGTTGCGCTATATATTCTGCTTTGCAGAATGAGTGTTGCAGTGTATTCTTGAGCACCATATTGGTTGAAAATGCAGAATTAGTTATTCCTTTGTTTCAAGCATAGTACTTGTTATCCCTTTGTTTCAACCTATCTTTAGAATCTAATTTTAGAAGAAATAGGCTGAGAGGGTCAGGGCTTGGTACAGTTATTTCTCTATTATGTAGCTGTTACCTAGATAAGTTTCAATGGCGTTGGAAATAGATTTCTTCCCTTCCACTCTTCTACTAAAGAAGATCTCAGAGAGCAACACAATTGTATAATTTAGATTAATGTCAGTGCCTGAGCTGGCAGCAGCAGAGCTGCTTTGGAAAATTCCCATGTTAGCCAACCTTAATAAAATGGCCTTTGACACAAATTATCATCTCCTGTATTTATGAATCCATCCAGTCCATCTTCAAAGGGAACCGGTGGAAATGCAGATACTTGGGGCACTTAAAACTCAATTAAACTAGACAATAAAGTGGGAAACAAACCAGGACTAGCAGGGGAAAAATCCTTTCAAGGTTTGTCTTCACACAAATCGAAGGAAGTCAGTGAGATTATACAATGTATGACCTTTCTGGAGCTACACTTATGATATATGTCAGCTGGTGTTCTGGTCCAAAATAACAATTTTAAGAATGATATCTTGCTATGTGAGTTTCCCTGGCCCTAGGAAGGGATGAAACAGTTCAGCTAAAAATAAGTCAAACCGAGTAGCTAAATCTAAGAAATCCATTTAAAATAAATTCCCCTAATGACTTCATCGTCTCCTGGCTTTGCCTGTTTGTTTCCCCGCCCCCCTTAAAAATAAATAAATAAATAAAACAATGAAATTCTGACAAAAATCAGCCATCAGGTTAGGTGGTTCAGTTCTGCTGGAACTATGTTCTCTGGTGGGGAAACTCTTTAGTCTGAGATTTTTTTCCGGTCTGATTCGTTTGCAAACATTTCTCCTCACAACAGACCCAGTGACACATGGTTTCATGATTTGGCAGGATGCTAAAGCACACCTTCAAAGTTCAAAAAGAAACATACCCTCATGAGATGGGCTTTGCTGACTGTTATAAATGATGCTTAAACAGCTCCAGGTAGATGAGAAAACATTCTCCTGTATTTTTTCCCGTCAGTAGCAAGCCGAGTTGGGCAACCCTTTGCGGAGTGTCTTCTCGTGCTCTTCACATCATTAACTTCAGACTTCTTGGGCAAGAAGGGACTCATCCTCAGGAGGAAGGTTGCATAATCTGGCCTTTTGTGCCTCCTCCGGTTTTCCCCTGTTGCTGGTGTAGATCTCTCCACAACAGGAAAGTGCAATTATTTAAAAAATAGGAAGATGCCAGTGAAGCCATGAATTATCCAGGCTTTCCGGGAGCCTGCCTGCGACCTTTTCGCTTCTGCTTTTGGCAGCAGCTGGTTTTCAGGTTGACTTTGTCCTTTTAAGTTATTTGTCCAAGACAACAAATGGAAGGGGCATTGGAACCAGGGTCAGGAATGGACACGCAAACACATTACAGCAAGTCAGGAGTGGGTGGCAGCTTAACTGCAGAGCAAGTGAAGTGCTGTAACTACTCCCATGTCTGCTTTCACTCTTTGATAGCTGGTAAAAACCAAACCAGTGCAGCTTAGACTCATTTCACTGATGGGTAAAATGCCCTGGTTGAGCTCCCTTATTATAGGAAAAGAGTGGGCCCATGGGTAGTCCCTACTTCTTTACTTAGTGTATTCTTAGTCCCTGGCCCCTAGTCTCATGGTTCAGTATTAAGCTACACCTTTCCTACTTGAGCATAGGGCCTCTTTACACGTGCAGGTAAAAGGCACAATGGGGTCCAATGTGCAAGCCACACAATTGCAGCTCCTGCAAAGCCACATGTGCATGGCAGGAAGCATGCATGTGGGATTGTGCATTAGATCCCATCACAGCCTTGCAGTGTGGGCAGCCAGGAACGCTACCTCCACTGAAAGTGTCATCATAGATTCACATGGGGTTCAACCGCGGGGCTCACAGCAGGGGCTGAGGAGGATACTACCCCCACCACAAAACTTGTGAAGTGCAGGGCCTGCAGCAGGGGAGGCAGGGAGAATGCTGCCACTGCTGCAAGCCTTGCCAGCTGCAGGGCTGGCAGCGGGTGGTGCATCCCTGTGGCTGGGAGCCCCTCAGTTGATGGGGCTCCCAGCCACAGGGGAGTACTTGGAAGGGAGACAGG
The DNA here is from genome assembly GCF_052110815.1 of Crocodylus siamensis. Classification (NCBI taxonomy): domain Eukaryota; kingdom Metazoa; phylum Chordata; order Crocodylia; family Crocodylidae; genus Crocodylus; species Crocodylus siamensis. The sequence continues at coordinate 236,067,599 of NC_143398.1, read as the reverse complement.
CAGGGTCAGTCATCCCATCTACAATTAAAGTTTCTTCCCTGTCTTGGCTGACATTTCAAGAAACATAAAAACATTAACCTTATTTTCTATAGGCACAAAGGCAAACCTGAAATAAGGTCAAGACAAGCTAAACTATCTGCATATTCTCATTTTGGGTATCAACATTACAGTCTTTCATTGCATCCAATTGTTTTAAATGCAAAGAAAGCAACATCTTTCCTTCTCCGTCAATCTACTGACATAAGTCAAGACTTTTAATGAGATATCATAAATACAGAGCTGATGCAACTCTTTGCAAAGCCTCAGGCCATCAGAAGGTAGTCTCAGAGCATGGTGCAAGGGGTGGCATCTAAAGGCCTGGGTGTAGCTCAGCATTAGTGTAATACCAGTTCGTATAGGTCATGGAAACCCTTCTGGATTAAAGGTGAATCCAAATATTAAATGCACTGGAATAAAAACTTCACAGTATCTACAGCTATTCTTTTTTTAACTGGTGCTCTAGCTCCAGGTAAAGTTTTCCAAGGCTCTTACTACTTTAATGCAGGTTGAAAACAAGGAGGAAGTGTTTTCCAGAGTCCACCTTCCTGCTGTAGTTCAGGTGATTGTCAGGGGTCAAGCAGCATAGCCTGTTTTTCAGGAGCGCTGAGCCCTTGCAGGACCCTACTGATTTCAGCGAGACTGATGTTGTGCTTGCCTTTCTGAATGATCAAGTTCATTGAACCTAAGCACTAGATATGGAGGGATGCAACTTCTATAGGTCTTGACAGTTGAATGAATAAAACCATCAAGCTTCTGTGGTGCATGACACTGAAATGCAGGGAGTGCTCCCCCCCCCCGGGTCAAACTTCAGCTGCAGGCATCAGAAACGCTCTTCTCTGTTTGTGGACATTTCTGGTAACAGGAATAGTGCTGTGCTGGCAGAACAGAGCAGTGTTCATTCCTGAAACAGTAAAGTCATGCTGTTTGCTAAGCAGAAGAAAAGATCAACATGAAAGTTATCACTAGGGAAGGGTTTTTTTTGTTGTTTTTTAAAGAAACGGGGAATAAGACAAAGTTAGGAGGAGTGCATAACCTGGAGTTCTGGAGCCCGTGGCTCCCCACGTTGGCCACTGAACAAAGAACGCAAACATTATTTGACCCTCAAAAAGCCCATTTTCAGAGTTCGTGGACTAGATTTGTTCCTTTTCTAGCACCCTGCCCCTTCATATTCCCTATACTGAGCATCAAGAGACATTGAACGAGGACTTCCAACATTTCTTGCAACCACGTATCTTCCAGCACTAGAAGAACCTCTGCAATCACTTACACAAGTATTCCCATTGAAGCCAATATGACTACTAGCATAAGCGTCAAGAGGGAAGAAAAAAAATGTTGACACACAGGCCAAAGAACCAAAGCACACATCCTTCCCATGAGCTAAGAAATAAGAGTTATTCTACTTAATGGAGGAACTCTTCACAAGCCCTCAAGCCATCAGAAGAGGGTAATCTCAGAGCAAGGTGCAAGTAGTGGCATCTAAAGGGCTGGGCATTGCTCAGGATTAATGCAAAACCTATTTTTATAGGTCATGAAAACCCTTCTGGATTAAAGGTGAATCCAAATATTAAATGCATAGCTGCTAATTGACTTGCCTAAGGCTAAAGAAAACTTCTGTAGCAGAACTGTAAGTCTGGATTCCTGATTCAGTGATCTAATCCCTGGAACTGCAACCTTTGAATAAAACCACTGGGGTGAGACGACACAAAAAGAGACATGTATTTGTGACAGTAACACATCATGTAATGGAAATGTTAGTGTGCATAAGGGGGCTGCTCCTACTCTACATGAAGTAGAGCTGAATGTGTTCCCAGGCCTTTTAACAAAGAGACATGGCTCACCTGCTTGACAGGACATGAGATATCTGTATGCCACACTTCCACACTGGAGATAAAGTGGGTGAAGGCCACAGCTGGCCACATTTGGATAAATGTAGCAAAATGCAAAGAAATAGTTTTCCATCTCCCTGTCGTGTGTGCGCACATGTGTACACACAAGCAGGCCTGCACACTGTGCACGTGAGACTGCACACATATGCAAGAGGGCAATTTAGATACCCCAGTAAGATTCATTCATAAGGTTTCATACAAAATACCTGCAGCTGAATTGAATAGTCCATTTATTTCAAAAGTAGTTTATTTAAACATTAAACTTCAGGAATATTGACTCACACTTTTTGTTGTCTTATCAGGCTTTAGAAAAGGTACAGATTACAGTTTATGGTACATAAAGACATCATTAGATTTGATGGTCCAACAAATCAACAGTAGTAGTATCTTGTTTTGCAGCATTTACTAACACAATATGCCCTACTCAGAATTTAATAAAGCAAAAGAACTGTTATACAAAGCTCACTGAAAAGAAACTTTGCAGTTTTTTCTTTTTTTCAGTTGGGGATTTTTCCAAAACAACTTTTCTTGTTTCTTCATAAACTAGTTCAGGGCTGCTGTGTGTGCCATGTGGGCTCAGTAACTTATTGCCTGCTTTGTCCCGCTTGCTGGAGAGGGATACTGGGGGGAGGGGGATGGCTTGACCAGATGGGGAGAAAAACACCTACTCCAATTTTCCTCTCTTGCCCCCCAAATAAACAGGACAGTAGAATGGACTGTGCTAGGTCCAACTGCTAGTGTTATGATGACCCACCCTAGGAAGTGCAAACACAAATTTCTATTTTTTGGAAGCTACCAATCCCATCCTTGAATTGTAATTTAATGGAGTATCAGGCCCTTAGGCAAACCAGGGATACACTGACCACAGAAGTCATGTAAGAGCTCCACCACCAGGTTCACAGCACCCAGTGGTACTCTGTTTATGTATCCCCATGCAATTTACTGGGACATTAAAGATGGCATAAGGCACTCCACAGATTGATATAGCCAACCTGCAACCGCCAGGAGCTCAACCTTGCAAACTCTTGCTTCTGCAAGTCATCTTACTAGACGCGAAGGGACCACTCATACAAACTAAGTGCTTGCAGGGCTGCCCGCTAGCCTCATATTTTAAACAAACAGTGCAATTCAACAAATCCAAAGCACCTCACTTGAATAAGAGAAGTAGCTATGATCACAGTGCAACATTTCAAAGGCAAATTGAGGGCCAAAGTCCAGAATTCCTTATACGTTCCACATTCCTGCTGAAGGCCACAAGAGTTACCGGTGCACAAGGAACGCAGGAATAGGCTCAGATATCGTCCAAGACAAGATCAAGAGTTACCCGGGGTAACTGATCTCAGTGCATTATCTTATCAGGAAGACAAATTGGGATGCAAACGAACAATGGAAGTTCAGCAAAACACAGTATGTTTGTAGGCCTGGACTGAAAACTCATTCTTCTCTATCTGGTGAGGAAAAGAGGTTGAGGAGTTTTAGTCTGCAAAAGTTATGAAATCTCTGGGAGAGGGGAGGGGCATGAAAATCTTTTCCCCTAGGAAAGAAATTAACTATGTACAGTCAGCAAAAACAGGAAGCATGTATAGTCAGTGCTTACGATTCTTGGCTTTGAAAATAGCTTCTCAGCTATGACACCGTTTACTCATGACTTGCCGAAGTAAAGTTCTCGCCCCGCTACATTTACACTTACTCTGCAAGATATACTTGCTGGTTGTGTTGTGTGTGTTGACAGGCAGAAACCGCTGCAGCACGACAGAGTGATGCTTTGGCTCAATATTTCTGGAGCCAAACAAGCTACAAAGAAGCAAGTTTAAACATTTGTCTTAAAGTGAGCTGGAATAAAAATAAAATCTTACCAACAGGTATAAAAGAGAGTTTCACTTGGAACCGCCGACACACCGTATAAATGGTTGTGCCCGCCGTCAATGGAGTGTTGTTCTTTGAGCAGGAAGGATAAATCTGGAGTCTTGTTCGGAAACACTGAAGTCGGACGCTTGCATTCTGCTTCTGCCAGCCATGCAGGAACTTGACTAGACTGTCAAGAGTGATTTTAAAACCTGAAGGAGTGTTAAAGCTTAATCAGCACAGGCATTTTCTCAACTAAAGAGCTCAGATCCTGCATCTTTTTTCAGTTGCATGAGTGGAAGAAGGGAACATGGCTGTACTTCACCAATGCTAGGGTAGAAGGGTGCAGGACCAAGGACTTCATGCCTTCTCTTGCAGAATTTTCTGCTGGTCGCTTACAACCTGCATTTGGCCCCAGTGAGTCCCTAACAGGATGGAGAGGAAATTAAAGTCTGGCCTGACAGCCTAATCTTAGTAAATGTACAGACAATCCAACGCAGAAGGGATGCATAAGAACCAGGCCAGCTGGAAACCACGCCAAATTCCCAGAGACCTGGATCAGATTCACTAGTCGCTTATGGAGATAACAATGGGGAGTGAAACCCTAATACAGGCTGTCAATGAGCCGTGCCAATGAGCACGACGAGGCACAGATAACATCTGTACAAGCTAAGGCAGCGGTAGGCACACTGCATACAATGTTTCTCACACACTTTTTGCACACTCCTGAGAGGTCAGAGATGAGGCTGGGAGACGGGGATGGGGTAGAGGAGGAGAGATCAGAAGGCAATATTTTAGTTAAGGTAGCCAAAATCTGGAACCAACTTCCCAGGGAAGTGGTTCTCGCCCCTACCTTGGGCAAATTGAAGAGGAGGTTGGATTATCGCCTGTCTGGGGTCTTGTGAACCCAGCACTCATTTCTGCCTGTGGCAGGGGGTCAGCTAGATAATCTGTTTAGGTCCCTCCTAACCCTAGCTACTCTGAAACTATGAAGAAGCAAAAGCAACAGCAAAACACCAGCACGCCACAGCCACGGCCTAAAAGTCCCTGCTACTTTAGAACAACCTGCATGTATAGATGGCAATTTTGTGGATTTCCAGCCGTGTAAATCTTGGGGTTTCTTTTTCTGTTTAAAATGTTTTATCTGTCATGACAGCAGAAATTCGATTCAAGGCTACAGCAGATGCTGATTTTTCCCCCACTATCAAAATCCTGCAGCCATCTCAAATGAACACTGGGTCCAGCTCCTGACACTCTCAGACTGACTCACTTTTTGTCTTTACACCTGACTTAAACAGAAAACAAGAAGAACAAACCCTGATGTCCTTCCCAAACATGGTTTGACGCCAAATCTTCCAGTCTAATTGGCAAGGCTGACTCACAGAAAAGCAGAATATACCCTCGGTTTCTAGATTTTTTGGACTCTGCTCCAGGGGTATGTTATGCTGTTAATGTGAAGTCCGCTGATCCCATTGAGGAAGAAGAGGAAGGCGGCAATGAATTCGCACCAATATGTGAGCGTGAAGCCCATGAAGGTAATGTGATCTTTCAGGAGCATTAAGAAACTCAGGACTCCAGTGGATGACAGCAGAAAGGAGAGAAGAATGAGGACCGAGCCCATGGACCATTTCCGTCTTGAATTAGCATCTTCACAGACTTGGGAGACCATCAGAAGTTCCAGGCCAAATATTGCAATGACGACAGCAAAAGAGACCACGCTTCTTACAAGAATCATTCCTATGTTCATCCCTTCCACGTTGGCCAGACTGAGATCCGTGACGCACGTCAGCATGCTGGTGTTGCCAATGGTGCAGAAGTGCCACAGTCCAAACAGCTGGCCTTTGGCAAAGAGCCAGTGGCCATCGCAGATTGAAATCGAGGACAGGACCACGGCGATGGCAACACACAAGATAATTAGACTTCTGATGAACGTCTCAAAGAATGATTTCTGGGGTCTTCTGTGCGCAAGCACCCGCTGGGCCTTAAAGAAAGATTTACGAAAGGAAAAAAAAGCAAAAAAAAAAAGCGATTAAAACCAACATCTTTGTCGCTGTTCAAAATATATGGGAGTCAAAGGGACCCAAGTGGCCTTTAAGAACAATACGATGAATTCACACAAATGCCCTTTTCTCAAGGTTAGCTCAGAAGATCCTACTGTATACAGAGTAAACAGCACTAGAGGGGAATGTGGCAGGGCTCAGGAGGTCTGGGTTCGCTTCCCAGCTGCTAGACTTGGGCAAGTCACTGATTTCCCTGTTTCTCAGTTGCAATAATCCTCTCTCCTGATTGTTGCCCTGTCCCCTTAGGCCAAACTCTGTGATTACTTGTGCCTGTGCTTGGGCTTGTGTGCGAATGGTCCCACTAACTTTGGTGGAACTATTTGCATGTGCAAACACAAACGCATGGCTCCGGAAGTAAGACTTTAGGCAGAGACTATCTTACCCTGCTGCTGTACTGTGCCTAGCACAACAGAGCCTTGATTTCAACTGTGCAGCCATAATGCAAACAACAGCTATTTTGCACTGGAGGATGCACATTCCTTGCTTCCTTATCATTTAAAAAAACTGCAGACAATATTCTGTTCCGATTAAAACCACCACCTCGGGAGAGAGACTACTCATGGAAGAGTATAAACCAAATGATTGACCAGCTGCAGAAGAGCAGGACGGTGCAGAGGAAGCTACAACAATTAAAGATGATGCCGGTCACTGCATGCACCAGATTTAACCTGGAGTTTTCAAAGGAGCCTTCAGGGGAAATTGAGTTAATCAGGTGCATTGATGCACTCAGCACTTTATCAAGTGCATTAACACCTTCCTGCTTGCATGACACCCGGAGCCCGGGTCCCACTTCACACCAGTTTCCCCCCCAGCATAACTCCATCGAATGAACTGACTTTACTCCTACTAGGCAGACAAGGTGCGTTGAGTAAATGCGACATCTTTTATTAGACCAACTCAGATCGTTGGAAAGACTCTTCTTAGCAAGCTTTTGGGTTTAAATACCCTTTGTTGGGCTGAGGAAGCATCTGCAGTTGGTGTGCGGTGCACGTGCCACATTTCACATTTACACACACATTTACTCCTACTAGGCCGTGTCACCAAGAAGAGTCGGGCCACCTGTTTTATGAAACAGTTTTAAATATACTTCTGCAGAGATTAGAGGGGCAACTACTAAATAATTTGGGGTCATGCTCCGGCCTTCTCTAGAACAGAGAGCAGTGATTCCCAACCCGGGCGACATGGCATCATCCCCTTCTGCTCCGGGGCAAACAGCTGTATGGTGCCGGGGTGAGGGTAGTACTTTACAAGTAATTCTGCTGCAGTCATAGTCATGACCGCTCTTAGTGTAATGTTGTAGTGTTCAACATGAGCAGGGGAGCACAGCCTGACCCAGGAATTCTCTCTTTAAAAGAGCAAAAAAAAAAAAAAAAAAAATTACAAACATCAAAACACCCATTTTCTTTCTTTCTTTTTTTTTGAATATCCACCTAAATTCTGTCTTCTGTTACTCCAGAACTAGGCAGCAAAATGGGACACTAATTCAGTAACAAACATTAGAGCAAGAGGGGCTCGGGCTATGGACGGTTCCGGGACACAAACAGGAAGTTCATGAAACAAAGCAGCGCTTGGCTTTTATGCCAAAAGGAAAATGGGAAAATGCATTCACCAGCTGGAAACAACAGAGACAAAAATGGCATGTTTGACCTGCCAGGAGGGTTTTAAAAAAAGTACTCAGCCAAAAACAAAAATGTCTTTTTTTTTAACCCCTAATCCTTTTAATGTCTATCTATATAGAACTATCTGTATCTATCCATCTATAGATATATATTCACACAAGTATCCTTTTCTCAAGATTAGCTAAACAGATCCTACTATATACACAATAAACAGCCCTAGAGGGGACTACTGTTGTTCAGGGCAATGGTAGCAGGGCTCAGGATATATTTTTTATATCTAAAATGAGGTGTTCCTTTGGATACTTCCAAATTTGCAGCTGACAGATCTGTGGCACATCTATTAATGGGGAAGCTCTCTACTTTTTTCCAAGCTACTGTCCTACATAGAAAGAGAGTCATCAGGTATTAAGTTGCATCAAACAGCACATCATTTCCACTTCAGGAATCGTACCTCAGCACACCAGTAGGACAGCTGTTTCTCAGCACGATGTCGGTGCCCACTCAAGGATCAGGGCCCAGCCACCCCACACACCCAACAAGGTCCCTTGCCCTGCACACTCTGCTGCTGGGTGACTCAAGAGCTCAACACCCACAACTACCACCTGGCTCCAGTTTCCCGCCAGGGGCATCCCTTGCAAAAACATCGCCTTACCTATTACTAATCAGTGTGGTAAACACTGCAGGCTTGATCCCTCCAGCAACTGCATCTGCTGGAACCTGCCCAGACTAGTTTCAGGTGCCTGAAACAAGGGCAGGATTTAAAATCCTTTCCCCTGACAGAGGATTCCCCCAGGGACTAGATCCAGCGTCTGCCAGCTTGCCCTGCCACAACTTCCAGCTCCACGTCTCTAGGACTTGGTGATTTTAAGGGACCCCCAGAGGTCCTGAGCCAGGAGCAGCCCTATCCAAACCCTCTTGCACAAGCCATAATTTAAACTCTACTTAAGGCTACTGGGACCCTGACACAGCGCCCCGACCTGCCCCGGGGACAGCAGCCAGCGTCCTGCTTCTATGAAACACTGCCAACATGCATCAGGGAGAGAGGGCTGTGCCCCCTGCTACAGAAGAAGACAACCCCGCCATCCACACCAATCTGAGCAAGGGTCAAATCCCTTCCTGACCCCAAATCTGCCCATGGAGGGGCAAGACCCTCCAGCAAGGAGCCTCCGGCTCTGGTCCCCGCAGGAGCACGGGCACAGCCAACACCTCCGGTGAAACCCCCTGGCCCATCCAGAGAGACGCTGCTCCGACTTTGATCTGAGCCCGGATTTGCCCCCAAGCCCCCGGAGCTCCTGCACACAAACCCCTGCGGCTGCCCCGCGGAGAAGCGGCATCCCCCCGCCTTCTCCCACCCCCAAAAGCTCGCCAGTGAAGAAGGGTTTGGGGTTTTTTTGCAACCATCTCGTACAAAGCCGTGGCGAGAGCGGGCAGCCGGGTGCCGCCAGGCGCGGGCAGGGGGCGAGCCCGGGGATGCTCCCGGCGCCAGCACCCGCCGGGCAAGGGGCGGCGGACCCCGCTCACCTGCACCGCGATCGCCGTCATGCTGCCGTCGGGCCAGGCCGGGCCGGGGCGCGGGGCCGCCGCCGCCGCCCTGGAGTCCCCCCGGGCTGGGCCCGCGGCGCCGCCCCGCCCCGCCCCCGGGCGGTGCTGCGGGCCGGGCCCGCCCCGGGAGCGACGAGGAGGAGGGGGAGGTGCCCCGCCTGAGCCCGGCGGAGCGGGGCTCAGCTCCCCGCCGCGCCGCGGCTGCACCGCCCCTCGCGGAAACCCGCCGCCAGCAGGCACCGGCCTCGCGAGGCTGCTGCGACATCGCCGCCGTCCGGCCTCGTGCCTGGCCTGCCCCTGCCGGGGCGCCGCGGCAGTTGCCCGGCCCGCCCTGCTCCCGCGGCCTGGTCAGGGCGGGCAACGCCCGGGGCGCCGCCAACACCGCCGGTGCCGTCTGCGGGCCGTCCCCGACCACCGCCCCTCACTGCCGACACCGCCGGTGCCGTCTGCGGGCCGCCCCCCACTCGCCAGCCCTCGCTGCCGACACCGCCGGTGGCGTCTGCGGGCCGTCCCCGACCACCGCCCCTCACTGCCGACACCGCCGGTGGCGTCTGCGGGCCGTCCCCGACCACCGCCCCTCACTGCCGACACCGCCGGTGGCGTCTGCGGGCCGTCCCCGACCACCGCCCCTCACTGCCGACACCGCCGGTGCCGTCTGCGGGCCGTCCCCGACCACCGCCCCTCACTGCCGACACCGCCGGTGCCGTCTGCGGGCCGTCCCCACTCGCCAGCCCTCGCTGCCAATACTGCTGGTTGCGTCTGCGGGCCGTCCCTCATCGCCGGTCAGCGCTTGCCCCCCGCCGCCAACAGTGCTGCGGCCGCCTAGCCCCGCTTGCCACTGCTGTGCCCCCTGCCACCGCCACCTGCAAGCAGTCGCCATGCCCCCCAGCCTCCGGGCTTGGTTCGGTACCCACCGAGGCGCAGTGGCTTTAGGCCCACTTTATGGAAACGGGAGTCTCTTCCCCAGCTTGCTCCAAGGGCCTTATGGCTGAGGGCAAGCAAAACCCAGGAGCATCCAAGCCACCGGGGGTTGGGCCTAAATGTAGGATGCCAGCCGAAGGATTTGGAAACTTCTGAAGCCCCAGGTGCGGGTGGGGGATGCTTGCTGGTAGCAGAGCCACTTGTGCTTCTGGACTCTTGGGTTTGGAAGAAGTTTGGGCTAATTTAGCCTCGGATACAAATTTAAAAAAAAATCTGCTATCTTTTATTAGACTGACACAAATAGCTGGAAAAATTCGTCTTAGCGAGTTTTGGGTATGAATACCCTTTGTCAGGCTGAGGGGGGATCTGCAATTGGGCAGCACTCAAAGCCTAATGCCCCAAGCTGGCCCAGGGAAAGCAGGGGAGCTGCGGCAGCCAGTGGCCTGCTTCTAGGAAAGGGTGTTAATACAAAAGATGGGGGGTAGAAGCTGTGCCCCCAGCTGCAGAAGAAGGCACCCCCCCAGTCTGTACCAATCTGACCTGTAAAATTCCTCCCTGACTCCAAATGGGAGGCAGCCTGCCCTACCCCACCTGCCACGTGCCAGAGGGTGCGTGGCACAGGGGTGCCCCAGGGACAAGTAGTGGTGGCACAAGGTGTCCCGCTGCTAGTTGTCCCTGGCGAACCAAACATCCACACTCGTGTGGACGCGACTGTACGGTCTAAATCAGCCGCGCAGCCGAAGCCTTCCGACGCAGTGGGTTTATTTCGCCTGATGACAGGATCAGCTGACAAACCTGCTGCTTAGGAAAGCTGACTCAGCGCTGTCAGAGATGCTTCTGATTTAGTCTAGAAGGTGCACTTCTGCCCTGCCTTCTGCACCAAGGCTCTCAGGGGTTGGTAGCCAAAGCCCTGGTGGAAACGAGCAGGTGCAATCTGCGCTGGTTCAGTTTGCTCTGGTTGCAGCCCAAGAGGAGCGGCACTTTTACTAATTGCGTGTTTAATGGATTGGCCTCCTTGTGCCAGGGGCTCTTTCTGCGGCTGGTCACTAGTGGCTGGAACTGAAGCAGACCTTCAGCGGTGACAAGGCTGCGGAGGACTGACTCCACTATCGAAACCCCTCCGGTATGGAGGCCTTCTCTGCAGCCCCCAGGGCTAGGGACAAGCATCCAAAAAGCCCGAGCTGGAATTGATCTAAGTTATGCGGTGCAGTTTGATCGGTAGTGAACAGGACACGCTTTCGCCCTTTGGCGGGGGGAAAGCCTTAGACTGCACCCACCATTTTTAAAGCAGCCTGTGCGTGCTGAAGGCCCATGCAGCACATTTATGCTGAACTTACATTTTTTGCTTTGAACGGAATCTAGTGAGTCATCCCTCACATGCTCGTTTTTCCGATTAAAATGTCTCGAAAGAAAACATCACTTTGTGGTAGCACTTCTCACTTCTGCAAAGACTTGGTGTATGCAGCAGCTTTTTTCGTTGTTAAACTTTTATTCCCTTTCTTTGTGGGCTTCTGCCTCTGTGCTCTTGAGAGGTCATGAGGCTTGATCCTGCCCTGTTGAAGTCACGGTGAATCCTATTGATTTCAGCAGGCTCAAACAAAAGTTTGGAAGCTTTGTCTGTATCTCTAGGGCACATAGCAAATGCTGTAGGTAGTGCTGCACTGCTGCTTTTCACTTTCCAGCCTTGTTTTCATTCATCGAGGCTTGATCATAAATGTGCATTACCCTTTCCTACAGCCCGTTATGGATCCTACGAAATGTAAATAAAGCTCATCGCGTTTCTGCCCCACTGTCCTGGAGGTGATTTGTAGATCCCACAAGTGAGAAGCAGCCACAGGAAAGACTCATACATCAAATAAACAAGCCTCTTCTCTTGGGAGCCGCAAGGTGTCTCCTGGTTGTGCCCTCCTCCACATCAATACCTGCTGCGTGTGCTGTATTTCCTGACACACAGTCCCCTCCCAGCAGATTGTGCTTGCAGGCTCTCACCTTGGATAGAGTACACATCCTTATCTGACTTGTGCTGTCAGCACAAATCTCTTCACCCATAAAGTTTTATACTCTTTGTTTTATCCTATTTACGTATCCCCTCTCTGTGAAGAATTACCAGTTGCTTTATTTTCTTCTCCAGAAACTTTTTTAAACAACCAGGAAGTTGCGTTTTTTTTACTGTGTCATCAAAAGTCCTGGCCTTACTGTTGAATTCTGATTTCAATTATAGCCATAAATGTCTGGAGTGATTCCAGATTTAGGTCCTGATGCCATAAATGACTGTACATGCGCCAGAACTTGTATATTGAGGTCTTACAGCATTACAAGTGAGAACAGACCCTAGGCCCGTTCCCTTTCTTTCCACAGCTGTAGCAAATTCTGGTGAGCTGCTTGTTACTATCTACCATTAGATAATCATCATTATGTCCTGTCCATTCCTGAACAACATGTTTGTTAAGACATATTCTTATTTTAGCTCATCCCTCAGCAGTTTTACCAAAACCATTTTATTATGTCTTTGAAAAATATATTGTTTTACATTATCCTGAAGGTTTGTTTTTCAAAAAAATCAGTTTTCTTCCCCATTGAGAATCTTACTTTATATTTCACATATTTTGGGTAAATTCTCACACATTCACCTTCCTCCAGAAATGTTTGCTTAATCACAACAAATATTACCTGTATTTTTTTCAAATAATCCAGTGAATTCTTACGTTGTGCTTTCACCAGACTCTGAACAGCATATTTGTCTCTGTACTTACATAAGATGTAGCAACATTTTGGAGGGTCGGTAAGAAACTCCTTTTTTTGGTTTTATTTTGTTTGTTGGTGAGCTAATACACACACATGCATGCGTATATATATGGGGGTGGTGTATGTGTATATATATCTATCTATATCTGTCTGTATAGATATAGATAGATAGATAGATATTTTAATGTATTATCTTGCAATAGCATTTTACACTTCCTCTTTTCCCTTTCAGTCTTAGGTTCATCACAGGATGGGATTTACCAAACAGACAATGCGCATTTTATTTTGCAAGGCATACTTGTACAATGTAGTGTTCAGACTGCTTGCATGTATTGACTCTTGGACCTTTCCACCTCCTTAGTTCTGACCTGAGAGTGTTTGTTCCTAGCTCATAAAATTGCAACCCCCCTGCCCCCCCCAAATTCTCTCCCTTGCTGTCCAGAAGCATGGGACAGAATGAGAGAATTACACTTGCATGTAGGTTTGCTCATGATCAGACAAACTGAATACAATAAACTATTTACCCTCTAAACGATCTATATGATCTGGCCCTTGAGTGATTTAGGCCCAGTCCTGTTAACACTTACACACTTTTTGGCTGTGCCAGTACAGGTTTCCCTTGTTTCATGTGGGTCGGTAGGTGCAAATTCGCTCTTATGCGAAGACCCTTTATATACCAAAAATTCCTTATACGCAAAGTAAATTCACTCGGATGTGATTGGTGTGGTGCAAGCCTGCAGGCAGCTGCTTTGTGTGGGGCATCGTGGGAGGGACGCACACCAAAATATAGTCTCTGGGGTGGATCTGCGCTCCTCGCTCGTTGTCGGCGACATGCGTTTCTGTATTTGCCATCCCCATTATGACAGTGCCCTGCGCTGGTGTGTGCTGTCTGCTGTTGGTGAGTACCAAACTTGTCTTGTAAAAGTAGTAGAAATGGGTCTGGGGGTCAGGACAGTCGAGGTGTTGGAACGTATCCCTGTTTGTTACATTGTAAAGTGGGTTCCCTTTACGCAAATTCGAGTTATGCGCCGTTGTCCAGGAACTGCATAAAGCGAGGGAAACCTGCACATATGGAACCAGCTAGGCCACAGGAGGTTTTCTCTGGATTAAACCAGCAAGGTTGAGGGGGACGCTGTGTGTTGGGCAGCTCTGTGTCTCCATATACACTGCCCAGGCTTTTGCGCTCTGGAGAGGTCACTCTAGCTTCATTTTATCTTTATGGCGAGGATTACCGTTCAGCAAGCTGATGTCTTGCTTGCTGTAATTCTGTTGTTTAGCAAGACAGACTGATGCCTACTGCTACCTGTACTTAGGCTGTGACTCGAATAGATGCTCATGCGTGTGCCTGTCTGAATTGTGGGAATGCTCACGAGGCTAAAGTTAGGCATATTCTCAGTTATGTTACTGAATCACAGCTGCTCTGATACGGGTAATCCTGCCGGAGCCTATGACAATGTTCACGTGAGTAAGTATGAGCATGTGTATAAATGTTTGCAAGATCAAGAGCTTACGTATGTGACGCTGGTTTGAAAAACTATGGTTACTATGATTCAGATGAGGGTGCTTAGGCTTGATATCAGATCTGTATCTTCTATACTTTCTGATATTTTGTGATTTTAACTGCAATCAGAATATTGCTTCTACGTCATTTTTTAAAATATGATTTCTTTATTACTCTTAACAAGCAAAAAGTGGAAAAACAAAAAAATCCCCACAGTCAATGCAAGAGTTTAATCAGTTTCCAATGATTATTTGAAACTTGTCCTTTACTGAAGTGATTGAGATCAGGAAGAAGTTAATATTTTGGGTGTTACTGGATAAATAGTAATTAATGATAAATCATTACTCCACTATTGCTCCTGTTATTATTTGGCTTGAAACACTCTCCTGCAAGGATGGCTGGGTTGATATGCCTTCTATAAATATCTTTTAAACTCAAGTATAACTGGGGAAATAAAGTATTTCTTTTTGTTATCCCAAGCCTCAAAAGCCAAAGGTGTTTTGCTTAATTTTTTAAGAACAACATCATCACCTTTAAGCATTTCAAGTCATGAAAATCAGCCCCAGGAGGCGAATATTTTGGAAATTACCCATGTGAAAATGGCATAAGTACGCATGGGAAAAGAGACCCTGCCAATTTAAAATCACTGTGTCTGAAACTGTTTTACCTACATAAAGGTGCATGCAAGTAACAGCAGAGTATAAGAATGTTAATGGAAAGAGATGATATATTTCTGTGTATATATTACTTCAAGTACATGGTGCCTCATCGGTTTTGGTTTCCCCTGCTTACTTGTTTGTGTGGATCTTTCAAACAGCAACAGGAGAGAGAAAAGCAATAATAGGTAAATATGGTTGTAACACAAAAGGAATTGTCAGAGGAACTCAGCGGTGGAAAACCCGTTTTTCTCAATGGACTAGATTTCAGATTGCTGTTGTTTCCCTTTCTAAATTATAAGGAGAGGCAATATTCTCTTCAGGAGAATTGCTGAATCGCTCAGGCAGTAGTAAACAGATGTTCGAGCCTTTCATTTTCAGACTAAGCAGCACTCACCTACCAATGCACTAGGTACCTTACACATATTTAACAATGATAAATCATAAATCTGGACCTCAAGGGCATGAACTAACCAATGCTAGAATAGTGCTGGAATTGCTCATTGAAGATCAGGGACCAGGAGATAATCTGGTTTGTACATCTAATGGATAGAGAGACTATTCATAATTTTCCCTAGTGCATATGTCCAGGTTCGACATTTCTTTCTGATCTCTAGAGTGTTGGTTAATCCTGCATGGGTTCCTCTGCTGGCAGAATTGCTGTTTCTGATCATGCCCCTTACGAGGGCAACTAGCAACAGAAGACCCGAGTAAGGAACAGCCCTGTAGATCGATCACTTGTATTGCATCCCAGTTTCAAAGTGTTTATTGAGAGAGAAACTGTCTTGCTCTTGGAGGCAAACGCAGCCTCAGGATCATTTAGCCTGCTATTGTGGGAGATGCAGAGGGAGGGCAGAACTATTAGTTTCAGGTCTGCAAAACAAAGAGGAATTTGAGGAAAATGGCTCTGGGGAGGAAGTGTTTGTTTTCTTTTACAATGTACCACAAAATCAGATCTGTTGTGATTCCTAATCACAGCTCTGAATAAGAATTCAATGCTCACTGCAGGTTACAAGCAACCTAGGATTTCAGGAACTGGGTGAAAAAGCTGGCAAGCTGCTGGCATACTGCCTAAGACAACAGCTACTGAGAGTGGGGTCATGATTGATAACTATGCGCTATAGACATGGCAAGTGATATTGTACCATCACTAAGACAGTGCTTTAATAAGTATAAAGATCAGGACAAATTAAACAACCCCCCGCATCTTAGAGAAGGATCAAGTTTTCTAAAAACCTATCACAATGCTGCAGAGACTGCAGCCAAGGCTGAGTTGCTCCCCAAGTGGGGGGCCCAATCCCCGAGGCAGTTTAAAATATGCATGGGAAAAGCACTCATACCAGATGACCAAGTTTTATGAATATTTCTTT
The DNA here is from genome assembly GCF_052110815.1 of Crocodylus siamensis. NCBI lineage: Eukaryota > Metazoa > Chordata > Crocodylia > Crocodylidae > Crocodylus > Crocodylus siamensis. The sequence continues at coordinate 236,051,415 of NC_143398.1, read as the reverse complement.
GAATTCCTGTCTGACAAGATACTTAAAAGTGGTTAATAAGCTGCTTTCTCTTTCGCCGAGAGAAGCCCTAATTTCAGTTGTTCCTAAATCAGAAGACACCATGCTACGTTCCAGTTTCCCTCGTTGCTAGGAACACAAAATATTAGCAGCCCTTCTGGCCTCAAGACTGCAGAAGGTATCGGGCTCCTTTGGATTTTCTCAAGGGGCGTAGACCAAGCCACAGAAGCATGCCTTCCACAAGAGGCCCCGAGCCTCTTTCTGAGTGATGACTATACCATAGTTTAGCTTAAAAATATTAATGGTAGTGATTTTAATGGATCCCAATATATTAGATGCAGTTTCACTACAATTCATATATTTGGCTTATGTTTCTTAGATAAGTTTTAAAAACAAAGCAGTCTTGCCAGCAGACCATTAACCGAAGTGCAAAGAAAACAGGACAGTGGCAAGCTGCGTTCCCTAATGGTGACGGCCCCTCTTGCTAGAGCTGCTTCGCAGTCCAGCACCACAAGCACTTCTTGGGAACAGAGGTGTACAGAGCAGTTTCATCCGGCTTCAGCCCTTGACAGGGTCTCAGGGCACCGCGGTTGAGAGCCACTACCCCCGAGTTAACAACGCAGGAGATTAGTAGCCAAGGTCAGGAACAAAGGTCCAGACTAGAGTCGAGAATCAGGGGATCAGAAGCAGACAGGTCAGGAGATCAAGAGAGGTCAAGACATAGGCAGGGACCCTGGGTCAGGGAGATTAGGAACAGGAAACAGCAAGGGGGCCAAGGGCAGATGGGGAGGGAGGAGGCGGGGGTGCTGCAGTGATTCCTAGCCCACCTGACGTTTAAAACCAACTACCTGCAAAGGCAGCAGCATTTCTATTCAGGCAGCAGTGGACAGAGTCACTTGACTTCATGGCTCCTTGTAATCTGCCCGATTCCTTCTAAACCCTGCGCTCCATCAGTGGTAATGACCAGCTCTTCTTTATCACTGGTTTTAATGTTCCACTAATCAAGATAGCCTTTCTGTTGCAATTCTGTTGTCTGTAGCAGCTCCAGGTAATGCAACTCCTGCTTTATAGCCCTGAAGGTTGTTTTTAACTCTGGCTAAAAACATTAGCTCAGATGTGGAAACATTAACTCAGGTGAACATTAACTCAGGTGTGGAAACAACTTTCAGTGAAGCATTGGATGCACTGTCAGGATGCCCAAAAAAGCTTGCTTGTCAATTTTCTTGCGATTTCCTTGTTGGTCTAATAAAAGGTATCATTTTGGAACCAAGACTTCTAGTTTTTTATGTCTTCTTGTCTCAGACCAACACGGCTACCACGTACACTCCTGATTTTGTCTTGTGAATCTGAAAGAGATGTACATTTAATTCCAATAATGAGAGGACTAAAGAAACAGCAACTTTTGATTATTTTACCTAGTTGGTTGTATTTTTTTTAAATATGTAATATATGACACAGAAAATGAATGCACGTTCCAGTAACATTATATTTGTTTTTGCTTTGATCTTAAACTGAATAATATAGCCCGAGGCCTCTAGTAAACCTTCTAGTTTCTTTTCTTCTTTTTTTTACCTGGAGAAAAATATGTGTTATGTTATATGCAACAATACACCACACCATCTGCACCCCCCGTTTCAAAACCCTAGGTCCGCTCCTGCCGGGGGTCTAGAGCAGTCAGCTGGAGCTGTCAGGGGCTGGGGTATGGGCGACTGCCAAACCACAAGCCTGGAGCCGGCTGTCAAGAAGACAGGTCTGGACTGGAGTCAGGACCTGGTAAGTCTGGAGCAAAGGGGCCAGGGGGCAAGAATCAGAAATCAGCAGGCAGAAACCAAGAACAAGGATGAAGCCTTGTTGTTTTGGGGGCTGGGGCACATGACTTCTGAAGACAGGCTGATGGAGCTGGATTTATTTAGTCCGGAGAAGAGAAGATTGAGAGGGGATTCAATAGCAAACTTCAATTCCCTGCAGGGGGGGTTCGAAAGAGGATGAAACAGGACTGTCCTCAGTGGTGGCAGATGACAGAACAAGGAGCAATGGGTTCACACTGCAGCAAGGGAAGTTTAGGTTAGATATTTAGGAAAAACTCACACCAGGAGGGTAGTGAAGCAGTGGAACAGGTTACCCAGAGAGGGGGTGTTATCTCCATCCTGGGAGGTTTTTAGGCTCAGTTAGACTGGCTGGGATGATGTAGCTGGGGCTGGTCCTGCTGTGAGCAGGGGTTGGACTAGATGTGACCTCCTGAGGTTTCTTCCAAGCCTCATTTTCTATGATTCAATGTTTCTAAGCCAACAAGCAAGACCCAGGGATTAGAAAACTAGGAACCAACAAGCAGGACACAGGAACCTAGGAACAAGCAAGCAGGAATCTGAAAAGGAGTCAGAAGCCCAGGGTTAGACAAGAGACACTTCCTTCCTGTTGAGTAGCCCAGGGAGCACAAAAGAGCTGCGGCTGTAAGCAGGCAACTGTGCCCATGCAACAGGGGCCAGCTGGGGTAGTGTTACCTAGTGGCAGCCCGGCCCATTCAAGTACCCAGGGCCAGCTGGGAGCAATTTCTGCTGCCCTGTCTACTGACACATATCTTACATACCTGCAGCTCCTTCAGGGCAGGGTGCCTGTTGTATCCATAATTTACAGTTGGCTCTTGATCCCTTGGCAATAGCTGCATGGGTTCCCCCAGATATCTGAAGCATACAGGTTGGCCCTACAGAGCATGCATTGATGTGATATGCATTTGGCATATAGCTCCAGCGCGGAGAGCAGAATTCCAGCCCCCGAATTCAAACCTTTGGAAAACTGAATTACTGGCACACAACTTGTTGGCCTGTGGCATGTACAATTTCCGCAGGTAAACTCAAGTATAAATGTACCCAGAAACATTTTCAAACTAGTGAAGTAAAACTGTGCTCTCTTAAAGAATTGTCTTTTGGTGGGAAGGGAGGATGAACACAGTACAAATGAATATTCTGGCTATATCCCAAGAAGCTTACCTTGATATGTCTCTTATTTTTAATAGCTTTATTAAAGCCTTCCTATGGACCCACTCAACACCTATGACTATTGCTTAGCAGAGACGAAGTTAATCTCCCAGACCTATAAAATTATGTTTTTCATGTCATAGATTTCAGACAGGGTCCAAGACACTAGTATCTTTATAGGGGGAAACTGAAGACTTATACATGAATCTGATTCCCCCTGCCGATCTCTTATTTTCCAATAGAGAAGGATAAAGTTCCTGTAATAGAGGCTGCATATAAGATCTGGGCTATCTATGCAAGGGGTATCCGTTTCATCTTCACCGTCATGCAGAAGCACTTCTATGGGGCAGCTTAGACTTGGAAATTTGGGAACAAACCTGTCATTTGGAAAAACTGGCTGAGAAGGAGTATCGAATGGATTTCCGAGTTAGTCAACGGTGGGGACTGCATCTCTTTCCTAAGCCTACAGCACTGTTATCCTCAGAGGGGTGGTGGTGCTCGCATGTTATTAGACACAGAACTGGAAGGGACTCCAGGATCATGCTCAGTCCTGTGCTCTCAGGCAACAGTGTCACATAATCCTAGTCATAAACTCTTCAAGTGTCATCATTTTTGCCCAGATACCGTAGGACCGCTGGAGGATGCCAAAGCTCCTGGGAGCCTTAGAAATACTCCTTAAACTCCCTAGTCCAGGCTTGTGCAGGCATTATGAGCAAAGATGAACTCCATTAGAGCTCACTGTTGAAGTGTGGGAAGTAGATTTACTACAGCCCTGGGGAGAGCCCTAGAGACAGGGCAGGTTACATAATGTTAGAAATACTTCTGGAAGTCTCTGCCAAACTTGCTACAGCACATGATTTTCTTGTATTCTAAATACACGGGATGCCATAATGCTTACGTAAGATAAGGCTTTGTCCCCTGACATGTTGGCTCTGGAATAAAGAAAAAGGGACCTAAACATTTGTGGACTAGGACTGTGGAACAGGCAGATAGATGCGAGAGCTGAAACACTAATGGACTTTAGCAGTCAAACTTCTACTGAAAATTATACTGCAGGATGCTACTTCATCACCAGGCCTGGCTATCGAGGGCTGCAATGATTGCCAAGCATAAGATTTAAAAAAGATGAAGTCGGTTTATACCCAGAATAGTGTAATTATACCTATATTAGTTAGCAGCCAAAGAAGGAATGGCTTACAGCTGCAAAGATCAAGTGTATGAGATTGAAAACATGTATTTTTTCTGGAAACGTTTGAATAAAATAAATGCTGAAGTTGCTCGAAGAACACTAGATCTTCTATCCAAATCCTCTGCCCTTATTTCTTCTTCCTATTCATGTATATTTTCTCTTATTTCATTGCCATAACCCTCGCTCTGACACGCTCTGGAGCATTGCCTTGTCCCGCGTCCATGCAGCCTTGAACAAACGTGCCCTTCTGCGGGAGCTCCTGTGAAATGGCTGGGCTCGAGGAAGATAAACAGGCTGTGAGTCACTTTACATTCTGTACTTTTTATTTGTTCTGCAAAAGTCAAAAAATAATTAATCACAGATGCAAAGCTCAGGGGCTGGACCTAAGCCAATCCAGACCGGTACCGTCCCACGTTGTTATCACTGAACACTCTGGAAGTCGCAGTGGACAAGCATGTGTTACACAAGCTCGCAGCACAATTAGCACCACCTTCACAGCAGTCATTAGGGTCAAACGGGTCCAAAGGTCAAACTACCTTCACATCCCGAGAGGACCTTGCTTCATAGTGGGATTGAGCTGAGGTATCGTAGCAGAGGGGAATCACGCACTGCTGTTGCCTGTCAGGAATCTACTTTGTGAGCAGAGAACTCGGCTTTCCCAGGTCATCACTTCAGCGTCTTTCTCAAGGGCAACGTGCATGTGATCCTATCGTTCAAGCTGCATCATGAGTGTTGCATGCTACTACACTTCGATGGATGTCCACCAAACACATGGGCTAGGGACAGACATTCAAAAAACTGGAGCCTAAATTGATTCAATCTTTGCAGATTAGTTTAACCTGAGTAGATTGAACCAATTTGCAAATGACTCGACATTCCCTTTTGATTTAGTAAGTGCAGCACACGCCTGCAGTGGCTCAAGCCACCGATGCAGCGGCTGGGGCGAGGGCATGGCCAAAACCCAGCTGGCATGGCACCCTGAGGTGAAGGGGCAGGGACGGGGTTTATTCCCCCTTCAACCCTTCTGCCCTGGGGGACTGCTGCTTCCACCACTTGCTCTCTGTGTGGGGTGAGCAGCAAATAAATCCCTGTCCCCTTTGCCAGAGGATGGAGGAAGGGGGGAAATAAATCCCCTCCCTGCCCCCTTTGCCCAAGGAGGCCATGCCGGCCAGCCTCTGGCCATGCCCCTGCCTCTGGGGTGGCAAGGGGGAGTGACCCTGACTGGGCAGCAGTCCTTGTGATGGTGTCCCAGGAGCGTGAGCCTCTTCCCAGCATGGGGCTGCACTGCGGGCATGAACAGCATGGCCCCCTTAGGCAAAAAGGGCAGGGAGGGGGTTTATTTCCCCCCTCCCTCTGGCATCTGGTGAAGGGGGCAGGGAGGGGCCTTATTCCACTGCTCGCCCGGTGCAGGGAGTAATTGGAGGAGGCAGCAGCCGGGGCTGGCATACCCCAGCTGTGGTCCCCCAGGGGCAGAGGAGCTTAAAGGGGGAATAAATTCCCTCCCTGCCCCCTTTGCCTTAGGGGGCCATGCCAGCAGCAAGCGGAGGGGGTACCCTGAGATAGGCTGCTGTGCCCTGGCCAGGCAGACCCTGGCTGGGGTCCATGCCACTGGGACAGGAGACAGAGGGGGGAATTAAACCCCCACCTCCGTTTGCTTCACGAACAGCGAGCGGAGAAATGCCTGGCAGGGGCTGTTGTGCCCCTGCCTGTCAGACCCCAGCTGGGGTCTGCGCTGGTGGGACGGGTGGGAGGGCCGGCGTCTGGCCATGCCCCCACCCCTGGTCCAGCAGAGGGGTGGGGCCAGCCCTGCTCTCCTGGAGTAGAGAGCACACCCCAGTCCCAGGCTGCAGAGCATGCTGGGATGCTGAGGGACTCTGGTTTAACTTAAATCAGAAAGGGGTCTGGGAAAGAAGTTCCGTAAACCGACTGGACCCAGATCAGTTAAGTCTGATACCAAATTCAACCAGGTTTATCTCAAACTGGTTTCGGCCATTTTGAAACTGGTTTATGTGCAGTGAACCATGTTCTGTTACAGATTTAAGCCAGTTTCTGCTCACTTCAACCAGTTTATGTGTAACTTCTGTCCCTACAGAAAACCACCAATGAAACTACATCCCTTGGACAGTTTCACAGAATCACAGGGTTGAAAGGAAGTTCAAATACCGTCTGGTCCAATCCTCTGCACAGACGCAGAATGCACTATTCCTATAAGCATCCCTAACAGATGCCTGGCCAGTTTCCTTTTGAAAATCTCCAGTGAAGAAGACCCTACAACTCTTCCAGGCAGCTTGTTCTACTGTCTTACTCATAGGCGATGGGGAGCGGGGGCACGTGCCCACCCTGAGATTGGTCGCCGCTTGCCACCCCACCACCGACACTGCTGCCCATAAACTGTGCCCCCCTCCTAGTCTCAGGAGGCACCAGTCACCCATGGTTTTACTGTGTTTACCACTGGGATTTTTCTCCCTGAAATTTGATCTAAATCTCTGCTGCAATTTAAACGTAATGTCTGGTGTCCAGGCTTCTGTGCCAAGGAAGAATAGTCTTCTCCCTCCTATGGCAGCCTTTCAAATATTTAAAAGCTACTACCAAGTCACCCTTTAATCCAGGGATTCCTAAAGTCCCATCCCAGAGGGACGCCTTGGGTGGTGAGTCGCATCAAAGGAGCTGCATTTGGCTTGTGGGCTACACTTTGCAACCCCTGGTAGCTGTTCAGAAAAAGTATTACCAGGCCATGGGCTGCATCGAAGTGGCTTATTGGCAACACTGTGGGAACTTGTTTCTTAATCTCTTTCTCTGCAGATTAAACATACCTAGTTGAACTTGTTGTCTACCCCTTTATCATCTTTGCCACTTTCCTATAGGCCACTCCAGTTTCTCCACATCATTCTTAAAATGTGATGCCCCAAACTAGACATGGCAGTCTAGCTGAAGCCATAGCAGCCCCGAGTAGAGTAATACTATCACCTTCCACGTCTTGAACACGGCGCTTCTTTCAATGCATTGTATACTGGCATTTGCTTTCCTGCATCTTCAAGCTGCTGACTTGTGTTTCATTTATTCACTGTAACCCCCAGATCTTTCTCAGAAGTATTACTGCCAAGCCTTTTTCCTTGTACTGTATTTGTGCTTTGGTTTTTTTCTTCCTGTGTAGCACCTTGTGTTTCTCCTTGTTGCTTTGCATTGTCTTGTTGATGTCTTGGTTCTCTAATTTATCCAGCCCCCTCTGGACTTTAAGTCTGTTCTCTAAAATGCTTGCAGCTCTTCCCAGATTTGTCTCTTCTGCAAATTTGATCAGGCTACTTCATCTCTGCATCCAAGCCATTAATACAAATGCCACATACAGCTGTACCCCAGAACAGAGGATCACTAGAGACCTCTCATCTGTCTGACATCGATCCATTAATAGTTGCACCTTGGATTCATTTATTCAACCACTCATAGATACCCCAGATAGTAATTCTCTAACCCTCCAGTCCATGTTTCTCCAATATATTTAAGAGAATATCAGATGGGATTGCATATCAAAGGCCTTATGGAAGTCCATATTTAACAAGTAAAGTCCAGGTTTATCTTCTATTGCACTGGATACCATGCAAGTAATTTAGGATTAATATGAGAATGATAAATGTTAACTTGAGTACGTGATAAGGCAGCTCAAGTTATTATTGGTGCATACAAAGTCCAAATTCCATCCTCCACTCCCTGCAAACACAGCAAATTGGGCTTGAATACTGCCAGCTGCCCTCTGGCCCACTTCCATCAGGTTTCCTTTCCTCATCGTACGTCTTTTGCCTCCACATGCTCTGCAGAAATCAAGAAGTTGCTGTCCTTCACAGCTGTGATTTTACTGCTGGGATGGAAATCTGTATAGCTGAGGAGAGGGCAGCAGCTCCCTGAGCAGCTATTAGAGGAACCCGCCTCTTCACAGCATCCTCCAGCAATGAAATACCTCTTCCTCCGTTAATCCAGAACCCTGTCTGTTTAGCCAGGCTTTCATTTGACAAGCATAATGTAGTTAATGAGTTAACAGCTCCTTTAGCTCCTCGAGAAGAGCAAAACACTTAAGGGATAAAGAAGGAACAGTTTGCCCGGAAAGATTTGCACACCAACATCTTATAAACAGCAGGAAAAAAGGGAGATGTAAAAATCTGGGGGAGCTGCTGGACATTTATCCTGCTGAGAAACAAACCTCTAACCTGTGAATGGTAGGTGCTGCCTTTTTCCACACTGTCCTTGGCTGCAATGCTGACGAGCAGCACAGTATTTCTGACCAGAAAGAGGGTACGCAATCCTTCAAGACCCATCCACTGAGCTAGGTGTGTACCTGAAAATCTAACGGCCTCAATAATGCTCAGTGGATTTAGAGCTGACCCTTCTACTGCTGCCTTTTGTCCACATCAGGGACAAACATTAACTTTTGCATTAAAACATCCCAGCCCTAATACTATCTTCACCTTCCTTTGCCACGTGGTCCTTATTTCTGTATTAATTCCTAAATTTTATCTCCCAGGGCTCTACAGCTTCGGAGATGCCCTGCAGAGCATGGAGAGGTAGTTTCAAAGGGGAGTCTAAGCAGATTCAGCTTGTATGATGAGTGAACTGGGGGTGGGAAGAAGGTCCAAGTTACATTCACTTTAGTTCACCCCTGAATTTAGCCTCACATGCTAATCAGCCAGTGTATGGAGCTGAAACACATTACTTAACCAGCCACATGGTTAAAGGCAGATCTTAACTGTAAGATCTGCAGGGAAATAGTTGGTACCAACAACCTTAAGAATCACTGATCTCAACTACACAGCTTAAAAGGCACTTTCTTCCTTGCCCTCCAACACCATGAAAAAGCATGAGGGTGACCTTTAGCAAACTGCTTTCTTATGGCCATAGTGCAGGGGTAGGCAAAATGTGGCCCATGGGCCAGATGCAGCTTGCCAAGCCATTCTATCTGGTCCCTAAAAAGTTCAGAAAATTAATATTTATCCACCCCTGGCTGCCTGTCATGTGGCCCTTGATGGCTTGCCAAAACTCAGTAAGCGGCCCTCCAGCTGAAATAATTGCCCACCCCTGCAGTATAGTGGCACTCTGCAACCCAGTTTGCATTGTTATGGGAACTGCTGACTGAGCATTACAAATGCCCTTTACCAAAAGATTTCCAGAATACCACGCTTCTCTCTTCTGCCTAAGAAACAGGAGGGTTTTTCTGTGGTGGATGAAACTGCTAGCACACTTTCAAAGGCACCAACAGCTAGCATATTAAGCTACTAATGAACACTGCACACCTACAACGTGGTGGAAAGGTTCCAAACAGAGCATTTTCCCACTGGAAAATGGCATTTTGTTCTAACTGAAACGTCCTGTGGCAATGTGTTATTTTGGCAAACACTGTCTTTTGGGGGGAAAAAAATGAAGTCAAGCATTTTTTTGTTGATCTTAGAACAGAATGTTGCAATTTTTCACTGTGAAATAACTTTTCATTGCAAAATGTTCCCTCAGATTGTGCTTCATGAAACAACCCACCCTAAAACCTCAGGAGCTGGGTCAATGTTACTGACTGAAAACTTTATTTGTCCTGAAACAGTATTTTTGAAAAGCTTCATTTTGAGGCAAAAAGTTTGCATGCTACAATATGCCAAAACCATCCATGGAGCAGGAATTCTAGTGTTTGACACTTGACAACACCAGCTAACGGGCTCAGAAGTTTTCAGGTCATCTAAAATATTTCCAAGGGTGTTAAATGACAGAAAACTCAGGCCCACTTTGGATGCAGGAAACCGGCCAAGCCACAGGAGCTCCTGTAAGAGTCGCATTGCTCATTGGGATCTACCTAAATTGCGGTGGAAGTTCGCGGCACAGTGGTGCTGTTAATCTTGCTCTTTTCGCTGTGCCCCTCTGGCGCTGAGCAGCCAAGAGGCAAAAGCCATGGCATTAATTAATTCCCTCTTGTCCACAGTGGTGGTGCGGCACAAACTAAAGATGCCGCTGCGCCACAAACTTCTGCTGTGATTTAGGTAGGGCTGTTTTTCGGGAAAGATGCTGAGATCTTCCGCTGCTTTCTGAGCAAAGACTTAGCTGCGCAGGAACTTTCTAACGGTAGGAATACGAGACAAACTTCATGGAATGACAGAGACTACGTGAATCCAAGTACGGTACGATAAACTTGATTCGGAAAACTCTGCAATTAGTGCAGAAGTCTTGCTCGATCCAGAAAGCAGCATCCGTTCCAGACACTGACAAACAACTTTATTGCTTGTAGATAACAAACGGGGTCAAAAGGCCCCGACCGAGATGAAGGCCTCCTTGTGCTAGGAATTGTACGGATGCACGGAAAGAGATGGTTCTTCATCCAGTCCCTCAAAATAGGCTGGAAAAGAGGGAGGAGTATAGAAAACTTTACAAGCCCTGCTTTTCATCCCTACTCCCGGTCGCTCAGAAGTTTGATGCAATCTTGGGAATGGGATACAGGCCAGGATTTTATCCATGAGCTGATCCTGATAGTCTGCTGCCGGGGAGTTCTGGAAAGTGAACATGCAATGCAGACGGCCACTCTCTGCCTGACAAAGGGCACATTAGCAAACTGCTGTGGACTAATCCTATGAACACTTCTAGCAAATAAAAACAGAGTGGAGGTATTTACCAGCATTAGTTACATTTCACTGCAGCAGTTAAAAGACACCCCTAAGGGTAACTGGCTTTGTAAATACAGCTGTGGAGGTTTTGGGCCAGCTAAGGAATGCAAGACTGTCAGGGAGTTAAAACAGCTCATGTGTTAAGTGAAAAGCTGCACCCACCCTTCTCTGCAGAGGGGGAATATTACTTAACACTTGTTATTATTCACTAAGCCACTACAATGCAGGGGAATAAAGGAGAAGACACAAAGACAGATTGATTGACAAAGCAAAGGAACTTGGCAAAGATTTTGACCTCAGAAAACATTCCCTCCATGTTCCTGCTGCAAAGCTGAACCTGCAGCAGGAGTGTCATTTTAAATGAAAAGCAACACTGGGCCAGGATCATTAAAAATTATGCAAGAGCCGGGGGTGAAGTCATGTTACCTCCTGCTGCCATACTTGAGAAACACCATAGTCTGAGTGAATGCAATAGATGTTTTGCAGTGTGTTTAAATATATATAAAAAAAATGGGTTAACAAAGTACTACAAATATTTGGTTACCAGGAGAAAAATCAATCCATTAATCCTTACATTTTTGTTAACTGCTACCTGCTTACAAGGCAGAAAGAAGAGCAGAGCAGGACAACATTTCCAAGCTTAATGAGTCCAGAGAGGCATGAGCTTTCACAGGTAACAATCTGCTTCATGAGATGCTAGGTTGTTGCCTATGAAAGTTCATGCCACTGTAAGTCTCTAAGGCTAAAAACACGCATCTGATTTTTTGGGGGAGCTAGGATCCCAGGGTAAAAAAGCTACAGAGAACAAGCCTATTGTCCCACTTTAAGTCCCTATGAAATGTGAGACTGAAAATGTACTAGCACTTTTTCTCCCCTGGACATTTACAGCCTATTTAACTTTTATTCATTCTAGGGACAAACTATGTGCATAAAGGGCTGCAGGTTTGATTTTTGTCCCAACCAAAACCAGCTTAAGTGCAATGTCTGCTCTTAGCCTAAACTTCCCCTCTCCCCTTTCTGCCCATCTTTAGACTAATGTGGCTCAGACCCCCAGGTTAAACATGTTTAGGTAGAATTAGTTACACCTGAAGGCTGCAGCAGTCTCATATAAAGCAGCTTCTATAATAGTATCTATATAGTGCTCTTATCTTATCCTATCCGTTATAGTCATTTTGAATGAAAACTTCACTTAATCATTTGATCTTTCAGCAACCCCAATATTGTAACCAGCCAGTAGGTACCCTCACTTACTTAGCATTCATCTGACTGCTGAAAGATTATAAAAGGTCCCTAAAAGGGGAGGCTAGATACTGCCGAGGGGCAGCCCTTGAGAGCAAGCGCTGGGATTTTAATCCCTTCCCCAATGAGATTTTTTTCAGTGTCAATGAGCATTCAAGACATTTGAACTGCTGTGCCAGGAAAGGCTAGTGCTTGAAGTCAACTTAAAATTATTTTAAAACTGGGCTGTCCAACTTCAGTGCAACACAGGGTGGGGCCACATGCCACACTGTGGGGACAGTCCCCTTCAACCTCCCTGTCAGGTAGGCAGTGCCAGCAGCATACGCTTCCTCTCCTCCCCATGGGCTGTGCTGGTGGCATGCAGCCTCCCCCACACAGCAAGAGGTCACCAATTAGAAAGCCTTTCCACTGAATATTGCAGCTATGCAATATGGTCTATCATAGTGCAATGATTTGAGGTGCGTGGGTGCCTTTCCAATTAGAGAAACACTAGTATAGGCCTCTATTTTATCCCTGGAAGGATTCTTATAGAAGGAAGAGATACTCAGGAAGCATGCAATGACAAGGAAAGGCAGGCTTTCTAATACTTAAGTCAAACACTGCTCAGTTCAAATTGTAACAATAAAGACACTGGTTGTAGCTGGAAAAACTAACTTAGCAAAAATCCTGAGATCAACATCTACAGCCTTCAATTAGTCTGTTCTTTACATTTAACTTTTAGTTGGTGCCAGATCTCAAGTTATTGTAGCTAAAGAGATGCTGTAGCAATTACTTATTATTGTAGGAGACTTCTGGTCTAATAATTTGTGATGAAACTTATGGGGCAAAACTCTACCATGCTTCAGCTGCTCATTTACTCTGTGCCCCTTCCTACCCTCTGTGGAAAGCAAAAGCTAAGCTAGGACAGTTAAAGCTCATTTTGTTCAGGAATAAGCAACCCTGAACAGGTTTGGGTGAGAGATGTGGGGAGAAGTGGGCACGCTGCAACTAGATCTAGACAAGTTACAGGGGTGGGCAGATGAGAACAGGATGGGATTCAACACTGACAAGTGCAAGGTGCTGCACCTGCGGGGGAAGAGCCGGCACCATACCTACAGGCTGGGGAACTCCCTTCTTGTCAGTGCAGAGGCAGAAAAGGATCTTGAAGTCATTATTGATGCCAAAATGAACATGGGCCGCCAATGTGGGGACACAGTAAGGAAGGCTAACCACACCTTGTCACGCATCCACAGATGTATCACAAGCAGGGCCAAGGAGGTGATCCTCCCCCTATATGCGATATCAGTCAGGCCACAGTTGAAGTACTACGTCCAGTTCTGGGCGTCTCATTTCAGGAGGGATGAGGACAGCATCGAGAGGGTCCAGGAGGCCACTTGCATGATCAGGGGGCAGCAGGGTAGGCCCTATGAGGAGAGGCTATGGGACCTGAACCTGTTCAGCCTTCACAAGAGAAGGCTGAGGGGGGAAATCGAGTGGCCGTCTACAAACTGGCCAAGGGAGACCAGCAGGCTGTGGGAGAGTCCCTGTTCCCCCAAGCACTACCAGGAGTAACTAGGAACAACAGCCATAAGTTGACTGAGAGTAGATTCAGGCTAGACATCAGGTGGTGCTACTTCATAGTCAGGCGGCTAGGATCTGGAACCTACTTCCGAGGGAAGAAGTGGTGTTCGCTCCTGCCCTGGGGGTCTTCAAAAAGGAGGCTAAATAATCACCTAGCCAGGGTCATTTGACCCCAGCATCCTTTCCTGCCCATGGCAGAGGGTCAGACTTGATTATCTGCTCAGGTCCCTTCCGACCCTAGAAGCTATGAAACTATGAGAGAAGGCACAGACAGAGTTTGGATCAGGCAAAGCATAGTGCTGCAGTTGCAAGAGGATGGGACTTTACCAGAAGTAACTGAATATAGAGTAGCTACCTCAGTTTAATCAAGGTCATGCTTAGAGAATTTGAAGACGGGCAATTTAGGGACAGAAGGCAGGGAACGGTTGTGTTAGTACTGCATTAACTACAGGTCACTGGAGCCCTCTAGCGGTCAGGACAGCTGCTGGCGTTTTAGAGCTAGCTGTCAGTTTTAGGTGTTGCCACAGGAAGCTGGGATGTCCAGATGCTTGACTGCTACAACATAGCAACTCTTTGGGTGAAACAGACTTCCTGTCAGTTAGGAGATAGAGATGAGACAGTAACAAAAATGAGTGACCACCACCACAGATAATATATCAAATGCATTTTAATGATTTAGAGTAAAAGCTACTCAATTCATAGGAGTAATTGAAGCAATTAGTTTAATCCGGACTCCAGTAGTGTGAACTCTTCCACTACAGAAATTTAATGCTCTGCAGTTTAGGTTTCCACATTTTGGATCATCCACAGTATCAGAAGTAAGGCAGATTTCACACATGCGAGTGGCAGGTGACTTCAGTTCTTAGATGCCATACTTGCCCTTTAGTTCTTCTACTTTTGCTATATAGGCTTTCATTGCATCTTCTTTAGACATTCCTGAAAGAAACAATATTCATCTGGTGGCTGGATCAGACAAAATCTTCACTCATAAGAATTTAACAGTTGTCTGACTTAATTAGCCAGGTCTTCTCTGTTTAAGCTTTACTGCAAGCTCTAGGTTGGATAGCAAGGGCAGGAAGAGAGAGACCGACAGAATCTGCCACCTTTAGGTGGCCCAGAGTGCCAGCAAAACCACGTACCAGAAGTTGCTTTGTACGACTGGGTTCAGGCCGTTTTAAATAAAGACCATGCTCAGTTTCACTGTTTAGTTCTCCAGTGGTTTTTTCTACTAGCTGTTAAGTCAGACAACCAGCCATATCAGCCTCCTACTGACTGCAAGAGTACAGACTAGTATTAGCACATGGTCAGGAATACCCAATTGATTATGCCATAATATAATAAAAATAGTGGAGATATTTGCTATACATAGGCTTCCAATTCACTCACTGGAGTGCAGTATATGTACATTTGAAGGACAGCTGGGTGGGAACTGAATTCCAACAGCTGCTTGCCTTATAGGTATTTCCAACCTATGTCTCTCCTAGACTGGAACTGCTTCATCCCAGTATATACACATTTAGTTTATAACACACCCTTCCCCCTTGCAAAAAAAACAACACAAAAAAGCTCTCCTAATTGGGGTGTGCCCCTTAAGTAGGGTGACCATAGGTCCTGGTTTGGCTAGGATACTTCCAGATTCCATAGGCCAGTCCCAGTGGCATAGTGCAGACAAGGCCTGGGCAGGCACTGCTGCTGCTGTGCGGGAGCAGGGACATGCCACATGTAGGGAGGGGCAGCACCTGCTCCAGTCCACCCACCTTGCTCCTGCACAGCAGTAGCAGTGCCTGCCTGGACGCCTGCTTGGCACACCATGCAGCTCTGCCTCCCTGCCAGACTCCAACCCAGGACTTTTAACCAACTGGATGGGATGAGTCTACAGAATCCGGGAGTGTCCCAGCCAAATGGAGACATATGGTCACCCTACCCTTAAGTAAGGCAGCTTGTTCTGCAAGCCTGGAGACACTGCTGCAAGCTGGATGCCAGGCTTCTGGGGTACAGTTCACCCTTCAGGCTAAGATTTATAGGGCAAACCCTCTCACAACCATAGCTGCTGGGAGTTGGGGGGCAGCACTTGGTACAAAATAAAGTACCGCACCCTTGTGACAGCCAGATTAGCCAGAGCTGTTCATGGATGACCCTGCAGAACTGTAGAGTAGTTTCTTTCCGCTATGGGAACTTAATGCCAGCCACTCTATCCTGCCTCCCCTAGGGGATTCATTACTAACCTTCCCACCTACCTCAAAAAGCAACCCCTGGGTTAGAAAGGAGGCTGGGCAAGTAGCTCCAACTGTAGTCCTCTGACCCACAGCAGTGTTAAATTCACCCTCCTAGATAGCTTCCAGGAGACAGGGCTTCCTCACCTGGGAAGAGGTTCAATTTATAACCTGGTCTACAGATACCTCCTCTTCTCTTCTACCAGGAGGGCCTGGCAATAAGAATTTAACCCCCTGTACAAGTAAGAGTGTATGTCTTTTGTTGGAGTGGTTGCAGTGTAGTGTCACACTGCTGCCTCCTACAAATGGGGCATGGCCTCCTTTTCCAAATGTTCCTTTAACATTTTTTGAGAGCAGACAGCTGTATTCAGTTAAATGCATGGCTGTGGCTAAGATGGCATCTTAATGCTAAATACTCATCTATTATGGCACTAGACGGCAAGCAACTCAACTGTGAAGAATTTGAGACACTCCAGGCTACTGTATTTTGCTTGGAGTGAATTTGGATCATTTGACATGACCGAACATTAAAGTTTGATGTCAAAGCAAGCCACTTCTACTTTGTTGGCAAAAGGGCTATGAAATGGCCTGAAACAGGACAAAGGCTGATAGTGCAGGTACCTACACCACATTTGAAGTGAGGGGAGATGGGGGGGGTGGTATTCAGGGAAGTTTGCATTTTCTAGCGTCCACAAAGCAGTAACTAGAGCGAGGGCTTGAAAGCAGAGTGCCTCAGAATATCCCACTCAGGCTGGACAACTTTAGTTTCTAGATAGTGAACACAACCAGTGCGTTGTTGTTCAAGAGGAAGAACTGATACTAGTCTAGAATTTAGCTTAGGGACCTGAAGTCTAGTCTCATCATCTCAGACTTATGTCAAGCCAGTCACTTAGCAAGACACAAAATTATCTGAAAAAAAGTGCAAGTAGGGAAGTATTTCTAGCTCGAGAGATCAGGAAATGACAGACATGAAGTACTCGAGCACTCTGACGCTACAACATTGTTAACTCATTGTTCTCCCCCTGGTCATCCTCCCGAAGGATAGACAGCAGTTATTTTACATTTTATGAACCTGCAGCATTGTCCGTAGTTTGCTAAAGGCTTGCAAAGGGCTTATTGCCAGCATGGAGATAGTGTGTCTCCCAGGGAAGGACCTTCCTCCCTAGAGGACTAGCTGTCTATGAATCCCCATCAAATACTACAAGCCAGCCAGACTTTACCAGAAGTGACTCCTGCTTGTCAGCCATTTGAGAGAGGCAGTGAAATCAAGATTTGTTTCAAGACTGTGTGACCAATCCTGCCTATTTCTACATTAGCCTTCCTGGACACTTACCTTTCAATGCATTCCAGGCATCCCATTTGGCTTTGCCTTTGAAGTCAAGCATGCCAGGGCGCTCTGAAGAAGAGACATAACATTAGCTATGGAAAGGAAAGCTGTTTGTGTCCTCCCTGGCTAGTTAATGATAACTCTTCCCTCACCTTGAAGGGATTCCAGTCCTCAGCAGCCAGAATTAATAAGCATTTGCCACCCCTCCTCCCTCAAGAGCCTTGCAATTTTGCATACAGATAATTCTTTATAGAAGTTTGTATTCACACAAGAGGCTAGAAGTGGAATTTAAAGAGCTTTTAGTTCACTTTGTGCATCAACAGAATTCCCAGTTTTATCTTGTGGTATCATTCGTAGGAAAGAGATCAGTTTTAAAAGCAGCAGGCACAGGGCTAGAGAGAAGTAGCTGTAGTTAAACACCAGCTAAGGGGTGCAATCTTTTCACACTGTAAGTCAGTAGGTTTTCAACTGTATGACAAGCCCCCAAAATAACTTTCATATAAATCCAAGTGAGTAGAGCTCAAAAGTTCCCAATTCAGTTGAGGGGCACTGCAAAGTATTAAGAGACCAGAGGCCCAACTTTATATGCATAGCTATAACCGTGCACTGGGTTTTACAGCAGTAAAGCAACCTTTAGTACTAGTTGGCAGCTCCGCCTCCATTCAGGGAGACAGGGGACACATGAGCCAGCTCAAGAAACAAGCTAGGAAACACTGCTTTGCTCAGACTGGTGCTTTCCCACTTCTAGAACAGTAACCCTGATCAAAGAGCAATATTTAAATCCAAGTCAGGGCAAGAGTCTCAAACCTTATAGCCAGGCAAGTTATTGCTTTGTCTCTACCGCTGCCCTTCTGTCAGTATGACTGCAGTGCAGATTTGTCTATACAAGTCTGACTACAATCATCCAGCTAACACATCCAGCTGATCCAATAGCTAACTGGCAAAGGGCCAGTGCTTTAAGGAGCTTTTTTTTTTTTTTTTTTGCTTTACAGAGCTACATTTGCTTAGATGCTAGTCTGCTGCAAAGTACTGTTGTTTGGATCATTCATTCACCTAATACACTTGAATATGCACTATTTATAATGCTAGAGCAGTACCAAGACTTGCAGTCTTTCATCAGCTGAGAGTCACTGCTGCAGTAAAAGATTTGGGGCAGAAACCAATCTAGTTGCCAGATCTGGGCAGCACATGGTTCCCTACTTTTATACAAAACCTCCTTGCTTTTTGCTGCTTCAGCTTTGTTCAGCTCTCCTTACTACCAGAGCTTGGTAAGCCTTTTCCCCATCTTGCATTAGTTTAACTATGTTACTGCAGCAAACATTGCACTGCAGTAGGGCTGGTTGTCCTGGCAATTATACTAGTATTAGCCTCACTGCTATCGAGGCAGCACTTACATGAGCAGAATTCCTTCTCTACCAACTCTTTAGCCAACAGGTACTCAAAAGTAGAGAGAAAGTGCTGTCCCAGGCCACAGCCTTGTACAGATGTAAGATACTTCTAATTTATTAGGTCATTCAAATTTAGTACAGCTGCCTGGGTAGATTTCTTCACATCACACCTATATGTTTACAGGCATAATCTAGAGTTCATATCACTCGATACAGCTACAGATATAGTGACATGATGCTGCACTTTTCAGCCTAAGCCAAAGAAGAAGGTCACACCACATGTTTTGTTATTCAGTTCCAACCAATGCCAGGACAGGATTGAAGTTTTGTTTCATTCTTTTTAATCTTTAAAGATGACAGGACAGCAACATGGCTACCATGCATCCGTTTACTAGCCTGCAGCAAGTTGCCTGAAGCAGTACTTCAGGTTCTGAAAGCAAGGATAAGCAGTCATTTATTTAATGAGACCTTTACAGGATTGTTAGCTAGTCATGTTTAACCTACATGTCACTCAAACTGAACAGCCTTAAACTTAGCTGTAAGACGCCCAAAGGCCATATCAGCAGAGACTCCACCTCCTTCCTTCTCCACCATGTGAGCCTGCCCTGGCCTCCCCCTTAGCTCCCTGCAGCTGTTTGCTGCACAATGCTGTGCAAACAGCCTAGGCTGCACCACACAACCCTAACACCTGCAACAGAGGCAAGAAATAGAAGCTGGAGGAGAGAAAGCAGCCCAAAGCTCCTGGCTGCTGCTGGAGCCATAGGGAAAGTAGCAGCAGCAGTAATGTAGAAGCCCAAGGTCTCAAATGAACCCTTCACAGGCAGCATGCACCCCACAGGCTGTCAGTAGGACAGCAGTGACCAACTTGGTTATAAGTTCACAACAATGAACAGTGTCTGTGAAGATCAAAGCAGTGTACTGCTCCAGCATTAAGGAACAGGGGTAGGAGTGGAGGACAGGGGTGAGGAGTATGTTATAGCCCAATATAGATAAGACATAACTGAGTGAAACAGGGTATGACCATTATGTTCCTACTGCAGCTCTCAGCACAAAATGAGCGTGAGGTGTGCCATGCACAGAGCACCTGACATTGACATCTCTACATTACCCACGGTGCACTGTCGCTACAGAGGCATCATGTACAGCAAACCTGAAGTAAATAAACTTATTAACTGTGCTTCCTGACCTACTCTGATATGCCAGGTAGGCTTCAAAACAGAGAAGTTAACAGTTAGCTGCATTTCATTTTTTTCTGATCAGGCAAGTTTCACCTAGTCATAGAGAGCTCATCTCCCATACATACGTGTATTTATGTCTCCAACTGTGGCTTGTTTGTAGTGACTGTAAATGTCCAGCATTTCTTCATCTGTTGGTTGCGATTTTAGCTGCTTCACTTCTTCGGCAGCTTTCTCAAACTCAGCCTAGAAGAGACAAGCGCATAAGACAACCGAGCGGTGTTAGTTTCCACTTTTGTCAGCAGAGGGCAGTTCAAGATAAAAAAAACAAAAACAAACAAACAAAAACACAAAAAAACCACACACCCAAAATCCTAACCCCCACGTAACCAAAAAGGACTCATAGTAGAGGATCTCTTTTATAAGACTAACAACATTTTTGCAAAAAAATTCCTTTGATGGCAAGCTTTTGGGCACAAACTCCCTTCATCAGGCATTGGAGAAAAGATTGTAAAAGTCCTCCAGGGTAGAAATGAAGGCTCATATTTCAGAGGATTTAAAGGTAATTTGCATTATTATTGAACTACACAAGAGGCGAGACGCTAGACCAGCTATGAACAGACTGCCCAGAGGATTTCCCCATCTGTTGACTCCTTTGTGAAATCCTATGAAACACAAATTTTCATTTCTTCCCAGGAGAACTTTTATAACCTTTTCTCCAACACCTACTGAACAGTGTTTGTGCCCAAAAGCTTGCCATTCAAGAATTTAATTTTTCTGGGGGGGCCAAAATCTTGCTGGTCTAATAAAAGATATCACCTCTACCATGAGTCCCGACTGCTTTTTCCTCAAGACCAATACGGCTACCAATACGGCTACCAATACGGCTACCCTGGGTAACCAGGAAAACCAAGTGCAAAAATCAAATAAAAAAAGAAAGAAAGAGAGGGCAGGCGGATCAGGCATGACACAGGAACTGGAATCAAAAACCCCTTTCGTCTGTGGTTATCAAGAGCTCACATGAAGCACAGAGAGCAATTTTGCAAGAAGTCGTCACATGATCACTAGGAGGGCTCCACGATGGCAAAACCAGCACCACCGTTTGCTGATTTCTCAGTGCTTTCCCCATCTGCCCAGCGAGTAGTACGGCTTGGACAAAGCCCCCCCTCGCCACCGGCAGCTCCCACAGGGGCTGAGGGCTCCCAGACCGGACTGCCCCTGGCAGGACACAGGGGGGTGGGGGGGTGGGCATTGGGCCCCAGCTCATCCTGCCCCCCCCCCGGGCACTGCACCCCCATTCCCCTCCCCCACCCCCTAGGCCGGAGGAGGCGGAATGAACCAATGTCTCTGTGGGGAGGGGGGGAGGGGCGAATGAGGCAGCCCCGCGCTCCCTCCCCGACGCTTTGGCCCCCCAGCCCCTCGGGGACCCCGCCAGGCCGCGCACCTGAGACATGGCAGCAGCCGGGAGCAGCTCTTTCCTGGCGGACGGAAGCGCACGCGGGGCACGCGGTCGCGATAACTCCCCTCCATCCCTCACCTGAGGGTCCCGCCGGCCAATCGCAGCGCTCGGCGGGGGGGACGCACAGCCCTCCCGCCAATCACGCGGGCCAAGGTTGGGACCGCAGCCAATCAAGCGGGGGGAAGGATGTTCAGGAGGATGAGGGGAGGAGAGGAGTGGGCGGAACGCCAGACGCCAGGCACAAAGAAGGCTGCACTGCGGCGTCAGCGAGGGGGCGGGGTTAGAGGGTTATGCAGCCAATCGCGGAGTTGAGCAGGTTGAGAACGGTAGGAAGGAACGTGACGCGGAAGTGCCCTGGGGCCGCGGTAAGAGCGGGCGGGGTAGTACGTCAGGCGGGTCCGTGTCGCGGGGGGGGGGGTGTCTACGGGTGAGGCGCCCGTTATAGCCCAACGTCGATGAGACGTGACGCGGTTACGTTCCTGCTGCAGCTCTGCCCGCGAAACGAGAGCGACTTTCAGATGTGTGAACACACGTGTTTTCCTGCTGTGTTTCCAAACCTCAGCAGCCCGCGCACACGGCGAGTGACAAGAGAAGCAGTGGCTCTCTTCAAGGGGTGTCAAACCTAGGGCCCGTGGGTCGCCCGTGGAGCGGTGTCACCTTGCCCGAGCGGTTTGTAAAGCAGGGCAAGGAGGAGTGGGCCCCGTTGCCAAAGCTGAGGGTTTGGGGAGGCGTGGAGGTGGCAGGAAGTGATGGATGGCCCTGTAGCTCTGGTGCTGTTTAACGCGGCTGCCAAACTGATCCAGGCAAGGCGTTGACAGTCCTGGCTGGAAGGAAGGCTGGCCCGCTGCTAATGGCATTGCACATGGGAGACTTTGACCTCCCCATCCGTAAAATGGCTGAAAAATACCTACCCCCCTGGGGTGTAATGAGGTTAAATCCACTTCAGACTGTGAGGGACTCGGATGCTGTGGTGAGAGGAGCTGCGTGAATATATCAGAGGAAGTTTAAGAGTCAAGAAACCATTAAACATGTTGAAACAGCAAATACACAAGACTATGAGAAACATGTCCAGGAACAGTCAAATGACACCAGCAGCCATGACAGGGCTGGGTAGCGGGGCAGCTGGAGAGGAGGACTGAAATGGCTTTCACTGGACGCAAGGAAAATCGCACGTAGTTCTCGGTGCGTGACAAGCTGCCTGGCACTAAAGCTGGGGCTCGCTCATTGCTGCAGCAGTTGTGAAAGTTTCCAAACAGGAAACGGGCAGCGGAGGAGCGCTCACCACTGAAAACAGATGTTGTCAGTGATAGGGAATTGCTTCTTTCTGTGTAGACCCGTGATCCTCAACCTTTTTTGGCTGTAGGCTGGAGGGACCCAATTCAAGGCAGAGATGGGTGCTCTCACCTAGCCACTGCTGCTATTGCTCCATGCAGCAGCTTGGGGTGAGGTCCACAGCTGGTGCTTCTCTCCACAGCAGCACGGGGAAAGCAATTGTTGCCAAAGCCCCATGTCTGGGCTGGACCGAGTTGTGCCGCGGGGTGTAGGTTGCTGACCCCTGGTCTACAGAGAAAAGAAATCAACTCTAAACGTGCTGAACAAAATGACTCTATGACTGTGTCAGGGGCAGAAAAGCATGCTTAAACTAAGAGCAAAGCACTGTTTCAAACTTTGCTCTTACTTAGGTCCCAGTAGGGCTACTCTGGATTAGCTCTAGAAATTTGACCCTTGATTGCTTCAAAAATGATAAATTATCCCCCTCTGATCTTGTTGGATTTGATTTCAATGTGTTATGCACTGTGGGGTAAAGGGGAGCATTGGGTAGTAGTGCAGGCATTTTTTCTATGCAGTATAATGCAGTATAAATTAATGTTATTTGTCTTTTTAAATGCTAGCCTTTAGAGTGTCCAGACCCCGATTGGAGCAGACAGAGTTTTCAGGGGCTTGAACTGAAAATAAAAAGTAAAGCATACATTGCAAGGATTAAAATATGTTTGTGCAATTTCTGTTATCTTAAAATAGGGCAGGATGCTGTGGCTGATTTGTGTATGAAGCTGTCTCCAAATTCAGTAGAAGATCTGTATGTTGGTCGGGCACAGGCATGGGCCATTTTTTCTGCAGAGTCAAATTTTATCCATAGTATCCTGCGCAACTCTTTTTAAGTCAAGGGGCTTTGGCCCTGCCTGTGTTGATAAAGATGGTGCAGAATCAGGGCTGAAGTGAAGGCACAATGCTATTTAAAAGCTTGCAAGAGTTTAAGCCTTTGGGAGTGGAATGCTAACGCACCTGCATCACAGTTCCTCTCCTTGTATCTGTACAAGGATGCAACTCAATGCTGTATCTCTTTAATGTCTTTTAGGTTTTTGGCAGTTAATTCACATGTCATCAGAAACTGCAACCATTACTGTTCGCCTTGTCCGCTCCTTTGAGCACCGTAATTTCAGACCTGTGGTATATCATGGAGTTCACTTGGACCAAACCGTAAAGCAGTTTGTTGCATTCGTAAGAAATGGTAAAGGACAGTCTTGCTTGTTCAATTGGATCCAGTGTGTGGCTGCTGCTGCCAAAGAATGCAGGCAGGAGCACATTCATGGGAAAACTCTGTGGTTAAGGAAGTTACCAGATCTGTATTCTCTGGGGGGCAGAGGTGTGGGGTGAGAAGGATGGTATCAGGAAAGGCTGGCAGGGTCTGCACGGGCCCATGAACCTCTGTAGCTTGTCTGACTATCTTCAGGGACTGTCCTTGTGCACTGCCTTGGAAATCCCCCCTTGCTCAGTCATAGCAAGGCCAGAAGCCGTGCTGCACTTGGCTCCTTGCCCCAAGCTGCCTGGGCTACCTTGCAGAACAGCTACTCAGAGGGGCATTAAGAGGTTTATGGTATGTAAAGAATCCCTGGGCACTCTTTGTACTTGACAAGGAGCAATACCACTAATTGGCAGAGCGGAAGGTAGCCTCACAAATAGATGGGAGAGAAGAGTTTTGAAGAGTTTTATTTTACAGTATAAGGCTTTACTACATCTATATTTCTTCTAAAGTGCATTTTCCTCTCTATTGAGCTTTGTAATCCGTGTAGACCTTGAATTTTAAAGAATGGTTGAACATAACATTGAGTATGACAGCATTTAATTAATTCAGACTGAGCTTCATGCCAGCTTACTGGTTAGAATATCAAACTGATCTTGCATATGCTGAGATGGAAGAATCCATAGTGTGCAGTCTGAAAGTTCAAGAATGCAGAATGGGAAATGAGTGTAAAAAAAAAAAAAAAAAAAAGGGGGGGGGGGTCTGATCTAGGACCGCCCATCATATTCATACCACCATGGTAATATTCCAAGACCCGGGCACCAAAGCTGAAATATTTGTACTGTGTTCTTTGGGGGTTTTTTTGTGCTCTTGGAGAGCAGAAAGGGGTGACTAGATTTGAGGAAGTCTGTTGAAATCTACAGTTTCCTACATGCCACGTGCAACGGCCAGTACTAAAAACAGGCCATATGCATAAATAGCAGCCGATACTAAGCAATTTGATCCTGTAATATGTTTTATTGTAATTCAAGGTCATCAGGACATAGTTTATGGTTTGTGTAGAGCTTTTGAAACATCTTGCAGGCAGATACTGTATTTCCTAATGCAGGGGTGAACTGATGGCCACCTATAAGTTTATCAGGGGTGACCACCAGTATCTGGGGGAACGGTTGTTCACCAGAGCGCCCCAAGGGATGACGAGGTTGAATGGTCATCAACTACTGCAAGACCGTTTCAGGCTTGACATAAGGAAGAATATCTTTACTGTCCGAGCGCCCAAGGTCTGGAATAGCCTGCCATCGGAAGTGGTTGCCATCGGAAGTGGTTCAAGCACCTACATTGAACAACTTCAGGAGTAAATTGGATGCTTATCTTGCTGGGATCCTACGACCCCAGCTAACTTCCTGCCCTTCGGGTGGGGGGCTGGACTCGATGATCTTCCGAGGTCCCTTCCAGCCCTAATGTCTATGAAACCTATGAAATCTATGAAAAGGTATGTTTTAATGAAGTGGGGAACAATCTTTTGCGTTCTACAGCCTCCCTGAGTGCCACTCTGATCCCCTTTCCCTGCCTGATCTGCTCTGCTTCCTGCCCTATCTGCCACTGTGGTGCTTGTCCCCTCACTAATCTGCACCTGCCCCACTCCGACCATGGGCTGTGGCTACGTGGGGGTGCCAGGCTCAGCAGAGGACAGCAGTGACAGTGGGTTTCCTCTTTCTGCCCTACACACAGGCTTCCCATGTCACTTATGGCAAGTTTGCCACAGGTTGGCCATTCCTGCTTTAATCCAGTGGTGTTCAAACTTTTGGTTCTGTGGCCAGATGAGGGACATGGGCCTACGGGCTGGATCAGACCCAGTGTGCCAGAATTGTTCCCAGGGCCCTGCACTGTCTCTTCCTGCAGAGTTTGGGCTCCAGGGGTCCCACACCAGCCCCATCTGGTCCCATGTGCTGATCACACACTCAAGGGGAGCCATGCAGGTCAGATCAAGCCTGCAGGGCAAGGGTTGAGCACAACTGTTTTAATCTGTATTGTAGTGTGCTTTGAATGATGATTTTGAAATGAATTTTAAAAAACTCACCTACACAAGGCCTCATCCTACAGGGTGCTGAAACTCCAGGAATTTCTGATCACCCCAGCCTTCCTTTTAAATTTGTAAGAGTTGAAAGGTGGAGTTGCTCTGCACCACACAGACTAGAGCCCATAAACAGGGCTTCCTTTTGTGAGTTGTTTAATGTGTCTGTTTTTACTGAAACAATTCATGTAGGATGTCAGTTTGGATGCAAATGCACATGCGTTTGTACGCTAGAGGATACAGGAGACTCCTGACAGAGCTTTGGAAGAAAAGACCCTTCATGTTTGCACCTACAGTTATTTGTGGGGTTGGTCTTGTTGAAATTAGTGCAGCTCCCCTTACCAACTACACTGGGGGTTTTCAGGATTTGGGCCCAATGATACAGATCAGCTTTTGATGCTAAAGCAAGACTCCCGTTTTGATAATCTTTTGTAAAAGAACAAGTTCAGCATGCATCCTTCCTGAAGTAGTCACTGAGGTTTTTTTTCACTTAGTCTTTTTACTTTTAATAGATGTGTCTTCAAGAACAGGACTTCCACCTCCTTTCAGAAATTACAAATATGGTATGTTTTTGGATTGTTTTATTCTTTAGAAAATGCATGTTGAGTTTGCAGTTTAATGCATTTACAGTTATTGCCAGCTAAACATATAGCAATTTAGGACTAGCTTTCTGGAATATGCATAGATATGTGCCTGTGTGTCCGACTGCAGCTGTGTCCAATCAGCCGTTACCTTTACATTGTATGTCTGTGCATAGCATAGCCATTATTATGAATTTCTGTATTCACTTCAGAATTAGGCATTGCATTACACATTCTGCTGCTAATTGACAAAGGCATATTTTGAGTATTAATTTTTTATCACTTTTATAAGTGTCTTTTAACTCTGTTCCCATTCTACGGAGCCACCTGTGACCTGCCATGCTTTGAAACCACATTCCTCTGCGTGCTTATGCATTTCAATATCTAGCTACTAATTGTGAGGTCGTGAGGGATGGCTAAGCAGGAGCTGAAGGCATCGAATGTAAAATGCTTAGATTTATGTACTTAGAGAATTTACATAATAAATATTAAATAGGAGGAGGAGGAGAACATGTATAAAGGTGAATAGGAAAGCTCTTCAATACAAATTGACAGAATGAAATAGGTTGAGGTAATATTTAACTCTGAATCGATGCTCCAATGTAAAACTTCATAGCTGCAGGTTTTCTTTCTATAAAGCCTGGTGTAAGCAGGTGTAGAGTGTCTTAGTCTGAATAGAATCTGTTTTCTGCTAGTCCATACTTACCCTTTTTCAGGGATCTGGCTTTGATGGTAAATCTGAAGACAGTAATACGTATCCCCTGGCACAGACCTCTTACAGCCTGGCTGTTCCAGCTGGTTCCTCCTGGAGGCCTTTCTACCATGACCTCCCACCTCCCTGTGTCCAGGTTGGAGCTGACAGGCCACACTCATCACAGTGAGTCAGCAAGAACTGGTCAGCATCTCCCCAAGTGAGGCACAAATTTAGTTCTTGGTACTGATGAAGAAACCTGTTGAAGAAACTGAGAAGGCCTAGGGAGCTGATTCTCCACTTACACAGAGCGGGGAGGGGGAAGGTACAGAATGGAAGTATGAGAGAGACAATTCGGGAATTAGAGTGTAGACTGCTGTATTTGTGCCGGTATCTTCTGTTAGATATCTGTATCTAGACACGCACACAATCTCTGTCTTCCCCCCCCCCCCCCTTTAATTTTGACATTGTATTTAAGGATTTAAAATTCTGGTGATGCAGTGGCATCTCTGAGGTGCTATCCTTTACCTCTGTTTCTTCCTTTATTGGTAGACAAAGGAGATGTGACCTATAATTCTGTTGCTTATGCTGTGTAGGTGGCATGTCCCTGGTGTTATCCTTGCCTCATATTTGCTCACGGTACTCACCATCAGATCATCAGTTTAGATTTGCTTTTGGACAGCTGTTACTTGTGGATCTGAACAGTCCTGGCAGCGGCACTGCATGTGGGTACCGAGAGGTGCAGCAGTTGGAATCCTGTGTTACTAGCTCAGCTGTGGCCTCTTCTAAGTACAGAAGTGCCAGCTATGTTGAGTTTTCTTGTAAAGAATTACAGTCGAGATCCTGATCCTGACTGAGATCCTTTCTTCTTAGGTCTGCCCTGGTACCTCTGCTTCTTTACAGGTTCTTGCCATTGTTCAGGTCCATCATCTACGCATCCCCTATGGTTTTGCCCTTAGCCTATCTACAAGAAGGAAATGTACAGGTCTTGCTGCTTCTCTCTGCATGCCATTGTTGTCTGCACAGGGGTATAAGGTGTGAATTAAAAACAAGCAGAAATCTTATCAGGGGATAAGGCACAATGCCGCTGTTTTATCAGAACGTAAAACATATGACATGAAAAAAAAAAAAGAACAGTAAGGTTATCAGCTTCACTCATTCCCATACATACTCATTCATTCATTCATAGAAAAAAAACAAGCACACACACAGATAGTCAGACAGACCTGCAAAGGTTGCCAAATTCTAAAGATGCTTGGATCAGTCTGGTGGCCGGCCAGACTGATCACAAGGAATGGAGTTAGGTCTTGTTGGACGTGCCCAAAACCCATTCTTGCAGGTGGATAGACCCAAAGCCTTTTCTTTGTGTTCATTCTTTATAGTGATAGCTGTCCATACAAGCAGATGGATTCTGCTGAGTCAGACGCAAAGGTCATCTTCCTTGTCCTGTTGGCAGGCTGGGATTGGTAGGACATGATCTTCTGGCCTTGTTGTTGTCTGCAGTCTTCAGGGAGGGTCATTGCTTGTAGTCGGTCTTAACTGCTGACTTGACATCGCCGCAACTTTTACTTGTTAAACCACAGAAAGCTATTTTCACCTGCTGGAGGACTGTCTTCCTTCATGTTGTCACATACATACATCATTCATTCTTTCATTACCTCTTTTCAAACATGCCAGGCATACCACAGACCTTACATAAGCATTTTTCTTATACCAAATTTAAGTTTTAAAATCATGAGACAAATAGGTCAAATATATTTATGCTGAGCAGTAGAAAATTTAAAATAGATGGTTAATTCCAGAAAAATAGTGACTGATTAAAATATATTATGGAAAATTAAATCATAACAAGATAAATTTTAAGACACATTTGGATGCTTATCTTGCTGGGATCCTGTAATCCCTGCTGACTTCCTGCCCCTGGGGCAGGGGGCTGGACTCGATGATCCTCTGGGGTCCCTTCCAGCCCAAATGTCTATGAAATTCTATGAAATTTATCTTAATGGATAAATAATTCATTATAAAAAATAGCCATATAAGCAATTTTAGCTACTTCAATACAACACTATCACAAGTGATTCCTTTTTCTGCCTCAACTCATGTGGCCAGGACTCTCATCCAGGTCCTGGGTCTCTATTATCTTGATTACTTCAGCTTTCTCTTTTCTAGACTTTACTGTTGTAGCCTCATTTTCTGATGTTCAGTAAAAATATGGCCATCAAAGTCATCATCTTGACTGTTATCTACGATTAACCTGTCTTCTTCCATGTCCTTCTGTTGACGCTCTCCCTTGGGTTCACCATACTGTACATGCTTTCTTCCCCTTTCAGAACCCTGTAGTTCCTGCCTCTGAGTCCATCTTACCGTTTTATCATTGACTTTGATTGTGCTCCACAAATTATGCCAAGTTGGCAGCCTACTTGCTTCTCTCACAAGCACTTCTCCCACATATATATGGGACAGTATGGGAGAAGCTCCACAAAGTGGCAACCTAAGTTATCTCTGTCATGATGCCTGCAGAAAACAGCTGCCTGATAATGGCCAAGCAGGTTGTGAGTAGTGCTTGGTGTTTCCAGTTGGTTTACTATAAATCATGCACAGCCAGTTTGCACTAACGGGTCCCCCCTCCTTTTTCCTGTTTGTCTTGGGCATATCTTATATGTGGTCGACTGTAAGCTGTTCAGGCAGAGGCTGTCATTTGCTACACGTTTGTATTGTATCAAACATGGCAGAGACCCAACCTCATGGTGTCTTCTAGGTTCTACCCAATGCAAATAGCAGTTAGAGGCTTCATTTGAGTTGATTCTTACTCTGTCTTCTATGAGTGTTTTCATTTCTGGTCTTGGAGAGGTCTGTTGATAGAAGACACAAAGTAAGACTTATGAATGTGATCACATGAGACTAGGCAGGACATGGGCAGATCTAGAATTTCCCAAAGGAGGTGCGGTGCACCAACCCCTAAACCCTAGGAGATGGAGGCCAGATGTGGCTGTAGCCCCTGAGCTGACAGGGGAACTGGGCAGAGAGTGGGTATCTGAAGGGTGAAGGGAACCAACCTGCTGCCATCACTGACCCTAGCTGACCTGGGGCTTGGGGGGCGCCTCACCTTGCACCCTGCTCTGGCTGCAGGGAGCAGCTGTGCGCTGAGTGATGCTAGTGTGCAGGTTCCTCCTCCTGGCTCTTGTTCCTGGTGCTCTAGTTCTCCCACACCCCCAGGAGTCCCTGCTTGCTGGGAGGAGGAACCTGTGTGTACTGCTATTGCTATCTCTGTGGCTGGAGCAGGTCAGGAATGGCCCTGGGGCACCCCATGCGCCTGTGTCCGCCAGCAGCAGTGGGGAAGGTTCCTCCTGCTTCCAATCAGTGGGGGCCATAGGGGTGGGGATATCAGGGAGCAGATGCAGCAAGAGGAAACCCACTACCACTGCTGTCCCCTGCTGAGCCTGGCACCCCACAGCCACATCCCACAGCTGGAGTGGGGCAGTTGGAGCTTTGGGGCTCCCCCTGTGTCCAGGTCAGCTGATGACTGCAGTGGCAGTAGCAGAAAGGGGGTGTACCTGCACTGCTGCACATCCTCCTCCCTTCCCCTCTCCCATCCATCCCTGGGCAAGGGTCAAATGGGTAGCTAGCCAGAGGAAATGAGGCTTTTACCAGGATGTAGAAGAGAGACCCAGATTTTATCTGCCATGGGGAGCTGAGGAGAAGCTCTTCATTAGGGCAGATGGTGAAATGCCGTGATGCTTGCTGTTGGTGGTGAAGCCATGAATGAGTACAATTAAGCAAGTAGATTGGAGACTTAATGGGTTGGGGAAAAAAAAAGGTCAGATGGTGAAATTGCGCTAGGACTTGAAAACCAGTAAGCAGATGTTGGATTGTACTTCTTGGCATACAGAGCTGGCTGAGGTCAGTGAGGATCCCTAGTAATTGTCGCGTTTGCATCCCAGTGATGAAGGCCTGGTACATTTTCAGTGTGATTGTTTGCAGTAGCTCTGTGTAATATAATGAGATTCCTGTAAGTGCTGCCTGATGCACATCTTGCTTTTGAAAGAGAGAATTCGGTAGTATGGCAACTGGACTTGCATGCTAAATCTGCTCCTTTAGTGACCTTTATGGTGGGAGAACAGGTGCTTCAACTTTCCTTGATACCATAAATAGAATGCATGAAACTGGCTGGAGTGTGCATGTGTTAAAAGCATGGTGACAAATCTTGAAATCAGAAACCAATCTTTTATGTACTGGAGAACAGACCCTTCAATTGCACCAGACCATATTTTTAGCTGTCTTGAATCCTTTTCTTTGTAGACTTTTTAAACATATAATTTTCTGCTAAAACAATGCACATGAAGTGAATAGGAAATGAGCTGGCAAACAGCATTGGGTTTTTGTTCTTTTTCTGAAGAAGGATCTGTGTCCTAAATTTGATTTTCTTCAAAACATAGATTCTTTGGAATCCTGGCTTTGCAGCTCCTTTCTCAGCCCTGCTCCCTGTGTGGGTGTTTGCTCCTCTATGCCTACTTTTGGTGACAAAACACTTTCTTATTTTTTCCCCACGGTTGCTAGCACAGTAGACCTGACAAAGCTACAGGAGAGCGAGTTGTATTTCTTTCCTTGCGCAGTCCCACTCACTAAATTTCTATTAGTTTCTGTGCATCTTACCAGAGAAAAGTTGGGTAGGTATTCCTGGGGTCATGGAATGAAGACAGTGGGATATCAGTGGCCCAGCATAATTCTGTGTTTAAACGACTCCATTTTGTAATATGAAAAGCAAAATGGAGAATGCTGTGTCCTCATCGTGCAGCGTTTGGTTCCTATGAATGTGCCTGTGGTTCAGCTTCCTGCTTGCAAAGTTGCTGAGGGCTTGCATCCCATAAGTGCCAGATCCCAAGAGTGTGGCTCTCCACTGCAAAGTGTGCCTTGCAGAGTGGCCCTGAGAACTTGTGGTGTGCCCCAATGCAAGGTTGTAATCACAGGACTCACGGTAGGAGGAGCGGTCCTTGCTTTTTCCCTTTCTTTTGAAGTGAGACCATTGAGGTCGCTTTCAGCTCTATCGTTCCATGATTTTAATGAAGTTCTTGAAACATAACAAAGGTACAGCCTGCAGTGCAGTTTTTGTGGCCTAGCTTGCCAGGCAAACCACATCATGGAGAGCCTTCTGTTTTCTTTCAGATACAATGAAGATTATTCACCAAGCACACAGATCTAAGGTATGTAGCCTCTTTCTTTCGTTGTTTTGTGTGCATTGATGCAGGAAGCTTTCTGTGCTGTTTGACAACACCATGACAAGGCTGATCAAACTCACATTTATCTTTATATCCACATTTACTTATTTCTAGACCAATGAACTAGTAGTGAGTTTGGAAGATGATGACAAACTCGTTTTGAGAGATGACAGCACTTTGAAAGCAGCTGGAATAGGTAGGTAGTAGCAGGCATCTGTCTGTCTCGCGAGACAATAGAATTATGCCGAGTGAGACATCAGCTCACTGAACATAATCCTCACTTGAAAATAAAGTGAAGCTGGGGTGACTTTCCAAGGCACAAAAACCTGGGCAGCGTATATGGAGACACTGAGCTGCCCACGCACCAGTGTCCCCCTCTTAGGCTTACTGGTTTAATCCAAAGGAATGGCAGGTATCTACGTTTGGAACCAGCTTGGGTGCAGGAGCTGCCAGACCAAAGCACCACACCGACTAGAGGTTATTCTAGCACGCTTGTATTGACTGAAGGCGCTGTTCATTGTGCTTGTCATCATACTGATAACTGAGTGATTATGTTTGGATAGCCTGCTGAAAAGTAAATGCTATTCCTCATGCTCTTTACACTACCTGATAATTATTCAGGGAAGACGGGGGGGGGATAATGTACATTCAAATCATTGGGCTGAGGGCAGCAGGTAGCTGCACTCCCGATGTTCAGAATGCAAATTGTGATTTTTAGAAAGTATGCTCAGAATTCTGCTGAGAGTAATTTTAAATGATTGACAGATAGGTTATTAGTACCATGTCTGCTTAGTCTTATCAGTAACATTTAAACTGATGTTTTGGTTAGAAATTTAAGTAGTGGAACTAGTGTGGAATAATGAAATGAGATTAGATTTGTTTAATGTGCAACACAGTGTGCCTGATAATCAGGGAAATGACTAAGGGTAGGACAAATAGTATCATTTAGAAAATGTGCCAAACATGGCATGGAGTTGAAAACTGCCCTGATCCCTTGTACTTTGACACGAGAATGCACATGGGTCACATCCTGTGATGATAATGTAAGGAAATGCCTGCCTGTGACAGACCGGACGGTCACTGGATGTCGCTTCAGTTCCACACAAATGGAGCTGAGCCATTATGTGGCAGCAGAGTAGTGAAGAGGCCCAGTTGGTATATTGGACTTGGGGCGCTTACAGGTTTAGAACGAGATGTACCTAAATCTAAGACAACACAGTCTTACTCTGTGGGTGAAATGACACAAGTTGATACAACTGTGAGAACCTGCTGGACGCACACCTTGCTGGGATGATTTGACCCCAGCCGTCTTTCCTGCCCAGAGCAGGGGGGCTGGACCTGATGATCTCACGAGGTCCCTTCCAGCCTGAAACTGTGAAAAACCCATTCAGCCTTAGGCCATTTATCCTGTCCCTTGACCAGTGAAGGATTTCTTTGGAAAGTATTCTTTAGGTTTTTGTCTGGCTTACTCTAAAATGCTTTCAGCAGTGGAGTTGCCTCCACTCCCTGAGATAACTAACATACATTTTTACTACTGGAAAAAGAATTAAATGGTATCTTAGAAAACCCCTCTCTTAATTTGTTTCTGTGACTCCTGGCTGCCTCTCATTAAGCCACCTTCAATGATCCCCCTTTCTCTCGTGGTGTTGACACTTCTCCAATGTATGGAGTTATCTCCAGGGGAAGAAGTATCTCTTACTATAAGTTTTCACTGTGCTGAGCAGAATTGGGCCCTCTCAAATGCCTCTGGGCATTACTGTAATATTAATAATAGTCATTCTTAGCCTTCCCTCCTGAATTAGACTTTTTAACTCAAAAGAAAAGCTGTCCTTTGGGAAGGCTGGTTTTGGCATTTTGAAGACTTCAAAGTCTTGTGAATTTTAATTTATTATATGGCTTATTTAGCGATGAGTCTTATCATGTCTAAGACCTAAGGGACTATGTAGGCTAATGGTCTAAGTAAGGGGCAAAGGGGAGAGGGGCAGGTATCTCTTTAAGAGCTGACTGCACCCAAGACTTTTCTCTTGCAAAAGATATTGCTGACTTATTTGTACATACCTGCCTTTGACCCTGGGCTCGTAGAGCTAGCAGTTACAATAATTCTGTGTTATAGAAACACGAGTAAGTTGTTTTTTAAAAAAAATTGGGATCCACCAACAAGTTTGAATATTTCTACAAAGGGGAGGAAGGAATGGATTAACCATGGGAGAAAAGGATTAAAATAGTGTTTCTATAATTATTCAGGCTACTTGTATACCAGTCACAAATGCTGACCATTTGTCAGTGCCTGTCTGTTGCGTGTGAAAAATGAAGTTCTTGCTTTGTATGATGGAAGACAGAACCTGGTACGTGTCAAGTCTGAGGTTTTAGAAGAACTGTTCTTGAATCCTGCTGTATTACAGTTAAAACCTCTGTGTGAAAAGCCCTCTACCTCTGCAAGTGGGTGACTTAGAGTAGTTAAGTATTTTGTTAAGATCTTTGTAGTTCCTGGTTTTAGCCATTAAAGGTAGATTTGAATTTCTGGTCTATAGTAGAAGTGCAACAAAGTTGTAAACCATGCAAGTGAAAGCCAGCATCTTGTGGCTTAGTCCTGGAGCTGAACCTGTTCCCATTGTAATTGGGTGAGTCGTAAGCCTCCCAAATTCAATTAGGGCAACATTTGCTGCAAAAAATCCCACTGACATTTCCCTTTAAAAAGCCAAGGGTCTGATTCTGCTGAACTCTCTCCTAGATCTTAATGAGGTGGCTTCTAGCCCTTGGCAGGGTTGGGCTGGGAAGATGTTAAAAAAAAAAAAGAAAAATAAGGACATTAAGCCAAGTATTCTTAGGAAATCCTCTGTGGTGGCAATTATTATTACAGCTATTTGCTAGGAAGCAAAGTTAATGCGTGCCTGTTTGGAGAGCGGGGTGTATGATAATAAAGTGTTCAGTATTCATTGCAAAAAGCCTTGTCTGTTTCCCAGTCAAGCTTCTAAAACCCCTCCTGCTCTTTTTCATGACAGGCAGACTTCATTAACTTCAGGTTTAATTTAAAAAATGAATGTGGAACTTATTGGCTCAGCACCTTAAAGAATTCCATGTTTAATAATTGTGAAAGCTTTCCATCAGATTTGTCTCCTCTCTGAATTAGTAATGTTGCTGACTTATTGTTTTAGAAGAGGAAGTCCTTGACCTACTGGGTTGAAAGAATTGTGACTGCTCTGAACCTTTGTGGGTCCTTTAGCTCTGCCGTATCCCCTGTGAATAATTAGAGGTATTTGAAGGTATTGCTGGAGAAGCCAATTTGTGTCTTTCACTTTGCATATTGTTGAAGCCTCATGAATTAATCATCAGCAGGGCAAAAAATTAACTTCTTCAGACACATATTTTGATGGGTCATGAGGGAGAATGTAAAGTGATCTGTAAAATATTCTACTGATCCTCTAAGTATTAAATTATTATACCTACAGGCTAATTTCAGAAAAAAGAAATAGTTTTTTTCTTTCCTAACTGAATACTGGGCAAGCATTTTCTAGCATTTTAAGGAGTAAAAATGCAGTCTCTTAGTTTGCTAAATGTATGCAAATGGTTTTTGGCTAAATAAGACATGCAGATATTTACAGCTACCTACAAAAGTTATCTTTATTTTTAACCAAGCTAAGTCACATCCTCGACACTGGAGTCTTATGGAAAAAATACCAGGGGAGCAATTGCTTTAAACCAAAAAGGCACCAAATGCCCTTTCAAGCCCTAATTACAGTAGGGCTTTTGGTGGTTAATTTATTTGACAAATTTAATATTTTTTTTTTATTCTTTTCAGCAAATGAAACCGAATTAGCATTCTTCTGTGAGGAAGATTACAGAAACTACAAAGCTAATCCTGTTTTGGCTTGGTGAAGATCCCAAGGAACCTGGTTTTTTAATTTTATTTTCTTGTACCTGTTGTAAACTCTTTATTTTGCTGCAATTGTGGTTTGGTGTTTTTTTTTTTTTTTAATGATCAATAAATCTCAGAGGATTGCTCCACAGGTGTTGCAATTCCCTTATTATAGACATTCATTTCTTTCAGGATGCTGCAACTGAGAGGGGAAAAAATATATTGACCCAAATGCGCTTTCCTTTTCTTATGGTTCCTTTTTTCTCTTTTAACATTTCAGAATGTCGGGAGTGTAAATGATCTCTGACCTGTGACATGCACAGTCTGTGTGCGAACCTACAACAATGGATTTTGCACAAGGGATGTTAGATATGTATGGAAATTGTACAAGGCAGATGTAAATCCCATCATCAGAGTGTTATCCTTTCTTATGAAAATGGAAACTTTTTATGACCAAATCACTGGATACTTAAAAGGGCTTAGCTAGAGAATCTCTACCTTACAAGTAATGGCTTTATTCTACCCATTTTATGTTCAGTCGGCTTTGTTTGAGTGGTGCAGACTGATTAGAGTTTTGTATTCTTCACTGGTGAATGCTTCCCTTTATATTCTGTATCCCAGCCCCTTTTAGTGTGATGAAACAGGCAAATGGCTGTTTGGAGGCTTTTGTGTCTGAGGAGTAGCCTGCCTGGTTTTTTAGTGTTATTTCATGGAGATGTCGCGGTCTACAAAGTAGCAACCCGGCTTCTTGTAAGACATTAGTATGCAGAAGCAGACTTTGCGCATTCCTCCAAATGGATTGCAAACGGGTGGCTTCAGTACTGAAATAAAGCCTAAGTCACTGCATTTCCTGGGATATCTCCATAATCGGGAGTAATTCTTTCCCCCTCTTCTGGAGATGATTACTTCCAGGTAGTTCCTGGTACTGCTGTACTCTCCTGCTGTGCCCACCAAGTCAAGACCAGTAATAGTCCTGTCATGCATCACTGGGAGAGCTCTTCCTAGCAAGTACCCACGAGCTGCTGTTTGGGTCCTACCACCCCAGATGCATAGATTGCTCTTGGTGTGATAGACTACAGCCCCGGGTCTTTCCCTCGTCATGCTTCCTGGACATGGGCTCTGTCTGTTATCTTTTCCCATGGTAATGGGATTTCATAGCCCAGCTTCAGGGCCCCAGGACCAGCACTGCTCCTCCAGGCGTCCCAGTGGCTTAAGCACACCTTTTTCTCAGGGCTTCAATCCTGTGAGCACTTTGAGTTTTTTTTTTTTTTTTTTTAAGGACAACAGATAGCAAAAGCAGACAGACACTGTGGCTTTGCAGAGATGTCTAAATACAGCATAAGCAAGGTGGAGAATCAGGGAAAAAAATAATAAAACCTTGTGTGCATATCCCTGCCTCAGTTTGCTTACTGCCCCTCAGGCTTAGGGCAGAGCCCTCTGGATCTCTCTGCTGCAGGTCATGGCTGTTTCTCCAAATTACAGAGTCTTTCTTGTGTGCAGCTAGTTTATGTCTTCCCAAGTGGGTCTTGGGACCACCCTGAAATGAAACCACACTCATTTCTTGCTTTTTCTTTCATGATCATGCATCTTGTGTTTAGGAGCCTGTTTGAGTCCCCCTACCCATCTCATCCTCTTGTGCTTTTAAGATCCAGCGTTAACACCTGACTATTTTGTTCTCCTGTTTGGGGAGTTCCTGTAACCTTTCCAGATAAACTGGGACTAGCTTTTCTGCACTTTAGTAATCCTGTTGTCCCAAGGTGCTCCCACTTAAATGGGAGCTGTCAGGGTTCATGACCTGCCATTATTCCTGGTCCATGAGCTGTGTGACAGTGCTGACAGCTAACGCTACATTTCACATACACTGAGGCATTCAGTGCTGCAGCACTTTTAGCAGTTTAGGGTTCTGGTTGATGTTATATGGTTGGATTCTCGCATCATCCCAGAATGATTAGCTAAACTTCCTCAAAGGGAAGAGTTAATACTGCTGTAAGGCAGTGACACCGCTTTGCCTCTGCTGTACAGTAGCACAATTGAGCCTTTTATTATGCTCTCACTAAATGCTTTGTATGCCAGACTCTTTCTGAAGTACTGCTCTACTGGTGTTTTTTATCAGCTCTTTTAAACCACATTAGTCTTTCCAAAAAAAAATTACAGAAAATCACCAACACTTACATTGTTCAAAAGCAGAATACTGGAACAGGATAAGGGAGCCTGGGCGATGGACAAGGGAGCCTTTCACCACTGGACGCTTGTTAGATTCTGGATCAGTTGAGTGCCAAATAAAAGTTGTTGGCATCTATTTCTCTTGGTAACCAATGTGAATTAGAGGTCTCTGTCCAGCTTCTTAGGAAATGAGGCCTTCTTTTGATATGGAGATCATCATATTTAACATGTGAGTTTTATTAGAAGCCATGAGCTGGATGGACATGGTAACAGCACTAATCACAAAGGTGGCTTCTCTAAGGCAATGAGAGGTAACCCCTATGAATTTTGCTTGTGCTTTGTTATTGGGGGAATATTTACTTATATCAGGGGCGGGCAATTATTTTGGGCAGAGGGCTGCTTACTGAGTGTCGGCAAGCCATTGAGGGCCACATGACAGGCAGCCCAGGGCAGATTAATATTAATTTTCTAAATTTTTTAAGGGCCCCGCGGGCCGGATAGAATGGCCTGGCGGGATGCATCTGGCTCCTGGGCCACGTTTTGCCCACCCTTGACTTACATGCTTTCCTTTCCAAAAAAGGTGTGCTTAAGCCACTGGGACGCCTGGAGGAGCAGTGCTGGTCCTGGGGCCCTGAAGCTGGTTCTTTTCCCATGGTAATGGGATTTCATAGCCTAGCTTCAGGGCAGTTTATAATAAAGACAGAGGGTGTGTCTACACCAGATGCTAAATTCGCAGTAGATGAATTCTACTGTGCATTAGTATGTCACAGCAAAAGCTGTGCTAATGCTCCATAAAATGAGTCTACTGGACATTAGCATTACTAAAAAGGTGTGCGTCAGCACTAGTGTGCAGTAGTGCCAGTTACTGCACATTCAGTTGGTACCTGTTATTACAGGTACTAAACTTAATGCACCTAATGCACGTGTAGACATGCCCAGAATAACTTATGAGGACTTGCTTTTCAGAGTTATTTCCTGTCCTCTGTCCCTAGCTCTGAAGTAATATATAAAATAAAGAGCAGTAAGTCTTTATTTTGGGTGGCTTTTGCCTTAAGTCAGCCTGGATGGTGAGATGAATTAAACTTTCTGCTCTATGGATCAGAGAGATGGCTGTAGGTAGGGAGAAGAGAGTTTGGAGATACGGTATGGAGACAAAAATGGCCCTAGAGGGAATGGAAGTGGTATTAGATGCTGGCATGGGTAGGAAGGCAGCTGTACCAGGAAAGGGCTAGTTTGGGGAGGAATCACCAGTGCGAGCAAGTGGTGAGGTGCAGTGGAAACTAATGGAATCCATTCTCCGTTACTGTTGGGTCAGCTGGATATAAAAAAAGTGCCCTAATTTTCACACATTTGTTTCCTTCAGTAGTCCCTTTAAAATGCATTTTCAGACTGTGGCTCTGCAGGCATCTGGCTCTGACACATTTCACTTCTGGTATTCAGAGTATGTTTTATTTTAATCTGAAGTTAGTGATTCTTACAGGCTAAAGATATTGCTACTGTGGATATGTGTAATAGGTAAGATAAATTCTCCCAGTTGTTTTTGGCTGAGACTCCTCCTTGGGAAGGAGTCTTGTACCATGACAGGGGCTAATTACAGGAGTGGCTGAAATCACTTTGGTTTAGAAATGAACTGCTAGTATTGAGCAAGCCCTGGTATGGGCTGAAAGCTCTTTCTTTGGAGCACAGCTCACAACCCTCTGGTTAATTTTTTTGGGGGAAAAAAAGACATGCGTGTCACCTTCTGCACAACATTCATCACTGCTCAGAAGCAGCTGTGGATTCCTGTCCTCACAGAGTAGCAGGGAAACCATGGCCCATGATCTTAAAGGTCAGGGATTAGGAACGAGAATGAAGGACACGTTATACTTGGCTGTGCTTTGTTGTACTGGTAAGAGGGTCCTGGGCTTCCACTGAGGTCAGTGGTGTAAATACTTGAACCACTCGCTGCAAAAGTTGGGTGTCTGACATAGTTGTAT
The DNA here is from genome assembly GCF_052110815.1 of Crocodylus siamensis. Lineage (NCBI taxonomy): Eukaryota > Metazoa > Chordata > Crocodylia > Crocodylidae > Crocodylus > Crocodylus siamensis. The sequence continues at coordinate 236,011,189 of NC_143398.1, read as the reverse complement.
GTCCTGCAGTGTTTTAGTCGGGTTCTGCTTTTCACTATTTGGGACCAAATCTGTTATCTCCTCTTTGGGGTGCTGCTGAACATGGATTTGTTTTCAGATGATCAGTATGTTATTGCCTACTCTTGAAACATTTATACTGAGTAGGCTTCACTCCTCCCATGTGCTTCTTTTCCCCCTCTTGCCACTCTGTATTCCCTTTTCCCATGCTTAATTTGGACAACCAGGTGTCGCTTCCTTTTAAAGGAATCTCTGTCTTTCTAAAAGCCATAAGCCATCCAACCCATCCAGTTGTGACCCGAGGGAGAAGAGAATTAAAGCAGGGGTCAGCAACCTACGGCCCGCAGAGTCATTGGCTCCACGGCCTGGATCTGGCTCACAGATGCAGGGTTTTGGAGGCATTTGGTGGTGGGGTGCTTCAGTTGTGGGAGCTTTCCCCTTGCTACTGTGGGGAAGTGCCTGCCAGTGTGGGTGGGTCATAGCGCCCACACACCTCCTGTAGTGCCCCTGACCTGATGCGGGTCATTCTGAGCTGCAGCCAGAAAAGGCTGCTTGCCATCAAATTAAAGGATCATTTTGAAACAGATTTCTACAGAGCATCTCCAGTGATTATAACCCTGTCCACCTGCCAGCTTAACCACCAAGTACTCTGCCATGTGTTTGTGCAGGGGAGGGAGGAATACAGCAAAGGTGTCTCTGTCTGTGGATAAAGCCACCAGATGTCAGCACAGCCTGTCCTTTTGTCTCCAAATCTGTCTGAGCAAGGAAACAGCCTTTGTGAAGCAGTATTGGACTGTGAGTAGCTTTAACTTGCGAAGCCTTTAACCGTGCTGGAGCCAAAAGCTAACGCTTTCCTTGTTGGCAGGGTGGTATTTCATATTGGAATCGGGAAGCAGAAAATCAGGCAGGTGTCAAAGCTGAAATGCCTCCTGTTACAGGGCATCTCTTGCAATCAGTCCCAGCGTGTCTAACCCTTTGCACATTGGGCATCAGCCTACCCAGACCATTCACTGGATGCATTTGCTGGTAAACACCTGCTTTCAGTTGCTGTGGCACACTTACATGCATTTGAAATATGCCTCTTAAATTCTAGGCAAGGCATCCAGAACACTGATACAAAACCAATCAATCTTCAGCAAAGCAGATTAAATGCACAGCAAGCATCTCCCTCCTACTCTGAAATCTAACCTCTTGATATCCCTCTTCAACCTGAGGAGCAGCCTTGGGAGAAATTCCTGCATTGTTTGTCTTTAAGGCCCCCACATCTAAACTCGGAGGAACTGAAGGGGGTGGGTGAAATATGAGTCACAGGGAAGTTAGACAGGTCTGCAGTGTTGTACTTTGACCGGGGAGTCTGCTTGCATAACCTAAAGTGTGTGCAAGGAAGTATTCTTTACACTCAGACTCCTGTCATCTTTTTGCCTGTCTGGCTATGCACAAAAAGTGAAGATGTGTGGTGGTCTTGCTGACATTAACCTTCTTACCATCTTCCAGCATTTTGCTTTATTTTTTTTTGCAGGAGCAAAAAACCTGTTTGCCAAGTAATATAACTGTATAATAATCCAAAATACTCCCCTGCCCGTGATTCTGTATTTGATGCATAATACACAGCCAGATTTCACTGTTTATCATGACTCACCTGAACAAGGCAGAGCATGCTACGTAGGTGGGTTAGTGGTAGTGCAGATTTAGAGATGAGGGCGCCCAGTTATTGCATGTGGAGGGTGTTTTGTGTGTTTGCAACATTTGTTCCTCTGTTGTATGTTGTGCATCAATATGGCATGAGCCTCAGCCTCTCATCTTGTGGGGCACAGCTTGGTGAACGGCTGTGCAAGGAGATGCTCAAATAGCAGATTTCAGGCTGGGCTGTGGATAGCTCCAGGGAGGGATGGAAGAAGGGGCCCATCTTCTACCTTCCTGCCTTCTACATTGTTTCTATTGTAGCCTGGACAGGATTTTGGTCCCTCAAACAGCCCGTGAGGTGCAGCCGAGCTTGCTTTCTTGTGCTCCACCTGATTCGCCCTGTGGCTTGTGAAGTCCTGATTTACAGAAGCTAATTTCTGTATGTGCAGTGGGCCAGATTTGAAGGGCTAGAGGCTGACTATAAGTTGGATGGGAGCCTGCATGGAAAAAACATGCACTGAAAACATCAGAAAATAATGCAAAGTCTGTTTACTAGTTTACCCTTGCATTCGTCCCTATGCCTCCAAGTCTGCCTCCATTGAATGATACAATTTTCCAGTAATCTGAAAACGGCTTGTAGTGTCTTCAGTTGTGCAGCAGGGGTTGTACCGGGGGTTGGAATAAAGGGAAAATACGTTTGGGAAGCTATTTGTATGCTGGGCTCTGTGTCTGGCATGAACTAGATTCAGATCAATGGCCTTTAGTCAATGACTTTGTCTAGAGTCAAATGAATGGTTAGAGGTGAAGGCCCGTGTCACAGGTAATTACTCATAGGTGAGCCTGGAGAAACCGCAGCTTGGTAGCAAGCAGTCTTGGCTCTCTTTCAACTTTTGCGTTCCCACCCTGCCTCTGGAGTGCTGAATGAAACAGCTATTTAAGTGCAGATCTCTGATAGCAGAGGGCTCTTTCATCCAGCAGACAGCAGCATAACAAGAATTCAAAGCTAGATAAACTCCACTCAGATATATGGGCCAGATATCTGACAGTGAGGGTAAATAGCCAGCAGAATGGCTTATCCAAGAATGAGAGACTTCAAGCAGCTTCCACTATATAAGTCCAAACTGGAGGTCTTTTTGAGAGGCTTCAGTGCAACTGTAGCTCATTGGGTGGTACATTGCAGGATTCATCAAATTCAGTGGCTGATATTATTCAGATCAGTCAAGATGATCATAATTGGTCCTTTCCAACCATAAAAGTCAGTGGAAAGTGATTCATTTGCTCCCACAACAAGAACAGCAGCTAAGCTTACGTTGTACTGTCCTACTGAATAGTGCATGTTTAATTTGAACTTCTCTGGCTTTGACCTCTGCTCAGAAGCTTTTTGCAGCAGGAAACTTAGTATGGCAGATCTGCAGTGATGTTAAAAATAAAAGCAAAGCTTCCCTAGTGTAACAGATCTGTTGTTTCAAAGCCTGCAGATTCCAACCTGATGCATTCAATTTTGAGATACAGGATGCGTCAGAATTTTGTAACTGGTTTTGTCATAGCTAGTACACTTTTTTTCTAGGCTAGGCAGCATCTTCTAGCAGTGTGCAAACAATTGTATCTCACTTCAGATTTAACCATGTTTGATTCATCACTTTGTAAGTAAAGCCCTGAAGAATAGGAAACCAATTGCACTGTTAAAAGCCTCATATTATAATACAGGAGTGAGTTAGCTGTACCTGCAGAGGTTAAGCTTCAGCACATGAATTTAAATGAACTCATTAAAATCAACTTACAAATTAGCTCATTAAAATGCTACACTGCAGGTCTAGAAGTTGGTGGACCTGGCATCCCGTTTCCATGAAGTTGTGATTTAAGAAACGGAGGCCAGAAAGACAAGTATGGCATCCATCTTCTCTGTAGGCCAGCCAGACTCATCTGTACCCTCGTTCTTTATATCAAGGTAACTGTGATTACCCCATTAAGTTTGACTTTCCCTGAGCTGCAAATGTTTGTGGAATAGCCAGCACCCATTATGCCTCACAGTTACAAACAGATCTCATTTCAGAGGCAACTAATACAAAAACGTGCACAATTCTGTGATATGCATGAGACAAAAGAACGGATATTGTAGATCAGAGCATTAGTTTTGCTAACTGCATATTCATGACAATAACTGGCACCACTTCCTTGCTGTAGTAGTGTTTCTTAAGCAGGGTGCCACCAGATCCTTTGAAGGGTGCCATGAGATAAGAGGGGTGAGGAGAGAGGCAGATTAAGCCCAGGCTCAGGCTTGTACTTTCTAGAAGAACCCCCACTCCTCTGCCCAGCCTTTTGGCAAAGAGGTAAGTGCTGTAATATATAAATTAGGTTTTCAAATTGGGTGCCACTCAGTTCACAAAAACTATGGGGGTGGAGAGGTGCTCTAGTCCAATGAAGGGTGCCCTGAGCCCAAAAAGGTTGAGAAACACTGCTGTAGTGAGTTTTCTGTTCTTGCATATTTAAATTATGGATAATCACATCAGTTGTCTGAGGGTTTTATTTAATAGAAAGATGCCTAAGATTAATGTTATATTGTTTATAGAAAGAAAGACAGTAGGCACAAATGAGTGATACCATTTTATAGACCATTATAGTATCTTTATACATCTATATAAGAATAAGAGGCCAATGATGACAGATTAAACTGGCCCTGTTTTTTTATATAGCTTTTTAGTATGTTTATATGTATTCTAGAGGCACAAAGTAGGCAGTACAGAAAATAAAAATACAAAGATTATACGTTTCAGCTATAAATTTTGCAGCAAAATATATATATCCACATATATACACATAGTATTTTTGAGTACAAAAAATGTAACAAGGACATCTTTAAGCTAACTTCACTCATACCTCCTATCCGCATCAAATAATGCAGTGGGGAAAAAACTTAAAAACAGCAAAGATCATTTACAAATTTTTCTCACCACTTTTCTGTTTCTACAAAGTCAGAATAACTTACCGAAATGGTTGCATGTCAAGGAATTTGTATATAGACACCAAAGCAGAGTGCCATTTTAAAAGTTGCACTTGTAAGGACTTCATGGTCTGTACAGAAAGACATGGATTCATTTCAGTCTTGAAGAGCTGTGGGTGTGCTACTCAGACAGCTGCCTGCCAAGCCATAGGGTATCCGCTCATGAAAATCTTGCCTCCCCGCTCCTGCTCTTCCCCCAGAAATGAGGCAGTGAGTCTGCGGTAAGGGTGCCCCTCTCCCCTGCCCATCAGCATGTTCTAGAAATCTGTCTCTGAAGTGCTTGAACAGTGGGCAGGGGGCACCCTCTTGATGGCTTCATTTCCAGGTTTGCCATGTGCAGACAAGAGCGGGTGAGCAGAGGATTTTTGAGAGCAAGGCTGTGGGAGGCACTGGGGAAGCCATTTAGACATGCCTAGATCCTCAAGTGTTTGCATGTACCCAACTCCCTTACTCTTCCTCATGTGAGCAGGGCCTGTGATGTCAATGGGAACGCTGGCCTTTTTCAGGGTGGGCCAGAAGTGCACATCGTGCAAACTTTGCCTTCAGCGAGGAAGTATTTGAGTTTTTACTTCTAGTTCTCTTGGTGTCAAGCGCCACACTTCTTTTGCATTGAAGACAAAGCCTCCATCTCAAATAACTTTCTCTCCCTCTCCTCTTTTGGCTAATGAGGTATTTCTGCCAGGTTACCTGCTAAAGAGGAGAGAGAGGAAACTTAATTGTGAGAGAAGACATTGGGATCAGGGTACCTTCTGTTAGCCAGAAAACGTGAAAAGTGGCACTCTTTATGTCAGCTTTGCCTGATAAGAGAATTGAACAGGAAGCTGGAATGAACAATCCTGCTGAATGCGAAGTTGCCTCCAAACAGAGTTAAACTGAAGTGAATGGAGTTCCTCTCCCCTCCCCACCTGCACCGACTCAAATCCCTGCAGAAGCTATTGTTTGCCGGGTGATTGCTTATACTGCTGCCAAGTCTATTTGCTTTTGTGAGCAATTTTAGCAGATTACAATTGGAGCACAGAGGTTTGGGATAATCCGATTTGCCCTGAAAGACACAGCAGGAATGCACGACACGTCCCGTCTTACAACCAAATTATTGATGGTGAAATCCTCATTTTCTCTCACTTACTCTCATTTCCTTTTATTTAGTAAGAAAAAAGGGGTTGTTTAGAGATTTCAAGGCTGTCCTTTTGAAACAACAGAAATTCTGGGTTATTATCCCTGGTCTGTGGAGTTGGAAAGTCATTGCCACTGCTGACACTTTAACGCTGCACTGCTGCTTTTAAAAATCCTCCCACTTTTGAGGTATTTAACATGTGTCTTCTTGGCACTATCCAGCACTGACCTATATAGTCTGTTCTTTTGTAGGAAAACCAAGCTATTGCAACCAGTTCCTATCATCTGTTTCCTAAGACAATCTCCCTGTGTCTCTAGCACTCAACTGCCTCTCCCTGCAAGTCTGTAAAGCACCATTCTGTATTGCCATTCAGGGTGAAACATGAACCTGTACTGCCCACAGGCTGAAGGATCATTGTGATAAAGGGCAGCAGCCAGATTCTTATGCAACTACTAAATGTGTAAGTGAAGTGATGTGTCTAAGTGGGATTCTATTCCACTCTGCTCAAGACCCTGACAATCCATTAGTGCAAAAAGTGAGTCTGTCCTTTTCTTTGCTGCTTTCTGTGACAGTCTTACAGCTTGGTAGCAGCCTGTTACCAAAGTAGATGTGTTAATGGTTTTTAGGGGCTCAGGCAGGATCACTCTTGGGTGTCTAGGCCTACTGAGATGTCTAAGAGGCAGAATGGGACCTGGCTCCAAGTGTTCAAATGGATGGTGAACAGAGGGAAGAGAAAGAACAATAAGATTTAGTTCTCCATTGTTCTCTGTGGCCATGAGCCCTGTGCAAAGCAAGCCTAACTCATATTTAGGCCCCCCAAACTCCATCAAAATCAAATCTATTCAGTCCCTTGGACCTGTCCCTGAAGAATTTTTCAGTGTGCAGGGCTGCGGAGAATCAGGCCCATCACGTGTCACTGATCTCTGCCCTTTCCATGATTGAGACCTGGTGATGGAATAACAAGTTGCATCCTTGATACGAACGTTTTGCTTTGTCTTCATTGGTAGTGAAAGCTGCTGCTGTAGAAACTGTTGGAAATGTTTTGGATCCAATGGAGAGAGTAGTTTTGAACCACCTGACCTCAGTTCTTGCATTTTGCTCTGCTAGCCACTAGTTCCCCAATGCTCTGAATTAGTATTGCAAGGCTGCGAGTCCTTTTGGAAAATTTAGGTCTGTGTTTTTTCCGCTACTAGGTCATGCATACAACTTTGGTTTCATAAAAACTGAGAACATGTGACAGTAATAGCCCCCATGGATTATTTTAAGGTATAAATGCACTTTGGGCACATTATTGACTTTCAGAACCTAATGCTTTTACTGCCTTTGGAAAGAGATCATCTTTTCCATATCCGCTTATATGCACCTACACTGACCCTATTTGCAGAAGCAGAAATGCCCAGTTTGCCCTCGAAAGCAGGGGCTAGTTAGATTTGCTCTCTAGTTTGCTGAGTCCCTGGGTCAGCTTCAGAAGCTTCTCCAACAACTTGCAAAGTACCTGGACATTTCTGCTGCATAACTGGAACAGTTAAGGGCAAAACTTACCTTGTCCTCATTCACCTTCATGTCCACTCCCCGGTGATGGGGAAAGAAAAAACCATAAAAAACAAAAAAACCCCACCGCACATCTCAGAGCCGTCTTTTCAGTTCAATAGATTCAGGCTTTCTTTTCCCGGGTCATCTAGAAATGGATTTCCTTGCCCTCATGGAGTGAGGGCAAGAAGAAAGTCTATACCCTCTTCCACTTAAAATAAGCATTTAAATCCTGTGGGTGTAGATGGGGCTGCAGTAGAGAATACCAGTACAGTGTACCACCATCTATATTCCCAACTAACCACTGCAACCTCTAGACTTCCTTAGTATTCATTCTGTCTATATCCGGAGCAGCTAGCTCCAGTGTCATGGTGATTTTTAAGGCAACAATTTACTAGGAAATCAGCAATATACTTTAAATACTTCTGCATAAACTAGTTCCGTGGTGATTGATTTTCTAAAGTCACCGAAGATGCCTATAGTTACCCACAATACAATTATACCAAACATATACAGCTGAACTCTAGAAATCTTCATAGTGCTTTGTTATCTTTCCCAAGAAGAAGTGCCTTGTTACACGTTACTGGAAGTTTCTCCACTTGAAAACTCCCCAGTTGCACTGGGCAGGGTGAATTTCACATACCTACCCTTTTCCCAGCCCCTCCTGATACGAAGCAGTCTTTGGCGGACACAGGGCAAGAGAAAGAAGACTTTAGCAAGGATGACAGTACATGGCACCAGTAGTGTCAGGGTATAGGTTGGAGGCAAATAGAATTTGTATTGGTTTTCATCAAAGGCCCTTGTCCATCCGTAGGTGAGCGTGTGAAGGGTGCTGATGACCAAAGCAATAAATCCCAGGGTGGACTAAAAAAAGAAGAAAAAGCAGCAAATAATATTTAGTAGGGTGCTGAACTTCTAACAGCAACTCTCATGGCAGCAATGCTAAGCACATATGAAACAGCACCTTGATACAGGCTCTGATGCAGAAAAACACATCTGGTGCCCAGAGAACATAATACCTAACGCACCCAAAACCTGTTCCCAGGGAGAGTTGCCATCAGGGCTGGGCTGTCCTCAGAAAAGATAAATATCTTGAGAACAACGTATAGTTATTCATTCTCACAACCTGTGAGTAGATGTTATCCTCAACTTGGGCATGCAGAGGCTGAGGGTTTAAAATTATGCAACGGTTTACACAACAAGTCTGCACTGGTGCCACTGATGACTGGAACTGGGGCAAGTCCTCTGGGCCTACTATAGTGTTTATGAGCCACATTTAATAAGCTGTCTGTTTTGCAAGACTGCTGAACCTGTGCCAGGTGCTTCAGGCCATTTCAAAGTTTGCCTGTAATCTTCCTGGTGGCAGGTCCTAGGTGTGCTCCTGACCATTGCAGCAAGCCCTAAGCACCCGAGCCTTCAGGAAGGCTCCAGCCCCAGGGAAGCCACTCCACGGTTGATCCCAGGGCTTCTCAAGGCAACTGGAGATGGAGGCCTCGCTGATGTATTTCCAGTTTGGAGCATGCCTGCAGACTCGGGAAGGTGGTTGCGTGCTTGCCACCCCCATCTTTGCTGAGATCTGTCACTGTACCGGCACAGGCAATAAACACTTACACTTCATTGAAGTCTTGGTTGATGGCTTGCTAGTGATAAGAAATACTGCCCTCCCAAAGCAGCAGGAGCCTATGACAGAAAGGCTAGGAGCCAAAAAAGGGGAAGGAGTGACAAACTGGCCTGTCGGAGAAGAAAGCTTTGTTGGGAACTTGCTGCTTTTAAAATTAATTACCTCAGTCCCTGAGGGGTAATTAAGTAGGTTTTTAGGAGGACTGGGAGTTGGAGGAGAAAGACATTCTCTAGGGTGTGCTTTTGTACAAGTGGATCATAGCAGGGTACTTACCTAACTGTGTTCACTGTGGTGTTGGGGCCTCACAACCTTGTTTCAAGAGAGAGAAATATTTTCCCTATATTACACATAAGGAACTTAGCCAGGCCCAGGCTGGAAATTTGTGATTGCGCTACGAGCTGAATTGAAGTCTTCTGACTTCAGTTCTCGTGCCCTGTCTCCTAGCCCACTCTCCTTACCCTGGCCAGCTCTCCTTCTCTACCCACCTACCTACCAACCAAAAGCCACAACACATTTCTAAGCCTACTAGAGAACAAGCACTGCAAGCTAGGAGGGGAAAGATTCATTTTACAGTACTTGGAAAATTAAGAATGATAACTAGCTGGAATATACTCTGATTGCAGTTGAAATATATAATGCTTCTAGCAGCAGGAATCGAGTCATCATGGCTCATACATCATTTATCTACTGTTAGCTCTCACCGACAGCCAAAAATCCCTGGGTGAAAAGTGGCAGGAAGTACCAGCTTGTGACTAATCTTTCAGAGAAGATTTAAAATCGGAAAAAAAAAAAAATTACAAAGTAAAGTTCAAGCGTAGCCATAACTTTATGCATTAGGCAAAGTATTTTTTCAGAGAGTTAATCCGAAAGGGTTTTCATGGCTAACACTCGAGGCTGGAGCTGATTAATTTGTTTCATTGCAGTTTCTTTTTAAACAGCTTGTTGAAGAAGGCAGAAGGGGAAGACAGAAGTGGAAATTAGTGGGTACAGAAGACAAGGAGACAACGTATCAGTGGCTCAGTTCATATCAAATGCAAAACAACCTGCCGTTCAATGGCATGAAACTAAAACACTCACTGGCAAGAAATCCAGAGAAGTCTGGAACGTGGTCCAAAACAACACTAGGAATTCCTCGGAGCACAACAATGGGCCAATTCATTAGCTGCACAAATAAGCACCGGTGACAATGCGCTGCTTGAGACTGATCCAGCTCCCACTGCAGTCAATAGGAGCCTTCTGTTCGCCACGGGAGTCGTACTGAACTCTGTCCGTCTGTCTTATGGTGCATGGGTATGTGTGTTGTATACTAATGCCCTCTACTGGATGAAGCGCTAGCCTCACTAAAACCATGGATGTGACAGCACTGCCCAGTGCAGCGGTTCTCAACCTTTTTTAGACTCGAGGCACCCCTCGAAAAATAGTGGCTCTCAGTTTTTTGACTACAGAAGATGAACAGAACAGTTTTTCTATTGCTCAGAAAAACCATAGCAGGTCAGAATGTTGTTAACCCTGTGGACTCCTGTTTGAAATCTCTGGTTTATTTTGTAAACCAAGTTTGCACACCAAACGCCGTTAACATCGCGTGGCAGCCTTCAAAGAATCCCCCGGCTCCTCAGGATGCCACGGCACCTGGCTGGCAATCACTGGCCTAGTGTGTCCAAGTCCAATACAAGTTACAATACCAGGTCAGTCTGCGGCATACACGCAAGGTTGCACAAGCCAGTGTTGATTTAATGCTATTGGCCTAATGGTCTGTCAGATGTCCTGAAGATGCTTGTTCTGGTTTGCCGGTGTTCCTAACCTAACACAGTGCTGGTTCTTGAAGTCAATTGATTAGTTTGTAGCTGGGGCACCATTTAATGTGCCAGTATTTTCTGTGCTGGATAAGGCAGTGTCTGTCTTTGGGGAGTTTGGGAACCAGGACTGCAGCCAGACGGCGTGTGCAGCACTGCCCACCACAGCAGGCAAGTCGGGAAAGGGGTGTGGGGGGGAGGCAGATCAAGGCCCCCACAGTGAGGGAGGGAGTGGGGCAGAGACAGGAGCAGGGGTGAATGGGGACCTGGAGCGGGTGGTGGGATGGCTGGAGCCTGGGTAGCTCATCCAGAGACACGGGGCGGGGGGGGGCTCCCACCACTGTGTACTCCCTACAGGAGGCCCAAGCCCCCCGAGTTGTGTGTGGAGCAGAGGCAGGCTGCTGCTGTGGGCTGGGCTCTGCGCCCCGCTACCTCGGGAGCTGGCTGCTGTGCGCGATGCCACGTGCTTGCTGCTGCCGGGCTCCTGAGGCAGGGGCAGCGGCAGCCTGCCTCTGCGATGCCCCATGCACAGATCTGGGGCATGCATGCCCCCTGTGCCTCCCTCGGGGTGCACACAGCAGCAGAAGGCCCCTGCACCCCTGGATGAGCCACCCACGGCTCCGACCATCCCGCAACCCACCCCAGCCTCAGGGCCCCATTTGCCCCAGGCCCTGCCCCACACCCTCCCTAACTGTAGGGGTCTTGATCTGCACCCTGACCCCTTCTCCTTCCCTGACTTGCCTGCAGTGGTGGGCAGTGCTCCGCATGCTGTCTGGCTGCAGTCCTGGCTGTGTGCAGGCTCCACACCTGTGTCTATGCGTGCCTCTCCCCGTGTTGCAGCTGTCCAGAGCCCACACACTGGGGTGGAGCCTCTGCGCTGCCACCGCTGCTCCATGTTTGCAGGGGCTAAGCCCCATTAGCCCTGGCCTATGCTCACAACCCTTAAAAATCATGGTGTGGGGAGAATGTCATGGTATCTGCACAGTCTGCAAAACTGCGATTTTCTCAGGGCCCTAGTTATGTACAGAGAGCTTCATAGGATTATAGAAAAGTAGGGCTGGAAGGGAGCACATGAGGTCATCTCCAGTGGTTCTCAAACTTTTTGTACCCGGACCCACTTGTAAACACTGATGAGCAGTGCCGACCCAGTGCGCTTCACTCCCAACATGCTGCCCCCCACCCCCAGGCTCCAGCCCCAGCCCCCTAGTGTGTGGGGAGGGGGTGGGTATGTGGGCTAGCGGGGATGTGGGTGGGGGCGGCAAGCAGCCCCTTGCAGACTGGAACTGTAACAGCCTGCAAGGGAAAAGCCACGGTTTCTCATGTAAGTTTGTTGATCCATTTTTAAAGTTTGTTTGGGACCTTTTCATATATGTTTGCAACCCGCTTTTTAGTCGTGATCTACATGTTGAAGAATGCTGATCTAGTCCCCTGCTCTAGGCAGGATCGTCCCTGACCAGCCCATCCTAGCCAAGTGTCTGTCTAACCTGCTCTTGAAAATGTCCAGGGATGTATATTCTACCACTTCTCTAAGTAGCCTATTCCAGTGCCTAATCATCCTCATAGTGAGAAAGACTATAAGCAGCTGTTTCATTTGAAGCAGTCCTGATTGATCAAAACCTGGGAAAAAGAGGACAGGGATAGCTTCTTACACAGGCATATCTTTCCAAGCTGGTTGTAGCCCCTTGGAGACTAAAGAGGCACAACCAGTTTAATGTAGCTCTGATTGGTTTGGGGTATGGCTTGCATCAAAACAGTTGACAGACAGTCATCTACACATGAAGCTTAAATAGCAATTAACTCAAATTAACTGTGATTATTCCAAGGCAAAGTGCCAATTCAGATAATTCACAGGTACTTAATATGGGAAAATGGGTTTTGTCCATCTGTAAGGTCTGGGGTTTGCTGCAAGATAAAATACTCAAATTTGAATCAAGCCAGCTGTCTGTTTTTAGCTTGATAGGCTAGTCCAGGGATAGGCAATGATTTTTGGCCGGAGTGCCAAAACCGTCCACAATGCCTGCTTTGGAAGGTGCTGGAGTGCCGGCATGCCAAAAAAACAAAACAAGGGCAGGGGGTACATGGCAGGATGCCCGGCTTGTGCCCCTTGCCCCCCCACCCAAAGCCCCTGCTCCCCAGCCCTGCTGCCCCTCGCCCCCCAGCCCAGGCTCTGTGGTTATCAGCAGCTACCTGGCACCTGGACCAGCTGCTGCCTCCCAGCCCCAGCCCTGGGCTCCAGGGAGGCAGCAGATACCTGCTGTGCTGCCCTCACACATGCTGCGCTCCCAGCTCTGCTGCCCTCCCAGGCCTGGGTCCTGCACAGGGAAGCTGCCTGCTGCGGCAAGCTCCACGCCGCCTGGGTTACACTTCTCCTGTGTGCATGGGAGCAGTGCGGGCAGCACGCAGGATTGAGCCCCTTGCTGATGCCCCCGCCTGCAGGGCAAGTGTAGCCAGGGCAGTGGGGAGCTTAGAGCGGCAGGCAGCTTTCTGTGCCCCCCCGCTGTGCCGGGTTTCACACAGAGCAGCGGCAAGGGCAGCACAGTGGAGAGCATTGCCGGTCTCTGGTGCCTTCCCGGAGCCCAGGGCTGGATCTGGGGCTGGGAGGCAGCTGGGGCCGGGGCCAGGAGGCAGCAGCTGTTTCAGCCTCCCAGCTGCAGCCGACCCAGGTTCTGGGCAGCTGCTGATAGCCACGGGGCCCAGGCTGCTTGCAGCAGGGCTTCCAACTTCCTGGGTCGGTGACGCTGCTGACAACCCTGGCCTGACAGCGGCACTGTGCTGGGGCTGGCGGTGCCAGTGGTGAGGGCTGGGGCCAGGCCTGGGCCTGCCAGCAGCTGGCACCACTTCCATGGCTAGAGCCTAGGCCTGGCTGCTGGGGCAGTTGGCAGCATCACGATGGGGTCAAGGCATGAGCGGGGCCCGTGCCCGGCCCCATCCCAGCACTGCCGACAGTCCTGGCCTGGGAGTGGCATTAGGCTAGGGCAGCCCGCAACCATGGTGCCAGCAGGGGCTGAGCTCACCAGCAGCACATGGCTAAGGACCACGCCCCCACATACTCATGTACACAGCCCCATCCTGGCATTGCCGATTGCCCCGGCCCATGCTGCTGGTGAGCCTGGCCCCGGCTGGCACCACCACCTGCCCCAGTCTAGTGCTGCTGCCAGGCCAGGCGGTGGCAATGGTGCTGGCTGGGGCTGGGCCCTGTGCGAGCCCCAGCCCCGGCCCCATCCTGATGCTGCTGATGGCCCTGGCCCGGCAGTGGAACTGGGTTGGGGCTGGTGCGCTGAGGGCTGGGGCTGGGCCTGCTGACAGCACGGGCTAGGGCCATAGGCAGTGCCAGGATGGGGCCAGGGCCTGCATAGGTCCACGGCCCCGGCCTGGCAGCAGCACTGGGTTGGGGCTGGTGGCCGCAGTGGTGCTGGCTGGGGCCAGGTCTGTCGCCAGCATGTGGCTGGGCCTGGGGCCATCGGCAGTGCAGGGACAGCCCCGGCCCGGCGGTGGCACTGGGCTGGGGCCAGCCACGGCAGTGGTGCCAGCTGGGGCTGGGCCCAGGCAGTGCAGGGTTGGGGTTGGGGTGCCAACAGCCCCCGGCTTGGGGCTGGCACAGGGCTGGGGCCGGGGCCGGGCTGTTTCCAGGCAGCCATGTGCTGCTAGATTTGGGCATGGCTCTTCCCACCCCTTGGGGCAGGAAGCAGGCTGCGTGTCAATCAAAAGCATGCCACACACCGCCTTTGGCACATGTGCTATAGGTTGCCGACCCCTGGGCTAGTCCCTGGAATGAATGGCAACTGAACTGACTGAGCCACCATTAGTTTATAAAGATAAAGGGCAGAGCGCGTGTGGGCAGCGGGCAGCAAGGGAGGGAGTGTTAGCACATTTCATCTCTGGCTTGAAGTGGGACAATGGGCTTTCTCCCAGAAGGAAAAGGAGTTACCATACGTCCGGGAACCCAACATGTCCTTTTTTTTGGCCCCCTGTCCTTGTGTCTGGGAGGGTTTTTAAATGCAAGGAAATGTCCGGGTTTTTGCTCTGCCTCTGCTTTCCTGGGTTGGGAGTGGCAGGCAAGGTGATTGGCTGTGGAGGGGTGTGTGTGCCTGCGTGCATGTGCGTGCATGCAAGCATGCACATGGGAGCTGCTTGGGCAGCAGGGCTGGGGGTCAAGGTGCTACAGGTTGGGAGTGAGGGGCACCAGCAGGGCAGGGGGGACAAGGGGCTGTGGATGGGAGTAAGGGGGGGGCTGGTAGGGCAGGGGCTTAGGAGTGAGGGAGAGGCAGGGCATAGGCATATCACTGCCCCCCCAATCATATGTGCTGCCCCCCTCTCCTCTCCCCTCATTTTTATACTGGAAATATGGTAACCCTATCAAGTGAAATTTCTTCTGTTGCAGTTTGAAGTCATTGCTCCTAGTTCTGTCCCCTGCCGCTGCAGAGAAAAACCGATCTCCATCCTCTTTGGCTAAAAACAGATAGGAATTTTATCCCAGGTCTAATTTCTCCTGGCTCTGACTGGCATCACAACAGCTTGGGAACAGTCCTTTATATATACAGCTTGAATGGCAATTAACTCCTTGAATTAGCCCCTGTTGTCCCAGGAAAAATGTTATCTTGGTTCTTCACAGGAACTACATACTTAAAGTGGGACAGTGGGCTTATACTCTCTAGGATCCCAGAATAAAAGGCTTTGTCTTGGGACAAATCTGTTTTTAGCCTTTGTAGTCTTCACCCTTCAGGTATCTGAAGACTGTGATCAAATTCCCTTCCATCTTCCCTTTCCTAGACTACATAACCTTAGAACTTTCAGCATTTCTTCTCAAGTCTTGCTTTGTAGGCCTCTAATAATTTTCACTGTTCTCCATTGGACTCTTTCCGATATGTCCAAACCTTTCTTGAAACATGGGACCCTAAACTGGACACAGGACTCCAGGTGAAGCGTCACGAGTGCTGAATAGAGCGGAGGAATCACTTCCCTTGATTTGCAAGTGACACTTCTGTTAATACAACCCAAGATGGTGGTGGCTTTTTTTTTGTGACAGTAGCACACTTGCTCATATACAGCCTATGGTCCACTGTCACCCCCAGATCCTTCTCTGTAGTATTGCAGCCTAGCCAGTCATTCCTCAGCCTGTATAAGTGCATGCAAATTGTACGAGAATATAACCTGCCACTATGCATTGATTTAGCAGGGAAAACAATACACCTTGATGCTTGAAATTTCACATCTTAAATAGTAAAAGCACCCAAAATTGTTGTACTAATGTTGTTCACTATCTGGAAATGCACAAATAATTTGTTTAAGGATTAATCAGCCAAAAATTTCTCCTTAAAAAGAGATCTAGAATTTGGTGTTTAAAAATGATAACCCTACATAAAACGCCAACGTACCCATCATCAGCTGGAATGGGTATCTTGTGATGCAGTGTCATACATTTATTCTGCACTTCCAGGAATAGGTAGAAGTGAGCAGGGATTTCCATGCACTAAGCCAGCCAGTCACAACGTAGGGAAGCCAGGAGTTTTTTTGGGAATAGCATCATTCATTTACTTGGCTTTGACACTCATGCACTGTTAATATTGGTGTCAGGGGCCAGAGCAGCAGGCTAGCCAAACTGCCACACCTGGTCCCACCTGCCTGCTGGGCATCGCTGTCTGCTTCTATGCAGTAGCCTTTTAGTGTCCACCAGGTTACTCGAGACAGATACCACCCTGCTTAGCCCGGGGCTTTTGACCCATTTCTGGTTTCTTTGGTTGCCTCTTTGGTTGTCCTGTCCCATACAGTTATAACTAACTGCTCCAAACCTAGTGACACCTGGCTAGGTCCTCCCTGACCCCTTCCCTTGGCCTGTGGTTTTTCTCAGGGTGACTTCCTATGCCCAGTCCCTTATAGACCTCAGCTCCCTCACCTGCCTGCTCCTGATCCCCTGTCTCCCAGCTCTAGTCTAGATCCTTGCTTCCCTGACCTTGCCTGTTTCTGATGCCCTGGGCTGTGACCCCCTAGGGTCAAGCCCTGACCACCTACATCCCAGTCATACACCCAAACAATGATTCCCACAATTCATGTAGTGCCTCGTGTTAAATGCACTAGTAAAAGAGACCTGTGTAGGCTGCCAGGCTAACGTACATGTGTGCAGAAATACACCCCTGGGATGGGGGGGAAGCACCTGCTAGGCAGTATCATTCAGAGAGGAGATCTCGACCATGGGAAGCATTTTCAAAAGTGCCTAGAAGGAGAGGTAAGAGACTGTGTCTCATTCTTAGAAATAACCCAGGTGTCCAGGGACTAGCTCCTCTGGGGTAAATGAGCCCTACAATCCCTGTGCCTGGTAGCATCTCTGTGAGGTGCCGGCTGCCTTTGCAATCCATAGGGACACTGAGGCACCTTGCAGTGGGACCCACTAAAGCCAGCATACTGGACATAAGCCATCGCAGCGAGCCAATGGCCTAATGCCTGGGGATGCAACTCCTTTTACTTGGCACTGGCCACCAGGAAACTTCTTCTGGAGCTCGTTGCTTAACCCAGACCAGCACAAAGCACGAGGAAGGGGAACTGCCATCCTGCCCTGTGCCCACTGATATGAACCACACCTCAAGGCATGTGTTTCTATATCTCTCCTCTGGCTGATTTGACTCCACATCTCTTAGGAGAGTACCCAAACCACTGGCTAAGGGGTGTTCAAAGGCTGTAGTCTTCATTATTAAGGCACAGGTGAATTCACTTCCTGGCTGGCCTCAGAGTAACTGATCTGTGTGCCTGTAGCCACTGCTTACAACATACCACCTGTGAGCCTTCAGGATTCAAATCTCTACTTCTCCCTCTGTTTTTATACAGCAAATGCAGTTTAACTCCATGGTGTGAGCAGGAGCACAGAGACTGCTGTTTCACGGGCACTTTGCAGAAGCCCTGGACACTAGGGAATCCTTTCTGTATCCAACCCCTTTGCTTTCTGAGAAAGCCCTGTCCACATGTCAGAATAGGTATTTGCTCCTGAGGTGGACAGAATTAGACCCGAATCCCTTAGGTTTCATTTTTTTAGTTAAGGTTGCATCCCAGTAAACCTCTGCTCCCAGGACACTTCCTCTGCCAACTGCCTTAACAATTAATCTTTTACAGGGTTATTCCTAGCAAAACCCTAATAGTCATGGGCCTTGGCTTCCTGCAGTCATCATAATCCTTTGCTTTTCATCCTGGAGTGTCCCAAGGTCCTCTGCAAGCTGTCCACAGCACCTCTACCACATTATGCACGACTGAAGTGCAGCCAGCACTGCGAGGGAGCAGGCCAACTGGAAGGAACATTCCTGCCCTGGCAGGGAGATGGACTGAAATGACCTGCAAGGTATTTTGCATTTCTAACTGGTCTGAATCTAGGAACCCTTCAACTGCACATGGCAATGCTGTGCAGGAGCCGGAGCTGGACAGGAATCCAACGGAGCCCGCAGGAGGAACATCAGACAAGCCAAGCCTTTCCTGGAGTCCTGCCAGGAAAGCAGGGTTACCCCCTCTCCTGATCAGGAGAAACCAGAGAGAGAAAAACCTAGACATGGCAAAGCAGCGCTTACACAGGCAGAGCCTGCCATTAGCCAGCATTTGGGGCATTAATGGAAGTGAAGTAATTGCAGAGGGACAAGAAGAAATTCTACACCTTCCCCACAAAAACCTTGATCGACCCAACCCTGAGCAATACAACACAGCTGCGCAGGGGTGGACATGCAGAGCCGTCCTCAGCTAGCAGGGTGGCTACACTTCACAGACCCGTGCTTAACAACACCCACCAAATCTGGGGTCTGATGGGATCTGCTGGTCCCAGGTGCCTGGGGAAGGAAGGGAGGGGAAAGGTGGGGTGGGGGGAAGCAGCACGCTATGCCCTTTCCTCCTTTCTGCAACCTGTGGGAGAAGCCTCCAGAGTAGGCCAGGGTTGACTTTACCTGAACAAAACTGAATTCCCTCCAGTTGAGAGAGTTGGCGATGGATGGAAGTGACGTGATGGCGAGTAATGACAGCAAGCCCAGGGCGATTATTCCAAAAGAGACATAAATCTCCATTCTCCAGACCTCCTCCTCTATCCACACATCAGGTTTCTTCTCCATTGCCTGGTACAACAATGAAGAGTTAAACAGCTTTGTCTAAACAGAGTGGTTAGGGTCACAGCAACTGGTTTTTATGCTTTTTTTGGAACCAGCCTTTAAACTTGCCTTTAGACTTGTACTTGAATATTCAACAGATTTAATGCATGTGGGTTTGGTCTCTAGTGAATGGTATTGGAAAAGCTTGCATGTGTTGGACTACGGCTAGAAAACACTCTCCTTTGGCTTTGTGTTTCTGGAGCAGCAGGAATGGAGCTCTAACCCCATGGTTGCTTATCCTCAAGCAGGGGATGGTCTCCCAAAAGCCCTGCTGACATGCCACGTCTACATAAACCACTGGCAAGAGGCAGGGCAGGATGGCACCTGAGAGACTAACTCATTCAGGGAGGCAAGGGCACCTGTGGCAGCTGCAGAAAGGCTTAGTTTCCATAATTTGCTGACTGAAAAATTTACATCTGACTGAAAAGCGCTCAGTATGTCCAGCTCCCACAGCCCTTCACTGGATGTGCAGGTACTTGAAACCTTCAGAATCAAGACCTGCAGTTGCATCTAGAATGAAAATTAACATGAGAAATCAGTTTAAAGCCATGCAAACAACTACAGACCTGCTCAAATACACTGTGGCCGCCTCAGAGCACTCATTTTAAGTGCACTGAAAACGTGGAAAATTGTTCAAGCTAATGGAAGGAAAAATGGGCTTTGTACTGCGTTCCAGACGGTGGCATTTATAACTATCCATTTAGGCCATTAAGTGGACTCAATTTACTAAAACAGGATGTTGCTAGAAAACAAAATGTGGAGGAGAAAACTGACACCAAACCTTATTGGGACTTATTCGTGACTGTCATAGGCAGCAAGTACTGCAGAGGGGAGTTTGCTCTGTGCTGGTATTGAGAGGTGTTTGACACCAGTACAGATTTCTTCTCACCTTTGGAGATCACAAGTAAATGAACCCTGACTGAAGCCTGCATTTGTGTCTCTCTTGACCATCCCATTACACCAATAAAATCCTACATGACACAATATCCATCCACAAGGATTTCAGCAGTTGTGATGCACTAAATGCACCTTTGTCACCCTCATGTAAAACCAACCCTTCTCCTTCATACCAACCTTTCCCAAAGGACCCTTGAGCAGTTTATAAATGCCACTTGCTAACCATCATCCAGCTATCATGCGCTGTGTTTCAGAACAGCTGGTCCCTCGGTGCTTTGCATCTCTTTGTTGTTTCAGACAAACTTCGTCTTCCATAAAGTTAGAAAGCGAGGACTTATGTTCAATAAATGCTGTACACTGTTAGCTTGTTCACAGCAAGTCCAAGAGGCTTTTCCCTATCACTTCCCCCCTGTCTCTGACTCCTATGCTCAGTTCTTCATTCCGTTTCCATAACAGTCCTCTGGAGGATGTTAAAGTGAAAGACAAGCGTCTTGAAGAGCTAATTCCCGTGATTCCAATTCAGTTTTTCTAGTGTGGATTTGTCACTGGTACCACCAACAGCTCCCTGATGGTGATTCTCAGTAAAACAAGCAATGTCATGACTTTCTCGAACCCGAGACCTTCCCTTCAGTCCTATTTTATTTTACAAAGGGTTTATGAACAACAGTAAAGCAGCAATGAAATGCCACATCCAAAAGGAAAAGCCCACAATCTCCCACTAGTAACATGGGGAGAATTCATGGAAAACCTGGGGGAGGAAAACCCCCCCAACAACAGTGGGTTAGGATCGCTCCCCTCCCTGGATTGTTCCCAGCCCAATACTAAGCCCAGACACCCAGGGAGGCAAGGACTGCTCCCCTTAAAGTGGATTTTGCTCACTTTACATTCCTATCATAGTCAACTGCTGTGGAGGACCTTGGCTCTCTAACCTGCTGCTGCAGGACTGGAAACATCTGACTAAAAATAACCATCATTGCTGATCACTACAACTTTCCACTTGACGGCAGAGGCTGTCAAGTGATGGCATACCATCAAGCTGCCACCCTCCAGTGACTCAAGGTTAGTTTCTGGGAAGGGGTATGTGCTTAGCTCCTAACTTGCTTATGTGTGATTGGTCTCATTGTAAAGGAACCATGCAAAAACTGAAGAGCTAAATGCATGGTTTGGACAGTCTATGGGCTACCCAGAAGTTGGAGCTGCATCCAAGATGATGACGCAGGCTCACCAGGTGAGAAACTCGTTACCTGTTTGACGGCTGTCTCTATTAACTGATACCGATGAGACCGGCGCATGGGCAAGGCCAGGCTGTATACAGCATGCAGGGCTGCGCAGAAAAAGCTGAGGAGACCAATCTGCTTTCTGTGCTGTAGCCACTGGTCCAGCCAGTCTGGAAAGCGTCTGTACTTTGTGCCACAGTACAGCTGTAACAAGGCTGCCAGGACCCCAGGCAGATAGACAAGTGACAGCATGACATAGGCCACACATGGCAGCGTGGTATTGACCACCTCAATGGGGATTTTGTAGAACTTGTTCTTCTGCTCCCTGATGTAGGGGTGTATCACTTGTCTGACCAAGTTATAGGTAAAGAAACAGAGAAAGAGGCCCAGGGCCAGAAAGACGGGGATTTTCCAAGCCGGGAGGAGGCGCAGAGGAATGTTCTCAATCTCACAGGCTGAAGACAAGGAGCCCATGTCCACAGGGGTGAAGCCCATGACACGAACCATTTCAGCAACTGCGCATTTGGCTTCTTGGTTATCGGAGCAGATCAAGACCTGGAATGAGCAGAAAAATATTCTTTAACACAAGAAGAGAGCAGAAGACACAGAAAATACGCAGTTGTAAAGGAATGAAAGGATTCCTAGATTTCAAACAGCTGAATGGCTATCACTTGGCTCTCTGGAGTGCGTGTGCACGAGCATGTGTGTGCACGCGTGTGTATGTAAAGGCTGCCAAGAGCACATCAAGCCCAGGACAGGCATTCGTTTAGAGAGAGGAGTTCAAGGTATTATTTACTTATGTATTTACTTAGAGTGATATGCTACCGTCTATCCAGAGAGCACAAGCATTTTTAGTCTCTGTTCACAGATGTGGCCCAGAGGAGTTAAATCAAGAAACTTTAAGCATTAATTACAATTTGGTGGCAGAAAAGTTTTTGTCCAGCTTTTAAAAAAATATAGATCTCTCATTCAAATTGTTAAGCTCCTTATGTATTTCTATAGCACTGTTAACACATTCTCGGGACCTTACACCCAAACTGTCACATGCTAATTAACATATATGATCCCTATTTTAAAGAGGGGGGAGTGGAAGACAGGAAGCAAAACGGGTACATCTAAGGCTGCAGAGAGGTTCTGTCAAAAGTGAGACCTGATTTGAGTGGTTTCTGGACATCCACCTAACAGTGAAGCACTCAGCGGATGCAGTCAGAACTCATGTCAGTGAGAGTTTGGCCCTTGGTAGAAGAAAACATTACCTGCTTATTTCCATCTCTGGGACCTGATTGCAAAGTCCATGCTGATATCACATTGAATCCTTTGACAACAGTGCATGTTGGGAAGAGGGAAGCCAGGTACTCTGCGTTTGATTCTTTGTGGAGGTTCATTTCGGCGTTGTTGCTGACATCCACCAGTATCTTGCCCGTCAGCACGTCACTCAGCTCGCAGAGCATAGAGTAGTGTTCCCTGAAAACGGCCACGAAAATAATATCGGTCTTCTTCACCGCGTCGGCCTGGAAAGTCACTTCCACGGCCGACGGAAAGAGGCTGGCTTTGCGCTTGGGGTTGCGGCTTCCAACCACCACCTTGAAACCCGAGAATGTCAGACGAATGGCCAGGGAGCGTGCAAAGTCGCCACTTCCCAGGACCCCGATGGTGCGGCTGGCCGTGGGCACCAGGTTTGGGTCATTGTCCACGTTCCGACGGCCTAGGAGCGGCTTGGCCATGTCTCCTCCAGACATCCTTTGAGACAAAAGCAGAAAGGAAATGGTCATGCAAAGCTGCTGTTTTTACTGCATACCCTATCATCCCTGTCTGTGTCCCAGAGAAACAAACCCGTGGAAAAGTGGCAAATGCTTCCTACTACAATGGGGATCTACTGTGGGCTCAGGAAGGAGGGAATTCCCTCCTTAGCTTGCCGTTCGGTAGTATAGCACTGGTTCCCTGGGTGGGACTGTGGGCACTGAAGATGGTATGTCTGCATCTAAAAGCCTAAGCATGTCCTGCTTCTAGTTCCAGGAGACAAGACAGCTGGCTCATCAACATTTCTACACGTGGCCCGGTGTCGCAGGGCTCTTAGGTGGCCAGCGACTGGGAGGAGAAAAGGCTCAGGAGAGGCGCCTAGCGGTGGAAAAGGGGAAGCACAACTGCCAGTCTCTAAGACTGTGCCAGTGCGGGTTGCTAGGGCGACCTGGGAAGCCTGGAGCCAGGAAGGGGCAGAGCTTAGCCCTTCTTAAGCCCAGGCAGAAGGCCAGGAGTTCAGTTCCCCTCCGGCAGCCACAGGAGCAGGAGCTCTGTGGGCGAGCTGAGCAGCCCGGGGCAATGGCCGGAGCCTGACCACCCGGACGGGCTGCAATGATGCAGGGGCAAGGGAACTCTGACGGAGGTAAGGTAGAGCTCACATGGAGTGGAGCAGGGTTTATGAGCTTGGGTTACAAGCCGGTAGGCTTTTGGGTTATGTTGCAGTCGGCGGGCTGATTCCTTTGTTTGCTTATGGTTAGACCGGAGGACCGGGTGAGGCTGTAGGGGTGTGAGGAGGCCTCATGGGAGCTCCCCAGTAATCTGGGGGTTCCTGGTGCCCAGAGGGCACAGCCAATGGTGCCAAAGAGGGCACAGCTTTGTTTGGGGGGGCACGTTGGCCCAGCCCCTGAGTTGGGGGGCGCGAGGAAACCCGGAGTTAGGGGGCTGCGAAGAGCCCCGAAGAGGGGGTGTGAGGAGCCCCTGAATTAAGAGGCAGCGAAGAGCCCCGGCGCTGAGGGGCAGTGAGGAGCCCCTGAGTTAGGGGGCAGTGAAGAGCCCCGGCGCTGAGGGGCAGTGAGGAGCTCAGAGTGAGGGGGCAGTGAGGGACCCCGGGAGTGAGAAGGGGTGTCGAAGAGCCCTGAGGGCAAGCAAAGGGCCGGGACCTAGCACCACGGCCCTAGTGAGAGCATTCCAGTACCGTCTGCGAGGCTTGGGCTGCGGTGCAGGGGAGGAAAAGGAGCCACAGACAGTGCCCCCTGCCATCGGGGCGTGTACAAATGGGCAGCTTCCCACTAAGTTTCATCATTCTTCACTTATAAACAAGATCAAGACATGGCAGGCAAGAATAGGCGGGCGGTGGGCCCATTGCAGGAGTCTGGAGTTGCACATGCGGAGAGACTCCAAAAACGAGACTCCTGTTACACCCAGCCATCACTAGTGCGGGACAGACACCATGCTGAGTGGGTGTGGGTAACCTGCGACCTTATTCTACAGTGGAGGCCTGTGGTTTCATAGCCTGAGATCCACTGGCTAGTCTCCAGTCCCACCCCTTGCTTTCCTCCACCCAACCAAGGATCTGTGGCACTGTGGGGTGCTGTACAATATTCGCACCACGCACATGATTCACAAGATAAATCCAGATATTTCAAATAGGAATCTGTAGTGTTGGAACATTTTGACCTGTTTGGGTCCTTCTGGCTTCTCTGCAAGTATCTATCCATAGTGGAAAAACAGGTGAAAGCTAAGGGCGGAGCAGGAAACATGAAAGGAGATGAATGGAGAAGCCTACATAGCACTTGTCTACTTTAACGACTGCCTCAAGTGAGCTCCAGCTCCTTAACGAGTAATAAAATTGTCCTCATAACAGGACTCGTAATGCGAGTTGGACTCATATTACTTAGTGCTTCTGTAGCATCTTCTCATTCAAGAAAAGTGTCCCTTCTACAAATGAAGAGGTGGATTAATAACATTGAACTCAGTTAACAAGGAGGCTATTGCTTGGCTGCGTGGATTTGCACCTGCTAAATAAATTCAAGACATTTCCTTAGTTTTGCAAGCATGAGTAAATTCAGCCATGTATCACTCCAGGGGGTTTTCTTGTTCGCTACAGGAAGAAAATCTGAAGCCAAAAGAAGTTAGTCACTCGCTACTCGGCGAGTCCAGGAGTGCCATGAGTAGGACCCATGTCAATGCCAATCACAAGAATATGGGACCCAGGACATAAGACTGACACTATCCCGGGCACCCCTATGACAGTGCGGTCCGTCCCACCCACCCCCACAGCAGGAGGTTTTTTTGCCCCTGCTGCGCCTGTTGGGAGCTGTTCCAGAAACTCACTGCTCCTATTAGAAACTTCCCTCTAATTTCCATCCAAGAGTTATTCATCATCAGTTGATATCCATTTGTTTTAGTGCCAATCTTGTTTTTTTAGCTTAAAGAGCTCTCTTCCTTGGGTCAGCCCGATCTTCCCAATAAGCTGTATGCACAGAGGGTCATTCTAAACCAAAGGGAGATAAATTTCTCTGGCTCGTCGGCAAGTGAACAGGAATCAGTGTTCAGGGTTACAAAACGGCTGTTCAGGCTAACACACCTCAAAAGCACTCTCGGAGCGCCCAGCCAGATCAGGAACTGTGCTGCGAGCAAACCTTCCTTGCAGCGAGGCACTTCTGTTATGCAACAACCATTCAAGGCATACGGGGATGCTGGTGATGGTTTGGGATAAACTGCCTTTCTGCTTCCAATTAGCTTGTTGGAAAAGGAAAGGCAAACAAGCGCAGAACGAAAGGGGATCGTAACATCCATTGGATTATTTTAATATTTTCAAGACAAAACCTGTTATTGTGCACAATTACATGTGGGATTCAGTCTGAGCAACATGCCATCTGGGCAGCACTCCCAGGTTGTTCTCCTTGTGGCCAGCACTGAGTCCTGGTCCCTGGCTGGAGCTCCTACATCTATGTTAACCCAATGCAAGTGAGAAATAATCCTTGTGCTGAACTACCTGGGGAGAGGGGAGGAGGAAAGCTCTCAGATCTCCTGGTAACGAGATTCCTCTAAATCTCACACAAATAACATGACAGATCTTATTAGGAGATGATAGGGAATGGATTCTTCAAGTAGGAAATGGTATTTTTGTAACTTCTGTATCCCCCCCTCAAACACACACACATGCCCCAGGCCCCTTCTCTCCCTCTCCCAGCCCTTGTTCTGTCATTCCTTCCCAGCTAGGCCTGTACCCTAATGTCCTTCCATGCCCTCCCCTCCCCTTCCCCGATCCTCCTGGCACAGTCTGTCTCTGCTCAGACTCACCTCCATCTGCTATGCATCCTCGATTCCCCCTACACCTCCATTACTCCTTCACTGGACCTACATATGATTCACCCCAGGATGCATCAACACTGCTCTCGGCCTTGGGGTCCCGTGCCCTTCGTCCATGTCCCACCAACACGATGCCTGTAGCACCTGACCTGGCCAGAGCCTGCTGTTCTTGCATTGGGGAGCATGGCTCCCTGTCAACTTTCAAGTCCTTCTTGGTCCCCTTCCCTTCTTCATGCACCCTTCCCAAACTCCTAGCCCACCTTCTACTTCCCCTTCCCAATATGGAGAAGCCTCCAACATCTGACTCCGCTCAGCAGGTAAGCCCGGGAGTCAGTGGCAAATCAGTTTACAAACATGCCGTTTCCTGCTAAGGTGAACAAGACAGTCCATCTTTTCTAAATGCACTGCCAGCTCTGCCCTCCAAAGGGAAATCCAAATAATTTCTCAACGGCAAGGTCAGCCCCCATCAAAAAAGATGTGGGGAATCTAGGCCAAGTCACAGTCAAGGTATCCAAACCAGGGACATCCTCAATGCAGTGAAAGACAGATGTGTTTCTTGAGCTCCGTAATTCAAAAGCTCCTTGATCAACCTTCACCAAACTTCTCAGAAACTGCCCCAAGATACTTCAGGCTCATTCCTTATCGGGCACAGCATATGATAATTTAAAACATAGGCTTGTAATGGCCAGTGAGCTTCAACCCGATGTAAGAAGCAGATACCACTGTCTGTTTTAAAAAGGTAATCTTCTCCACTGCATTATTAATAGTACTTCGGGTCATTATAGCTGGATGCTTTGGTAACATCTAATTGACTTGTCACTATGTGTGCTGTTTACTTGTTGCGTGTCAGTCAGTCTTACTATTTGCAGTGCAATACAGTGAGATGCCCCTAATCAAGATGAGCACCGTGCTGTTGGTCGGATACACGTGTAGTAGGAGAAATCGAACTTACACCAAAATGCATGAAGTCTGGTTATCCTCACATGATACACAGGGGAGCCGAGACATGCAGTCAGTGTCACAAAAGGAAACCCAGGTCTCCAAGACCCAAGTTCAGTAACCTTCTCCAGTCCTTTTACTCATTTTGGATAATGCAAATTAAATAGGCTGGCCAATATCACCTTTTTTGTAGTTCCCTCTTAATAGATTTAACAGGAATTCTCACATGCCGTCGACTCCAAAGACTGCACTGGATGGAGTCTGTATGTTGGCTGTAAACAGGCTCCACCTTAGGTTGGGTAAATAAATTGAGATGTATTTTTATTAGTCCTAGGTTTGAAAAGGGTGGCTTATTTTTAAAAATCTCCTACTCTAGCAGTGCTTGGGATGCGACAAGCAGCCAGACTGTCATCACGGCTAGGGGACGCTTCTACGGTCTCAATAGCAAGTTCTTCAAAACGAAAGCTTACTCAAGTCCTGTCTTGCAAACCTGTTCTCATAGGACTGCCCCTTGAGTGCTGGGATTAACCAGCAGCATTTTGATTACAGTGTCGGCTCTTGTCTTCACTACTCATCATTATGTGGATAGGTTGGTCAAACAGAACCACAAAAGCAGAAACTAAACTTTGCAAGAGGCTTTGGATCAAATCACTGTTCAAGTGATACAAGTGCCAACTAAGGGCACGCATTCTGCAGCCAGATGATCCCTTTTAGCCCCTGGCTCATTTGCACTACAGTAGTTCTCAGAAACCCTGGTCAGGACTGGGGCCCCACGGGGCTTGTGCTCTTCAAATGCAGAGGAAGACGTGGCCTCTGCCTGAGGGGCTCTAGAGCTAAGGACATACCTGTCCATACTACCACAGGTTGCAAAGCCTCAACATTAAGTGTCAAGTCCCCTGGTGCTTCCCAAAGATAAACTTGGAAAGAAGCATTAGGTAACCTCTGGTTTACACTCTTGAGACAGGCTTGTGTACTTTCACTGGCAGATAGAAATATTCACTTTCTCTATTCACAGCTGCTTCGTTACAAGTGAAAAGAAGTTGTGCAGTTTCCTTCCCAAACCCAAAGAGGCCCCCCCGAGAAGAATACAGCAGGGGCCACAGACTTGCTGAGACTAGAACAGATTCAGATAAGAAAAGGGCTTATCCAAAGCTGCTTTATCCCAGGCTCTGCTACACGTTCGGGGAATCCTTTCACCTCCATCCAGACCGCATGGAAATAACGCTCCTGTTCTGTAAACAGCTCTACATACAGCAAGAAAAAAGTGGGGGGGGGAAGACTCCTGGCAATGGGGAAAAAAAAAGAAACTTGTCCTTTCTCTTTCTAAGCTCATCATTACCAGGAGAGTGCATGTTTGGGAGATGAGATGCGATGTGGCCCCCATTTTCAAAAAGGGGAGGAAGGAGGACCTGGGAAACTATAGGCCCGTTAGTCTTACCTCGATTCTGGGCAAGCTTTTTGAGAGAATTATCCTGGCACATGTCCACGGGGGGCCAGCAGGGGAGATTATGCTTAGGGGCAACCAACACGGGTTCATTAGAGGCAGGTCCTGTCAGACCAACCTGGTGCCTTCTATGACCAGGTCACCAAATCCTTGGATGCAGGTGTCGCGGTGGACGTCGTCTTTCTGGACTTTCAGAAGGCCTTCGACACTGTCTCTCACCCTGTTCTCATTAAGAAACTGGGGGCTGTGGTGTCGACCCCCACACAGTCAATTGGGTCACCAACTGGCTGGAGGGCCGCACCCAGAGAGCGGTGGTGGATGGGTCATTTTCGACCTGGAGGGATGTGGGCAGTGGGGTCCCCCAGGGCTCGGTCCTCGGCCCCGCA
Organism: Crocodylus siamensis; assembly: GCF_052110815.1. Taxonomy (NCBI): domain Eukaryota; kingdom Metazoa; phylum Chordata; order Crocodylia; family Crocodylidae; genus Crocodylus; species Crocodylus siamensis. The sequence goes on along the minus strand of NC_143398.1, from coordinate 235,982,461 downwards.
CTGTTCAACATCTTCATCAGCGACTTGGATGAGGGGGTAAAAAGTCCCCTGTTCAAATTTGTGGGTGACACTAAGGTGTGGGGAGAAGTGGGCACGCTGGAGGAGAGGGACAGGCTGCCACTAGATCTGGACAGGTAACAAGGGTGGGCGGATGAGAATAGGATGGGATTCAACACTGACAAGTGCAAGGTGCTGCACCTGCGGGGGAAGAACCGGCACCACACCTACAGGCTGGGGAACTCCCTTCTCGTCAGTGCAGAGGCAGAAAAGGATCTTGGACTCATCATTGATGCCAAGATGAACATGGGCCGGCAGTGTGGGGATGCAGCCAGGAAGGCCAACCGCACCTTGTCGTGCATCCACAGATGCATCTCAGGCAGGTCCAGGGAGGTGATGCTCCCCCTCTACGCGGCACTGGTCAGGCCACAGCTGGAGTACTGCGTCCAGTTCTGGGTGCCGCACTTCAGGAGGGATGTGGACAACCTGGAGAGGGTCCAGAGGAGGCCGCTTGCATGATCAGGGGCAGCAGGGCAGGCCCTACGAGGAGAGGCGACAGGACCTGAACCTGTTCAGCCTCCACAAGAGAAGGCTGAGAGGGGATCTGATGGCCGTCTACAAACTGGCCAAGGGAAACCAGCAGGCTATGGGGGAGTCCCTGTTCTCCCAAATACTACTGGAAGTAACAAGGAATAACACCCACAAGCTGGCAGAGGGGAGATTCAGACTAGACATCAGGAGGTGCTACTTCACTGTCAGGGCGGCTAGGATCTGGAGCCAACTTCCAAGAGAAGTGGTGCTGGCTCCTACCCTGGGGGTGTTTAAGAGGAGGCTAGATGTACACCTTGCTGGGGTCGTTTGACCCCAGGACTCTTTCCTGCCATGGCAGGGGGTCGGACTTGATGTTCTACTTAGGTCCCTTCCAACCCATCTATGAAACTATGAGATGAAGAATGCATGAGTGTCTCTCTCTGTTCAGACACATTCAAATAGGTGAAAAGAATATCAAGGCTGCAAAGCCAAACACTCAGTGTTAGGAAACACTGGAACTCAAGTTGCCAGTGCATTCTTCACTTGCCTCTTTTCTTTGCACATGCATTATGATAAGGGCTTTAGTTACACGATCAGATGATATTCCTGCACATGACCTCTGCCTTCTTCACTGCACGGGATGGACCTGCTCCTGGCATGAATGAGAGTTGTGGTGCTAAAGGAGGCCGCAGGTCTCCTGTTTCACTTGCGGCAGAAGTTGGACGGTGAGCAGCGAATGAAGCATGTGACTCAAGGGTCTCATAGCGAAGGCAGGGGCCCACTACCTTTGAGCGCTGGGCTCTAGCTCTGTCTTGACTGGAGTGGCCTATAAAACGTTGAATAAATCACTTCAGCCGTATTTTTCACAGATGGTCCTATCCACATGCAGAGAGAGGTACTTAGCTACGTTAGACAAGCCAGTCATAGACTAACTGAATTTTGTGTGTGTGTGTGTGTGTGTGTGTGTGTGAGAGAGAGAGAGAGAGAGAGAGGGAGAGAGAGAGAGAGAGAGAGAGAGAGAGAGAGAGAGTGTGCGCACATAAGCTTTCATGAACCCAAGCTCATTTCATCAAGGAGCTGGCCACATGGAATATTTCTACTGGTTTAATTGGCTTTATGCTGATATATAAAAAAGAGAAGACACACGTCATACAGCCTTATACCAGGGTAAATTGCTCAGTTTTGGTGAATAACTGCCCAGAGAAAAATTGGGGGGTAAAACTACACCATTGTAACCCCACAGCTAACCTCAGGTATCTCTTTGTTCCAGCATGCTATTACCTGCTGCCTAAGTGGTGAGATGCTGTAATAACACCGACTGTGAGCAGCTACCCCAGGATTGCTGTCTGTCTGTCTGATCTGGATGCCAGTGTAATTCACATTGTGCAAAGCTGATATAAATGACATGGGTGAAAACATGTCCTGTGTCCAGGCCCTAATTGTGGGTTCATTTTCCAGGTGCCTAATTTGAGACCCTGGAGCCTCCTGTGCAATGATGAGCATTTAAACCTGCAGCTGATATCAGTGAGAGTCAGGTCTGAACACACAAAGGTCCATCTACTGCTAAGTACCCTGCAAAATCAGGCCCCAGGTTCTGCCTGCACTTCCAAAATTAGCAGGCAGTTTGCTCCTAACCTCTCAGCACCGTAGTTTGCCATCTGTAAAAGGAGGATAAAAATATCTCCTACCCTTAAAGAGCTGTTGTGAAAATAGAGTCATGAATGTTTATGAACCACTTGGATCCTGTAGTGATGAGCCTCACAGTAAAGCCTGGGAGGAAATGAATCATTTCATCTTCAGAGAAGGTCTGAACTGAGCACAGTAAATAAGGCTTGAGGTCACACCTCTAGCAATGGGGGAAACAAAATACTCAGTAGCTACTCATTAGGTGAGACTGAGCACTATCCATGTTGTGCGCTGCACGAGGGGGAAAACAGCAGGTAATCATATAAAGACTGCATCACAATATGCAGGGTTTTTGGTTGTATCACAATAGGCATGCACCTTATTTCTGGCATTTCCTTGCTTTTGCATGCTTGACTTATCCTTCTGAATCACTTGTTCATTCCCCAGGTTTCTAATGTATAATTTGCTAGGTTTTTAAAAACAGCATGCTGAAAAAAGTGCGGTCGCACGGCACGCTGGTGAGGCCTCCGCGGGGACCAGCAGAAGGAAGTTCTGTTTTCTCACACAGTCCCTGTTCCCACCCCGGCCAGTTCTCTGCACCTAAGTCTTCATTTCTCAGGCTTTTCAGCACATTCCCAGTCTTTCTGTCAAGCCAGGACAGTTCCCTTGCTTAGCTTTTCATCCCTCCCTCCCTTCCCCACCAAATCCATGCTCTCCAACCTCCCTCTCTCTTAGTCCCAGGCTCCTTTTGCAGATTCCTCCTCCATTCTCCGAGTCTCATTCCCAACTCCAAACCTAAGCTTCTTTACCCAGCTAATCCTGGCACCTGGATGCGGGTGCCCCTGCCTCAGCCCAGGTCTCCCAATGCCCGACCCCAATTTCCAGCCCTATGTTTCCTTTTCCCCCCCCATTCTCAGACTCTTCCCGCTTTGGCTCCTTGTCCTGACATGGTCTCTGCAGGCTCCCCTTCCCCCCGTGTTTGAATCTGGGTACCAGCTGGGTTTGGTGCCCTTCATTAAGGTGTCTGGACCCTAACAAGGCCTGGAGATACCTAAAATTGCAGTTGGGCTGGAGCAGCCTCTCTGCGGATGGAAATCTGGTTGTATTCAACTGTGAAACTGCAGCCCTTCAGCATGACCAAGCTGGGATTTTGTAACCTTGGTCAAATTTAGTTGGATTTTGACAGGGACGGCTAAAGGCACATGAGGGACACCGGAGTCCCCCACATCTGCTCTCCTTCCACTGATGTCCCCGCTGCAAGTGCTAGAACGTACAGAAGAACAGCTCACCTCCATTTTTTGATATGGGCAAAAACACTGCGATTTTCCCCATCAGAAAAGCCTGAATGGTTTTGGCTCAAATAGAAAGAAAAAAAACCCTCTACCGCCTGTGGCAGACACCTGGCATGAAACACTTTGGTCGAAAGGGCAAAGTCCTTGCTACTGAAAATGGGCTCTTCTAACGGGAAAGTGTCCGGCAATGCTAATAAAAGATGGGGCTACCAGCTTGGCCGACGATGACGGCTGTGACTAGACAAAAATAAAGAGCTCCTGCCTATGGAGAGATTACGGTCGGCAGGGTCAAATCTCAGCTCTGCCAGTTTCTGCTCAGGAGGCTGATTCACTCTGCGAGCCTCTACTGCCAACGAAAAGGCAAAAGATTTCACTTTGCAGTAGATACCTCTCTCCTTTTGTGACAAACATGACATTTAAGCAGCTTCCTTTGCTTCTCTGCGCTCAGGAAAGCTGCAGTCTGTTGGATTTGCTGCACATCGCTGTTGCAGTGATGCAATCATGAACCGTTGGAACAGGATCTGTTCTGTAATAAAAGTTTCATAAAGTCAGAATTGGGGGGTTTGGGTACAAATGCCTGGGATTTAATTGTAAAGCCAACGTGCCAGGAGAATACGAATTTTGGCTAAGCTCACTGAAGTACAGCAGAGTCCTTAAGCTGAAGGATGGTAGATTTAATGTTAATGCTGATGACATATAGCTGATGTAACTGCTAATAAGAAGGTTATTTTCATGACTTCTCATCTCACCATTCTTAAGAGGCTCAGACGGGTATTTTGCAAGAGCCTGGAGTACTGCAATTAAGTCCCACGTGGCTTCTATCAACTCCACCTGTGGGCTGTTTTTTTACTGCTCTTATCAAGTTAATTACTACCTAAAGCTGAATTTGTCCTCCCTGAAAAAAGCAGGACTAGCACCTCGCTGGAAGTGTGGCATGGTGAAAAACCTGGACAGAAGGATCCTTTCTGAGACATCAAAAAATACCCTGCCCCCTGTAGATAACGGGCGGGATGCAAGGAGGTGTTCCTTCCCAAGACAATACAAAGGATACCTTTTCACGTGCAGACTGTGCCTGAAGTTGAGCTATAATCCTGGGGCTGGTGTGTAAGAGTCGAGACTTCTGAGCTACAATGGCTTTGTTTTATTATTTTTTTTCCTAGTATAGATGGACAAGCATAGCACTTGGTTTGCGGGGAGGTATTTGAAGGTGCTGTCTTGTGACTGGGGGTCTCAGGAACTGGGTATGTCCTCCCTGGTAAGGCTTGCAAGAAAATACTTCAACCCCAGCCTGCCCTGCGTTCCAGGTGTTGCCCCTGAAATGCAGGGAGAGGAAGTTTCGGGGTTAAGGGAAGAGAAACCATATAGCTGCCCCTGTCTTTATGGACTCAGGATGGTCCATGAGCAGGTATGCTGGACTTCTCTCCCCTTCTCCCTTCAGAGGGAAAGGACAGGCCTGGCTCAGCGAAGGCACCAGATAGCCTTGTTCTGGGACCCAGGGAGAACTGCTAGAAACTCTTGTTTCTTGACAGCCACATTGTCATCCTGGGCTGGACAAAACTTTCCTGGACTTCCTGGGTTTCAGACTAGTCACCCTTGAGGTCACTTTCCAACCCTATGTGTCTATGACTTCTATTATGGGAGACGGGACTGGCTTGTCCCTAGTGCAGAAGGAGCCTGAACAAAACAGGTGCTGACTCTCTCCTGAACCTTACAGACAAGCTAGCTTCCTTTTCTTTATCTTGGAACGGTTGTGGGTTTGGCCCCGCAAGGCCCCAACTTCAAAGAGACTGCTGGCAGGGGATGGGTTATCTTCCCTTTTGTGCATTTCCAGGTGCTCATACTTTGCTGCTTTGTGACCTGACCCTGCTTTTTGTTCAGATTTGGCCCAGAGTCTGTATCTCTTTGATATACTCCGAATTGGCACAGCCAGCTCCCTTTAACCAGATCTAAACAGCAGCCCTCTTTTGCATTCAAGCTGAAGGACTGATCTTGTACCGGCTGATATAGGATAGCAATTTGGTATCTCTTGGGTCCTCTTGGTTATACTTTTCCTCTCTTGAGCTTGTGGGGGAAGTGAGACACCCCCAACAAAGGAGGCAGGAGTTCTCCTTGGCCGGCTGACAGTGAAAACACCGCAAAATGCCAGGAATGCCTGCCATGCAGATTGATATCCCATCTGGGCTGGTCACCTATCTGGAGAGCAATTCTAGGGCTGAGATAGCAGCTGTCTTGTTACTCTGAGAATCTGCAACGGCTGTTCTTGCAACCTGTGCTCCCGGATATCCAGAGTTACTCCGTTACACCCCAGCTTTCAGCAAGATGTTTGTACCTGATTGACAACTCCCTAGTTTTTCCTCCCTACCCCTTGTTCAGAAGCAGGGACCCTATCTATGTGCTGCTACCACTACGCAGCCAGCTGGTTCTCTCTTCTTTTCCACCCTGTCCAAGTGCACAATACAACGGAGCAACACTTTAAACCAACAAACATATCAGGGGCATTGGTCTGAGCTGCAGCAAATGCAAAGGAAGGTGGTGACAAGGTTAAAAATAAAGGAGGAAGAAGGGCAATTACTTGCCTTGCATTGACTTATGGAAGTAACCCTTACATTACCACTTCCTCTGCCTGCTTGCAGGTCACATCCACATGTCTCTGCCTAGCTGTTTGCTGTTCCAGGCACGTCTTCATACATGCCTAAGAAACACCATGCAAATCTGTACTGCCATTTCTGCCTGGCTGAGGACAGTCTAGGAAGGGGGAAAAGCGGAAAATGATATTTCTGTTATGAGCATTTGCGGGCAGGAAATGTTTTGGAGGATGCACAGTGCCTTACCCAATGGATCCTGATAACTGAGAGGAGCCTTTAGGTGTTACCATAACAAATATTAAATAATCAACTATTTATCGTTATGCCTTTTTATCCATGCACGGTTTCCTAGATCAGGAGAAAGCCCAAAGCCAGCATGGAGGCTTTGAGGGAATGCGAGATATTATGCTTGAAAGCTTGCAAAGAACTTTTTTCCAACTACTTGGTCTAATAAAAGACATCACATCTACCCAAAGAGCTGCTGGATACGAATGAACCCTATTGCATTTCCTATCTGAGCGCTGACACACGGCGCTGCTGCCTACATCACTGCTGTCTCTACTTGGACAAGGGATTTTCAGAGTGTCGGCCAACCCCCGGTCTCCTATGCCAAGGCACTCACCCACCCTTCCCCTGACAGCTCTTGAATCAGCAGGCTTTGCCTAACTTTGGAGAGCCTCTGCTCCCAAAAATACCTCTGCCAGCTGCAGAAGGAGTAGGAAGGCCAATTAGCAAGGTAGAAAGGATGACCTTTGTGTTCGTAACTGTAAAGCCCTTTTTGGAGTCAGTCCAAACTTCTTACTTCATTGGATCTCCTAGGACTCCTTTCTCCGTTGGGTCAAGCACAGACACCGAGGTCTTGCCAGGCTTTTGTGTGCTCCGCAGCCTCTTTCTTGTGAAGCCCCTTGAACATAGCAGGGTTGTGGAGTCCACCCCTTTTAAGCTGCACTTTGATTTCCAAGAGCCCTTGGCATGGTGTGTTAATTGATGCTTTATTGCTTTCAGGTTCTCTCTCTCCGATATTATTTTTTGACAGTCTTTTAATACATATTTGATGGCTCAGTCTACTGGCTTGCTGCCTAGTTCACCTCTCTACAGCGAAGAAGCATCTTAAAATAAAAGTTAATTTATTCTAAACAATAAAAGTGATGCCAGTTGATATGTTTTGTTACTTGTATATAATAAATATTTGATGCCTAGATACTTTGGGGATGGACGTATTGGAAACGTCTGAAGCCCTGGTGCTCGTGGATAACTTTATATAAGCACTGATTTCCATGGAAATACACGTCTGGATAAAATTAAATCCGTATCTAAGGGTTGCAGGTTTAAGGCCTCAGAAATTCTGAAAAACATGAGAAGCTAGAAAAGAATTGCAGAGAATCACACTTTATGTATTAGTTTTTCAGGCCTTTTCAAAAGCTCCTAAATATCTTTTGAAAATGAGACTTAAGCTCCCAGTTCACCTGACTCCTTTTTTTAATATATTTACCTCTTGACCTAGGAAACTACGTTACTAACGCAAGCCCAGCATGATTGGGAGCCTAATCTAATGCAGGATCAGATGGAAAACTACAGCACGAAAAACAGTACCTTTAAGTGTGAAAATGAGATGGTATCTGCTTCTAAGTTTGATAGCTGAAGGTCATAATATAGGACTAATTTATAAAAAGTTGGCATATCACATTTTGTCAGCATGACAACTACTTTTTCAGCAAGTTTTCCATTTCTTCAGCAAGTTGGTTTTACTACTAATATTGGACGAACGGTTCTGGGATACGAAAAATGTAGTTTCCCTAGAATACAAGGCCTTTTCCACTATTTTTATAATGTTAAGGTCAAAGTCATGGCACAGTTCCCTTATTTTTTGTTAACATTTTTAAAATGGTATTTTTCCGTGGCTGCTTGTGGAAATCTTGCTGAGTCATCGACTGCAACTTTTTTCCTTTATAGAGGAAATCAAATGTGCACCATGAATATTAGATCTGATTTTACTGCACTGTACTTTATATGTTAACACTTTATATATTAAATGTAGCACATTAAAGGAAAAAGGAGAAAACAAGCGTGGGGCAGTACGCCAATCTTAATCCACTTCCCCAGCCTACTGGAAGCCTAATAGTATAAGCTGCATTCTTCATCCCCCAGCAAGTTTGGATTTTATTTTTTCTCTGTGGGGGTGGCATTTTTCCATGTGCAAGTTTTACTTCAGATTATATTGATTCAATTCCTCTTTGGGAAGGGCCAGTTTCCTGATTTACTTGTACAGTGAGTGCACCGCTCTCACAGCAGGGCTCAGTACAACCGTAATACAAAGAACAAATGTTTTCTCAGACTTCCTGCTCTTTAACAGACAGCTAGCCACACCTGGGCTTTAGTCCTGCAAACCTGTGTGGTCAGTCTCTGCCCCACACTGTGCAGAATCAGAGAAAATTAGGGCTGGAAGGGACCCCAGGAGGCCATCTTATCCAACCCACTGTTCAAGTCAGGACCATCCCCAACTAGATCATCCCAGTCCAAGCTTTGTCTAGCTGGGACAAAAAGCCGCCAAGGATGCAGATTTCCCCACCTCTCCGGGCCACCCGTTCCAGTGTTTCCCACAGTGAGCTCTCATGGGCACTGTTCGAAATGCAGGCTTGCATTAGTTAGGTCAGTCACAGTGGGCTCAGCCGAACCGGATTGCTGCGTGGCTGCAGCACAGGAGCTCACGGTGCTACTAACAAGGCCGCTTGACACACATACGAATCTCACAAAGCTTAAACACTCAACGGCGCGCATCCAGCAGCCGCCTTGGCCTGCAGAGGAGTAAACGTGACGTGCGGTCGGGTCCACAATCAGGGCCTGCACCGCGAAGACATTTGTGTCACAGTGCTATCGCGGGGGCCTTCCCCGCCTCGAGCTGGCCCACCTGGTCCCGTTCCTCCCCCCTCAGCCCGCCACAAGCGAGGTGCCAGTCGTAGACGAGCGGCCTGCTCGCGCGGGCCCATGCCCACACGTCGCCTGGCTGTGCCATGCCCCAACTCCCTCGCGTGCCGCCCACGCGACACCCTCGAGGTCCCGCCAGCCTGGGCCGGAGCAGGGTCCGGCCCCCTCTCCCGTCCAGGTAAAGAGACTATTGCTCTTTTCCCAGAAGCAACAGTCCCGTCTCACCTCACACCTCGCTCCCGCCAGCTGTGACAGGAAACCCAGCCCGGCCAAGCGGGACGCCAACCCCTGCCCGCCCGGGGGGCGATGCCACCCTCGTGCTGGGGGGCACCGCCCAGCACCCAGCCCGCCCCCGCGGGGAGGGGGGGAAATAAAGGAGTCGAGGAAGCAGACCCGGCTTCCCCCACGACGCCCGCCCGGGCAGCTCCCCCGCCTCGCGGGAGGCTCCCCCACGCTGCAGCATTTCCCGCCGCGCAGGGGCAGGGGCAGGGGCAGGGCACCGGGAGCAGCTGGCGGGAAATGCCCATGCCCTCCCCCGCCGCCCCGGCCCCGGCCCCGGCCCCGGCCCTGGCCCCGGCCCCGCACTCACGTCCCGGCGAGCGGCGGCCCCGCGCTGTAACGCTCTGCTTTGTGACGTCAGCGCCGGCCCCGCCCTCGCCCGCCCCGCGCTGCCCTCGGGCCCGGAGTGTGGGGGAGGGGCCGCGGCGGGTTCCCCCGGCCCGGGGGCGGGAGCGGCTGGTCCCAGCTCGCCCACTTGTCAGGAGTGGGGCGCGCGCGGGGCGGGGGGTCGGAGGGAGCACGGCCACAGCCCTCGCTAGGGCCTGGCCCTCCCCAGACACGCGGGAGAGGAGCGCGAGAGCTGTCTCGGGGAGGTGCCCCTGCAACGGCAGCGGAGTGCCGGCAAGGAGGGCGCGCGAGGCCGCCCCAGGGCGCGGCGCAGCGCTCGGCACCGGTGCGCGGGCTTTGCGCGCGGGAGGCCGGGCGCCCCGCTCCGCCCCTACCTGGGGCCGTGTCCGGAGGCGCGGGCCGGTCGCTGCGTGGTATTGGTTCCAGCTCAGCTTCGGGAGGCTCCGAGCGACCTGGTCAGCAGGGGAGAGAAACAGCAAGTGCTGTATTGCCGACGAAACCGAAATAGGAGGCGACTGGCAGGGGTTAAGTGCCACGGGCTGGATTGTTGTAGCGCCGTTGCCAAGATTAGACATATCCTGGATCCATTACCGACAGAAGTCTGAGCAGATCTTAATTCCCTATTAGCAAGTACATTTTAGAGCTGCACAGCCTTCCGTTTTAATGGCAGGGAGTGGTCTTCTGGGCCTCTGGATAGGTTATCAGTGGCCAGGCACTTATCGGCTCTTGAAAGCGGTACAAGTGGGTGTGGAAGAGATAATCTTTTTTCCTCCTCGATGTGGAGAAAGCGGGCATATTACAGCTACCTCCCAGCTCTGTTCCATTGTCCCAGTAATATATTGTGAGGTCGCCAACAGCTAGACTTTGAAGCAATCATAGTCCGGATAGAAACATGGGATCTGGCTCTTAACGACTGTAGGAAAGGTCCCATGAGAAATGATCAGTTGTAGTCAGGCTACCATTAGATTAAGGGTCTGGATGACACCATCAACAGGAAGATGGGCATAAAAAGTAATTAGCACAGCAAGGTCCATAAGCAGAAATGGAGAATGAGGAGGGGGTTTTCCTCCTTTTGTTCCTTTGTGTCTTTTTCTTGCTCCAACAGCAGACCTCGGTAGGAACCTGTTTTTTGGAAGGCTTCTGGAAACATAGGTCTCGAAGTGACCTCAAGAAGTGCTCCCGGCACTGAAGCAGGGCCAAGTCCCATCCCTGGCAAAAATTGCTCTCTAACCAGGTCTTAAAAACATTTTTTGAAGGAAATTGCACAACTTCCCCGAGAGACCAGCTCCAGTGCATCCCTCCCCTTCTCATTTAGAAAGCTTTTCATACTGTTCTACCTACATCTTTTTTTACTGCAAGTTAAGCCCGTGTCTTTGTGTCTTATCCCCAGTACTGCCAAGAAACGAATCACCATCCTCTGTCTAACATTTTTTATTTATTGGAAGGCTGTTATCATCTCCGCCCTTAATCTTCTTTTCCAGACCTAACCAGCCCAACTTCTTCGAACTCTCCTCAGACCTCAAAGTTTCTAAGCTTCTCATCATGCTTGTTGCTCTCAGGACAATCTGTCTCGGTGCCGGATTTAGGCTCAAACGACTAAAGTGACAGTTTAGGGCCTCCCAATATGAGAGGCCTCTAAATAAGAATAAAAACCCGGGACATTTTTGTTCTAATGTATAAAAAATATACACCGTTATTATTCATATTGAGTTCATAAATTTGTGCACCTTAAAATTTCATGAAAATCCATTTTCATGAATGCTGTTTATCATGTAGGGCCTGTTAAGCTGGACATAATTTAGGGCCTCAGCATGTCATAATCCGGCACTACAGCCTTCTTAAAGTGTGGTGCCCAAAAGTGGACATTATATGCCAGCCAAAGCCTCACTAGCACCAGGAAGAGAAGAGGAATTGCCCCCATGCCACGCTGCTCTTCATATACCCCGGAAAGGTTCTCCCTGTTGCAATGGTAAGTATCAGGATAGATCACATCTGCTGCTCCCCGCTTTTTCAGTAAGCTCGTGACCCTGTCAAAGATGAACATTAGATTGGCTGGATATGATTTGTTTCTGACAAATCCGTATTAGCCAATTGTTATTATGGTATGGTAGTCTAGGTGCTTATGCATTCATTGCTTGTTTAATCCTTTGAAGTGCCTCTCTGAGTACTAAAGGTAGAACGATTTCCCTGACTCCTCCTTTGCTCCCTTTCACGGTGGGGGTATGATGTTTGCCCTACAAGAGTCTTCAGGGAGTCCCCCATCCTCCACAAGTTCTTGCAGATAATCGCTAATGGTTCAGAGATTGTGGCTGCTAGTTGTTTAAGCCCTTGAGGGTGGATTTCATTACACTCACTCTATTGAAAGCATCTAATTGATCGAAATATTCTTTAACCTGTTCTTTTCCTATTCTGGCCTGTGACCCTATCCTCTTGTTTAAATTAATTTAGTCAAGTATTGAGCTCTAATGAATCTTTTCTTGTGAAACCTGAAGCATTGAATACTTCAGCCTTTTTGTGGCATCAATGATTTGCTTTCCTTTTCTGTTAAGTAGTGGGCCCATCTTTTCTTCCTCTTTTTCTTATTTATAATCAATTTATAGAATATTTTCCATAAGCCTTTTACATCCTTTGTTAATGCTAACTGATTTGCACCTTATTGTTTCTTATTTTATCTTTATAGTTGCTTGTACTATTCCTTTATGCCAGAGGTGTCATATTGGTTTTATCTGACAGGCCAGATTTGGACCACAGGGCTCCTTGCAGGCTGGATCCAGAGACACCTCCAACAGCAGGGAAAGCGGTAGCGGCGGGTGGGCTGAGTGGTGTCAGGGAGCTGGGGGTGTCAATGTTGCCACCTTTCAGTCTCCACTGTTGGCTCATATCCCCAGCTGGACCCTGCACCCTGGATTTTGGCAGTGGGCCCCTGTTCATGGAGTCAGACTGAACCCCGCTACGAACCCTGCAGGCCATATGTTTGACACCCCTGCCTTATACTCATGCTTAATGATGCTAATGATGCTTTGGTCTCATGCTTAGTCATGTGCCCTGTATGGACTGTCACCCGTAGTCCTTTTCCAGAAGATACCTGGGTAATTAAAATCCCACTGCCTCCAGTCCTTTGGTCGCTTCTTTTTAATTATGCCAAAAAGTTGTATCTATCTCCTCTTCTAGCTTATGTGACCTATAGTGCGGACTCCCATCAGGACATGATCCTTGCTGTTTTCATCTTTGTCTTTATCCAGAGACTTTCCACAACCTGCCTCTTCCTGAGCCTCAGGGCAAGTTTCCCCATTTGTGATACACGGTGCTCTCGTTCCTTCCTTGTATGCTCCCTGTCCTGAGCAATTTATACCCTTTTGTACCAATATTCAGGCCCTGTGATTTGTCCTAACAAGTGTCTGTTACTTGTGTTAGAGTTTTAGTGGTTTGCTGAGACGTTCAAATTCTCCTCATTTTTTTCTCTACTCCTGCCTTTCTCATCCTCAGATGTTTGGCAGGTTTCCCCCTTGTTCTCTCTCTTGTCTCTTCTATGAAACGATTGCAATTTCTTGTTCTCCTTCCTTCCACCCCAGATTCCTGCCCTTTGATTAGGTAACAATTTTTTTCCTTCATCAAGTGCTTTTTTCACTGGCCCCACTCAAGCTAGTTTGAAGCTTTCCCCACAAGCCAGTGTGCTACGAACCTCCTTCCTTTCTTTGTCAGGTGGCCCCATCTGTTGCCAGTGGTCTGCTTTCACAAAACATTAGCTTACGGTCAGGAAAACTGAAGCCACCCTGTTGACACCAACTGCACAGCAATGCATTCACCTTTAGGATGCATTTTCCTCTGCTCGGGCCTTTGCTCTCAACCAGGAGAATTAACAAGGCCATCACCTGTGTCGCTGACTCCTAGAGCCTAGTAGTCATTTCTGATCTGCTCCAGCTCAGACCTTCCAGTATCATTGCTGTCCAGGTGGGCGAGCATCATGGAGCAGTGGTGAGAGGGCTGGATGAACCCAAAAACCTGTTTGGGATGCCTCAGATTTTGGTTCCAGGCAAGCAGCTCACCCCCTGGGATGGTGGGTCAGATGGACGACTCAAACCTTGTTAGGAGGCTTGCAACAAATCAAGTCCCATGCTTCTCCAAGAGCCACCCATAGATTCATAGATGATAGGGTGGGAAGGGACTTCAGCAGGTCATCAAGGGATGACCTATGCCCTCCGATGCCCTTTCCCTGCCAAATCTGCTACTCTGCTTTCTGCTCCATGGCTTGTCTGCCACTATACTGCTTCCCTCCTCCCTGATCTGCAGCATGTTACACAGAGGCTGCTTGTAGCACTTGTGCCACAGGTTGGCCATGCTCGGTCTAACCAATTCCCCCACATTTTCTAGCACTGAAACGGGCCCTTTTCCCTCCTGGTTATTCAGTAGCAACAAGAAAGAATTATTCCCAGATACAGAATCATAGTATAGTAGGGCTGGAAGGGAATCAGGGATCTAGTCCTCCCTCACCCTCAAGTCAGGATCATCCCTGGCTAAAGCATCCTAGCCAAGTGTCTGTCTAACCTGCCCACCGTCTGGCTAGTGACTAACTCCCTCTCTCAATTGCCTCAGGCTCTTTAGCCACTAGTCTTTTCCCTTGTAGGTGAGAAGCCATGAATAGAGAGAAGTAACACAGTGGGGCTGCTCAGAAGCGCATTATTCAAGGCCCCTGCAGCTAAAATTGGTCGGGAATTGAGCAATCAGACAGCTTTCCAACATCATTTTCATGCATAAATCATCAGAGGCAGCTGTATGTGAGTGCAAGCCAGACCAAATTGCTTCCCTTCTTGTGCTTGCCTTAACAGCACCAGTCCAAACAAAATCTGCTCAAGGCCACAAAAGCTGTGCTTGTTTGCTGAAGAATTTATAGCCTGTTGAAATGGGAGCCACGCCATTCTTGGGAAATGGACTTGCAAGGGCATTTAAAGGGGTGACGGTTGCTAAATTGCGGGAGCATTTTGCCATATCCTCCTTGAGATGGTGGAGGTTGGGATGGTGGAGGAAAAGCCCTGCTGAATTTTGCTCTTTATAAGTAGCTGAACAGTGTAGACAAACTGCACCTATCTAAGCAGCAAGGCCACCATGCCTCCCCCTCTCTATCTGGATCTTTTTTTTTTCCAGGAAAACATCACTGGGGAATCATGTGTCAAACAGCACTGTTTTTCAGACCAGCCCTGCTCTGGGTATAGTCAGTCTTATCTGATGACTCTTGTGACTAGAATAACGAGTTGGATTTGTGCTTAATCCTGTTTGCTTTGCAGGGCCAGCCCTGTCCAGAGAGAATGGTTTGGAGTCCATTGCTTCTTGTGCTGCAGCAAGAGAAGAGCTGGCCGAGTCCCAATGACAGTGGAAACACTGTGATGGTGTTGGATTTGCACAGGTGTCACTGGAGGCATAATCTGATCTGTGGGCTGTTCATTGCTGATGAACCTATGAAAGAGGCACAGATCTCAGCTTGACTTCTGGGTTTCAGGACAAGTTTACAACACTAGCAACTGGTCAACAGCTTTGGATACATAAACAGAGTCTATTTGGTCTAGAGGTCATTGAGAGATGTTAGAAAGAGCCTGTTTCCAGGGCTGTTTCCACTGGCATTTTTCATTTCCAAATTACATTCATATAAGGACTAATACCTGGCGTGTAATTAGAAAAGTTCAAAGAGACTTTACCAATGATGATGGCGTTAGCTGGAATTAGGAATCACCAACACGCATTCAGATTGGGAAATGGCTTTCTAAGCAGCACAGCAGCAGAAAGGGATCTCGGAGTCACAGTTGACTGCCAAGATGAACATGAGTCGGTAATGTGATGAAGTGATCAATAGAGCTAACCTCACTCCATCATGCATGAGCAGGTGCATCACAAACAGGTCCAAGGAGGTGATGCTCCCCCTCTATGCGGCACTGGTCAGGCCACAGCTGGAGTACTGCATCCGGTTCTGGGTGCTGCAATTCAAGAGGGACATGGATAACCTGGAGAGGGTCCAGAGGAGGTCACTCGCGTGGTTAGGTGCCTGCAGGAAAGGTCCTAGGAGGAGAGATTGAGGACCCTGGATCTCTTTGGCCTCTGCAAGAGAAGGCCGAGAGGGGATTTGGTGGCCATCTACAAATATGTTGGGGGGTGATAGCAAGGTATAGGAGATGCTCTGTTTACTAAGGCGCCCCTTGGAGAAACTAGGAACAACAGTCACAAACTGATGGACAGCAGATTTGGGCTGAACATGAGGAAAAACTTCTTTATGGTGAGGGTTACCAGAGTCTGGAGCAGGTTCCCAAGGGAGGTGGTGCTCCCCCTACCCTGGGGGTCTTTAAGAGGAGACTGGACAAACACGTGGCCGGGGTTGTCTGACCCCAGCGCTCTTTCCTCCCTAGGGCAGGGGTCGGACTCGATGATCTACTGAGGTCCCTCCTGACCCTAAAAATCTATGAAATTTATGCAACTCTGCACTGCGTGTGTGTATTCAAGAACAGAGCGGCAGAAATTCAGCAGAAAAGTTAGCAGTATCTGACTGTGATTCAAATAAAGTGAATGACCTACAGAGCAGGTTAATTATTGCCAGAGAGGACAGACTGAGAACAGGTAACTCCAGCTCTGAGGAGAGAGCTTGTGCAGAGCGAACAGTGCCGAAACGAGAGCCAGAGCAACTGCATCTTAGTGGTCTGGGGAGAACAAGACCACGGGTGTCAGAGAAGGCTGCCTTTGAACGCTGAAGAGATCACCGGGATACTTTGAGAGCATTAAGAATATACTTGGGCTCACTAGGAGAAAGCCAGCCTGGGTCAATGTGACAAACCTGGAAAGAACTGAAAGCAAACAACCTCTCCAACAAGAGTCATAGAAAAATAGGATGGGAAGGGAGGTCATTTCATTAACCCCCTCGCTGCAGGCAGGACTGTCCCTGTCTCAGCCGTACCAGCCCAAGGTTTGACAACTTTCAGAGACTTCACAACCTGTCTCAGGCATCCTGGAGAGGAAGAAGGGGAGCTGGGTCTGTTGGGGTACCATCCTTTGCTTCAGTCTCTCTATTTGTGAAATGGGTTAATACTCACCTGGCTAGGTGTGAGGTGTGAGGATTAAATAGGTAACTACTTTACGGGACTTGAAACAGATTACTTTTCTACATCTGTACAAGGCACCCTGGAAAGGCAATTGCTTGCAATCAGCTTCATAGATTGACAGATCCACAGATTGTCAGGGGCTGAAAGGGACCTTGTAGGTCATTGGGTCTGATCCCCTTGCACTAGGCAGGAGAGGACAACTGGGGTCAAATAACCTTAGCAAGGTGACCGTCCAGTCTCCTCTTGAAGATGTCCAGCTGTAAGTTTCCTGCTGTCTGTCCCCACGACCAGTGGTTCTCAAACTTTTTTGTACCAGGACCCAGTTGCCAAGATCAAAGGCTTGCCGGCGCCTGTCCCACAGACCCCTGCCCCCCTCCAGGCCATGCTGGGGCCCCTCACCCCCAACTCCGCATCTGCCCCCATCCCGCTGGGGCCGGAGCCCGGTGGCCGCAGCGGCTCTGGCTCATGCTGGCAGTAGCGGAGGGAGTCAGGCTCGGCACGGGCCGGAGGGAGGAGGAGGGGAGGCCTGTGGCACACCGACCCTGGGCTGGGGCTCCTGCACCATGCCAGGCAGCCTGCCCTGAGCAGCAGCTCCCAGCCACCCCGCTGTCTCCATGAGCATGGGCACCAGCCACCCCCTGGCCCCTTCCTCTGCTCGTGACCCTCTGAAATACTTTTGCAGCCCACTTTTGGGTCATGGCTCACAGGTTGAGAAACGCTGCCGTAGACTGAACTGATGAAGCAGTTTGTTCCCTTCAGTGACTCCCTGAGCTCGGGTTTGCTGTTCTTTGGGGGTCAGGATGAGACTTGTGAGCAGCCTAACTAGCAGGAGCTCAGTGCTGGTTGGTAGCCATCACCAAGGGGCTTTTGTTGAGGGGGAAGGACCAGGTCTCCCAGGAGCTTTCCATTTTGAGAAGTATGCCTCATGCAAGGCCTGATCCACAACCTGCCCAAACTTTGGGATACTCTCAGCAGGGGGGGCTTGTGAGTTCAGTGCGGTCATGGGCATGGACTCAAGGGTACCACCAAGGCTGGCAGGCTGAAAGCATTTGCACGAAGCATGAGCACCAGAGCCTACACCCTTGCTGAGGCTGCCCTGGCTTGCACATCAGCAGGGGAGACAGCTGGAGCTCGGTGTCGGCGCTACGAGGGCGCGATCACTTTGTATTGCCTTATTCCAGGCTCCCACAGAGGCAGACGTTCCCCCCTCCCCATTGCTGCTCTTCCCCTCCTTCACATCTTTCCACCCTTTTCAAGGCCTCGCTCTTCTCCTTGGAAGTTGCTTTTCCCGCTCAGAAAAGAGAGAGGACAGCAGGGGAGGAGACCTGCACGTGCAGCGGTGTCTGTGCTCCTGCACACCTGGTGCTGGCAGCAGCGTGAGGCTGATTAGCTGGCAGGGTTGTTATCTTGTCAGATCACACTAGCTAAACAGTGTCAAGTGCGGTCAATACGCCAGCAAGGAAAATACAGGTGCTCAGGGACCTGTAGTGACAATGCCATAGTCCACGTGCTTCCAGCTTTTTATCCAGACGAGAGTGTGGTCATGGGGTTGGGGCACCCGGGGCTGGGAGAAGCACCCAAAACTGATGATCCCTTGTCCGATCTTGCTGGCGCAGAGCTTGCAGCCCTCACAGGAGCAGGCACAGCCGTTCGTCGGGCCAAGCAGCAGCTGTGCAACTGACTGTCTCTTACTGTTGTGATTAGATAAGGGGGTGTATTGATAGATTGCGCCCTGGTCAAAGGCTGGCGCCTTCGATCTCAGACATAGCTGCATTTCAGGTGCAGGTGGTAGCACTGAGCGGGCTGTGAGTGCCCGTTGGTGAATGCTATTTTTTAAATGCAAGCCTTTTGCTTTATTTAGGCAGGTGTCCCTACCTCAGTTTCCCTTTGCCTCCACAGTTGTTAGAAACATAACACTTTCATGGAGGAAAATGAAAAAAAAAAAATGCTGAGAAGCTTAGACTGTAACTCTCTAGCTTTCCCATTTTACTGATGGGGAAACTGAGGCAAGGAGTGACGAAGTGAAACTGCGCCCCCCCCCCACACCTCCTTCCTGATTTTCGTATTTCAGCACCTCTCCATTTCATACACTGCTTTGTGCATGTCCTTTCAGAGCATCAGATGAAGTGAGCTTGGGCTCGTGAAATCTTACACTATATATATATATATATATAGCTGATTTAGTCTATAACAGGGGTGGGCAAAATGCAGCCTGCAGGCTGGATGCAGCCCACCAAGCCATTTTATCTGGCCCGCAGGATCCCTAAAAATGTAGAAAATTAAAGTTTATCTGCCCCTAGCTGCCTGTCATGCAGCCCTCGATGGCTTGCCAAAACTCAGTAAGCGACCCTCCGCTCAAAATAACTGGCCGCCCCTGGTCTGTAAGGTGCAGATCTACTCTGCCGTGTATCTGAGGTGTCACAGCGAGCCGGACACAGAATCAAAAATCCTTGACTGAAGTGCCCTGTTTGAGCAGAGGAAGCAAGATCTAGCAGTGGAAACACACAGTGGGGTTAAGATATCTGAAATCTTTTCCCAAATCAGCCATGAAGGTAAAACTTTAAGTACTTCTATGCTCAGCAACACCTAGTGGCTAAAGAAGAAACACTCATTTGCTTTTAGGAGATGCTTTACGGTGCAGGAGTACACCCAGGCATCACAGAGCTGGGTGGGGAACAGCCTCCCCAGCCCCCGCCCCGTGATGGCAGAGTTGGGGCTGGGAACAATCCTGGTCGGGGGCAGGTCCCAGCCCCACGCTGATCAGGCGATTGAGGTGTGGGGCTTGGAAGGAGTGGGTCCTGGCCCCCTGCCTCATCCGCTGGTGGGGCAGCTAGCAGTGAGCCCCCGGCTGGGTGGGGAATCCTGCTCCGCCAGAGGCTCGCTGCTAGCTGCCGCACCCCCAGATCAGGGCAGGGCAGAGTGCTGGGACCTGCCCCTCCCATGCCGCTCTTTCAAAGTCCCCTGGCCTGATCCGGGAGTCAGGGCCAGGAGTTCTCTGCTGGCAGGACAGGGGGACATTGTCCCCCCCCCAGCAGCAGACAGCCTCCTGGGGGTAGGGAGCAAGGGCCTGGGCCTGGTGCTCCCTGCTAGCCCCTGGGCTAGCCTCCAGGGGCAGCCTAGATCTCCCCCTGGCGGTGGCAGGGGCCCGTGGCAGGGCCCCGGGAAGCAGGAGCGGTTTTGCTGCTCTGCTCCCGCTTCCCTGCACGTGTAGATGCCTGCCTGGGAGAGTTTACTCACGAGCAGTTTATTCACAAGTAAACTGCTCCCAGTTGCTTCTGGATCTAATGCACATGTAGACACACCCAGTGAGCAGTTTTTTATTTCACTTTACTGGTAACCTGAAGAGTATAGAGAAAAGGAAGTCTGGAAGGGACCTCAGGAAATTACCTAGTTTAACCTAGTTCGGCTTAAAGCAGGATCATTCGTGCCTAACCCATCCTAGACAAGTGTCTGTCTAACCTGTTTTAAACCCTTCCTAGGACAGAGAGTCCACAACCTCTCTAGGTAGCCTGTTTCAGTGCTTACCCACTTCTTCTTAATATCCAACCTCCATTTCTCTGCCGCAGTTTAAAGATAGCTCATTGTAATACAAAGCCACTGAAGGGTGTAACAGGTAACCTAAGTACATCAGTACAATAATTTCCAAGCCTTTAATGTTTGGGCTGAAAATTTTGCTCTATAATTTTGCTCAGAAAAAATTGCTCTATAATTTTTTTAGAAAAATGAGAAAATATAGGTTTTGAAATGGGGTGCTGCTGAATCTGGAACTTAGGTGGCGGGTGGTGGGTCTTGAGTCTAAAAAGATCAAGAACCACTGCACTAGACTGAGCTGGCACTGAAAGTACAGGATACCCTTAGACTTGGCTGGGAGGTACTAGGTGTGGGCTTAGGTTCGCAGTCTTTAGGGAGTAGCTGAAATGTCCTGGCTTTGGTGTGCATGTGAGAACCAGCAGACTCAGAAATCTTTTTTAGCTGCCAAGAGTGGCAATCTGCTTTAAGACTATGTCCTTAGAGCTGAGCAGACAGTTTCCAGTCTTGGCTCCTCAGGCTGAGGAGGGTGTGTGTGGTGGTTTATTTTTTAAAGTTTCTAGCTCTTCAGATTTTGAAGAGAAACCCTGGGAATCTGAATCTTTAAGGCCAAGTGAAAAGGACCCAACGTGCATTTTTTTAAAACAGTTTGTTGAAAATCCTGAATCTTCTGACTCCTGCACAACTTAACTTTTAACTTTTCTATGTTGGTGTCTTTATTTGGCCTTTGGTCAACACTGCTTGGTGAGAAAAGTCTCTTTTGGTAAAAGTCTCCTGAGCACAAGGCACCCAAAGCAGAACATTGCTGTATTTATTTCCAGGCCATTTCTAGCATGTCCTGGAAGCAGAAAATCAGCCGGTGCTTAGGAGTGAAGTGGAGCTATTGCACGCTGCCCAGAGCAGAACAGAAATTCATCTTCACTTCCACAGATAAAAGCCTGAATTAATTAAAGGAGAGATTAAGGAATCACTTTGATTTCCAGCACACCAGAAACTCCTAATTATAACAGCTCCCACAAGTGCTGCTATAATTAAGGCTCCGCCAGTGCTTCCATTGTAAACTTGGTTTTTTGTCGGGATTTATAAATGGCTGATAAACGTTTGCTCCCATTGGAGTGGAGTAGATGAGGGTCCAGAGTCTGACCTCAGTTGCATCTGGGTAAATTAGAGGTAACACCTCTGTACCAGCAGCAGCTTCCTTATCGATTTCCTATTGAAATCTGGAGTCCCAGGGATGGCACGCTGCAGACACTGTCTGCTTTCCAATTATACCCTGGCCCTAAAAGGGGAAATTATCTGGGAGTCTTATTTCTTAGCTTTCAAGTGTCTGAGCCTTTGAAGGACACAGGGGCAACACTTTCACCCTTTTCTGCCACCACGAAGGCTAGCACTCTCAAATGAAAGCTAAGCTTCTCACTTTGCACTTGCTTCCAGGTTCTGGGGCTTAAAGCAAAACACCAAATGCTCATGATAAAACTACCTGAAAGCTGCAAGACCCCGAAAAGCCCCTTCTGCATGGAGCGGAGCCTGATGGAAACTGGGCCAGGCAAGGAACGCAGAGCTCCATTTAAAATAGGTACCTTGCAAAGGATACGATTGCTGTTGATGTGTCTGAGCACAGAGGAGATTATTTTCTGGTGGCATCTGCTACCCAAGCCCTGTTCTGTTGCCGTTGCCCAAACGTTGCCACCGACTGTTTTCTTGTGTTCATGGTGCCTTCACAACCTGCAAAGGAATTGCCTCCTCCCCTTGCCTGCCTCATGCTGATATCTGAGTGCCTCGCAGCCACAGGTGGGTCTGCCCTCCTCATCCTCACTTGGAGAGGGAGATATTCCCTTCCATTTTACAGAGATAGCAGATTTCATACCTAGAGCTTTATTTGATAAATATATATGTGTAGGCAACTATTGACCCTCTGGACCATGGTGTATGTATAAAAGGCGTAGTTAGGTGCCTGATGAATCTGCTTGTACAGGGTCCTGTGACCAGCATGCCAAGACCTTTGATGTGTATGCCTAGGCAAGAGTATGGAGGAGTGGAGGCTGCCCAAGTCCTATCATCCTTCCTTTAGTCCATTGAGACAGAATCCAACCCCCAGACTGAGTCCAGGCGTTCGCTGCCTTGATGGCTGTAGCTTCTGTCCGACAGCAATAGATAAGAACTGGTGCTGACTGCCTATGCGTCAGCAAGGGCTCATGACTGTCCAGGTGATGTCCCTTAACCTTTGTCCAACCAAGCAGTACCCACAGGGCAGTTGGGTCTGGGGTTTTGAGGTGTCCTATACTTGCTTTACTGTGGAGGTTGCAACTTTACGGTATTTTATAGGAGCTACTCTGGCACGAGTAGCCCCACCCCATTGCCACCAGGCCCACCAGCATGACCTGGGCAAATGGCACACAAACGAATTATGGACAAGGAGATTGGTTTGGGACATTTTGCATGACAGAGAAGAATTCGCTTTTTTTTCATTAAATGTTGGCAAACCAAGATGGAAGGCGTTTGCCTCTACCCTTGTGGTTAAAGTCGTGCTTTGGGGTTTAGTTAGATGTCTCTGGCTGCATGTGCGTAGCAATAGCTCCTGTAAGATAACTGAATACATTCATCCAACAGAAAATATTTTTCACCTCCAAACATTCTTAGTTTTATTATCCATTATTTTCATCTACCTGATGCAAGTTGCATCTAAGCCATCACCCCTGTTCTTCTGAAATGAGCCACAAAAGCCTTAAATGACATCAGGATATCAGAACCACAACTTTGCCTCTTCTAGAGGAAGGTCTCATTAAGCAAAATGTTGGATTAAAAAAAATAGCAAAAGGGACGAATGCAAAATTGGTCTCCACTCTGGATTTACAATGCAGAGAAGCAGAGAAAGTTAAGGAGATCACAGACAATTGAATTTAATTGAAAAAGAAGATTAAATAAAATGAGACTTGAATATGAAGAGCTAATTTGAATTAAAGAAAGAAGGCACTTGCCTGAAGAATAAAATCAAACTGATTTTATTTTGCATCTGCATTGTAAGTGCTGTGTATGGAGGAAAAAAAAAGCCCCAAAAAGGGTTTTTTGTTTTTTACATTTGAAATGGTAATGTTTGCAACAGTGTCACACACTGCAGGGAGCAGGATCTAATTTGATTAGTTAGGATTAGGGGATATTTGAAACCCATATAGTGCTGTGGAGGCCTTCATCCAAGGCTTAGCGTGCTCTCAAAGCTGTTCCATGTCTGCCGGTGCCTGGCGACAGGATGTCATTAGTTTGCAGCAAAATGTTTGAGATCGGGCATTTTGATTAAATACACTGAAGAAGCAGTGAAATGTGTGGCAAATACTGGGCCCATCCACCTTAGAGACTGGCCCACAGGCTGTTAAAGTCTTCCCACGAAATGCCATGGCCTTTGGATCAAAACGTATCCCAAATGACTGTAGACCAGTCATCACAAATAAATTCCTTATCAGCCCTGGCCCCCCAGGACCTCGTGTATTCATTCACTCTTTTCCTTGTAACCCTCGTGTGTGTGATCTGATGGGAACGAGGGTGCTGGCTTGATATTCTGAGGAGGGGCTTCACATGGCATCACCTCTACAGTTGTCATTCTGTTTTGCATGGGTATTAAGCAAAGCCTTATGTATCAGCTTATCAAATTTAGGGCCCCGCTGCACAGCCCTTGCTTGAATGAGCAGTCCCATCAAAATCTTTGGGTGGGATGGGGACTATATAACAGAGTGGCTGCTTTCTCCGCTTTTCCTTTCCTTGGGGGTTTTATATGGAGCTTGAGGCAGACAAGCAATGGCAAGCTCAAATTTGCTCTGGTTCTGCTCTGGCAACCCCAACAAATAGAGCTGGATGGGTGCAAACGAGTGGAGTTTTGTCTCACGTTTCACATGGGTACCTGCTAGGGGAAGAGGGTTTCTTACCTCAGCTTACAGGAATCTCCTCCATTTGATGTGCTCGAGGGAAAGACAGGCTAGTGTCAAGCTGTGGGACTTGGACTCGGGTGATCAACTTTCACATCCCTGTCATCGGATTCCTGCGGGAACTTCAGCATGTCACTTGGCCTCCCTGAGCCTTGCTTTCCTGTCTATGAAATCTGGATGATGGGCTGAGCAGGGGTGTTTTGAGGTGTGTAGATCCCATGGTCAAGGGGGCTATTTTATTAGACCTGGCAGATTACGTCCCTCCTGTTAAAATGAACAGGCTTTACAAGCACGTTTGTGAGGCACAGTGCTTCTAGCGGTCCCATGCGTGGCAGCTGGACAGCAACTCTGTCATTCTGGAAGTTGGTTCCAGATCCTAGCCGCCCTGACCATGAAGTAGTTCTTGCGGATTTCTAATCTAAACCTCCTCTCCAACAATTTGTGGCCGTTATTCCTTGTTATGCCAGGGGGCACTCGGGGAAACAAGGTCTCTCCCAAACCCTTCTGCTCCCCCCTAGTGGGTTTATAGACAGTCACCAGGTCCCACCTCAGCCTTCTCTTGTGAAGGCTGAACAGGTTCAGGTCCCGTAGCCTCTCCTCGTAGGGTCTGCCCTGTTGTGCTCGGATCATGCAGGTGGCCTCCTCTCGACCCTCTCAATGTTGTCCACATCCCTCCTGAAGTGGGGCGCACAGAACTGGACGCAGTGCTCCAGCTGCGGCCTGACCAGTGCCGCATAGAGGGGGAGGATCACCTCCTTTGCCCTGCTTGAGATGCATCTGTGGATGCAGGTGACCTCGCATTGTCGGCCCATGCCAACCGTGACCTCGCATTGTCAGCCCATATTCATCTTGGAGTCAATAATGACTCCAAGATCCCTTTCTGCCTCCGTGCTCTCAAGAAGGGAGTTTCCCATCTTATAAGTGTGCTGCTGGTTACTACCGCCCGAGTGCAGCACCCTGCACTTGTCAGTGTTGAAACACATCCTGTTTTTGTTAGCCCACCCCTGTAACCTATCCAGGTCTTGCTGCAGTCTTTCCCTCACCCCAAATTTTGGTATCATCAGCAAATCTAAACAGTTTGCTTTTCACCCCGTCGTCCAAATCGCTGATAAAGGAATTGAACAGCGCGGGCCCAAGGACTCTGCTGCCCACTTCCCCCCAGGATGAACATGACCCGTCCACCACCACCCTCTGAGTGCGACCCTTCAGCCAATCTGCAATCCATCTGACTGTGTAGGTATCAATGCCACAGTCACCCAATCTTTTAATGAGGATGGGGTGGGAGACGGTGTCAAAGGCCTTGCTGAAGTCCAGAAAGACTACATCCACGGCGACACCTGCATCCAATGCTTTTGTGACCCGATCATAATCAGATTGGTCTGACATGACCTGCCCCTAAAGAAACCATGCTGGTTGCCCTTGAGCATCATCCCTGAGGCCAGCCCATCGCAGATGTGCTCCATGATGATCTTCTCAAAGAGTTTCCCTAGGATTGAGGCATTTCTGTAGGACTGAGGAGTTTCCCTAGGATTGAAGTCAATGTGCTCTGTTTAGAAAAAAATTGCCTATGCAGATTAGATGAATGACAAGTGCAGTAATAAGGGGAGAAAGCTGAAAAGAAAGGAGAGAGACTATCTATTTCAGAATGGATTCTGTCTCTACTAGGAATAGACAGGAGGGCTTTGACCTAGCAAAGCACTTAAACCTAGGCTTAACTTTAAACATGTAAGTAGCCCTCCAGACAGCATGGGGACTATGGGCAGGTGGCAAGATAAGCAAGTGTGCAAATGCTCTGGGTTAAGACCTTAAAACCGTTTAAGAGGAATTTCTTTTACAAATGTTTTTCACTGTTCAGTAAATAGAATGAGTATTGAGTAGTACTGAGTAGGGATCAGGGACGGCATCTTACTAGGTTCTTGTTAAACACCTGGTGGTGGTAGCAGCTAACCTTCACAGAAGAAGGCTGGCCCAGTGGTTTGGCTGCTAGCATGGGATCTGGGAGCTTTACATTCAGTTCCTTGCTCTGACACTGAGTCCCTGTGTGACTTCCAATTATTTTTGTAGGAATTAGGCCTATAATACATTTACAGTGGTTTAATTCACCTTTTTGCTGAGTGTGGGAGGGTGAATGCATCTCCTCGGCCTCACTCAGCGGTTGCCTGCCACGACTTGAGACGGGAGAAATGATAAGAGTTATTTCCTGAATGAAGCAAATACCATTGACCACCCAGATAGTAGTTTAACAAGGTGTTACATTTATTGAGTGCTGGTTGCCAAGTCTTTATTGGCCATGCTTATTGCTCGCTAGCAGGGGAGTGGTTTCTTCACCACCTTGCTGAACCTCTCATGTCTTCCTCCCCTGTTTCCCTTTTCCAGTGTTTGTCCTCCAGGCTCCCCGAGCCTGTCTTCAGCTGCCCTCACCACCTGTGACCCCTCAAGTAGGCACCCTGCTGCTCATTGGTCAGCCATTGACCCACAGTCCCTCAGACTTATGTGTTCCTATTCTGCGTGTCATCTGCCATGTATTATTTCTCTCTGTCTCCAAGGGCCCAGAGGGCTAGGTTTTGTCCCTCACCTCCTGCCTTTTAAGTGTGGCAGCTGCTTTCATTTCCCTTATTTCCACCCAGTTTGCTGATCCTCATCATCTGGGGCTCGGTTGGCTGTCGACCTTTTCCTTTTCGTGACCCTATCCCCTTTGGCTACCTGCCTCCTGAAACTATTTCCCAGGTAACAGGGTTTCTACTTTAGCACCCTGTTATGTTGAGGTAAAAAAGAAGCAGGCATGTGGTGTGCAGTTCCACACTGACGTAACTTCTCTGAATCTGGTGGAGGCTTGCTCAACGAAAAATCAAGGGTCAGGTGACACTGGTGTAATTTACATCAGAATGAACATGCCAGGTGTTTTCAGTCTATCCTGAGAGAGCCATGTGCTCCAGACAAACACATTATTGCCTGTTCCTCTGCCATCTAACGGTGAGATGCATTAATAGCAGCCTGCTCTGTGTAGAGAGAGCCCAGAATAGCTGTTCAGATACTCACTTTGGATCTTGGTATAACTTACATCAGCCTACAACAATGATGTAAATCACACCAGTGTAAATATGCCACATCTGGACCCATACTCATCCTATGCCTCAGTTTCCCACCTGCAAAAATAGCAGTTGCCTACTTCTTGGAACAGGGTGGGAAGAATAACCACATCAGTGTGAGTGTCTCAGATACTGCAGTGAAGGGGCCATATGAATACCAAAGATTATTTCAGTAAAACTTGTTTTTATTAAATAAAAATAAGACATTAGGCTTTCCTTCCCCAACACAAATACTGAGTAGTATAATAATATGGGAAGCATGGCAGTTCACGCTCATTTATTATGCAGTTGCTTAAAACAGGGCAAAATGTACTGTAAACTCAGCAGACTGTGAAAGTGGTACTAAAGAAGAGTTTTTAAATTTTATAACGCATTTGGTATAGCTAGAACTTCTGTGTGATGCTATTTTTCTTTTAAATGGACCCTGTCATATCAAATTTGGCCCAGATTTTAGCTCCTGAAACACACAAACTTTGATGTCCAAACCGAAGCAAATAGGATTGCGTCCATGATTTTACAATTCCAATCTAAACAATTTTGAAAACAAATTGTCAGATCGCTGCAGTGTGCAACCCATCCGCTGCACATCTTCCAGTTAGTTCATGAGATTCTGAAAGTGAAAGTGATAAGAAACTAGTTATAGACCAAGAGAGAAACTTAATAGTCTATTTTTTTATTGTGTAAGATGAGAAAAAAAATGCAATAAATAAACAAATAGCATCAATAAATAAAAAAGCATATGCTTTTTTTTAAACCAGTGTTATTTTATGGTTTTATTTGTTACAGAAGGAAATGACTTTTAGCCTGCAAGATCCCCCTTCAATTTTTTCTTTAAGATAGTGAAGTAACTAGGTTTCTGGATACTGAATCCACTAATTATAGCGATTTGCTTTTCTACTTGCAGTGACTTTGGCCCCTTTGAGAGCCCTATTCTGGATTTTGTTGCTATTGGCAGCACATAGTTGATTTGTCTGATTGTGCTCTCTTCTTGTATAGTAGACCCCTGATTTACACAAGTACTGCGATCCGGGGGAATTTGGTGCAAGTCGAATTCGCGTAAGTCGGGATGACTTTCCCTATAGGAAATAATGGAATAGCGAGGGGTTGCATACCCCAAACATACCATAGTCATAGCTTCATTTCCCCTTTTCTCAGCACAATCGCCTTTAGGAGGCGCGTCCAGTATCTCACCTATGCATCTTGAGATGCCGCTCTCACAATGGCGGCACAGCTCCACTTGATTCTGCCTGCAATTCTTGTGAGGTGTTCGCGTATATACGTGAATGACGTGCATCTCCAGGGGCAATTTCCAGTCTGGACCCTAATAAAAAATCCTGTAAATGCAAGACACGTGTAAGTCAGAATCATGTAAATTGGGGGTCTGCTATACTCATTTTTGTTCAATTCATACGTGCACCCGTGATAGTGGCTGCTGAGGTGCGCCGAGAGAACGGGAAAAGGGAGATAACACATGCTGGGGAGACTTGTCCTGCGAGAGAAGCAGATACCCCTCTTGGACACGATATGAATGAGGCCGAAGCCTGGCTTGGCTCTCTGAACTCACAGACTGGCTGGTGTCTGTCTGCACAGGGTTCACAGAGCTGGTCCCCGTTTGCTGGGTAGCCAGCCAGCTGCGCAGTGCTTGGAGCAGAGACCTGAGGAAGGGTCGCTTCAAAGTCACGAGGCCCTTTATGGCATTTATCTCCATGGGTCTGAGCAGCTCAGAAAAAAGAAAACCTTTAGAGCCCTTGACAGGTGATACACTGGACACCATGCCCTGGAATGATACTTGCTTACCCTACAAGGATCAGCGAGTGTTCGAGATCCTCCCGTGGAAGGTGCTTTTGAAACGTGTCAATGGAAGAAGCTGATCAAGACAACAACAAAAAAATACTGAAAGTGTTGTCAGTTTTTTTCCTGCTTTCCCCCCCAAAACTAGGATTTTGACTGTTATCAACATGTCTAAATTAGACAATGAAACCGAGCAGAGCTAATCACTCATTCTGGTATCACCACAGGGCTGGAACATATTGTTAATGTAAATAGAGGGCAAATATTAGTGCATCATTTCCATCAGCTCCTGTAGAGCTCTGCAGCCTCTTCCTGCTACCCTGCCTGGTCAGCAACCGTAGGATCTTTGTGTAACCCTTGTCATCTCCTACCATCTCATCCTCTCCTCTTCCCTGTCTCCCTCCTCCTCCTCACTGCCCTATTTCTACCATTCCTCCTCACCCTCTCTCCACCTCTGTTAGCACTCAGACACTCCCTCGGGCAAGTAACACCCCAGGGCCAATCAGCTCTGTTTATTAGCTTGGGGGTGATTTCCCATCACTGATGTTATATTTTAGAGTCTTTTTAGTTTGCAAGAGAAGGAACTGTCTCTTTAGCCATATTTCGATAGCATCCATCTCCTTGATCTTGGTTATAAGTTTTTTGTGTAGTAGTGTGACATTATTAGCAGTAGACTATAGCTTGCAGGGCACTAATCATGTGCAAGTGCTTGTTTGCAGGATCAGACACAAATATGCAACATGATATAGCTCTTATAAATCATGTAAATAATTATTAGTAATCATAAATAACTATGTCTTCTCTTATTGGAGCCATATGGGTTGTAATCATTGGCACACGATTAAACCTTTGTAAATTTTAAGGATTAGAGACTCATCTTTCCAATTGATTTTGGAAATGCCTAACACATTTCAGAGCCCAGTGAAAACCAGTAATAAATAATGACAGCCTCCTTCGCTTCCCTTGCTTTACATACTTGTTTTTGTTTTAATGAGTGCTTGCTCCTGATTATTTCTATAGCCTGGGAGGTATTTATTGTGCTTCTCAACTGGAAAAAATGAACAACAAAGAAGCAGCCTGAGGGGAAGTCCCTACACTGGAGATCCTGTCATCCAAAACCTGGTGCGGTATGAGACAGACACATCAGCGTAGTCCTTTTAAGGTGGATTTGAAGTGGAGGATGTTCAGGTGTGTCCATTGCAGGCATAAGGGGAGAAAAGTCTGGGCTAGGTGGGTTAAAGTCCTGCTTTGAAAGATAGGGCCATAAGGCTAGGGTCTGCCTAAATACAGGGGATGAATAAGGAGAAAACAAGGATTGGAAGGAGGCTGAGATGCAATATGAAGGATCCAGAGGGAGACACTTGGCAGAGAAGCCCTGGCAGTGCCCACTACTCCTCGGAGAAGTCCAAGGAGCTGGCCGATGCTGTCTAGAGGAGCTGTGTCCTGAGACGTCAGGGATGGAAGTAGGACCCAAAGTTGCGAGCTCCTCCCATCAAACTTCCTCCTGCCAGCCAGATGGAGGGCTATCTTGGCTGGTTGGGAGGCTTTGCAAGTCAGTAAGGCCACGAAGGGATGCAAGGAAAATGCAGCCAGAACCCAGGAGGTAGTTCTGGAAGCAGGGTAGCCTGTTGTCCTCCAGCTGGGTATGTACCAATGTTTCCTTCTCATTTCCGAAGGGAGAGGGAGACTGTGAACCACTCTGTGGAGTAACAGCTGGTCCATGGGGTAAGGAGGTAAGAGAGGGAGGCACTGGGCAAGGCCGCCAACAACTCCAGGAGCATGCAGCGGAGGACGTGCTGGCTGAGCCATGTTACCCAGTTGCTCCAAGTAGAGTGCAGGGGATCTGATGATGCGCATCAAGATTAGCCTCTGTGTGTGAACAAAGTGGCATTCAGGAATGGGGGAAGGAGACCAAAGTAACAGGAGCCCTCTGCCCGGATAAGGAGGGAGCGTTCTCAGAAAGGATGAGAGAGGTAGAGCTGGTGCTGTGTCTCGTGGCTTCTCTGAAGCTCATACCGAGAACAAAAATGGGGGGTGAGAGAAGAAGGTGCTCTGATTATTTCCTGAATTTGTTTAGCCTCTGTGATGACAGTTGCTTTGCAATGGACAAAGCCTGAGTCCAACAAATGTTGTGTGTAGAAACAAGCCCCTTGTACCATGGCCAGGTGTAACAGATGCTTTCCTCCTGTGCCTCCTTTTTGGAGACTTTAGGCCAGGAAAATGTTCCTACTCACTCACAGCTCCTTCTCCTGCTGTCTGATCCCATGTAGAGTCCCTCAGTG
Organism: Crocodylus siamensis; assembly: GCF_052110815.1. Taxonomy (NCBI): domain Eukaryota; kingdom Metazoa; phylum Chordata; order Crocodylia; family Crocodylidae; genus Crocodylus; species Crocodylus siamensis. The sequence continues at coordinate 235,951,192 of NC_143398.1, read as the reverse complement.
AAGCACACCAACCCTTCATGGCCATGCCATTGCAGCTACTTGACCTGCAAAGCCCCACTTTGGCCAATGTCTCAGTGCCTTTCATGGGATCCTGGCACCTGAATCACCTTGATCGCCAAATGGATCATCAATTCAGGCTGGAAGGAGAGTTTCCATGAAGGAGCACAGCTACAACCAGGGGTGGTGTTCAGTTTTGCGGTAAGCAAAATTTGGCTGTGACATCATTAATGCATCTTCTTATCATCAATCTTTAATTCCAATGCGTGTGTGTTGAGTTAAGGGTGTTGATTAACCATATCTCTGAGATGCAGGGAAATTACTACTATGGAAAATGTGCAGTCAGTATTTCACAGCAAAGAGTAATTGAGCTAACAGTTGACATATGGAGTTGTGTAGGCAAACTAATTAAATTTTACATCTTCCCAAGCATTTGTGAATTTTATAAGCGTTTGATTTATATATTAATTAAAGCACTGAGCTAAATGAAGAGGATGTAACTATTTATACTGCAAGTGCATCTATCAATAGGAAGGGCTTCCAATGTATTTAGAATCACACACAAAAATATCTTCATCAAGTCATCTGGCTCAGACCTGCCTTTGCAAATGAGGTGCTTAGACAAACGAGCTCCTGGTGGGCCAGGCTCTCTCTCCTCTGCCTGGTGTACCCTGCTGCATGTGTCAAAGAGGGTGTAGGGCAATATTCATGGACTGTTGAGTGCAGTGCAATGGCTGGCATTACACGCTAATAAATCACAACATTAGTATCATGTTGCTAATGTGGGAATGATTACACTGATGCTGCGTGAAGCTTGTGAGCTTGTTTAGGCCGAGCCAAAGCCTGCTCCTGCAGCTGGTCATACTGCCATGGTAATAATCCTCCTGGCCAGACTCCTGAGTGCAAAATACACAGGCATTTCTGGTGCCCTTTTACAGATAGCATCCTCCCCTTTTGCTATCTGGTACCTGCCTGGTCATATTAGGTGGATGCAAGCTCAGGATGGACCTTTGAATTTTTTTTTTCATTGATCTTCTGACCCTGCAGCACACTTCTGTGTCCCACTGCAGCAGCCTATCTATGGCCTCAATATTGCCTATCAGATTTATTTACCTGCCCACTTATGCACAGGTGCATCCCAGGGTAGAGCATTAACTTAAAAAGGTAATGATGAAGTGACTGATCACAGGGCTGAAAGCCAGGACTAGCAGAATTTTTATCTGAGTTTTGCCATGGTTAGCTAAGTTACTTCTTTGTCTCAGATTCAGCAACTGTAACTCGGGCCAAACTTTGGAACTGCTAGTACTTACCTAGCTCACAGGCGCACTGTGAGGACTGCAATGCTAATGTTTCTGCAGTGCTTTGAATATGAAAAGCACTACATGAGAGCCAAGCATTACAATTCTTGCACGGATCCAGGTGCATTGTATGTAGTTAGTGCCAAATCTAATATGCAGTTTAAATATTTATCCAAGCCATTAGTGAAGCATTAGAAGCAGTTTTTGATTGTCCTGGGGTGACCTTGCTATGGGAGACTGGGAGGGTTTCTAGAATTGTCTTATTAGTGTGATTTCATCTCTAGTAAGAGTTTCTGTTGTGTGTATTTAATAGCTGTGTGGATGACCTCTGAATGGTTATGGTTAGGAGAATCATTGAATGCCCAGTTGTTGCTGTGACAGGGTGAAGTTCCTCAAATGACAGACTCATTTTGTCCTAGTTATTGGGATTTCATAGATTTCATAGACATTAGGGCTGGAAGGGACCTCAGAAGATCATCGAGTCCAGCCCCCCGCCCGAAGGGCAGATTTGGTGAGTTCAAAATACTCAGGGTCTGTCCAGCTCCCAAAGTGTATAGGGTCTGGCATGTATAGGGTCTGGCATGTGCAAACTCTAAGAGGCCACAGAAGGTGTCAGCACCATAGACGCACTCAGTCATATCCCTGAAGACTTAGAGTGGTGAAAAGGCCTCTCCCCTTCTCTGCTGAGGTCTGGTTCTCCTTCCCAGTCAGCCTGACTATTGGCATTAGTGCCATACGTCCCACAGCCTGGAGTAATAGCACCGAGCATCCTCAAGGGAGACAGGATCAGGGCTCAGGACTCCACTAACTCTTAAACAAATGGACAAAGAACTAAACTATGGATGGGACCATGAAGTGAGGATTCATTCATCAGGAGTGGTGGTGAGAGACAAGTTCCTTCTCCCTCCCCAGAACTGTGAACCCAGTTATTTGGGACGATGGTAATCATGGGCAGATCCAGGGTTTTGTAAAGGGGGTTGCATGAGCAACAACTGGCATTGTGGGGGACAGGGGGGTGCACCCCTACTCCCAGCTTCCCCCATTCCCTGGCATGGGCAGACCACAGCTGGGGTAGAGACTCTCTGGGCACTAGCCAGAGATGAGTTTAATTGCCAGAGTCAAGTAAAACTCTCCCCCTGCCTCTTCTCAGCACCCCACCCCATCTGTTTATGCACAGCAGCACCTTATGTCCCTTCCTCTCCTCTTCTCTCCCATTTTTCTCCTTCTCCACCTGCTGATGTCTCTGTCCAGCTGCCCCTGGGGCAAGGGAGCTGCAGAGCTGCTCTAGCCTCACTGCACCGGGACTTTTCAGGGGGCTGGGCTCAGCTGGGGACAGCTGGAGCAGTGGTGGTGGGTGAGTCTCAGTATGTCATAAAACCCTGAACATTATTACATGAATGTCACCTGCTTTGCAGCACTGCTTGTCCTCAGTCATTTCTTTCCCGGCTCTGGCGTAAAGCTGGTTTAGTTTCACAGGAGATAAAAATGTCAGTGTTCTCCACTTTCCTCTGCTTCTTTCCTCCAGCAAAGTCCAAAATTTATAGGTGGCCACAAGATCACCCCTCAGCTGTTTTTTGTATAGGCTGAAGAAATCTAGATCTCTCAACGTCTCCTCGTAGGGTTTTTCATGGAGACCACTAATCATGCGGGTGGCCCTCCACTGAACCCTCTCCAGATTCCCTGTGTCCCTCCTGAAGCGCGGTGCCCAAAACTGGATACAGTGCTCCAGCTGCAGCCTGACTAGTGTCGTGTAGAGGAGGAGCATCACCACCCTCAATCTGTTGGTCATGCATCTGCTAATGCACGATAAGGTGCGATTGGCTTTGCTGATGGCCTCGTTGCACTGCTGGCTCATGTTCGTCTTGTAGTCAACTATGACTACAAGATCTCTCAGCCCCTGAACTGCTGGGGAGGATATCCCCCAACCTGTAGGTGTACAGGGGATTCCTCCTTCCTTGGTGGAGTACCTTACATTTATCTTTGTTGAACTGCATCCTATTTTGTTCCACCCATTCATCTAAGTTGTCCAGGTCGGCCTGTAACTGTTCTCTGCCTTCTGGTGTATTAACTTTGCCCCATAATTTGATATCATCTGCGAACTTGGAAAGGTTGCTCACCACACCCTTTTCCAAATCACTGATGAAGCTATTAAATAATACTGGCCCAAGGAACGAACCCTGCAGGACCCTAATGCCCACCTCCTTCCAGGCCAAGAATGACCTGTCCACCACCACCCTCTAGTGCGGTCCCTGAGCCAGTTGGCCACCCCCCTGACTGTGTAGGCATCCACTCCACAGCCCGTTAGCTTCCCTATGAGAACAGGATGCAAAACTGTGTTAAAGGCCTTCCTAAAATCCAGGTAGATGACATTGGCCTCCGCTCCTGTGTCAAGGCAGGGTGTGACCTGGTCATAAAAGGCTATGCGGTGGGGCCGAAGCACTCAGCACCACTGGCATGCAAAATGGGGCCTGGGTTCTGGAAATTGTAGCTAATTAAGACTAGCTTGGAATTGAAGTGGCAGGGGGAAAAAAAGGATGGCATTCAGACTGATGTGATTTTCCAGGTTCAGCACTTTGCAAAGCAAAGCAGTAGGATTAAAAAAGTGACTGGATTAGATTAGATTAGATAAGGGAAACTGTAGTAGATTAGAAAAGGCAAGCTGGATTTTCCAGCCCTTCCATGCCCTACAAGTTCAGTTTCTAATCTTAGTGGTTTTTGAAATAATTGTGGCTGAAAGTGATCACAGATCCTAAAACTAGGCAAAAATGCAGACCATTTAGAAGAGGGGTCAAGATGCTTCCTCACCTCCCAGGCCATGCTGCCTTGTGCTCTGACCAAGCACTCGGTCAAAGGAAACGCTCCACCTAGACAGGCCTGCATCTATAAAAGCCAGCGCAGGGTTGAAGCCTCAGTGCTTTGCTTTTAGATGAGTTATTTAAATTCACCAAGTGAGGGAAGATGCTTTTACTTTGAGGGAAATCTTAAATCAATGGGACTACTCAGAAGACTGATATTCAGCCCAGGTTTACGTACCGTGTTGATATGAAGCTGGCATGAATTTGTGTGTGATATCTTTTACAGGACCAACTGCATGGTTGGGAAAAAGTTCGACAAGCTTTTGAATGCATGGCATTCCTTTGTGTGCGTGAGCGAGATCCGGTGAGGCCATGGGTAACCCCCGGCTCGAAATTAGGGGTTCATAATAACAGTGATGACAAAACTTTACAGCAGTGGACAGGAGATGCACCCTTTGGGAAATTAAGTATCCCTTCACCTTTGGCCTTGACAAACTCAGGCTACATGTAGACTCACTAAAGTTAATATACACTCAAGCAATATGCGCTCAAATCAACCCTCCCTGCATAATCCTGAGAAAATTAGCCAACATGTACCTTTTTACCTGGGTCAACCTGGAGTCCAGCTATTAATGCAGCTGAGAGCAAATTGCATTTCTTCACACTATATTACATTTTATTGGCATTTTAGTTATAATGTTAGAGTACAATGTGTCATCAGTTTGTGCATTCTCCGTGTACAAATCAATGTAGCTAATATAATACACAGCAGCTTGTGCTAGATGGACTCTTGCTGTTTTGCTGGCAGTGCAAATATATTACATTTAGAAATGTATCCAATACAATGAATTTTAATTTAATGTAATAATGGGACCTGCAGATCTCCTCTGTGCATGTTATTAGGATGCAGCATTAGAATACCATGCTTTAAAAACAGCAATAGGATGTGCTCTGCAGCGGCGTATGCGATCAATCACCTTGAAATAGATCTAATTTAATGTTTTTGGAGTATCCAAAATTGTCTGGACCGGCTCTGAAGTCAATGGGGAGTTCTGATTGAAAATGATGGGAGGATGGACCCCCGGTGAGGATAGAGTTAAATATTTAAAGGAACGTGGAGTCTATACAGTCTTGGGCAAAACTGACTGCTATTCTTTGAGCAGTGCTGATTATGGATAAGTAGGTGCAAGGCTGTATCCCTGAATATCCTCCTCCCTCTTTCCCTCCCTTTGGGGTATCCTGCTTGATTACCCCTACCTATCCTTAGCAGGTAACGTGGGGTAGCACCTAAGGAGGTACGTCTTCTGCAGGGAAGGGAAGTGGGTGGGTTACTACCAAAAGCCCAGAGCAAGGGGATGCTTCTGTTTTATTATTTTCCTCACCCCGGATGACATTGCTCTGATTTCCCCAAGTTATTTTGGCAATGCCGCACTGATTTAAGATAAATTATGAAATAGGCATCTGGAACTGGAAAACAGACATTGTTCTGATACAATTAGCCTTATAAATAGTAAATGAAAGGACTAAACTTATTAAAGAGTAAATTTTCCCTGCGGCAAATCGAAAAGTAAATGGTAAAAAGCCTGTGAGAAGAGTACATTTCTTGGATACTTATCTGATTTGGGTGGTGGATTGGTGACCTCCTTTGACCTTTCCGATTGCTCTTTCCTGTCCAGATTTTGACAACAGTGTTGTCAGACATCACTTATCTAGAGGTCTATTGTGCAGCTTTAATGAAGGTGTTAGCATCCACCCGCTCTCCTCTTCAAATGCGAAATGTAGCCTTGTGCTTTATAAATTTGTCTTTCAGCCTAGATCACATATGGGCTACAGATTGCTATTGATATGTTGGACGGCCACGGCAATCTTTAGGAAATTTGTGATCTAGTCCTGGCATATTTGACAGATAACTCTCGAAATACAAATGTCAAAACACATTTAGATTTTTTTCCTTTTCTAACTAACCCTGAAGAAAATACAAACCCTTTTTGACAGAATCAGTTCAGTAGCCTCCTCTAAGACATGCCTTGAGTGTTCAGGAGAATCTGCCTCTCAGAGCTATATAGATCCATCACTGCGCTATAAAAAAGAGCTCTCTGGCTTGAGGCAGGATTATTTAGGACTTGGTTAGACACCACTATATACTGGGAAAACACAAAATACTTTTGTGTTTATTAAATAAAATTAATATTAAATAAAAGACTATTAAAGGGTAAAAGAGACATTGCACATGCTAGAAATACTTTAATAAATATAGATTACATTCCTGGGTGATTTTAAAGGAGGAAAAAAAGACAGTGGCTGTTTGTTTGGTTTTTTTCCCCTGAGTTTTGTCTGTACATTTTCACTTATGGTTATATAGGCAGCATTTTCTTCCTGTGGCAAAAGAGCCAATAGTTCTCATAGCAGCTCTCTAACCAGTAATGTGGCACATCTAGGCACTGATTCAGTAAAATACATAAGCATGATCCTCAGCTTACTCAAGCCTTGGGCTTCAATCCTCTAGATTTATGTACATGGCTTGGCTTTAAACATGCACAGAGTCCCACTGCCAGTAAAAATAATAAAACCTGCTATGGTAGACGATGTGCAAAACTTAATAAAATGACATCCCCAGTATTTTAAAGTCTAAATATAAATGAAAGGGAATACCCACATACTTCAGGTAAAGCATCTGCATAATTCTCTTTAGGATTATGGCCCTATTCAGCACAGCACTGAAGCATGATCTTAATTTTATTAAATCACTTGGATTTAGGCATGTGCTTTAGTGCTATGCTGAATCATGGTCTTGATGAAGGATGTGATAGTTTGAGCATACACATGCGATTGCAAACTGAACATTTTAAGTCTGAATTTCAGAATGCCCAGTTAGGAACTGGTTTTGAAGGATAAGTAATATATGAGTGCACTTGTATGTCCATCAGCTAGGACCACACGTTGCAAATCAGTATCATAGAAGTATTTATTTAAAGTTTTCATAGTTTAAGCATTCACAAATATTCACCATAAGGGCCAAACCTTTATGCCTTGGATATTTGGTTTCTGCTGGCCTTAATGGGTGGTTGGGTTACACCAGAATGGGACTGTGTTACTCGGTCTAGAGCAGGGGTGTAAAATATATGGCCCACCACTCAGACTTGGCAGGCACCTGCAAGTTGGGGGCATGGCAGAGAGGAGTGGCCTGAGGCAGAATCCAGTGAACATGGTGATGGGTGGCTGGAGGGGGAGCGAGAGCTAATATAGCCCTAGTCGCTCTCTGGCTGCTTTGTCCATCGCCACTGCTGAGGCCCTACCTCCTTGGCTGCTGGCTCTGCCCCTGCCCCATGCTGGACCTGCTGCAGCCACTGCGTGCCCCATGCCTCCCACTAGGGCTGGAGTTTGAGTTGCCACTGCTGTCGTGGACCCCAGGCCCGAGCTGCCACTGCTGCAGCTGCCACACACACTGGGCTGGATCTGGGTCACAGAGCCACACTTCCTAGCTCTGGCCTAGGGCACAAGGTGAGTCTGACGCTCATGGTCTAGAGTTAAGGCAGAACAGGCATCAGATTTTGCACCAAAGCAGGTGTGATAACTCTGGGGAATGGCTACGTATGATTAACCACACTATGTCAACAGCACTCCACCCAAGCTTTGCTGCTCATGCAGAGAGAGAACAGAGACCTTGTGCTGGGGAAGAAAGAAAACATCATGTTACTGAGACAAAAAAGGGTCAATGGACAAAGGAAGACCTGACTAGAGGAGAAAAAAGACATTTCTGCAGAACAGCCGTGGTTGGAGACATGATAACTCAGATAATGACAGCAGCCAGGGACACAGTTTAATGATGTCCTTGCTGCAGGAGCCAGTGGTCTGCATCAATCGCTAAGAAGGGAATACTGCCAAAGGATGGCCAGTCTCTTGGAAGCACAGGTGGGATTAGGGCTATACAGGCATAAGAGGAGCAAGTATTTTACATTCAGTGGGTGAATCTACACATGCAGTTAGTATGAAGCAATAAACTTGGGCACATATTGTGCCCAGCACTATAGCATGTTGAGCTGGCAGGGAGCCTGGGGGGTTCAGCCTGCCAGCCAGGTGCTGCTCTGACCTGGCTCAATGTGCTGCAAAGGGGTTGGCTGGGGCACAAGGGTGCTCCAGTTCGGGGCTAGCCAGCGGGCAGGTGTTTCTTAGTTTACTGCTAGGGCTGCAGGTGTAGATGCAGAGACTTTACTGCAGAGCTAGTTAGGCAGCTCCTCAGTAAATGTCTCATGTAGACATGCCCAGTTACCTCTAATACCTGAATGATTTGTGGTTTCCATGATTAACAGTAGGGTGGCACCAGAAGCCCTGTCAGGCTGAATGACACTTTGTCCAGTGCTGTATGCATGGGCAGTAAGAAATTCTTGTGCTCTTTGGGGCAGGAGGCATCCAGATCATTCAGACTGACAAAAGGTAGGAGGGGAAAGACAGGCAAAGTGACTGGCTGAAAGGATCACAGCATGTTGGGGATGGAAGTAAAGGCAGAAGCCCGATAGCTTGCGCCCAGCACATGCTGTCCTGAAGTTGCTTGTGAGCCATGTGTGGGCTTAGAGTTTCCTTTGCGGAGGTGAGATGTAATGAGTCTGCTTCTCTGCTCACGTAGATACCATATATCTATATCTATATAGATATATGTGCATATATGCTCACATACCAAATAGATAGTGTTTTCTACTCGCTTACATCAGCTCTTCCGTTCTAATCCTGGGTATCCCTGTTTTGTAGGGAATGGGCTGACTGCTGTGTGTGGATCAGCCTGCTTTGGAGATATCAGCCATGGTTTTCTGTGGCTTGTTATTTTTAAAGGGAATTTTCCCCTTTGTTGTTCATATTAACCCCTTGCAAGGTCAGAACTGAAACCACTTATCATACTGTAGGATTATTTCCCTCTGTTTCCAGTGAATCAGGTTGTGCTGATCGATTTAACTCTATTGCCACCATGGTAAGAATCAACTATAGGATGGAGTCTGTATCTCTGGGACCAGGAGTCCAGTTCTCTCCAAAAGGAACTATGGGTGCTTAGCACTTCTGAAAACCATGTATTTGGGTGACTGTATCCTGGGCATCTACGTGCCAACCCCAGCCATTAGAAAAAAGGGGTATTTTTCCCAATCCAAATGCGTAGGTAGAAGCTCAAATTCCAAACTGTGCTTGCCTAGAGCAACAGTGTTTGTGAAGCGTGGTTTTTGCTTGTGCGGCACTTTCCCAGTGTTTCATGAAGCTGTGTTTACTAGAAATACAGTGGTCACAGTGACCCTCAGATTTGGGGCACGAGGGCATAGCTGGATAGAGCAACCAGCTTTGAGGAGGTGGATGGCAAGGGTTGGACTAGATGACTTCTGGAGGTCCCTACTTTAGTACGATTCTCTTATTCTGTGTGTGGACAGATAATTGCATCTGCAGGAGCTGAAACCTATGTGCTGAGCTGCACCCGTCCTAGGCAATCTTTCTGTGGCACTTCGCTTCTCATGATTTTTGCAAACCGTGACTGTTCTTCCCAGCAATAGCAGCAGGGGAAGACTGAAGAAAGCAACACTCAGGAGGGAATCATGGGTGTTTATTAGCAAAACACCTGTGACGGGCTGGCTGGCAGTGACCTGGTCCGGCGGTTTTGAAAGGGCAAAAGATGATTGGAGGACTTGGGATTCCCTTTCTGCACCAATCAGGCCCCAGAGACTCACCCCCCCCCCGCCCGTGTCCCCTGATTGGTGCCTTGGGTCATCTGGAGGGGGATAAAAGGGGCAGCATGGGCTGACTCAGGAGAGACCAGTGAGGGACAACAAGGAAGGAGCTTCACAGAGCTGGCAAGAGCTGAGCCAGTGGGGCAGGAGCAGTGCCCCAGAAAAGCCTGAAAGAGCAGGACCTGCAGGCAGCAGTGGGACCCTCAGCAGCGCGGCGTGCGGCCAGCAGGAGAGGCTCCCCGCTGGGCTCCGGGATCCCTGGGAGAGGCTGCGGCCAGCAGGAGAGGCTCCCCCGCTCCAGCAAGGATCTGAGCAGCGACCTGAGAGGTTCCCAGATCTGCTTCCAGCTCCTCCGACCAGAGGCCAGGCAGCTCGACGTGAGGCCGGGGCTCCGGGAAGGTCAGGACCCCTAGCAAGCAGGAGCAGTGCCCCCAGTGGTGGCTGTGTGGCAGTGTTCATGCCTACTGTGTCCGAGCTGAGGTGACCTGGGGTGAGTGAGATAACAAGAAGCAAATCTTCCTGCAGTGGAAAGGTGCCATTGTGTCCCCCCCCACTTTCTCCCCCTCCAGGTACCAAGGCCCTATAGTTCCTTGTCACTTGACATTTTGCACTTTGTGCTTTTATTATATTTCACCAACCCGTATTGTTTGTTCTGCTGTTTGCGTTGTATATTTTGTTAATCCTGTTTTTTTTGTCAGTGACTGTAAGTGTCTAACCTTTGTTGAATCCTGCCCCCTTGGGGCATTGTAGTGTCCGCTATACCCTCTGATTTATGGCTGTTATGTTCCCAGTATTAAAAGGTATATGGTTAAGTCCCCTTTGGTGGTCTGGCTCCGCTCTACAGGGGGAGGAGAGTCCCTACACCCCCCACAGTGCTTGTGCACCTGCTTTGATCCCTTCAATTGGAGAGGGGGTGCCTCTTGGAGTGCTGCCCGGGTTACACACCTTTGTCAGAAAGGAAGCAAATGGAAATACCTGAGCATCAGCAACTATTTGCCACTGAAAAGAAAACAAACCCAGATGTAAAGATCAGGGAGACCTGGCCTATGTCAAGGGCTGGTAATCACTCCTGGCAGAGTCTGCTCATGTGGACTGAGAAACAGGGCCAGTCTATTAACCTGTGCTGCTCTGGCTCTTAGCGACTGAGCACCAAAAGCCAGGAGTAGTCTCACAAGCTGCTCCAAGCTCTCTGGTTCATGAGTTGAGCCACAAGGTGCTGCTAGGGGATCACGGTAGCTGAGCACTCGGTGTATTCAGCCACTTTGCAGTGTCTGTCAATGGGCGCAGAGCCTTGTCTGCACTGCTCATGTTCCACTTCATCTCCTGCATTATACTGTGCGGCCCTAGTTCCCAGAGCGGCTTTTTTTAGCTGCCTGTGGTGTCTCCCTTCCTCAGCAGCTTTGGAAATGGGAAGATTTTTGCAGCAAAGGGCGACACCTTCACAGCAGGTTCTGGGCCACGTACAGGAGTTCAATCACAGCTGTAAGCTAGCGACTGGAAGTATCTTGCTCCAAATACAGGCTCCAGGAGATGCATATGGATTTTGGAAGCTTCCCCCCATGCCCAACACAGCCTGTATTGTCTTTTGCCAAAGGGTATGTGGATTCCTAGAGGAGACTGGCAGTTCCCCTCTGCAAAGGAGTGGGGTACTGTTGTCAGGAAAGGGTGTCTGTAAGACAAAGATCAGTGTTGAGCTAGGGCCTAAGATCTGGTTGAGAGATCAAATCCCGGAAGAAAGCAGGTGGTGTGTTGGCAAGACCACTGTCGCAACGTGCTGTTTCGAAGTGAACTATATGTAGGGAAATCACGGAGATAAAGTGCAGTTCCCAGAGGTCAGCAGGAGGGGAGGTATATGGGATCAAGCTAAAGAAGTGGAGAGAGTTGTTTTGTAAGGGTTAATTGAAAATCCATGGCAGATGTAGAAATGGCGGTGATGGGACGGGTCTGGGTGCCCGTATCTCCATGGTTGTTGAGACATGGAAAGTGAGAGTGGCTGGTACAGATCCAGGTGGTAGATCAGTGGTTTTCAACCTCCTTAGGTTCAAGGCCCCCTTTAGAAAATGCCAGCTCTTAGTTTTCACTCATTATTTTGGACCTCTGAAATATAATGGAGTGTTTCTTTTTGTGGCAAAGAAGTCAAAGACACAGCAGGGCAAAATTCCTGTTTGAAGTCTTTAGATTTATCTTCTGAATCATGTTTGCACACTAAGAGTGATAACATTGAGTGGCATCCTGTGACACCCTTGGAGGGATCTCAAGGCACCTCAGGGTGCCTTGGTTGAGAATTTCATAGATTTCATAGATTTCATAGATATTAGGGCTGGAAGGGACCTCGGGAGATCATCGAGTCCAGCCCCCCGCCTGAAGGGCAGGAAGTCAGCTGGGGTCATAGGATCTCAGCAAGATAAGCATCCAATTTACTCTTGAAGGTGTTCAATGTAGGTGCTTGAACCACCTCCGCTGGCAGACTGTTCCAGACCTTGGGGGCTCGGACAGTAAAGAAATTCTTCCTTATGTCCAGCCTGAAACGGTCTCGCAGGAGTTTGTGACCGTTCGACCTCGTCATCCCTTGGGGCGCTCTGGTGAACAGACGTTCCCCCAGATCCTGGTGGTCACCCCTGATAAACTTATAGGTGGCCATCAGATCACCCCTGAGCCTGCGCTTTTCCAGGCTAAAGAGCCCCATGGCTCTCAGCCTGTCATCGTAAGATCTGTTTTCCTGACCTCTGATCATGCGCGTGGCTCTCCTCTGGACTCTCTCAAGCTTCTCCACATCCTTTTTGAATTGTGGAGCCCAAAACTGGACGCAGTACTCCAGCTGCAGCCTCACCAAGGCCGAGCACAAGGGGAGAATGACGTCCCGGGATTTGCTCCAGAAGCATCTATGGATGCACGCCAGCGTTTTGGTCACTTTACTAGCCACAGCATCGCATTGCAGGCTCATGTTCATCTTGTGGTCAATGATGACCCCCAAGTCTCTTTCTTCTGTAGTGCTAGCCAGTGTAGCACTGCCGAGCCTATAAGGGTGCTGCAGGTTTTTCCTCCCAAGGTGGAGAACCTTGCATTTTTCGGTGTTAAACACCATGAGGTTCTCGTCTGCCCATTTGCTGAGCTTGTCCAGGTCAGCCTGGATCACCCGCCTATCTTCTGGCGTGGATGCTTTGCCCCAAAGTTTGGTGTCATCGGCGAACTTGGCCAGTCCACTCCTGACTCCAATGTCCACATCGTTAATGAAGATGTTGAACTGTATGGGTCCCAGGACAGAGCCTTGAGGGACCCCACTGGTCACAGGGCACCACGATGAGTGACTGCCATCGATTACAACCCTCTGGGTCCGACCACGAAGCCAATTTCCCAGCCAGCGGATCGTGGTGGAGCCAAGGCCACAACTGGGCAGTTTGGCCAAGAGGTGATCATGGGATACCAGATCAAAAGCTTTTTTGAAGTCAAGATATATGACATCAATCTCTTCTCCCTTGTCCAGGTGATAGGTCACCTGGTCATAGAAGTAAATGAGATTGGTCAAACAAGACCTACCCGCAACAAACCCGTGCTGGCTATCCCTTAGGATGTTAGCCTGGGCCAGTCCATCAAGGATGGCCTCCTTAATAAACTTTTCCAAGATCTTCCCCAGGATAGAAGTCAGGCTAATGGGCCTGTAGTTAGCCGGATCCACTCTCCTCCCTTTCTTGAAGATCGGCACCACATTGGCCTTCTTCCAGTCTTCGGGCACTACACCAGAGCGCCAGGAGTTTTCAAAGATCCGTGCCAGGGGCTGGGCTATGACGCTCGCCAGCTCCTTGAGTACCCTGGGGTGCAGATTGTCAGGGCCAGCTGACTTGAAGGTATCCAGCTTCTCAAGGTGTTCCTTCACGAGGTCAGCATTGATGGAGGGTAGGGGATCCCCCTCACCCAGATTTCCCTGTCCCATAGTAGGCATGGGCATCCCGTGTGACTGATGAAAGACTGACGCAAAGTACCTATTTAATAGGTTGGCTTTTTCCTGGGCGTCAGTTGTCAGTTGCCCCATCTGGTTTAGCAGGGGTCCAACATTGCCCTTGCTTTTCCTCCGGCTCCCCACATATCTGAAAAAGGACTTTTTGTTGTCCTTGATGCCTGAAGCTAGTTGGAGTTCAGTTGCAGCCTTGGCTTTCCTGGTTTGGTCCCTGCAGGACCGGACCAGCGCGGAGTAATCCTCCTTGGAGGTGAATCCCGTCCTCCATCCTTTGTAGGCTTTCCTTTTTAGCCACAGTAGGTCTGCTAGGTCTCTGGAGAGCCAGGGGGGCTGCTGTGCCTTCTTGCTGCCTTTCCTCCATGTTGGAATAGATTTAGCTTGTGCACTGAGGATCGCTTCCTTGAGAAGCAACCACTCTTCTTGAACTCCCATCTCCCTGGGGTCATGGTCCCTGAGGGCCTGACCGACTAGCCTCTTGAGCTTATCAAAGTCGGCTTTTCTGAAGTCAAGGACTTCTGTGTTGCTGACTGACTTGCCAGCTTTACGGCAGATGGTGAAGGTGATCAGCTCATGGTCGCTGTCACCCAACTTCCCATCAATCACTAGGTCGCCGATTAGGTCGTCCCCCGTAACCAGTACCAGGTCAAGCAGCGCTTTGCCTCTCGTTGGCCCATAGACTTCTTGAGTCAGGTAGAGGTCATCCACGCACGAGAGAAAGCTTTGCGCCCGCTCAGATTTAGCTGAGTGATCTTCCCACGAGATGTCCGGGTAATTGAAGTCACCCATGACAACCAAGGTCCTGGAGCAAGTGGCCTCAGTCAGTTCCCGGGTGAACTCCTGGTCAAGCTCGGGACTTTGAGTGGGAGGTCTGTAGTAGACTCCCACCGTTGCGTCCCCTATGCCGAATTCCCCATGAATTTTTACCCAGAGGGTCTCTAGCTGTCCATGCCGGTCGCCGACATCAGCTTGCAGGGACATGTAGCTTTCCTTCACATAGAGAGCTACACCCCCGCCCCTTTTGTCAACACGATCCCTCCTGTATAGGGTATAGCCCTCTATACCCATGGTCCAGTCATGGGTGGAGTCCCACCGGGTCTCTGTTATCCCAACGACATCATATTTCTTTGCACTGAGCAGGAGGACGAGCTCGTCCTGCTTGTTGCCCAAATTACTGTTAGATGTTGTTATTCTGCTGTAGGTTTGGAAGAGAGGTTGGGATATTGTGAGGGTTACAGGCTATCAGGGATACTTTGAAATGTAGTAAGTTTGTGATGGACCTTTGTTGAAGCGTACTGTGCACTTACAGTATAGTGCTAGCCAGCGCAGGGTCGTTTTCACATGCATCGCAAGTGCTTGCTGCCTGGGGTGGACTGGGTGTACAAGATGCTCTGCGCTCAAGCCAATGCATCTTTCCTAGTGTGGAAAGATCTTGCTCTTTCTGTCTTTTTTTTTCTGTTTTACTTTGCAAGGTCTGGTTCACATGTGTGGTGGATCTTCCCAAATGACTTGGAGCTTCAGTGAATCCAGCATTATGGCTCCATACAATCACACTTCTATATTTTGGTATTATGGTAGGTGCAGCTGAACTAGGAGTTTAATTACTCAGCATTTTCACCATTTACAGGTTTTGAGCAGTCATGGCGTATGGGTTTTGTGTATGAACTAAAAAGCGAGGGTCTATCCCTCCATTGGATTTATGGTTTTTGACTGCTGAGCAGGATGTAGTGCATGGTCTTCTAACTTTCAGGATTATGTAAAACTCAGTTACATACATGCATTGGTGTACCCTGAGGCCTCAAAAGGAAGTTGCACCCTAGGTTCAAATAGGCTTGTGTACTTTTGCAACACATATATGATTATCACAAAAGCCTTTGGAGAGTAAATAGCGAGGGGAAAATAAAATGTCTCGTACAGTAATCTGGAAAGTAAATGAAAAATAGGATACAACGAGTAACACTTACACTATTAATTCTATTCATGCATTCCTGGAGGTGACCCTACAGTTGCAGATGGCTAGAATATCAAGCATACTTGGATGTCTTCCTGTCTCCACACTTCTGGTGCTTTCCTTTTTTATACCCTCCAAATTGCATATTTACATCTGAATAATTTCCATCCCTATTAGCACTTCCTTGCCCTACAATTCAAGGTCCTCAAAGCCTCATAGGTCTATGATAGTCAACACCATTCTTTAATTAACATATGTTTCTGTTGGTTACCATAGAAATAGTGAAGTGAAAACTACAGCTGCCAGGCTTTTGACTTCTCTAAAATGTTCCCTAAAATTAAGGAAAACACTCCCTCTGCACATGCTTGCAAAGTATTGGGCTCATGACATAATACCTTTGTGGTGCAGTTACTGTGTTAATTGGGCCATAAATAGTAACAGTGTTACATGTGCAGTGATTTCTGGTGCCATAAAATGTCAAACCAGCCACAAAGATATTCCATAAACTATGTGGAACATCTCTGTGGCTTGTTTGAATGGCACCATGAATTGAACATGCAGTACCCATACTGTGATGCTGACAATCATCTGATTAGCAGCGTCAGCATGGGGATGGGGGTTGGTACCAGGACTGGGACAGCTCTAGTTCCGATGCTGAAGACAGGCATCTGAAGAATCGGTTGCAAGTCAAGGTTCTCCCTGCCGGGAGCTGAGCAATCACCATGCCTGGCAACCTTCCCTACCTTGCCCTGCCACCCCCCTGAGCAAGGCACTTTAAAATGCCAAGCTATGGGGAGCACTGGGGCTCCCTGCAACCTGGCTGGTTGATTTGGTGGCCCTGCAGGGGCTGTAGGGAAAAGCAAAGAACTGTGTGGGGAGTCTCCAGGGTCCCAGGGGACATCTGAAAACCATATGTGCAGCTGGGCTGCACACAGGGCTTTCTGACATCCTAGCACAGTGAGACCCCTTTTTTTTTTAAAGTGCGGGGACCTTATAAATCATTCATGAAGCTTGGCTGCATGTGCTGTTTTTAGCCATCCACTGTGACTCCTGGGTCCTGGGATTCTTGTGGGGGAGCTCATGGGTTTGCAGCTGCCAAGTTGGGGGAGTTGACTGGCTCCTTCCATCCAGCACTTGCAAATGCATGCCCTGGGCTCCCTCCTGGCAGTATTGTGATTTGGGATCTGATCCCTTGCCCCCAAAATCACACTTCTTACCATGCACATGTGGCATGGCAGGAGGCATGGTGGTTGGGAGGGGAGATCAGAGCCCATTGCGCCATTTAGTGAACATCTGCTAGCCTCCTCTGACTATCCTAAATACTTGATCACTAGTTTGCACCTGGTGCTGTGCCTAAAGGTACTGGTTACTTGTGCTGACTAGGCCTTGCCTAAGTCTTCAGGCCTAAAGCTTGCCAATAGTCATGGGACTTGCACCCTTTTACATCATGTTCCTGCTTGTAAAATGATTTCCTATGTCCCCAACTATTAAAGCAAACTGCAAAGCACACTGCAAGCTACAAAGGTTAGAGATGGTTGGTACATTGGGATAATGCACCTGGGTTCTGATCCAAGAGTCAAATTACATGAGTTTATCGTAAATCAGGTAAAGGCAAAACACTTATTATCTGGAAGTATGCTCACAGGGACCAGGAAAAGGGCCAGATACGCAGCAAGTCCCTTAACCAAGACAATAATTCACATTCTCTGGGCCTTAGCTGTGTTTTCCACTGCAAGATGCTTCTTGAGAAGCTCAGCCCTCCATGGAGTCCTGTGGTGTTTATCTTACATGAAGGGCCAGAGGATAGTAGGTTTTTCATTGAGCATTTTTACAGATTGCCCCAAATATAGTGCCCAACCCTCAAAGATGCATTTTCCTGCTGTCTGGATACTCAGCTTCTGGAAAGACTAGACCAGGGGTTTTCAACCTTTTTTAATAAGCGTATCCCTGGCAGCTGGACGCGGGGGGAGGGAGGCTGGCATGTGGCGGGATGCAAAGCGCGGAGTGACGGCAGCGCAGGGTGGTGGCAGCAGTTGCTGTGTGCGAACTTCCCCACCCCATCCGACTGGCTTGGTGATGCCTGTGTGGCCTGCAGAGGGGTGCCGCTGCCCTCACCCCCGCTAGCCCTGCTCCTGGAAGGTGGCGGCTCTTCATCCTCACCCACCCAAGTGTACTCCATAGGGCCTTCCCAAGTACGTGTACCCCTGGTTGACAACCCCTGGACTAGACACACGATCAGTTTTGCACCCTTCTAGCTAAAATGTGGAAGCCATGTCTACACAGATCTGCATACTGAATTTCTCGGTGGGCATGTCTAAACATTCATTAATGTGCAGTAGTGACTGCCTGGGCTGCATTTAGTTCAGTACTTGCTTAATGAAGTACTAACTAAATGCACAGTAACTATAGTTACCGTGCAGCAGTGCTGGCGCATGGTTTTTTAGTGATGCTTACTGCGCAGTAGCATCTTAGCATGGTTTTTGTCTGGCATGCTACTGCACATTAAGCGTCTCATGTAGGTATGCCAGTGTAACTCATTTTTTCTTCCTGCATCTTATCTATTGCAAACAGGGATGTCTCCCCCTCTGTTCCTCTACTAAGTTTAGCAATGCTTTTGGCTTGGTGCTAAGCCTGAGAAGTTTTTGTCCTGCATCTCCAATTCCTTTGAAAACATATTGCATTGAAACAGTTTACTCGGAAATGTTTGTACTTATGTTACGCATGCATGCATACCTTCTGTTCCCTGTCTGGTTTGGTGTATGCAATAGCCTAGTTGGAAAGCAACCCGTATAAATTAGTGTTTGCCTACCTGATAGTTTGATTGTCCGACACCCATTTCATATGACATAATAACAGAGCATTAAGCTAAGAGTAAAGCCAGCTTGTGGGTCTGAATGAATGAAAAGTAAAAATGGTGCTTTATTTGAATGTATGTACAGTATTTCTTGGCCAATTAGCTCAGAAAAGGATTACACCAAGTATTTGGAAAAGCCAGTGATATATTTAAAAATACACATACTTTCTGAAAGTAAGAAAATGCTTTCAGAAAATACTGCTTCTAGTGTTCCACAGCTTGAAAGATGCTGGTCTCGGAGGGGTCATCAATTTTCGATGGTCCTGTGAAACGTGGGGTGAGACCCCATGCTCACAATTCAGATATTTTAAACCTTTGCATCTTACGAGAAATGGGAGAAAGGAGAGGACGGGTGGCGGTTATTATTTCAGCTCTGCTTCTGGCATGGGGTTCCACTGAAGATGGATGAAGGAAGGCATGTTGGCAGGTATGTGACAACTCAATGGTAATTTCCTAGGAAATATTTTTTTATGGCAGCTGGGTGAATTAATGTAAGTCACCTTAGGGCTAGCGGCTGGGTATGCAGGAGCCAGGGAATGCTGTAGTCCGCAGAGCAGGACTGGAGAAAGGGGCAGGGCTGGTGCTCCAGTTCTCCAAGGTGCTGGCCCGTGCCACTGAGTTGGCGCAGGGAGAGGGTTTTGTAATAGTTGCTGATACTGAATAGTTAAGCCTCCAGGGCAGGGTAGGGAACAAGGCCTGCCTTCTCTAATGCTTGGGTAGCTCCCTATGCCGTACATGGTTTTTGAGACCATGGGCAGAGCCTGCCTTCCCAGGCTGCTGCCAGGCTGCCTGCAGGGCTTCCTGCAAGCTGTGGAGCTGCATAGAGCCCGGTGCTTTGCTCCGCAGCTGTAAAACTCCTCCAAGGAGTTTAAGTTTGCTGTGCCCCAAGTCATTTAGGGAGCATTACACTGCCAAATTTCCTACAGCAGATGGAATTAATGTGCAATACACTGCTGAGGCGTGCAAACACCAACACCATTGAAGTGGTGCAAAAGCACTTAGCCCGCTTTAAAGAGTCGTGTGCATATGCTCCTTGTTTCATCTACACATGGCCAGTGTCACAATACTGCACCTTTTATCCTTTTTTTTTTTTAAACCTAATCTTAAGTTTATTTCTCCCAGTTGAACTTTGTATGGGCCAGATTGTGGCACCTTATTTACATCAGGTAGTGCCTTGCACCATCATTACTCCCGTTTACTTCAGGATAAGCCTACAGCTCTCTAGCCCTCTGCTGAGCTCCAGTGCTGCTGGTCTTTCTTTCCCTGAGCAATACTTCTCTGCAAGGGCAATTTTTTTTCCCCCATGAGGTCTCCTGCTGGGTGATGGCACCATGCGGTATAGGTAAGGTCGGAGAATCTGACCCTTGGAGATCAGACTGCATGGAAAGGCAGGTCTGTTGAGGAGGGCAGAAGCACTTTGGACTGAAGGCAATGGGCTCTGCACTGGGCTCAAGCTTGTGCAAAGTAAGGCTGCAAACAGATGTTGCCTCGTCCCATAAACATTTTTTTAAGGAAGCACAAAATGAAAACAAACAGATGTGCATGCCCTTTTGTTACAACACCCGCCTGAAGCCCCAAAAGCCCTGCCCAGGTTTCCTTGCTTGCAGAGGCATGCCCGCAGTGTTGTCCCTAAAGCCCTGGGAGCAGCTGGGCCCAGCCCTGCGGGACAAGGGTTGACATCCATTTTATCCAGTGAAGGGGATCAGCTGTGCTGGGACACATCTGCCTCATTCAGCAATGTCTATTTATAGCCGAAGTGCAATCGCCTGGTGC
Source organism: Crocodylus siamensis (assembly GCF_052110815.1). NCBI lineage: Eukaryota > Metazoa > Chordata > Crocodylia > Crocodylidae > Crocodylus > Crocodylus siamensis. The sequence continues at coordinate 235,930,870 of NC_143398.1, read as the reverse complement.
ACACAGGACTGCACATACAAAGACCAGAACGTGATGGTTGTGAAATACTGTTTATGTCCCTGTCTCTATTAACAGTCCACCGCACGGGTTCCCTTCCCTTGCAGACCTGTTGCTCGGAGGAAGTCTAACCTGTTTTCCTATAAGGAGGGAAGTTGTATGAACATCAGTGGCTGGCCCATAGTTTTCAGATATACCAGAGCCTGCCGAATTGCATAAATAGCTGCTTTTTAAAAATGTAAGTTCAACGCAAATTCTTCAGCTCCAACTCACCAGCAAATGCCAGTGTTTTTGTATTGCTCGTGCAGCTTCTGTCTGCATATCTCCAAATGGTTTTACAAGTGGTAATCGATTCCTTATAACACCTTTGTAAGCTGGTTTTCTGTAATTAATACATGTGGAAGCTGATATATAGAGAATTTAAGTAATTAACCTTAGAGCAGGCAGGAAGTTTGGGACTTCTGCCTTCCAATCCTTGCCGTAACCATAAAACCATCTTTCCTCTCCTTATCAAAGTCCTTATATTGCTAGAAGGGCTTTTTGTATACCTGTTTAAATATAGAACTGTTTTAAAGTTAATAGAAGCAAAAAAGTAACTGAAGTTTCTTGATTTTGCGGTTTCATTTATTTACTTCCTTGTTCTCTTCTTTTTTCTTGCTACAAAGAGATTTACATAATGGAATGGAAATTTTAACGAGGTCAGGAGTTTTTTTTCTTTTTTTTCTTTCAACGCTAGATCTCTTGCTGAAAACACTGGTTTGGAAATCAGCATTACTGACTCCAGCTTTCTGGCCTTTTTGTCTCTAGGTAGTATGGAGGAATAGAGCTTTTCCTTCCTCTTTGAGCCTTTATGTGAAAGTCATGCTGTGTATGGCATATGCACCTCATAAAGCCCCATTTTGAAGACTTTAATAGTTCATAGGCTATTTGTTTCCCTTGTGCACAGGGGGGGATTTTACCGATAATAGCCTTTGGAGCTTGAAATCCATAAGCGGTAGGTATGGTAAAACATAATAGGGAGATTCAGTACAATTGCACAGCATTTTTCTTCCTACACAAGTAAGTTCTTTTATGGGTTGACTTTCTTGGATGCAGTTTCCATTTCCTTCTATTCCGATGACTTAGGAGAAGCAGCAGTTTTTAAAGAGCCCTTTAGCCCAGAGAAAAGGGTCACTATCACTTGTAGCAGGCACACATTTGTTTCCCAACTGGCAAGCATGACTGCCTGTAGGATGCAATCAGCTGGGGCATAAGAAATCTCAAGCAGGAATTTGACAGCAAACCAAAACAGTGTGATCGTAATGAGATCCAGTAGACAGAGCTTCAGTGAAAAGGGAGCCAAGCAGCAAAACATTAGAAAATTACCGTGATAGAGAAGACAAAACAGGGATTAGTAGGAGCCCATCTGAATAATCTGGTGGGTGGCTGAAGGCATCCTTTAAAAACTCTTGGTAAAATGCTGTTCTTTTCTTTGCAGTGATTTATTGTATTTCGTGGTTCACGTGGCTGCACTGCTGTTGGTGTGTGCCCTCCACTGTGATTCCAGCTAGTGGCTCAACTCCTGCCATCCTGACTTCATTGCTTTGTAATTTTTTTCCGACAAATTCAAGCTGGAGAAAAAGCCTGAGGATTTGGCCCGTCATTACTGTAAAACATTTACTTGTATACAGCACATAAGCAAGTCTGGGCAACGCATGCTTCTTGCCTTGGAGGGAGATGCAGGCTAAATAAAGCAGACAAGAAGGCATGAGACATGGGACCAACAGTGCTGAGTAGGGGTGAAACGAGGGGTAATGAATGGTGGGTCTAGAAACATAACAAGCCGTTTTGTGCCCTTGGTGGTAGCTAGTGGCATCCAGCCGGCAGTGGCTGCCATGCTTGCACCCCTAAATTGGTGTCTGGGGTTGGTGTCCCACTCGCCCACCCCTAGTTATGTTACTAAGTAGGTCAAATTCTTCCACAGCGAAGCCCTTACTGCTTTAGCACTTGCTTCCCAAATATTCATCTTACAGTGAAGGGGATATGGCGTGTGGTTGCTCGGGGGTTGTGCAGAGAGCTCCTCTATCACAATTCAGGCTACATTTTAGTTGGTCACATTGCTGGAGGTCCCCTGAGTGACAGCGGAGTCAGGACCTTGGGACTGAGCATAGGCCAGGGGTGGGCAATCATTTTGGGCGGAGGGTCGCTTACTGAATTTTGGCAAGGCATCGAGGGCTGCATGACAGGCAGCCAGGGGCAGATAAGTATTAAATTTCTAAATTTTTTTAGGGTCCCACGGGCCGGAAAGAATGAGCTGGCGGGCCACATCTGCCCCGCGGGGCACGTTTTGCCCACCCGTGGCACAGGCAGAGCAGGGAGGAGCTTCCTGATGAACTGGGGTGCCAGCAGTGGAAACACGCTTGCCAGATGAGCAGGGCCAACTGCTGAAAGCAGAGGTGTGAGGTGGGAAACAGGTAAGAAGTGGGATGGCTCAGAAGTGTGTGGACAAGGGCTTTGCATTTTTTTTTTTTTTTTGCTCTAAAGGCCAGAAGGTCACTGGCGAGAACTGGCTTTGTCAGCAGCATTTAGCAGCGTGCCCTCATCAAACCTCAGCACTGCTTTTTATGTGCGAGCAGATCTCGGATCTCGAGAGCAAAGCCTGGCTAGGAGCTTTCTTGGCATCTTCTTTGTTTTGTGGCATGTTGCCTATGTGAAAATCTCTTCGTAAATAATTAACGGTAATGAGGATCCTAGAAACTGGCCACAGTGTGCCCTGTGGACCCGATTCTGCAGTCATGGTACAGGCAAAAACATCCGCTGCCAGCACAGGATTATGAGCTCCCACAGAGTCCAGCTGGGCTCCTGTTGAAGGCAATGGGAAGGTTCAGCAGAAGCCAGATCAGGTCCTTAGCTTTTACAGGATATAGTAAATAAGTCCTCCAATTGTTTCTGTAGCAAAGCCCAGTATATCCTCTCAGTATTTTAGTCATACCTGTTTCTCTCTTAATGGGGACAGGGATTCAAAATGGATTTTGCAAAGGCTTTGTGGAGCTCATTCACTTGACTTCTGCTGGAATGAAACATTCTGCCTCTCTGCTGCGCTGCATGGAAGTCACCAGATGTGATGTGCAAACAATTAAAATGGCTCAGTAATGCTGATGGATTGCTTAGGATATTTTCTACCGGCTTCTCTTACGTTTTTTTACAACTTGTTAAGTAGGCAAATGCCGCTTTTGCAGAAGTCCTTCTGCGTGCGTTTTAAAAAGCCATTCTGCCTTCCACATCTGTCTAAATGTGTTTGTAGTGAATCTGCCTCTAGTGTGAGCATCTTGTTTGAATGGGAATCCTCTAGGCAGCTTCCACTAAATGACACTTTCAAAGACAGATAGACATACGCAGCACAGCAAACATTGTTTAGAAACTGCACACAAAATCCTAGTTAAAAGAATGAAGATTTACCAGTTGGGCTTTTTCTCCCCCATTTCATTTACTCCGGGTGGTAGCTGATCTGAGAACTGGCAAAGAGGGATTCATTGCACTGCTCAATATAACAGGAACAAAAGGAAAAACGAACATCTAGGCTTAAAAAGAGAGTGGATGTTGGAATGCTTTCCTAGGTACCAAGAAAAAATGATGGAGCATCACTAAAAATAACCAATATGACAAGGTGTAAAATAAATAGAACAATTTTTTTCCCAAACAGACAATTTTACCACCTCCAACTCTCCTGTGAAATATAAACTTTCATTTCTACCCAGGAGAACTTTTACCACCTTCTCTCTGGAGCCTGATGAAGGGTGTTTGTGCCCTAAAGCTTGCAATTACAGATTTTGTTTTTTGCAAAAATCTAGTTGGTCTAATAAAAGATATTGCCTCTACCACAAGTCCTGATTGCTTCTTCAGGTGAGGCACTTGTGTTGTTCTCAGCTAGAATTGAAATCTTGATTTCACTGGCAATTTTGCTGAGGTAAGAATAAAATCTGAATAGAGTTTCCAAATTTTGCTCTGATGCTGAATGCCAGAGGCGCGCTCTTTTGCCGGCAAAGCAAGTACTGATGCCTGCAGTTATTGTTGCCCAACACTTTATATTCTAAAACCTGTTTTCACTTGATTGTAACCACCAATTGTAACCTGGTGGGGATGATTATTTTTTTTTTAAGCACAGTGCTTGAATAAAGCTGATATACATATATTTTAGAAAGTTTCAGGTAAAATTATTCGGCTATTTCAGAGAACGAGTCACAGAAAATTATATTGTTTTTCTCTATATTAGTAAAATTCTTGCAGCTGTTGTGTTGAGAAGCCCTAGCAGCTTCGTGCTTTGACTCCATTCAGAGACTTGAAGTCCGATGGGGTGGTTGCTCAAGTGTGAGGTGTGTGCCTTTTGCTGCGCCCTTAATGTTTCATCCAGATTTGGCTGATTTTATAAGACCGAGAAACCTAAGCTCACCCATACACAGTAGGGATATGGTAGCTAAATCCTCTGATGATTTTGTCTGCAGTGGGAAGGCCGCTCTGCTCACAGTTCTTTACCTGTTTGAAGCAGGGATGTGTCACCATCGTAGAGCAGATGAATGTGCTCCAGCTCAGTCCAACAGGATTGTCTTTAACCCTCCTCCTGGCTGCTGGCACTTCTGTGGTCCTGGCCACTGGACTAGAGAATAGAGGAGGGTCCTGTGTGCCCCCCAGTATTTCCCATGCTGAACCCCAAGCAGGATGAAGGAGGAAGAGCGTGAGTCCAGGTGGAGTAGTGAGGATCATAGGGATTTGGACGATGGAAGGATATGCAAAGAGGCTGAGGAGGATGAGAGCAGAGAGGGATTGAAACAAGGCAGAGGAAAGATTTTAGGTGAGTAACAAGGAAAGGAAAATGGACTGGGAATCAGGGCCAGGCCGTGCGCTGGGGGTAACGTGGAGGAAAGCTGAGTTAGAAAGTTGGGGGTAGTTGTAGGACCTCAGGGGTCAGGGGGAGGATAGCAGCAGGGCTGGTTGCAGCTGAAGGGGTTGGACAGAGGAAGGGGGCAGGAGCCAAGGTGTCTGTCATCCCTTAGAGGACTCCCCTAGAAAAAAAATCTGGACTGAACTCATTATTCTTGAGCCTTAACCTTCTTTTCCTGTCTAGTAAATACCACTGAAATTCATGTGTTTCCAGTGTCTAGTGGCAATTTTGCCTGTAGCAGGGGAGTCAAACACATGGCCTGCAGGCCAGATCTGACCCATGGAGCCATCTGATTTAGCCTGTGGGCATGCGGTGCCCCGGACCGACCCCTGCGTTGAAGTGTATGGTGGACCTGCAGTGCCCGGTCCAGCCCATGTGCCATGGGCAACTCATGTTCCATGTCAGCCTTGCGCCATGTACACAGCAAGCCCTAGGCCCAGTGTGTCCTGCATGTGGGCTGGACCCAGTACCGTGGCCTTGCACAGGGGGCTGGTTCTGGTCTGGCCTGTAGACTGGCCCAGTGACCCTCATCTGGCTCAAGTCTGACACCCCTCATCTGTAGGGTAAATCTTCTACTGCCACAGAGCCCCGGGAGTCGGGGGTCAATATTGTTCCCCAGGATGAGCTTATTTTTTTGTTGTCTACCTGCTTATTGCATCATAGGAAAGTGCATGCGTGTGCGCACTTCCACAAGCCATGCTGGACGAATGTTAATGCTGCCAAGTCAAACACTTGGATATTAGGAAATGCTGGAGGGCAGATGGCCTCTGCAGTCCTACTTTGATTCCCTTGTGCATCTCTACTATCACAGAGGATACGGACATATGAACAATTTACTATAGGGCAAAAAGGATGGGGCTTTATTCTGCATCAGCTTCTCTGTGGTATTTACAAATGTGCACACTCTTATCTTGTGGCAAGTGGAAGATAAATTGAATTAACTTACTCCTCTTTCACTGGGCTAGCCTGCCTTAGTTCAGCATCCACTTATGCTGGGGAAAGAAGGTGTACATGGCAGAACAACTGCGGAATGGTAAAGTCCCTCTCCCTTTTGCCTTGCAGTAACTTGTTTGCATGTCCATACCCTATGCCCTAATGCACAATTGCTCTGGACCCCTGCCTTCCTCAGTGCACAGAAGGATGGTGTTCAACTGAATCAGGGTGGTGTAGTGAATGAGTCTGTTGCGCGCAGGAGGTTGGAAGATGTGAGGTGAGTGAGGCAAGGAGCTGCAGGCAGGTCTCCTGGTTAAAGGTACTGCATGCCATGCTGAAGAAGGAGGTTTACTGATGTCTGCTTCTGAGCCATTGCGTGACGCTGGGAAAATCAGAAAGTCAAAATTTTAGCAGCTGGCACCTGTGCGCTCTTCATTTCTTGGGTATCGAGCGTGAGGCATGATTTGAAGAAGTGCTGAACATTCAGATGGAAAATAGAGTTCAAAGGGAGGCCTTCTGTAAACTTTTAACGTGCTGCAATACACTTAATGCACTGAGAAATCCGGCCTTCATTCCCCATGTGTAAAAATGGGCATAATGTCACCACTTTGTCTCACAGAAATATTGTGAAGATAAAGTCATATAGTGCTTATATTAGATGCTCTAATGAGACCATCATGAGAGAACTAGATGCTCTAATGAAGACGACATAAAAGCCCAGGAGGAAATTAGTAATTCTGTAGTCAACATGGGGCTTGGATGACATGAGTTGCACGTGGAACAAGGGCTCACAAACAAAGTGGAGCTTAAGGAGACGTGTTGAAGAGCTTCCTATGTGAAAGCACTGTCCATCCTCCGCACTGAATGAGGGGGCTCCTTTGGGGGAAAAAACATTATGGAGGATATAATAAAGGATAGTCACATCAGGGGGCCAACATAAATTCCTGCAAGCCACTTGAATTCTGGTGTTTCCCAACTTCTGAATGCTTGGCTTTGCTACCTTAATGCTTGGCTTTGCTATCTTGATGTCTTTTGGCATCGTTTTTAGGGTAAACTATACTCAAGTAGAATATGAGTGCAGTCCTGGGACCTGAGCTCCAGCCCGTGGAAGTCCCTCCCACTCACTGCGGATCAGGCCCATTGGGCATCCTTCCATGTGCTCCGGGGTGAAGGGGGTGCCGGTGAAATGAAAGCGCCTGCAGCATCTTGTGTATTCAGCGTCCTGTGCTTAAAAATGGTGGTGGAGGCACTTTAGCTAAAGCATATTCGACACGTGTTAGTTAAAGCACGCCTGCCGTCATTTTGAAGTGCAGGGATGCTGAAAACATGAGACACCAAGGCTGCTGGAGCAAGCTACTTAGCACACTCCAGCAGACTTGGTTAATTGAGTCTGCTACGATGAGCTGTAATTACAGCGCATCAGAGCAGATGTCCCGCACATCTACAGGCACCCATGGATTTCAAGGAGGTTTTTCCTGATTTTCACTGATACAAGTGATTGGGAATTGAGGCTGTGCAAGTCTCTATATAGCATGAGTTAGGTTCAGGCTGAATCTCTAGCATTTTCCTGGGAGGTACCCTGTATAAGTTAAGACATTTCCATAAATAAAGAGAAAGCTTGAGTCTTAGGTAGGTTAGACTGTTTCTGTTGGCTGTTTAAATGCCCATTGCACAAATTCCACAAAGTAGTTACATACTTTGTATGAAGATAATTTTTTTACACCATACATTTCATTACTGCTATCCTGCTATGTGGACAGTACATCTAAAGTGAGTAACCTCTTACGGTCTGGTAAATCACAGATACACATTTCTACTTCCCAGCCTGGTCAGTATGGAACCAACCCCCCAACCCTACAAGGTCCCAGGAGACCTTGCATTGATCCTTTTTCTGGGCATGATGCAAAGTGAAGATCTGGGCTGGATGCAGTCACTGCACCACTGGGCATGTGGTGGTTCTCCACAAGGCTCTGGCAAGTACCCACTGCTGCTCCATGGAGGGTGGCCCACCGTGCTGCTTCTCCTCCTCCTGCAAGGAGGATTGCCAGGATATGGGTGAACACACACCCATCATTAGTGAAGACCTCATGAAGGGACACCTTGGGAGGCTGGACACCCACAAATCAGCTGGCCCAGATGGAACGCACCCAAGAGTGCTAAAAGAACTGGTGGATATCATAGCATGGCCATTGGTGAGGATATTTGAGAACTCGTGGAGCTTGGGTGAGGTTCCTGAGGATTGGAAGAGGGCCAATGTGGTGCCCATCTTCAAGAAAGAGAGGAAGGAAGATCCAGGGAACTACAGGCCAATCAGTTTGACCTCAATCCCTGGAAAAATATTGGGAAAAAAACATCAAAGAAGCCATTCACAACAGACTAATGGAAGACAATATCCTGAAGATGGCTTCCCTGATGAACGTCATTTCCTTCTATAACCAGGTATTGCATCACCTGGACAAAGGAGTGGAGGTAGACATCCTCTACCTGGACTTCAGAAAAGCCTTTGACTTGGTCTCCTGTGAAGTCTTCATGGTTAAACTGGGGAACTGCAGCCTAGACAACCTCACGGTCCAATGGCTCAGGAACTGGCCCTGTGGCTGGATCTGGAGAGTGGTAGTCAATGGAATCATGTCAACATGGCACCTGGTGACCAGTGGCATCTCCCAGGGCTCTGTACTCAGACCAGTACTTTTTAACATATTTATAAATGATCTGGACTCTGGTTTCAGAAGCAGACTAGCTAAATTCACTGATGACACCAAACTGTGAGGATGTGTGGTCACACTAAAGCATAGGCCGACGATTCAGGCTGACCTGGACAGGCTTGCAAGGTGGGCTGACCAAAACCTGATGGCATTCAACACTGGGGAATACAAGGTGCTCCACCTCAGCGGGGTAAAAAAAATCCACATCACACCTATAAGCTCGGCAGTGCTGCACTTGCTAGCACCACGGTTGAAAGGGACTTGAGGGGTCGTGATTGACCACAAGATGAACATGAGCCACCAATGCGATGCTGCAGCTGGCAAAGCAAACAAAACCCTGTCTTGCATCTATCGATTCGTCTCAAGTAAGACCCAGGAAGTCACCCTCCTGCTGTACTCAGCCTTGCTGAGGCTGCAGTTAGAGTACTGCATCCAGTTCTGGGCTCCGCACTTTAGGAAGGATGTGGAGAAGCTTGAGAGAGTCCAGAGGAGAGCCACATATATGATCAGAGGACAAGTTTTATGCAGAAAGGCTGAGAGACATTGGACTCTTCCGCCTGGAAGGCTCAGGGGGACTTGTTGGCGGCCTCTAAATATATTAGGGGTGTTCACCAGGAACTGGGAGAACATCCATTCACCAGGGCACCCCAATGGAAGACAAGGTCTAATGGTCACAAACTCCAGGAAGACCATTTTAGACTGGACATAAGACAAAACTTCTTTACCGTCCGAGTTCCCAAAGTCTGGAACAGATCCCCCAGAAGTGGTGCAAGCACCTACTCTGGACACCTTTTAAGGCACATTTGGATGCTTATCTTGCTGAGATCATTGACTCCAGCAGACTTTCTGACCCTTGGATGGGGAGGGCTGGACTTGAGGGCTGGACCAAATGATCTTGCAAGGTTCTTTCCAGCCCTAATGTCTATGAAATCTATGCTTCTAGCTAACCCTCTCTGGAGGGCAGGGAGGATGTAGGGCACCTTAAAGACTGGTTTAGGGAAGCATGAGCTTTTATAGGCAACAATCTACTTTGTCAGATGCTATGAATGGATTAGCAGAGAGAAAAAGATTCATAAAGCAAAAGGGACAGGGGGGATATGCTGCTAAGTCAAGTAATAGGTGAGTTGATGAGATTAATTGAAAAAAGATATCTGAGCGTACCCTGTGTAGATTGATTGCACTGCATATCATTTGGCTGAGTGTGGTGCCTTCCATGAGCACAGAGGTGGTCACATGTGTTATGGCTACCCCTCTGTGTTAAGCCTGGCTAACCACATAGGCTGTTGTCTACGAAAGCTCATGCCTCTCTGACCTAGTTAGTCTCTGAGGTGCCAGCCTGCCTAACTTCAGATTAACATGGCTAACTACCCCTGTGCTCCCTGGTCTCCTAAGGTCCACTCCACTCCTGTTCTCCTGTGATTAGATGTGCTGAGCATCCACGACTCCTGTAATTTAATCCAGCCCTGAAAGTAGATGTTCAGGAGGCAGTCTCTCTGGCGAGACATGGTCCCTATTCTGAAGGGATTTGAGAATGGGTGTGCAAGCATGGAAGAGAAAAGGTGTTAATCCTCCTCTTCCAGAGACATTTCAAATTGGATAATTTCATTTTGCCTTGCAGATGCAATAAGATACAACACTCTTCTTCGCTTCCACATCTCAGTGGTTGGCCAGGGTGGCTGCGCATGCTAAACAGCTGCTATGGTTCATTTCAGTGGCAGATGAAGTGATTCTTATTCAGACACGTAGGAATGATCTCTTACTATGACCGCCTACATCTCCCAGCAAAATGGAGATACTAAATGCTATTGTAATATCTGTAGAGAATGACTACACTCCCATACACACAGCTCATCCCTTCATTCCAGGAAATTCCTTGTGTGAGAAAAGGAAATGTGTTTTTAAACAAGAGCAGAAGCACAATTTTCAAATGTGGGCATGTAAATCGGTATCTTCCCATTCCTTATTTTGGCACTGGCCCAAAATGGCTGTTGGTTATATTGGTGTAGGTTGTAGCCATGTTGGTCTAAGGACATAGGCAGGCAGGTTATTTTGGGTGAATTTGATATCTTTTATTAGACCAACTTAAATAGCTGGGGAAAAAATTTGTTTAAGCAACCTGCTTAAAAAGAAAGCTTGCTTAAAAAATTGCTTTTCCCCCAACTCTTTAAGTTGGCCTAATACAGGGGTGGGCAATTATTTTGGGTGGAGGGCCGCTTACTGAGTTTTGGCCAGCCCTTGAGGGCCACATGACAGGCAGCCAGGGGCAGAGAACTATTCATTTTTGAAATTTTTTTAGGGGCCTGCGGGCCAGATAGAATGGCCTGGCAGGCCGCATCCGGCCTGCGGGCTGCATTTTGCCCACCCCTGGTCTAATAAGATGTCAGATTCACCCAAAGAACCTTGTCCATTGGTTACATCGGTGTCTGTTTGGGTGCACCAACATGGACTTGGCTCCCCCAATCATGGAGTCCAGGTTTTTAAACCCGAGCTAAGAGGGCAACTCTGAGGTCTCTTTTGGAGAGCAAGTGCATCATGCTATCCTGATCGGCACTGCCTTAAAAAATCAGTGAGAAACAAAGAGTGTTATCTGATCACAGTGAAAAAATTTTTAAAGCATGTGATTTAGAAACCGAAACCTCTTTGCCTTTGGTGCAATTTAGGCTCCTAACACACTGAGATGCTTTGGAAAGTTTTACCCAGCACCATTGTCCTGCCACACTCATCCTCTGCACAACTGTAGTCAGGTTAGATTAGCAGTTTCCAGTGGGAGGCTCAGAGCAGATACTGCTCGGGCCATTGCCATATCCATCCTCTCGTGATCTAATCTAACAAGTGCATCCTCAAGGTGCCTGAGCACTGTGGTGCTCCAGCTGCCATCTGACCTGTGCATAAGGGCTGGGTGTTGTAAAGTAGCTAAACTCATCCCCCTCCCTAACCCTCCTTCTCGACTGGATCAGAGTTTCCTTTACTGCAGCACAGTTCAGTGTGCCAGCACCTTCAAGAAAGCATTTAGCTATTTCTGTCACTGCTGCTTGCACTAGAGTACCAGCCAGAGGTACCGAGACAAAGCCCTATTGTCCTTGGTATGCGAGAGTCCCTGGCCAGAAGAGCTGACAGTCTAAAGGCATTCTCCCTTGTGTCAGTGAAGATCAGCGCCACGTGAAATCAGATCCGGTTTCATTACTCATCACTCCGCTTCCATGATTTAGTGCTTTTTGAAGCTGGCTCACATTGTACATTTAACGGGGCTGGGGCAGTGCAAGTTTCCCAGTTCTCAGCTGCAGTGCCTTGCAGCCTCCTGCTTGCTGCTCCTTTCTCATTCACTTCACATAACTATAGTCTTGCCATTTTTTTCCTTGGCTTTTGGATAGAGTTCTCAGCAGTCGGGCTGTTCCCGGCAGCCCCTGCAGCGTTTGTGTCACCACAAGATGTGTCACTCATACAGGAAGCAGTCAGGTTTGGAAATTTGGGAACTGGCTGACTTGCATTTTGGGATGAACTGACAGTGAGTTAGCAGACAGAGCGCGTGTAGAGAGAGGCTATCTCCTTGCCTTCGGCAAGGCATAGAAGGGGAAAGTCGGGCATTGCGCATAACTAAGAGGGGCTTGTGACATGACGTGGGGTAATTCCTTCTAAATGACAAGAGGTTTCTTCCAAGCCTTGCAATGCAACAGCTTTTAAAAGTGAGTATTCTGGTATTCTGCTTTTCTTAGATGGTTGCTAGTGAGTGTAATCCGGTGGGACCTGGTGTTTCATTGCAGGAGAATTTGAGAAGAATGGCCGGGACCATTTTTGACTTGTGCTTCTACACTGCCTAGCACCGTGGGGTCCTGATCGCCGACGGGTGCTTCAAACATGCTGTTGCAGGGTGGAAATATCCACAAGGGCCAATCCTCTGGCAACAGCCTTGACCGGGGAGTCAGGAGACTTGGGGTCTTTCCAAGATGAGCCACAGACTTCATGTGGGAGCCCAGCAAGTCATTTAACCGGTACATCAGAAGCCCCATTTGTACGACGGGGAGAACTGTCCTGCCTTTCTGCAGCCTTTTGCCTCTAAGTGCTTTGGGCAGGGCTGTCGCTTGCTATATACAATGCCTAGCACAGTGGGGCACAGTTGCAGTATGGGATTCAAATATATTACGATGATGGCGAGAGCATGGGGTCAGGCTACTGTGACCATCCCTTTTCTGTACAATATGAATTGGGCTCGATGGGCTTATTATAGTCAATAATTTATGACAGATGACAATTAGCCTGGAAGATGGCGTTATGCTGATTTATATGTTAAGACAGTCAACAATTTAATGAGATTTTTGCTCATCTATTTCTGGACAAATATTTTTAGGTAACCTGGGGGAGGAACTTATTTTGAAATACATACCCTCAAGGTACAGTGATGGGGAAAGAAAACAAATCTGGCCTTAATGGTACAATAGGATGTTAGCTTTCCCTGGGGTGTGTAGGAAAGAAATATTTGACATTGCCTGTGCAATATTAGGGATGTTAGCCTTAGGTGTTGGCTACAGCTGATCCCCCTAATTTATATTTGTATACTTACTAGAAACATAATGGCACACTGGGGAACAATACATGGGAAATAGTGCAAAAGGATGCTGTATGTCTGATTTTGAAGACATCTGTAAAAAGACTTCTACACAGACTCTCCTTCTTAGGGTTATTTGAAGTACTATGTCCAATGAATTAGGAGCAGGGGCAGTTTGGTGTTTCATATTTTAAGGTTCTGTTTCATTCGCGCACGCACACGGCCACATTTGTATAGCCAGTATAGAATATTGCTATTATCTTATCTATTGTAAAATATAACTACTGTTATTCCAGTGCAACTCAGTGGAATTATATTGGCATATACCTGAAATAATACAGTTGTGAATGAAGCCCCAAATCTCAATTTTTTTTGGTTTCCAGGTCATTCCGAATTATTCACTTGCATATACCAAGGCTGACCTCTGTTCTTAACCAGCTCTCTGCAACCCACTGCTTAGAAAAGTATCTTAGGGTCTGAACTGTTGCATCTCCCTTGTTTGGCTTCAGGATCTCCATAGTTTGGGCGCCATTGAAGTCAGTGGAAAGATGCCTGTTGATTTCTGTGGGCCCTGGAGTGGGCTGATACTGGGTACCTGAATGAAACTACAGTCACTCGTATAACCAGTGATCCCTTCAAGCACAACTTCACGTGCAGAGTGTATTCCGAGATACGAGCCGGACTCCCTTCTGCAATGATGGACAGTCCTTGCTCTGATAAGCAGGGTAACTCTCAGCAGTTTCAACCACCCAAATGTTTTCATAGCAGTAGAGTAAAGCATGGGTGACACATTGCAGTTGCGCTGCAGGTGGAATCAAGTGACCACCTTTTCCATCCCTTGTTCCTGCATTTGGCAATCAGCTCTGCTGATTTAGTAAGGAACAGCTGGAGGTGAACCCTTGTAAAGGCCTTTCCTCCTCCTTTCCCTTCTTTTCCATTCCCTGGCTCACTGACTTTATTCTATAAGCAGTGACGTGCAGGCTGAGTCACGGACATGCCACCTGGATGCTGTCAGCATCAATCTTTCTTATACGACTTGTAGAGGAAAGAAATAGAAAAGACTTGGTAGCTCTTCTCATTCATCTTCCTGCCACTGTGGGATTGGTCCCACAGTACAGAGCTTTGCCCGGTCTCATTTTCAATCTCCGAAGCAACAGGGCTTCCACCATTTCCCTCGAGAAGCCATTCCACAGCCTAATAAATCTCACCATCGGGAAGTTTTACTTCTCCCTGATTATTATTTAGCCTAAACATTGCTCCTCCTCGCCTCATCCTCTGGTTATGTCCCATCTGCGCCTGTTCCTGTAACAGAGCCCAGTACAGCTCCAGACAGGGACAGGAATCCTATCCGTGGCAAGACTAGAGCCTACATATATTCTTTTGATTTAATGTTATAATTTAGAGGGTTCCCAGATGTGTATTAGGGGCTATACAAGGCAGATTAAAAAAGACACAGCCCTATGCCCTGCAGAGCTTAGACTTTTCATTTTAAACAAGTGCAGTGAGTGAGAATGACAAATAATGGGAGTGAAGGAAGGGTGGGGGCCAGGAGAGAAAGGTCAGAGTACTACTAAATTCAACTCTTTTTTGGCTTCAATTTTGCTTCAGATTGTTTAATTTTTCCATGTGTGTGTCTTTGGCCATAATTTTTCTGTGTGTGTGTCTTTGGAATATTAGTAGTGTTTGCAGCTGGGGTTTTTTTTTTTAAAATCAACTGTTATTTTGGCTATGATTTATTTCTGCCCGCTACATCACGTCAGGAGGTGCAGGCTAAAGGGACTGACATTGAGGTTCATCAGCTGAATGCAAACATCGCGGCACGTTGCATTAGTAGCTGTCTACCCAGTGAACTGGGAACACTTTGAGGTATGTGGGTCTTGTGACTGGTATTACCTGTGTGCAGCAAGAGGAGGATCTCTCCCCTTTTTGCATTCGTTAGCTTTCTGAGGTTTATATGAACCTCCCTTTTCACTGGAACCTGCATTTTCCCATCATGTTAAAGCTCTTATCTGTTTTCTTCCCAGTTAGCCATGATCTTCAAGGGTACCATCAGCAGTAACAATAAGTATGTTAGGTACTTTCCTTAATATCTTAAGGGCCACCTTACATGGACTGCCAAAACAATGTGTCTGGGTTATGACTGGCTTTATGCTGAGCCTTGCTTTCCTTCGCTCTGTACTGTGAAGTACACATACTAACTCCACCTGCTGCAATGGCAATACTCCTTCCTTGGACCTCTTTACTGGGACATAACAAAACAGCTTCACCTGACACCAGTCTCCCAGCTCTCTTCTGCCACTTGTATCTCCCAGTCCTTCCCAGACCTCTCAGTCCTCCTGGCTGACCTTTCCTAAAGATCTCAACTCCTACCTCTGTCCCACAAGGTGTGTCCCACCTGGCTGGTGCATAGAGGGCCCTCCTGTCTCTCCCAGTCCTCAGTCCCTCTTCTCTGTGTCCTTACCTTAAATGAAGCCTCCTTGGGACACTGTTGTGTGATCCATGGGCCCTTCACCCGGACTTCAGGCTGTTTCAAAAGAGGGTATAAGGGGCACCACACTATTACATGGGTGGGCTCAGCTCACCCATCCTTGATAATGATGTGAAGTTATTTTTACATCGATTGTACTGCCTCTGTAGCCATTAGCTTTCCTGCCCATGAAGTTTGCATAAAGAGGCTTTGCTGACTGTAAGCATTTGCCCTGGGTAATGGAGAGAGAGATTTCTCAGCACAGCACATTCCCACAGCCTGTTTGTTTCAGACCACAGTTTCTTTAGGACAGGCCGTGCCCTTTATTTGTAAGGATTCATGCACACCTAGGGTGCTGTTGGATTAATAAAGGAAAGCCAGTTATTCACCCTGCAGTTAGGTAAAAGTTCAGCTCTGTAACAGAACATTATACATCAGATGTCCAGACACAACCATCTGTCACATCCGTAGATTTGATTTTTTTTTTTTTAATTACTTTGTCCTTCGGACACTGAAGGGCATCTAGTGTCTGGCACTGGAACACAGGTGTTGAGGAAAACCCAAAGGGAACCCAACCGCTCGACGCAAACAGTTGTCAGGCGTGCCTTTTGTTCTGGTGAAAATCGGCACAGCAGTCCCCCCACAGCAACGTATCCCTGTGCAGAGCAGAAATGATCTGCTGATGGGTCGCACAGAAGAGATTTGCGAAGTTAATATGAAGAATGTTTACCAATGCCGTCTGTCTCTTTTGGCCCCAAAACCACATCCTGACACATCCTTTGACATCCCTGTTATGGGGACCCTGAGAAATGGGTCCTCCAGGACATTTGAAAGGGTTAGAAGAAAGCTGTCCTGAGCTCCTGTCTCAGGAGTTGCCACGTGCACACAATGTCAGCCCGGCTGGTCAGCTATGTACCTGATTTGTTTAGATCAGGGGGTTCAAACATGTGGTCCACAAAACTGCTCCATCTGGCCCTTCAACAGGCTACTGAAAATTAGGGGGCTGGGCTGTTGGCACTGATGTGGGGCGAGTGAGGTCTGTGGCACATGAACCCTTGCTTGTGCCACCGCCCCTGGATCCCTGCCGCCACCACTGGATGTACCACAGCTGCTGCTGGCCCCCGGGATCCAGCCCGTGGCGAGTTTGACACCCTTGGTTTATATGACAGCAGGTGAGTCCTTCATCTCCACACCTGCAAGTTCCCCGAGAGGATCAAAACCAGCTCTGCTGGTATATGCTCTCGTGCAGGGGCTGTCAATGGCTTGCAGTTGGGGGTGGGGGGTTGAGGGGAGGGTGCTGCTTTAACAGAGCTTGGGGCATTTCCAGCCTGGCCCACGCAGCTGCTGCCATGCCTTCCCATAGCCACTTCTTGAAGCCCCCAGCTGCTGAACCACTGGAAAAGCCCCTCAGCTGTATGGGCCAGGGAGAATGGCTCTGTGGGCTGAAGACTGCTGAGCCTTGCTGTAGTGGCTAGAGATTTTATCTTGCTGCAGGATAAAGCAAACTGGTGAAATGGTTACCGTGAAGCAGCTGACGTGTGGTAAGTCCCCCCATTTTAACTGTGTCCAAATCCTAAAATAACCTTGCAGGGATTGTGGCCCAGAATTTGCCCTCTAGGAGCTCGGTGCCACTCTGGTTTAAGAGCACACTGAAGGCACGTTATGGATAAGGCCATTCCCTAGGGAGTGCTGCAATTCCTTCATGAACCCCTGGCTGCCAGGATGGTGGATATAGCCAAGGCCCGTTATAATTTCTGTTCTTGGCAGCCAGCGTCCAGGCATTCCCGGGGCCAGACCAGTGCCAAGATGAGCCCGTGGCGGGAGGCGGAAAGCCACCTTTGCACATACCCCCCTCCCATTCCTGCACTGTGCCCAGCACTGGTGAATGCCAAGTGCTTCTTAGTTACAGCAGAGATGCTGGGCCAGCTTTTCTCCCTTGTGAAAGATTTTGAACCTCTTACTAATTTCTGTCTATGAAAAACTGTTCTACCTCTATTCCTCCCCTGCCTCGCTGTCCTTTAGCTGTGTTTCATTCGCTCTAGTTATTTTATTTGGCACACCTATAGTTTGGTAATATCTATACTCTCATTTCATAAAGGTTTTTGATACAGTGATGAAGTAACTCTGTAGGGTCTGATCCTGTGCTGATTGAAGGCAAGAGGAAAACTCCCATGGCAAGCTCAGCCCATCCATACCCTCCTTGCCATAACAGGTAGGCTGAGTTGCCCAGGTCTTCTGAATAGGTTTATGCAATACTGTGTCACTGAGCCCATCTCCTAGCACAGTGGTTTTCAACCTTTTTTATACCAGGACCCGTTTGTAAACATTGATGGCCAGTCCCCACCCAGTAAATAGCTTAAGTAGAAAACACACAAATATTTTGGCCCCAAAATACTTATTCCATGCTACAAGTTAAAGCAGCTCAACAGTCTTAATTTTAAAGGTGGAAATCAACGTCAACAGGGAAACATTAACAGCAATATCAGCACGTGGCCCTCCAGTACTCCCAAGCGATAGTCATCATTGTGCAGTTC
This sequence comes from Crocodylus siamensis, assembly GCF_052110815.1. NCBI lineage: Eukaryota > Metazoa > Chordata > Crocodylia > Crocodylidae > Crocodylus > Crocodylus siamensis. The sequence goes on along the minus strand of NC_143398.1, from coordinate 235,912,773 downwards.
GGACGCTGCAAATTGCCGGTGGCCCTCACCCCTGACTCGCAGCCCCCTGGCCCTGCCAGTACCCCTCAGTCCCAACCCATGGCCCCCCAGCCCTGCTGGCACCCCTCACACCTGACCCCCTGCCCCCTCTCCCAGGATCCAGCCCTCCAGTGTGTGGGGCAGGCGGTGGGGGGTGCGCCCACAGTGGGCATGGCCAGACCAGTCTGGGCAGGAGCTGCCTTGGCGGCCCAGCAGATGGGACCTGCAGCAAGATGTTAGGACTGGATCCTGGACAGGACCCCTGTGCTAGCAATGCCACACTACCAGCAGTGCAAGACGTAATGGCCTGGGGGGGCGGGAAACGTGCTGTCCTCACTTCCTTCTGCTGCCAGCCGCTTGCACACCAGGTAGTGGCTTTACTCTGCTGCCATGGCCAGTCCACTGCTGCTCCCCTCGAGCGCTGGTGCTGCCCACCACCCCACCTCCTCTTTGGGGTAGAGCCGGGCCCTGAGGGGAGCAGTGGTGGTAGGAGGAGGTGAGGGCAGCATCCCCCCCATCTACTCCTCGTGCGGTCTCGCCAGCCTGCTCTGCCCTCCTGTGCCAGGTCCTGGAAATCTGCCAGCTTGCAAGGGACAACCCATGGTTTCCCCTGTTTTTCTCCTTTAAAGGAGAAAATCTGTGATTTTTGACATTTGGCTGTGATTATTTGTGACCCTTTTGTGTATTCTTGAGACCCAATGGGTTGAGAAACGCCGTCCTAGCAGACCTTCCTCGTGTCAGCACTGAAAGCTCTCCAGTTGAAATCAATGATACAGCTCCTAAGGGAAGCTCTAAATTACACCACTTGCCACCCCTCGAGGGGCTGTTGAAGTAGCAGGGGGACTTTGGTGCCTTCCCCAGAGTCCCCCTACAGAAAAGAGAGGGTTGGTGAGGCGGTGACCCTCTGCCTTCCATGCAGAGCAAATGGAAGTGACGGTGCGCCTGTAGGAATTCATATTGTTAATGTATTCAGTAGTTGTTTTAATTTTTATTATGGAGCATCGATGAAAACATCTTTTCAAATAAGATCTGGACAAGAACTTATGCCTAGAAACATATGCTTAGAAAATAGGCTGGTTTCTAACCAAACGTGCACCTGTGTGTGTGCGTTGCACCCTCCCCGCACTGTAAAACAGTGTAACGTCAGTGTTTTATAGCATCTGATGAAGTAGGCTATCACCTGTGAATGCGTATGCCTCCCTGAAATAGTTAGTCTCTAAGGTGCCACCCTGCCCTGCCTTCTGCAATATTTCAGCAGTTAGTCTAGAACTGCCTTGTGGACAAAGATCAGATTTGGGTCTAATACTTGTTCAGTTTAATGAAAACCCATGCCCTTCTTACCGTGCCTGTTTAGGTCTGTATTGTGGTATCAATCAAGACTTACTGCATCCAGCCAAGGGAGTTATCCTGTTGAAAAACCCTTTCCAACAAGATCAGAATCAGATGCGTAATACTTTTTAGTAACAATAGCAGTTAATTTAATAAGCCCCACTGTTTCTAGTACCTTTTCTCTATTAAGTGAAAATTATCAGGACCATTTTCTTTATAACTTTGTGAATGGGATTCATGTTCCATCCTCTCTGAACACTAACAGATTTGAATCAGCATTCAGCAGGAAACGTGAACAGTTTAGCATAAGGACAAAATGTATTATATTTTACTAGCTGCTGAATACACTGAGTTCCAGATAGTTAATTCTAGGAGCGAGAAGGCTCGAGGGCTCTGATGGGAGGAGGAAGCAATAGGAGGACTCAAGGATAATGTTGTGTAAAGCATTCATCAGTTGCAGCAAAGAAAGAAAAAAGGAGAGAAAAAAACCCCACTGGGATATGTGAAGGTATTGAGCCAAATTTTGCTGCTCCTACTTACCACGAGCCATTTTTGAGGCCCAGATGGTTACAGGTGTTTTGTGGTTGCTTTGCTCAGCACCGCAAGCCTAATCACCAAATCCAAAACAGACTTTGGTGCCTAAGTGGGACTTAATGTAGAATCTAGCATCGAAGTCCACAACTGGAATCCTTAAACTCCACGCTCGGATGTGCTCCTTCCCTTTCTCTTCCTGCTCCCCTACCTGCTGTTGCTGTTGCTTTCTCCACTGCTCAGATGAGGAAGCTCCAGACCCAGCTGAGCTGAGTGCAGGCTGGGCTCAGCTGCAGAGGGGACAGTGGCAACAGGGTGGCTGGAGAGTAGTTCCCCCCACCTTGCCTAGTCTTGGAGCGGGTTTGGGGAGGGGGAACTCCTGTCCACCCCGTTCATCAGGGACTTTAAAAAGTCCCTGGAGCCTCTTGTGGTGTGGCCTAAGCCAAAAGGGGGAGGAGGGGGGTTTCATCCTTGTCACTGCATGCCCCAATGCCTGTTTTGACAGTACAGTACTGGGATCTGCACCTGCCTTATGCCTGAGCCACATTGTTCGGGTATTTGCCTTCCCATGCCAACTGAAGGGCTCAATCTGGGAGGCAGATATTTCAGAGCATCCCCCATGGATCGGTCTTTATGCAAAATTCAATGGCAACCACTACTTCCTTTACAAAGTCAGCTGGAGGAAGCCCCTCCCTCCCCTTCTGTAGAGTAGTTCAGTGGTTAGAGCACTCCCCTGGGATATGAGAGACCTAGGTTAAATTTCCTCCTCTGCTTGGGGAGGTTCACACTCACAGGTCACGCCTGTCTGAAGGGTGCCTCAAGCATCAATATATTAGCATGTGAGTGGCTGCTTTCTGTTCCTCTTCATCAAGCTATTGCACTTGGCATAACAGAATTAAAGCTTCACTAGGCCAGAGAGAGACTGAGAGGGGGCACATAAGCCCATAAGCCTGAGCATGACTCTCCAGCCTAGACATTATGGTATTTACCTGGGATTGGGGAATCCTGGTTCATAATCCCTGGTCCAAAATGAGTGTATGGATTTTACATCAGTCATTGGACTAAAACATGCCCTGGGACAAAAGTCTAGGTTCTGAATCCCAGTGGAGGGAAGTGACTCTTGGCAGGACTAAGTGACTCCTAGCAGTCTTGCCTCCTAAGGCAGGCACCCAGACCATGGAGACAGACACATATTAGAGATACTCCGGCCCATTGTGCTTTTTACTGGGTATGGGCAGCTCTGTTAGTATTCCTGCTCTCGTGCATCCCATCCTCAAGTGCCTAGCTCTCCCCATGCATTTTATAGGAAGCCTAGGCACGGAATTGGATTCTAAAAGGTAGGTATTACATTGCTCACTATTGTGGTGCTCCAAGTCTTTTTTGGATCTTGGCCTAACTGATGGCTTTGGCCTTTGGATGGCTAAGCGCCATTTTTAAAGGATTTTGGCAGTGAGGGTCTTGCTCCACATAAAGACTGAGGTGCTAGAACCACAGAGCTGCAGTACCTAAATGTTTGGTGCCTTGCTACCTAGTGGAAATTGCTACCCTGGCTCAGCTGCCTGGTTTCCCTATACCAGTGGGGACCACCCTTTTTTGGCAAGGGTGCACCCTCCCCCAAGTGCCACCGATCCTCTTCACCTGTCTGATGGGCTGCTCTGCTTTCCGCTCCCTGCCCTGTGCTTCCTGCCCTATCTGCCACTGCACTGCCTTGCTCCCCGCATCTGCTGCATGCCATGCGCAGAGGATGCCTGTGCTACTTGTGGTATGGGTACCACAGGTTCTCCCCCCTGCCCTATACAATGCATAGGGAGAATGAAGTGTCCAGAAAGGAGATAAAACCCACTATAACTCTTGCAAGTTGGCTTGTAAGAGATGCTGAAGGGAGGAGCAGGGATCTTCTCTGGAAGTGAATGCCTAATTCTGGGCTGCAGGGGGGCTTGGGATTTGCAGCCACAAACCCTGCCCTGGTGGGTGGTAAGCCTGCCTGTTCTCTCAGACCGTCACAGGGGTGGTGATGATCTCTGAGCCAACAGCCCAGTGATTAATGGATCCCTTGGAAGATGGGAGACAGGGCTCAAACCCCTCCTTTGCTTGATGGGGATTCAAGGCCTCATTTCCCAAGTGCCAGGAGTGGCCTAATCGCCAGACTCTCAACAGGGGCATGTTGAGCCCCTCCTGTTGAAACTGTTCCACTTCCATGCAAAATATCAAAGCTCTGTTGGTCAGAGCGAGCGAGCAAATGAGTGACTTGCTAGCCACGTGAGGGGTGGGATTTCAAGCACAACCCTCCTTGCAACCTTGACATTCAGTTGGCTCTCACTGCTTCCTCCTGTCTGCTTCTGCTGTGAATCCCATTCCTAGGGGCCTGACTCTTGCCATAAGTTGTACAAGGGGCCTTAACTCAGGCTTATAGATTTTATTATGGTGGCATACAAGTGAGGTGCTGCTATGCTGAACACTATAACACCTAAGTCTTTCTGTGAATTTAACCCTACGTTACTAGTCAGTGGCAGAATCTGGCTCATGGACTATAGGATCATAGTACTAATTGCATGTACTGAATCATCCAGTGCATACCTGTGAAGTCCAAGATTTAACCCCCCTCCCAGTGATGATGCATTGTGTTGTTGAACCAATACTTTGAACAGTTTGGTGCACTGTTGCATCATTTAGTCCATCACACTGCTTCAGAGAAGGACTAAATTATTCCTAAAAAATTCTGCAGCAGAAGGGTGTCAGATCTACCTGTTGACATCTCTGCCACCCCCTTGGCTACTTGTTTGGTTCCTCAACTGCTTTTAATAACAATTTATCTAACAGTACACCTAATCTTTCCTTGCTGCAACTTTAAACCTGTTCCTTGTTTTGTCCTTGTTGACTTGTAGGAATAATTGATCCCTGTCAGAGAGAATTATTCTAGCACTGTATAAGATACTAGGTAGACTACATTTGGAATAGTGTTCGTAGTTCTGTCACCTTATGATAAAAATGATATAATTCAAATAAAGGAGTGGTGGCAGCCCAACTGATACAGAAACTTAATTATTCAGAAAGGGTTAGAAACGCTACTGTGTAGCTGCAGTCTTTAGAAAACAGGAGATTAAAGAGACATCTTAGTGAGGGATGCAGAACTCTGAAGGGAATACAAAGGATTCAGATATACAAGGATATCTGAGCTCATGACAAATACCAGAACAATGGAGAAATTAACTGAAGATTTGGAAGGGATGAGCAGCAAAGCAATTTAATTTATTTGTGCATTTTTTGTGCCTTCTGTAGTTAATATATGGAAAAAATCCCCACCAGGACAGCAACTGTTAGAAAGAGATTTTCCTGTTAAAAGCAACTGCTAGAAACAATTTGTATGAGCCGTAGAGAAGTATGAGGTCTTTTCGTAATAACATGGCTGCAATTATTAGCTCAAAAGAGGGTAAGGGGATCTAGATGGTCTTTGTGGACTCCTTTTTAAAAAATATTTGGCTATATTATGCTGGGGAATGGTACTGGTTACTGTAATTTGGGGCTGTATTTGAGTATCTGTACAATATGTGGGGAGAGGTTTCTATTCACATCCATTTCCTTCATATGCGTGGCAGGAGGCGTGATTGTGGGATGGTGCATTACATCCCATTGCGCCTTATTGCAGGTGCCAGTTTTAGCTTTGTTTATGATTGACTTTATTTATGATTTACACACATGTAACTGTGATCATGAGAGTGTGAGCTCCACCCTGGGATGCCTTTACCCCCCCCCTTTTTAAACAGCGTGCAAAGCTGGTGCAATTCTAAGACCGGTTAAGGGCACGTGTACGTTTCTTTTAATAAAGATACGTGTAATGATTCGCACAGGATGCATAGGATGCCACTGACTTCAACAAGCTTTGGATCAGGCCCTAAATGACTCGCTTCTTTTGACCTGCAGGTTTTCCTCCTTTAAAACAAAACGATCTGCTTTTATCTGTGCTGAATTTCAATTAAATTCATTTTTTTCAGCACAAAGAAATTGGGACAAGCCAAAATGCTGCCCTTAGGAAATCTACATCCTCATAATAATGTTCCCTTACTTCCTCTTCCAGCTCTGGGATGTGTGCCCAGCAGATTTGTTTTAGATGTGTGGATAGGAGGAGAATTTATTGTCCAGAGAAGGAAACCCTACGGACACACATTGATGCAGGAGCTCCCATTACACTTCCCTCTTTCATTCAGAAAATCAAAGGCTTGTAATAGCAATTTATGGAAAGGGAAATCACCTGATGGTTGGACTTTTCTGAAGCAAAATTATGGTATGATTAAATCATAGAAGTGTGGGACCTGAAGAGCACATCTAGTCCAACCTGCTCTACTGAGGCAGGATCAAGTGTACCCACTAGCGTAACTTAGAGAGGGGAGGGCACAATAGCAGCCATTGCAGCTGCCTGCTGGTTGTGCCAGAGCCATCAACAGCTCTGGACACACGGGTACTCTGCCCCAGTAGATGTTTGTCTAACTGAAGGAGAGTCCACCACCTCCCTGGTCAATTCTTTCCAGTGTTTCCCTGACCTAACAGTCAGATTTTCCTAATATATTATCTAAATCTTCTTTGCCCCAGATTAAGCTGAGTTCTTGTCTTTCACCCACTTGCCACTGGAGAACAGTTGATCGGAGTCACCTTTATAACAACCTTTTATGTATCAGAAGACTGTTGTCATGTCCCATCTTATTCTTCTCGTTGCTAGAGAAAACAAACCCAACTCCTCGGGTCACAGCTCATATTTTCATAGTTTCATAGTTTCTAGGGTCACAGCTCATATTTTCATAGTTTCATATTTTTTAGGGTCGGAAGGGACCTGAGCAGATCATCAAGTCCGACCCTCTGCCATGGCAGGAAAGAGTACTGGGGTCAAACGACCCCAGCAAGGTGTACATCTAGCCTCCTCTAAACCCTTTACAGGTCTTTGTTGCTGTCCTCTGGCTTCTCTCTAATTGTCTACATCTTTCTGAAGTGTTGTGATGCAAACGGGACGCGGTATTCCAGCTGTAGCCTTGCCAGTGCCAAGTGGAGTGGGGTAACGGGCTCCTGTATTTTACGCAGCGCATAGATTTCATAAACATCAGGGCTGGAAGGGACCTCGGGAGATCATCGAGTGCAGCCCCCTGCCCAAAGGGCAGGAAGTCAGCTGGGGTCATAGGATCCCAACAAGATAAGCATCCAAGAATGAGATTTGTGTTTTTTGCCAAACTCTTACTCAGTTTATGATCCACTATAACCTGCAAACGCTTTTCTGTATCATCACGGCCTGCTTAGTTGCTTCTCATTTTTGTACTTGTGCATCTGATTTCTCTTTGTTAGGTTCTTGTCTCTATTGAATTTTGTCTTACTGATGTCAGACCAGCTTTCCAATTTGCCAAGACCATTTCAAATTCTTGTCTTGTCCTCCAGTGTGCTTGAACTCCCACACCCCAGCTAGGTGTCATCTGCAGATTTTTTTTTAAATGTACTTGCTATTCCATTTCCACATCATTAATGAAAACATTTAATAGACCTGGGCCCAGATAGTCCTGCAAGACCTCACTTGAGATGCCCTCTCAGTTTGAGAGGGAACCACTGGTAATTACTCCCGAGGAAGGTTTTTCCGTCAATGGTGTACCCGCCTGCTGGTGATTTGATCTAGACTGTACTCCTTTAGCTTACTTATGAAAATGTCACTTGGGGCAGTGCTGAAAGCCTTGCCACCGTCAAGATGTAACATATCTATTGCTTCCTTATTGCTCCATGAATGCGTTAGGCCAGTTACCCTGACGCATTAGGAAACTAGATTGGTTTGACCTGGTCTGTTTTTGACAAGCCCACGTTGGCTCGTTTTTTTATCACTTTGTTATTTTCTAGATGCTTACAAAGTCAGTCGTTGGCTCCAGAATCTTTTCGGAGACTGCAGTTAGGCTGACTGGTCTATAATCCCCCCTTTTCTCAAAGGCAGGTACTATGTTTGCCCTTTCTCCAGTCTGGGATTTGTCTCCCCTGCTCTCCATGCGTTCTCCAAGAGGTTGTTCAGTGATTATTTGGGCTAGTTAAGGGGGAATTTCATGGCATCCTGCCCACTTGAACACGCCGACCTGAACGTATCTCTCTTACGTAAGTATTTTTAACCTGTTCTTTCCCTCTCATGGCCTGCACACCTATTTCTTTGTTAAAATTAATTCCAGTAAGTATCTGGTCACAGTTAAATCACTTGTGAAGACTGAAGCAAAAAAAAGGTATTGACTACTGCAGCGTCCTCTGCACCATCTGTTGTTTGCTCTCCTTTCCCACTTAGTACAAGACCCAGACTCTCTTTTCTTCTCCTCTTGCTTCTTATCTATTAATAGTATTTCCCCTTCTTGCCTTTTAAACCTCTTACTAATTGAAACTGTCTTTGCATCATCTCTTTTCTAGTCTACCTGCATTTGGTAATCCCTCATAGTGTATTTTGTTGCCTACAACACACACATTTGTCCCCCCCGAAAACCAACTGCTGGAAACTGGTGCACATTATAGGCAAGTAATACAGGAAGAATAGTGTCTGCTGGTTGGGGTAAACTGAAAATAAAATCTGCATGGGATTTGCATTGAGCAGAACAACGAGTAGGCTCTGCTCCCTAGCTAGCTACTTACTACAAGGAAAAATCCCTTTTTTCTTCATTCTGCTTTCTAAAACAAGGCGTGTATTATATTTGAAGGCATGTTGTAGGTGAGAAAATATGTTTTTGTCCTTCATCTTGTAACTTTCTTTCCCCTTTTTATGTCATTCCTTTTTGAGTTTTGAGTCCTTGAAGCTCCTGATGCTGTCATGATAATTTTTTAGTATCTTTCCTTCATATTGGGATAGTTTGCTGCGGTATGTTTAATATAGTTTCTTTCAGTCAGTGCCAGCTCTCCCGCACTACTTTTGTTCCTCATATTCTCTTCCCAAAGGACCCTCCTCCCAGTGCCATGTGTTTGCTGGAGTCTGCTTTTCTGAAGTCCCTTCTGTTTATTCTGCTGCCCGGGGAGTTAAAAGTCCCTTATTACCACCAGCTCCTGTCCTTTGGATACTTCTGAGAGTTGCTCAAAAAAGCCTTATCCATTTTCTCCTCCTAATTGTGATCAATATTAGATCACTATGACATCACCTCCGCTTTTTTCTTTTATCTTCACCCAAGGACATTCAGTGACTCTTCCGCTCACCTTTTCCCAAACTTCACAGCGAGTACAGACCGTCTTGTCATACAAGGCAACACCTCCTTCCTTTTTTCCTTCCTCAACAAGCTGTACTCTTTTCTACCAATACTCCAGTCTTGTTTTGTGCCCTAACAAATCTCTGCCATACCAGCTCTGGTTGCATTATAAGACTTCCAGTCTTTCTCGTGTATCTCCTGCAAGCCTACTATTTCAAATATTTGGTTTTCCCGTGAGTCTCACTCCTTAGGGCTTGAGAGCAGTTTCTCATTTCCCCTTAAGCCTTCAGCACCCTTATCTGATTTTTGCTTACCTGCTGCCTTATAGCACCAGCCCCCCTTCAAGCTCAGCGTAAAGCCCTCTTCACAAAGTTTGCCAGTTGGGATCCAAAGATGCTGTTCCTCTGCTGCAGCAGATGGGCCCCATCTCTCCCCGCCACGGCACCGTCGTGGAGCAGAACTGAACAGAAGGGACTAGAAAGCGCGTCGCCTCATCTTTGCATCCTGCATTTCTTCACTGCGCTCCCTCCATCTGATCAGCCGAGCTCCAGGCAAGATGTGAACAGCTACCTCCTCCTTACAAGGGAAAGCCCCGCAAAAGCAGCAGGGGCTAAACTCCACATTGCAGCGGGGCAGCACACCGGGGTGATTACAAGTAATGCGAATCCCTTGTCCTGTAAATAGAAACACACTGTGTTTCAGAGCTTACAGGTAGCAACGGGATATAGAAATCTTACCCTGCCGGGACCCTTTGAGCCTAGCTGACGTCCTGCCTTTTGGATGATGATCTTACAAAGTCCCTTCCAGCCCTAATCCTCGTGAAATGGTCCACGGCTAACCTGCCCATCCCTTGTCCATAGATGTCCCTTTTCTTTTCCCCTTCCTGACCTCCCATTTTGCAGAAACCAGGTCCCTTCCAGCCCTAACCCCTACGGCTACCCTGCCCTCCCCGTGTCCAGCAATGTCCCTTCCCCCGACCTGAAATTTGCCACAGAGCAGGGGCGAATGATCTGTAGCCGGCTCCCGCTGGTCTCTTCCCGCCCCCGCCGGCGCAGCGCGACGGGGCCGAGGCCGGTAGGACGCGGGGGTGGTAGAGCCCCCCCCGCCCCCCGGTGCGGTTTGTTTTTTGCACCGCTGCTTGGGGCACCAAGTGCAAACTTCAGCCCCCGCGGAGACGGGCGGGGCGGGGCGGGGCGGGGCGCGCGGGGCGGGGCGGGGCGGGGCGGCGCCGCCACGTCAGGCCGGCGGGTGCCCCCCGCAGAGGGCGCGGGGCCGGCGATGCCTCCGCCGCGCGGAGCCGGGCGCTGCTGATCCGCCGCTTCCCCCGGCGGGCGGGCGGCGCGGGCGGCACCATTGCCGGCGGGGCGGCCGCGTCCCGGCTCTGGCAGCGGCGCCGGCGGCTCGCGGCCGCCGCGGGGCTCGCCCTGGCCATGGGGCTGGCGCTGCTCATCGCGCTGCCCGTGCTGCTGCAGGCGCCCGCCGACAGCGCCGCGCACTACGAGATGATGGGCACCTGCCGCATGATCTGCGACCCCTACAGCGGCGCCGGCCCCGGCCCCGGGGCCCTGGAGGCGCTGCAGGACCTGGCCCCGCCGCCGCCGCCGCCGCCGCCCTTCGCGCAGGGCCCCAAGGGCGACCCCGGCCGGCCGGGCAAGCCGGGCCCCCGCGGGCCGCCCGGGGAGCCGGGGCCGGCCGGCGCTCGCGGGCCGCCCGGGGAGCGCGGCGACGCCGGCAGGCCGGGGCTGCCGGGGCTGGCGGCGGGCAGCGGCGGCGGGGAGGTGACGGGCGCGCTCAGCGCCGCCTTCAGCGGGCCGCGCATCGCCTTCTACGTGGGGCTCAAGAGCCCGCACGAGGGCTACGAGGTGCTCAAGTTCGACGACGTGGTCACCAACCTGGGCAACCACTACGAGCCGGCCACGGGCAAGTTCACGTGCCAGGTGCGCGGCATCTACTTCTTCACCTACCACATCCTCATGCGCGGCGGCGACGGCACCAGCATGTGGGCGGATCTCTGCAAGAACGGGCAGGTGCGGCCCCGGCCCCTTCCCTGCCCCTCCAGCGCTGCCCCGCTTCCCCCGGCCCCTTCCCTGCCCCTCCAGCGCTGCCCCGCTTCCCCCGGCCCCTCTCCGGCCCCGGCCCCTTCCCTGCCCCTTCCCTCCGGCCCCGGCCCCTTCCCCGCTGCCCCTCCAGCGCTGCCCCGCTTCCCCCGGCCCCGGCCCCTTCCCTGCCCCTGCCCCTGCCCCTGCCCCGGCCCCTTCCCTGCCCCTCCAGCGCTGCCCCGCTTCCCCCGGCCCGGCCCCGGCCCCGGCCCCTTCCCTGCCCCTCCAGCACTGCCCCGCTTCCCCCGGCCGCGGCCCCGGCTCCTGCCCCTCCAGCGCTGCCCCGCTTCCCCCGGCCCGGCCCCGGCCCCGGCCCCTTCCCTCCGGCCCCGGCCCCTTCCCTGCCCCTCCAGCACTGCCCCGCTTCCCCCGGCCCCTTCCCTGCCCCTCCAGCACTGCCCCCGCTTCCCCCGGCCCCTTCCCTCTGGCCCCAGGGATCCCAGCGCTTCCCCCTTCCCCTCCCAGGCTTCCCTCCATCCCCTTCCCTCCCTCCCCACCGCTCCCGCTCTGGCACCCCCTTCCCCGCTCTCCACGAGGTGATGGGGGGGATCCCGGAGGTGCAGATCTGGGGGGCGGCTGGGGAAGGGAGAACTGAGGTGGGGATAAAGGCAAGAGGGCAGGGAGGAGAGAAAGATGCTTATCGCACTGGGATCCTTTGACCCCTGCTGACTTCCTGCCACTTGGGTGGGGGGCTGGACCCGATGACCTCGCGGAGGTCCCTTCCAGCCCTAGCGGCTATGAAATCTGTAAGGGGCTGGAGGCTGGGGGAGCTCGGCCACAGGGCGAGGGGGGGCTGGGAAGGAGCTGCCAAGGGGCATTGGCTGGGGCAGGAGGAGGGGGTTGAGGGGCTTTGGTGGGGACCGGAGGAAGGGGCGTGTTGAGGGTGGGGGGCAGAGGCTCTGGGACCCAGGAGAGAGGCGTGCTGGGCGTTGGGTGCCAAGAGGGGAAGCCTGGGAGATGGGTGTGGGGGGCAGATGCCCTGTGTGGCGGAGAGACTGAGCCCTCTGCGGCTGCTCTGCAGGTGCGGGCCAGCGCCATCGCGCAGGACGCGGACCAGAACTACGACTACGCCAGCAACAGCGTGGTGCTGCACCTGGACTCGGGGGACGAGGTGTACGTCAAGCTGGATGGTGGCAAGGCACACGGTGGCAACAACAACAAGTACAGCACCTTCTCGGGCTTCCTCCTGTACCCCGACTAGCCCAGCACCCCAGCGAGTCACCGAGCGCCGGGGCCCACCGCCTGCCGCGGGCCACGTTAGCTGCGTTAGCCATCCGTACGTTTTGTTTTGCGGTGGAGGCGAGCGAGCCCATCCCTCCCCACAGCCACAGTGCATCCGTCCCCGCGTGTGTCACTAGGAGCTCAGCTGCTGCTTGAAGCGGACTAGCGCGTGTCATGGGCCTCGGGGGGGAAGCCACGGACTGCCGAGCCAGGCCCCCTGCACGCTGCGCCTCCCTGCGGTCACCGGCCAGGCTCCTGGCGAGGTGGGCTGGCCGGCCACGTGCACCGGCTCGCCCTTGCTGCTTTTGTTTGTATAGGGTCAAGTGTAACTTTTCGTTTACGTGCAATGCAATCCTCGTGTGAATGATGGTGTCATGAATCCCGCTGTCCCCGGCTGCCCGACCAGCGCATCACCAACGACGGCCGCAACAACAAATCACATTAAATTATGTTTTTAGACAATGGTTTCTTACTGCGTGTCTCTTCTGAGGCTGCATGGGGAGGGGAGCGAGGGGGAGGGTGCACGGGGAGGGTCACTTCATGTCTGCAGGAAAATTTTAGGTTAGTGAGTGGATGGCGAAGGGTCAAGTTTCCCCATCTGCAGTTGTACGAGAAGAGGGCGCATCCCATCACCTGGACTGAGAAAGGCCCAAAGGAGAGGACCTGGGCAGGGAGGTTTTACAAGGTGCGTGGCCCTGCTCCACAGGCAAAGGAACCAAAGTTCATTTGACTTCAGGCCCTTTATCGGGCACTGGGTGAAATCACTGACATTTAGGCTAAGAACAGACGACTGGTTTATCCGAAGACAGAGGCTTTTCTCCTGGACTCCTACAGGAGGACAAGTTCACTCTCTCACTTTAAGTAGCCGAAGTAGCAGAGTTAACACTGAGCCCCGGGACAATCAAAGTTAACGGGAGTTAATTTCCATTCAAGCAGCACGTGTGAAGGATTGTCTTGGCCTGTTTTGATGCGAGTCAAAACCCAGGACAGTCAGCCAGCGGTTTAAACCAGCGTCTGTTTTTAGCCTGATAGAGTGATTGCCAGGAAGGAGTAAAGGAGGACTCGAGTGTGTGTGTAAAGGTCAATATGCAGTAAGCATAGATGTCTAAGTGTATCTGTGTGAATCTGGCTTTACACACATGTGCACACACGTACAAACCATGCCAAATCCAGTGTGGTCTCTCTTTCTTCCATTCCCTTGAGAATCTGAATAATTGCAGACACTTGCTTCTTTTAAAATGACACACGAATATATAATTGCACAGCCAACTGGTACGGGGATGAATCTCACACACCAGCCCAGATCCTCTGCTGGTGTAAGCTGGGGTTGCTGCCGGGGGTCTGAGCCACTCCTTCGCTCTTCCCCTCTCATTCATCTCTCGTTCTAGGCTTGATTCTCTTAGCACGCAGAGATTTGACACAAGGAGACTTCCATTGGCTTCAATGGAGTTACACCTTGTTACCCTGTGCGCGGAGTCAGACTCGGAGCTCCCACTGGCGCAGGGAGGCCCTGCCCTCACCACCGCCCCGGGAGCTAATGGGATCATAGCTGTGATGAATTTATTCCAGCACTGGTTTGGGACTGTACAAAGATCATCAGGTCAGTGAAGACGACTCGGTCTCTTACTGAGTCCTCAGCGTGTATTGCTGCTTTATTGATCCGAGAAGAAAGGCCAAATTCAGCTTTGGTGTCAGAGAAAACTATTCCCTCGTTCTATGCGAAGGGACCCCTCCTTGCTCAAGCAGGAGGATGAGTTCATGACCAGGTACATGTGTTATACACTTACCAATCTCTAATGTCTTGTTGTTTGGATCATCTAGAATATGATTAAAACCAATGTCTGGGACCCAAATGAAGTATAATTGCAATGGAGCCTCAATTCCCACCGGGCCTTTAATCCTTTTTGACTATTCCTCTCTCCCCCCCCGATGAGATGGAGCTTAGACACAAAGCCCTCAGTTTAAATTTCAAAAATTAAAATTGACATGCAGCAGCATTACCAAGAGCCAGGAGGAATTCTAAGGAGGTGCCTGGGCTCTGCTTTATCCTTTGCATTAAGAAGCAATTTGTACTTCTAACAAAGACCCAACTGTTCCCCCTTGGCAAAAGGGCAATGAAGATGCCTTGCAAGGGAATTGCTGTTCACAATACTTAAACAAATTTGAATCTTAGATTCTTAAATCTGTATTCCCTGGTGAAGCCTGCTCCTTGCAATTCAAATGCAGGGCTGTCGGTGAGTGCCTGCCAAGGTGGCAGCTGCTAAGAGGATGATGGATTGATGAGGCAATGGGAAGACAGGCTCGCAGTAGCACTTTGCCCCGACAGTGATCTATGTATCTGCACATTATCAATGTCATGAGGAGGTTTGAACTGCCCTCGCTAGATGTCTCATTTTCCACTTATCTCTCATGTACTAATTATCAGGCTGGATTATTCCCTGGGATGGAAACAAAAATGCTCATTGCCACTCCAGCGACAGTTTATGCAATCGATACAACGAACGTCTCCCTCAGTTACTCTCAGTCTTCTCATTTGCCTCTCCTCACTGCAAAGACCTTTGCGACTGCTACAGGAAGGCTTGGACAGCTCTCTCTCCATGCCTGCTGGAGAAGCACAAATGCAGGCAGTTCTAGTTTATTTTCAGGGTCGTACTACGGTAACCGCAGTGCTGGGGTGCATTCCTCTGAAGCAGGCACGTCAACATGGGGAGAGCAAGATGGGAAAGCTCAGTGCTTGCTTGCAGGTGAGAGCATTGGCTAAACGGCAAAGGCAGTGCTGCCTATGGGGTAGCAGGGCTGGGAGAGCTTCCAGCTGCAAGATGCCCCCCCTAGTTGGTGTGTTTTCGAGGAAGAACAGAGCCCTACTTCCCTTCAGAGAGGTTTAGTGGCTAGTTATCATCCTCTGGGGTCTTGAAATTAATCCGGTGGGGTCACGTGTTTCTGGCTGGACTTGGAGTCCACAGGATGCCAAGCTGCCATGCACGTTGTGTCCGCTTGGTCGTGACAGAGCAGGCCATCTCCATATGTGAGTGACTAAAGCCACGGCGTTGAACGGGTGCACTGCTCACTGGTTGTCCTGGGTTCTGGGCTGCACTCCCCATGCATCCCCAGATTTCCTTTGTCACGTGTGGGGGGGATCATGCAGCCTCTCCGAGCCTCAGTTTCCCATCTGTAAAATGGGGACAATAATGTTTCCATCACAGGAGTGTCACGGAGCTAAATACATTAAAGAGCACGAGATTCTCAGATATCACGCTAACAGGGCCCATAGAAGTACCTAAGGTAGTTGGGAGCTATGGATGCTCAACCTGTCAGAGAAATCATGCCGCTCTTATTTAGGTGTTTAATGTTGTTCAAAAAGTCTGGTCTCTGTCCTGGCTTCCTGAAGCTACTTAGGCACTGTACACCTAATCGCTTGGTGCCCTGCCATGCAGAGGCATCCTCAAGCCAGGGATAGAGGCCCAGGTTCCCCATTCAATGCATGGGGGCAGTTTGGTGTTTCTGGAAGGGATCCTCAGAAACCAACAGGACAGTGAGACACCCGAGTGAGACGGGAAATGCTGAGGCGGACTCAGGCCAAAAAAATCACCCCTCTCTCTACTCAGGATCCTTAACCTTGTCTGAAGCTAGGCCTGCAAGCTGGGTCAGCCTGACTGTCCCATCAGAAAAGGAAATCCCAGAGAGAGAGAGACCTGAATAGGCAGTGGTCCAGCGATGCAAGTGCCCACCTGAGACGTGAGAGCCGGAGGGGAAGGGTGCTGTGCTGCTTTGTCCCCACTCACCTGGAGCCGCATTGGCTCTGTTACGTTCAGAGCATGCACACGAGAGGGCGACCTGCTGTTGAGAGAGGGGTGGGGGATGGAGAATCCAGCTCCCGGGCTTTGGCTTGGACAAACTTCCAAACAGCTCCTTAGTTATGGGACGTCAGCAGCAGCTTTTTGCACACCAGCTGCTGAGTGGTAGGGACCTATAGGGCTAGGTAGCAGCTAAGCAGTGGTTTTGAGAATATCAGTGGTGTTTAAATAGTGGATTTAAGTGTTTGAAAGACAGCTAGGCACCTACATTTCCCCTGTGACTCTCACTCCTAAATACCTTTGAGTATCTAAGCCAACTGTGAGGTGCTCAGTACTTCTAAGGATCAGCCCCACTAGATGCACCTGAGCTGTCCCTGGCCATATTGGCTCGGCAGGGAGGAGAGAGCAGTGTGCGAGGGTCTTGTTTCTGTTGTTTTTGCCTTGAGATAAACGGTTTTGGTCTTTATGCTTAATAGCTTTACATGTATATATTGATTTAAACTCTGTGCGGAAGCCTCCTGTTTCTGAGTCTTGCCCTGGACATTATACTTTGTAATTTAATGCTTGTGTCTCCTTTACACATCAGTGGACTCTGATGCCCAGGATAAGTTTATCTGTGAGCTAACGAACTGAGGAATATATTTGGTGTGGATATTCATTCTACACCTTCCTGTTTTAGCCACAGAATAATTATACTAAAATTATAATTATACTACACAAGTGTATTAGAAACTCCCCTAAAGCAAGAATCTTTGAGGGTAGAGGGAAACCAGTTTGTAAGCCTTTTTTGCACACCAAACCTCTGTAGTTTGCAATACATATATATATTGCAGTTATAATTTTAAATTTTAAATGCAATTATATATATATCTATATCTATATATATCGATCTTTCTCATATATATCAAACAAGTTTTGTTTATATATAAACATATATACATATAAACAGTTTTGTTGTATATATATTATATGTATATATATATACACACATATTCCTGAGGTTTTGAAATTTCATGTGTGCGCAGAAACTTGTTTGATAACAAAGTCTGGGAAGAACCAGTAACAAAATCTGATCAAAACTGGTTCTGTCACTCAGAACATTTTAGAACATCCTGGGCACATTTACACGAGATGTTTACTGCACAGTAGACTAATTTACTCTGCAGCAGGATAGTACTTGTAAATACAAGTACTTTTATAACTGTAAATCTGTGTAAGAAGGTGGTCTTCCCTTCAAGGGCTCATAGCCTAGCTGCAAGAGATCAGTGGATAATAGACTTGCATGGCTGGGAGGCTTGGGACAGCTGGAAGTGCTGACCACTTAATAGACGTAGAGCTGAAGAAAGGGAAAAAACCTTCAGTGGGTGAGTGCTGAGGGGGAAGGTTCTCGTGCTAGGAAGAAGTTTAGGGCGAAAATTATTTCCTGTATAGAAAGGACAGAGGGTTTTAGTTTGTGTAGTGTTTTTTATGAGTAAAGCTGGTCTGAGAAGCTGAGAGTGGAGCTGCCTTGTCTGTCTAAGGCTGCAGGGTGAGTGATCCATTTGTGGTCCAATTATTAAACTGCATGTCGACGGTGATGTTAGCACTGGTATGATAAATGCAGATGGGATCAGATCCAGATAGAGTTTTGTTTTAAGTTGTACATGGGTAAGTTTTTGAAGTTTGGAAGTAAACTATTTCTCTTGGGGTCTCAAGTGTAATATGGGCACCTGTAGTGGAGATTAGGTGCTAGAGGGCCAGATTCTGCACCCAGCAACTTTAGCATAGACCTAGTATAACTCCTGTTGAATGGCATTACTGTACAGTTCCACCTGTGTCATCAAAGCTAAACACAGCAACTTCTGGATAGATGCTATGATGACTACGCTGTAGAACAGGCATAAGAAAGGGTTAAGGTCATGTTGTACTTGGTACACAAGCAAGGGAGATGTTCTTTTCCCCTCTGCTGTGACAAGAAGGGCATGTCTATCTGAACACCACGGTAAACCTAGGAGCACTGTTTGAAGCGCTAGCATGCCCTTGTTCTTGTTCAGTGTGTGACAACACGCCAAAACTAAGAACTGCCAGTGGATTAGCAAAGACTATGCCCTAAACCCCCTAAGGCATAGCTGGGGAGTGGTGTTGAGTAGGTTAGTTTCTGGCCTTTGGCATGTGCCGAGTGGAAGTTTCTTGTGGCCTGTTGCCATGTTCAAATTTGGGTCCAGAACCAGACACATCCTATTGCTTGATCTGAAGCCTTAGGGAGGTCATCATGAGTGCATGGTTCCCTTATGTGTGGGCAGGGCAGCAGGTGTGCTGTAGGCTGAAAGTTTCTGTCACATTTGCACATGTGCTTGCATCATTGGAGTACCCCACAGCTGCATGTTAAGTTTAGTTTTACCAACCCCTGTTTGGAGGTATCTCGGCTCTGGGCCTCAAGGGAGACATTTGGCAGTTTTGATATTGATCCTTATTCTTCCCTGGGCAGGGGTGGATCCAGGATTTGGTACAAGAGGGTGCAGAAGCAGCCCCCCCACCCTACTCCTGGCCTCCTTCCCTCTCTCCCAACCCTCACGGTAAGGACACACCCCACCTCAGCAGCCTCTGGGGACTACCTTTAAAGTCCTCAAAACACATAACACCCCTCATGCTTTCCCTCCATCCTTAAAGGCACATCCTCTCTGTCCCTGCTTCAAAGTCCTTTCTGCCTACTCCAGCTCCATTGCATGGGAGCTGGGACACCAACAACAGTAGCGGCTGAGGTGGGTTTCCCCACCCTGCCTGGTCCTCTGACAAGCAGGTGTGGGAAGAGGGAATACCCTGCAGTCATCTCTCCTGCCCTCACTGTTCCCAGCTGAGCCCACCCCGTGCAGCCTGGCTTCCCCTGCTCCAGACCCTGGGGAAAGCAGAAACATCAGGCGGGGCGAGGGGGAAGGAGATGTGCCCCTGAGCATGGAAAGGAAGGAGAGGGGTTCTTTTCTTCTGTGCTTTGGGGACTTTAAAAGAAGTCTCTAGCTGGATCTAATTGGAAAGGTGGGGGCAGACCCCAGGCCCTGGGCCACTTCTCGTCCTGACTGCCACATTTTTATTCATGTGGCTGTTGGCGTTTCATCCATTCATTGCCTTGTAGAGAAGACCCGAATGGAGTGGAAGCATATGGGTGGGTCTGACTCCTGGACTTGACATGGAGGCAGTGGAAATGTGGACATGAAGCATCCTTGAGCTCGGTTGATGGGAAGATCCTGCAGGGAGAACATGACTAGCATCTGCATAGAGGGGAGAGCTGGCTCCTTTCATCATCCAGCTTGCAAGCTCCCTGGGAGCTCCAAGGGGCCTTGCCCAAGCTTGACACCCTGCTCCTGAGTTTAGTGGGTGCATCGGTGCACTGTCCCAGTGAAAGGCTTGTGCACTTCAGTGATCCCCTTCCAAAGGCAAACATTATGGAAGGGAGTGGAAGCGTGCAATTTATCGATTTGTGAGAGGCCTAAGCCTGCACATTAATAGGGCTAGAGTGCTAATTAAGTCAATAAACTCCAATGCCTTTTTTGTTTGCAATTAATATGCAAAATCCCATTGATTCCAACAAGTCCATAATTTGCAATGCATGGCATTCTTATTATATATTGACAGCATACACTGTAATGTCTCCTGAAGATGCTGCTATGCATAGCAAAAACACTACACTAATCCCAGTTAAATCTTTATAGGTTGAGTGAATCACATTGCTGCATCCAGTTCTAGCAAAACCAGGTCCTGTCCATGTGCAGCTGGAGTACTATGCAAAAGTGGGTTCTTCTAGCGTGTATGCTGTGTCAGGACAGGTGTGTGTGTGTGAATATATATATATATATATATATATATATATAATTTTTACTTGTTCTTGGTTTGCTTTTATAAATATTATGGGGTGGAGGGGTAAGGGATTTCAGATGGAAAAACAAAACATCCACATCAAACAGATTTTAAAGGGCAAGGCATAATCAGACGGACACAAGGTACTGACTTGGGCTTTAAAGTTATCATCCCTCAATTTTTAACTGATGCAGGATAACTTCCCTGGGACAGGTAGGGTCTGCTGCCTCTGGCATTGTTGTCCATCTTCTCTACACCTTGTAGTTGCCTTTTTCTGGTGGAAGCTGAGTCTTCAGCTTAGGATGCAGCAAGGGATGATACAGTGACACCACTGGAAAGAAGCCTTGATCAACCAGCTGTAGTGATTCCCAGCTTAATATTGTCTGATGGAGCTTTTTTTAGCTCGAATTGTGAAAACTTTCAGTGGGGCTGGAAGATGGCATTGTTAGGAGAGACTCTGGAAGCCCGAGTCTTCTTCCTTTTCCAGGGAGAGCACTGAAATTCTGGAGTCTTGGAAAGTTTCCAAGCATCTGTGCAGACAGTTCCCACAACGGAAATCACTGTCTGTAGCAGAGTCCCCAAATGCTGACCTGAAAAAGCCATGCATGGTGAAGGCCATTTCCTCGAGAGTCTTTCCATTTTTTCCTTGTGGTAACTTGCCCAGTCAACCTTGCTTAGTCTGTACCAGCCATGTTCCTTAGCCTGCACCCTGCAGACTAAGGGCTTTAATTCAGGAGGAGGAACAATGGGTAGGACTAGTGGGCTCTCCATGGGCCTGAATCTTCCTTCATTAACGTCTGTGGCAAAGCTCTCATTGACTTGAGCAGTGTAGGATGCAGACCCTTGTGTGGAGCTCTCATGGGGGCTTTGAAAGGTGGACAGTTAACTTGCATTGTGCCCAGTTGTAACATAAATACATCTACATGAGATGTTTATGCCTAATTAACTCCACAGTAAAGACTCAGCATCTACACATTAGGTTGCAGTCAACTAATAAAGGCTGCCGTGGGTTAGTACTTGTAAACCCAAGTATAATTGCATGGTGGTGTTCTTTAGTGTGCTGCAATGCATGTGTAGATGCTGATGGGGCTGACTGGGGCATGAGGGTGCTTCAGTGTGGGGGCTGCCTGCCAGCTAGCCCTGCACTAGAGCACCCTTGTGCCCGAGCTAGCCCCTCTGCAGCACATTGAGGTGGGTCAGAGCAGCACTGGGTGGCAGGCTGACCCCCTGGGCTCCCTGCCAACTGGGGCTGCTCTGACCTGGCTAAACGTGCTGTGGTCCCAGGTGCACATATAAATGCAGTGCCCAGCAGTGACAAACTCTGGCACAAACTGCACCAGAGTTTGTCACACTAATTAATATTGCATATAGATGTGACCATTGTTACTTGATTTGATTTTTTAGGGAAATCAATGAGCTTGCGTATTTATGATGGTACTTTTAGATTCCTCATGTATCATATAGATACTCTTTTATTGTGGAATCCAAACAGATAGTCTTTGAATTAATTTGATCCTTGGTTCCTGCGAATCACAGTACTCCCCCACCACACCCTCCTGACAGAAAAGCCAAACCAAAGAGACATTGGATTTCCATGATCCAAGCCCATGTCAGAGGGCAGAAATTCACTTGATGTTTTTAAATGTATTACAAGTGTGTGTGTTTGTGTGTGTGGGGTGGGGATGGCAGAAATGCAACACATTGGTTTTTATTATGTGCCCAATGAAGAAACAAAACTCCTGTAAGTTTGTCCAGACTAGTTTGCTTTTGAGTCAGTGCAATAACTAACTACAACTAATTTACAGCTGTCTTTTTTCCTATTACTGGACTAATAGGACTGCCAAATTTTACTTTCTTATATGAACCTTAAGTGGGACGTAATTGCTGCAAGGAAGCAAGCTGCTTGAGGAATGAATTTGTTAGACTGTAGCCATCCCAGGCAGAAGTATTCAAGCATCAGCCTTTAAATGGAATAATTTAGGTTGCTTTTCGTTTTGGGTATTTCAGCCTCACAGTCTAGGCAGGAGAAAAGGGAAACAGCTAGATGAACGTAGATGCCAGGCTTATTTTCGCAATAGCAGGATTTCTTGAATATCTGGGCATGCATTTATCACTTTGCTCCCTCTGGAAACCACTGGGTGAAATACTACAGGTTCTTCAAGATGTCAGACTAAATTATCAGAATGATCCTTCCGGCTTTGAACCCTATGAACTATGCTGTCTAAGGGAGTCTGAGTTGTTGGCACAATCGGCGCACACTGTAGTAAAGCTGGCTTTGTTATTTATCATATAGTAAAACAACACTCCCTTGATGAAACACTGCAGGGAGTGGGGAATAATGTGGTGGACAAGCACAGGGCTGGGAGCCAGGACACTTAAGTTCTGATTTTAGCTCTCATGCTCAATGTGATTTTCACAGGATCATAGGAAAGTAGAGTTGGCAGGGACATCATGAAACCATCTAGTCCGGGTCCCCGCTCAAGGGAGGAGCATCCCCAATAAAACCAGCCCAGGCAAGTGTCTGTCTAACCTGCTCTTGAAAACTTCCAAGGATAGAGATGCCACAGTTTCTCTAGGTAGCCTGTTGCAATGCTTGACCACCTTTGGAGTCAGAAAGTTCATTCTAATCTCCAACCTAAAGCAAGGGGAATCTGAAGTATTTCCCATGCTTCTGGGCTTTGCTGGTTGCACGCTCCCCCCACCCCCCTCATTTTTCTGCTATGTATCAGGGTGTTTTTAAGCCTTCCTGAAGTCATTGGTTGTTGGCTACAGCCAAGGCCGGGGACTTTTGACTGAGGTGTACCAGTGCTCCCCCGGGACCAAAGGTTCCTGGCTAGAGGGTCTTGCCCTTTTGCTCCGGATCAGGCTGATCGCTGTATTTGGGGGCAGGAAGGAATTTTACCCCGTGGTCAGAGTGGTGTGGATTGAGGGGGTTTTGCACTCCTCTATAACGGGGGCATGGCCCTCTACCTAGGACCCCTTGAGCATATATTGACAGCATTTTATAGTAGCAGGACATTAGCTGCCACGGTTCTCCTGCTTTACCTGTGGCAGGTTAAGCTTTTAGGTCTATGTTGTGTCAGGGATGATGGTAGTTTTATGTAGAGTTTAGATTATGGTTTGCAAAAGGTGGTTAGATTATGGTTTGGATAGGGATGATCCTGCCTCAGGCAGGGGGCTGGACTAGATGACCTCTGGAGGTCCCTTCCAGCCCTAATTCTCTATGATATGAATTTCCCCTGCTGAAGCTTGAGGCCATTACTTCTAGTCCTGTCCCCTATGGTCATGCAGAAAAGCCCATCTCCAGTCTCCCTGTTATTGTCCTTCACAAATTTGAAGACTGTTAAAATTCTCCCCCCACCCTCAGTCTTCTTGTTTCCAGACTAAATAACCTTACCACTTCCAGCCCTTCCTCGTAAGTCTTGCCTCTCAGGCCCCTAGTCATGTGTGTTGCTCCGCGTTGGACTCTTTCCAAACTGTCCCCATCCTTCTTGAAATGGGGGTCTAAAACTGGACACGGTACTCCAGGGGATGCCTCAGCTGTGCTGAACAGAGCAGAGGAATCGCTCCCCTTGGTTTGCAAGTGAAAGTCCTGTTAATACAATCAAGGATGCTGTAGGCTTTTTTTGAAATGAGTGCACTGTTGACTTGTATTCAGCTTCTGGTCTACTATAACCCCCAGGTCTTTGTCTAGTCAGTCATTTCCCAGTCTGAATTTGTGCATGCAGTTTTTCAATCCCAAGTACAGGACTTTGACCTTGCCTTTAGTGACTCTCATCTCACTGATTGTGGTCCATGTCTCCAGTCTGTCCAGCTGTTTTGGGCAAGTTACTTAACTTGTCTGTCTTTTCCCACTTCATTACCTTCTTTTGGACCAAATGTTTAATAGGCCAAATCAAAATCATTGTGCTACTAATTCATTTGTAGTGATGCATGTATTGGGCTTGCCCCTGAGTGACTAGCACATATTCTAAATTAGATGTTTAGTCATGGATGGTTGTTTACATCCTCATGCTTAAGCCAAGCTTTCTGATATTTTAAACTGCACAAATCCTTTACATGCTTGTATCACATGTTTATAAGCATTTATAAGTGGCATGGTGTGATAATTTCCTCCTGATGTTTCCTTCCAGGTTGATCATAGAATCATCACTTTTGCTTCTTCTTTACAGAGGCTCCCAAGTTGGTGTCGTGCTGATTTATTATTATTATTTTTAATCTATTTTATTTTTTTTAAATTCTATGTTGAACAGAAAACTAAAAGCAATATTAAAGGTGCGCTTCTCAGCATGTTACTTGCATATATAAACACATATGCGCTTTGTGCGTGCACAGCTGCTCTCTTTCCTTCTCTTTTTATTGTTTGCAAAATAAAGATATTAAAAAAAAAAGCATGATTCCTGTATTGATCTGTGTTGTGTGTGCCCCAAATTTTAGGAATGCCCATGTGCATTGATCACGTGGCTGGCTGGTTGGCTGCCTGTCTGTCTGGCTACCATACTGCAACATTTTACATACACAAAATAACTATGCATGATGTTAAGATGTCCTGGTCTGAATCTGAGGCTTCAGAAGAACAGAGTGCAACGTACATAAAAGGTTCGATTCTTCGGGAGCAGGTGAAGCATTTCAGTAGTGGGTGGTAGTGACAGCCCAGCTTTTTCATTGCGGGATATCTTGCTCATTTTGCTAGCCCGGCTTGTGATCGTAACTCTCCAAAAGGGGGCGTGCTGTGGCCAAAAATCACAGGCTTTGGCCATACTCTTTTAATTTTACTGCTTGCTGAAGGTGGATCTGGAGGCAGCTGTGAGTCCGTTTCTCTGCCCTAATGGCAGTTTGAGAGGGAGGGAGGAAAGGTGATCCCCAATATAATGTCAATCAAAGAATTCTTGGGTTTAGCAGGATTTTAATCCCGGAATAGCTAGGCCTTTGGTAGTGCGCACAGTCTGGGCTGCATGTGGTTCTTCACACAGTCCAGCTACATGGGAGAGCTAAACTCTAGCACGTGAAATCTGGATGGGTGCTACACTCCTTGGAGTATTTTCAGCTCAGAAAGCAGTGATGGGTTTGCAGCGAGTGCGTTGTTTGCTCACAAGAGCCCGGTGTGGAAGGAGGGTTGTTGCGGATGATGTGAATGATGACACTTAGGCTGTAGCAGCTGTCCGGTGGTTCCTCTTGTGATCAACGACAGGAAGGGCTCTGGATTCGGAGTGGGAGCAGGTGGACATTTCTGTCACTTCCTCTGGGTTTCCGAATAAAATATTGCCATTTGTCTCCTGAACACCATGAGCAGTCGTGGAACAGTATGTTTGCTATATCACACCACTTGGGCTGAGTCATTCTCCTTGCATATTGGCATTATTCTTCTTCTCATGCCCACTATCCTCTGCTACCATGCTGTGGTATAATGGTTAGTGTCCCCCGTGGCTCTAGAAAGGAATGAATTCAAAGCCTCACTCCAGATTGATGCTGAAGGCTGCCCCCATCAACTCAGTTGTAAATGGGCACCTAGTCATTCAAGCTGGACATAGTGCCAGACATATTGCTCCCACGTGCATTGCTGTAGAAGCTGGCATGCCCTAACCACCCTTGCACAATGAGCTGGTCGGCCTGACTGGACCTGGCTGCAACGTACCTGGTTTTAGTTTAGTTTCCCCTTTGGAAGTAAGTGGGAGTCAGGTGGCGATGCACCTTTAAGAATCTGTGCCCCTGTTCATGTGTTTCCAGGCTGGCACAAAGGGTCTAATCCTGAGAAGCTCCCATGGGTGTTCATAATAATTGCAAGTCTACATTACTTCTCAGGATCAGGCCCCTTGCAAATGCACTGTGTTCAAGTGAAACAGCAGCATTGCAATATAAATAGGAAGGACCACCTATAGTATAAATTTAGCCACCCTAGTTTTTTGTATCTTGGCTCTTCTGTCCCAACTTGTCACACAAAAGAACAACAACAACAAAAAAAAGGTTAACCACTTTTCTACTGAGTTTAAAGCAAACAAAAAAATAAATATTCTGGCTCATTTTTCAGTCCTTTTTGGGATCTGTTCTACTTCATCCACACCGGCTTCTTCATCCCTGTCTTCATCTCAGGTTTCTATATTAAAGACTTTACGTTTGCGGAAAACAAAGTTTTATAATGGAAGGAAATGCTGATTCACCATCTAATTAAGCATTACAAATGGTGACTCCTATGATGCATCTAGTGTCATCGGTCCTGAGTTTCTTAGGATGCAAACTAATCAGAAACGCATGCTTTGCAAGGGGGAGCCCATAAGAGCACAATGAACCGTTGTCAACTATTTCCAGCTCGACATTCTCCTGAGCAGGAGTCGCAGACGGCACAAGAGGGTTGCGGTGAGTTGTATGATGGTGACTGCAATGAGATCACTGGGGAGTAAAATCAGATTCATTTGCCTTAGGAATTCATGTCATACCAAACTGGCCGAGTTATTCCGGCACTACCAGACCACTGCGAAGCTCACTACACAGCTGGTTAACATATTTATTGCATACCTAACTCGGTGTGAATATGAATTAAAATAAAAATGCACTATTTCTTCTTGCTTCTGCTCTGATTGTTTGCTTATATTTAATTCTTCCTTTGTGTCTTTGACTGAATTTGACTTTTTATTTTTTACTTGTAGCATTAAATGATATGTAATACCTAGAGTTCAGCTAAGTGCAGAGGAGCGGTATATCTGTTCCCCATATGGTTCTGGGAATAGACTTCAGGCATGACCAATGTTTTTCCTAGGCATGATTTATAATAAACAACTACAGACAGATGATAGCAAATTGGACCATACTATGTGGCAGGAACATTTATTAAAATTCCATATGTGTTTAATTTGCTTTACTCAATCCAGCTCAGATTATATTTTCTTGTGGACGAGCTTGCAATATTTTAGTACTATACTCTGTATTCCATCTGGCCCACAATCTTGCATTTAAACACTCGAAATCTTTATAAAACAATAAGATGTAATAAGATTGCAACAGAGCTTTTTGGAACTTTGCAACCACGTAGCTGAGGGCAAAATTTGGTCCATAGTTGACCACAGGATTGGAAAAGAATCCCAAATTTAACATTTCCCTGGGACACGCCTTGAGCAGAGGGTTGGACTGGACGACCTCCTGACACCCCTGTTTTTCTGTGGCTGGTGACATATGCCTCTGATGGAGCATGATGGGCGCTGCTGTGATCTGTCTCTGCACAGCTGATTGCACTCCAGGGATGCCTATAGATCATAGAAAATAAGGGTTGGAAGGGACCTTGGGAGGTCATCTATTCCAACCCCGATGTCCAGCCTGATGTCCCTGGTTGCTGCATCCTAACTTGAGGTGCAAGTGCAAGTGGGAGAAAACCCTCACTTGCAGATGCTAAACCTGCCCCCCTGCTTATGAAAAATCCCACTTCCGACACCTGCAACAGTGGAGGGGAAATCCCTCTGGAGGGGTATGTCTGGGCAAGTGAGGCAGGTGCTCCCAAGTCTTTATGGGGCTGATCCTGCCTGGGAATTCCTGGGGTGTTCAGGACCGGGGCCCTCCACGCCGGTGGAGCCCCTCTGCCAGGGAGGCCGGAGAGCTTGGGCAGCAAGCTTTTCTGCCATAACCAAACAGACATGAGTCTCAAAGCGACCCAATTTATTACCACCTTCTGTTGTGGCCACAGGTTTGAGCATTTTTGTGACAAGGTGTGGGCATTTGTTTGGTTTTACTTTGTGCCACTCTAAGGACTTCTAGGGTGGCATAAAGGCGACCTTTGTTTTTACCCTATGATTCCTTGGAGCAACTTATTTTCCCAGACTTCTCCGATTATATACCCCATGGTCCTCCTTCAACAAGCCCCTAAAAGCACTTTGGCAGGATGCCTGTAGAAATCTGGATGATGATTAGGCTGCCGATGTGCTTAAAACCCTGTACTTGCCACGCTGACCTGTACCGTCTCTCTGTTTCCTGCTACCATCTGTCAGTATGCACCCATTCTCTCTTGTCTTGTACCTAGACTGAAAGGTCTTTGGGCCAGCAGCCATCCGGTCTTGTGTGTTTGCCCAGTGAGGTCCTCACTCCAAACTAATGAAATACAGCGTGTTGCCACAAGGGAGATTTTTGGTACCAGGTGCTACAGCTGCCAATGTAACTTCATGCAAACTAGGTGCTACACTCAGCTGGTGAGAGTAATTGGTTATCATGCAGCCATGTAAAAGGATACTTCCCTCTGCTGGTGCGCTCAGCCTCACAGTTCCCCTTGATTTCCTTCTCCAGGCTTCATGCCAGCTCCTCTATGGACCTGTAAGGCTGGAGTGCCCTCCCTAAGCCCTAGTACCACTTTCTTGTCATTCTGATCCCTCCAAAATTTTTCCCTACAAGTGCTAACATATATTATGCCACTACTTTATCTACCCACTATGACTTTATCATGGGGTTTGAGGCTTAACCCCAGCTTTGATTAGCAATCAGGATGATGCCTTATGTGGGGCGCAGATTATCCCACATTTGCCTACTGCAGGGTTTCTTGCATGTTTCTGTGACAAGTCGGGTGCTGACTTCTGTCAAAGAGAGGATATGGGGCTACGTAAACCTTAGCTCTCATCCAGCCTGGCTATTCCTATGGGGGAGAAAGGACAGAGTGACCAGAAGACAACACAGTCCTCATTGCATGCTCCACTGAGACTTGTTTGCAAGCACTTTGGGGAATGGACCAACCTTGTCTGCATTTTGTTCAGCACCAAGCGCTTTGCACTCTTCCAGTAAGGAAGTTTACGAAGTAAGAAGCATCTTTCATTTGCAAATAAATTGCCATTCCCTTGCGAAACTTCAGGTCTTGGAAAGGAGGAAGACAAGGGCAATTTTCAGTTAACTGTTTTATATCGGCTCGTGAGAGGAATGGTAACCTTAGTATTAACAGTGATTTGATGGGGAGGGGCTGCAGTATTTGGGACAGAGTGGGTGAAATCCTGGAAAATCCACTACTGAGCTCCAAGGGGGCAGGATTTTAATTCAAGTGGCTTGTCTGCAGCGTAACATGGCATTCACCTGCTTGTTGTAAGGATCGTAGACAACTGGAGATCTTGTGCCACTGCAGCCTTTGTCTGCCTTTGCAGCCATTGAGACTGTAATGTCTTCTTCCACCTGCTGTGTGGTTGAGGACTTGTAGACTCATGGTGGGGGGCCTGGAAGGCTTATTATAGTGGCAACCTGTACTTGCTATGTCACAGCACCGTCAAAGGATATGTGTAGCTTTTCAGGAGGGAAAGCGTTGCCGCTGCTGATCCCACCGCATCCTGGTGGTGCCGCCGGTGCTTGGCTCGCGACTGCTTATTTATCGGTTACCCCTCCTTGTTTCACAGCTAACCTTTCGTGAAGGTCA
The DNA here is from genome assembly GCF_052110815.1 of Crocodylus siamensis. Taxonomy (NCBI): domain Eukaryota; kingdom Metazoa; phylum Chordata; order Crocodylia; family Crocodylidae; genus Crocodylus; species Crocodylus siamensis. The sequence goes on along the minus strand of NC_143398.1, from coordinate 235,883,408 downwards.
TTCCTCTATCTGCCACCTGTGACTGTCCTGGGTAGCAGTACAGATCTGCTGCCACAGTATTTCTCATTCATTCTCATGGAAGCCATCTCTCGCAGCAGGATGACATCAAAGAAATCCCACATCTCCTCAAAAATGCAAGTGCAGCCTCCAGATGCCTGAGGAAATGGGTGTTCAAAGTTCACAACATCAGATCTGTAACCAAGCTCCTGGTTTATCGAGCAGTTGTGATCCCCACCTTACTTCATGGAGCTCTCTGAGACGTGGACAACATACAGGAGACATCTCAAGTCATTGGAGTAGTACCATCAATGCTGCCTATGGAAGATCCTCCAAATTCAGTAGGAAGACAGATGCGCCACTATTAGCGGCCTCAGAAGAAGGTGATGACCATCCAACATCAACTTCGCTGGTCGGTCACGTCATCGAATGTCCAACTCCGGACACCTGAAGCAAGTTTTTTTCTCCCAGCTCAGTTGAGGTTTACACTCAAGAGGGGGGCAAAGAAAGTACTTCAAGAACATCCTCAAGGCCATCTTGGAAAAAATGAAGCATCAACATCAACTCATGGGAGACAATTGCCCAGGACTGCCCTGAATGGAGGAAGAATCTGCTGCAAGGACCTCAGTTCTTTGAAATCTTATGATGATGACAAGAGTCAGAAAAGCGGGAGTGGCAGAAACAGCATGTCATGGACCGAATTGAGACTCCAGAGCCACCCGCCTGACACGGAAACACATACCCAAGTTGCAACCGTCTGTCAATCCCAGATCAGCCTTGTCAACCATCTTTGGACCTATAGATAAGAAAATCACAGAAGACAACCATCCTCCACTGTGAAGGACTGCTGAAGAAGTAAGGGCCATGGGAATGTGCTCGGCATTTGGCGGTCCTCTGAGACGGCTACCTCAGCACAGGGAGCAGGACAAGACAGGAGACAGATGCAGAGCTGTTCTGTTAAAGTTTTAAGCTTTGATCCAAGGAGCAAAGGGTGAAACATCTGTCTTCAAACAGCGACAATCCCTGCCAGAGGCAGCACTTGGGACAGGGCTTTTTGAAATGGTTCAGACAATTGTTTTGCTCAACTAAGCTAAAAAGACAGCCTCCCTAGATGTCCATGTACTTTCTTGGCTGTTTCATGTTGGGTAGGTCTTTAGTGTAAGTTCAGCCTGGATCTCACTTGTGGAGAGCATCAAAATTTGAAGTGATATCAAGCACATTGGGTCTGAGCCCATCATACACTGGAGTAAGCATCAAAGGGAAATTGCGTTTAATTGAGGTTGTACGCTGAAGGAGACGCAACCAGCATAGAACAAATTTGGGTGTGGGACAAGGGAGTGAATTTGGGAATCAGGTGATCGATTTTTTGTTGTTGTAATATCATCCTCGTGTTTGTTTATCTTTTCTCTTTTTGTTCCAATATTATGCAAATCCTCAGATTACGAGAATCTGAAAAATGCAAAGTTTTGTTTGTGGCTTTTTTTTTTTTTGGTTTCACCGCTTAAGTTCAAGTGATAGTAAAAAGCAAGTTTGAATAAAAAGGGTGAATTATTTCCTGGAAATATGTATTCTGCTGCAGGAAATACGGTACTTGCAGGTTGGGTGGGGAAGTGGCCATGAGAACCTCAGTCCCTAACTACAATGGTGCAGACTATGAAAGAGTTGGAGAGCTGCTGTTTTGCCTCTGCTACCACCTGGGAGGCAACGGACACTGAAGTTGCCCTAATGGTTTATAGCGCAGTGATATGTGTTAAAATAAGATGCAGAAGCAGTGGCTGTATGTGCTAGTGCTAAGCCTTAATTAAACACCTCTGGGTAGTTTCAAATGAGATGTGCACATGGTTTTAGTGGTATGACTAACAGAGAAAAGAAACATATGGGCCAAGAGCTAAAAAAAGATAAATGGGAGAATGCAGATAAATAATTTTTTTATAACTAATCTGGAGCCTAGTTCCTGCTGGCATCGCAATGAGGGGAGTTCATCTTCAACTTCGTTTCAGTGGGCTTAACACCTCAATTCAGCCAAGCATGCTGGGATTTCACTGGGGCATTGACAGTTTGCAAGATCATGGCCTGGCCTTGACTGGAAGTTTGTGGGGGTTCCCAGAAAATGATTTCTCCTGAAAATCTAGGACTGTCAGACTTTTTCAAATAGGAAATTCTGGATCAAATTTTGGTTTTGCCCCTTTAATCATACGAACGTGAGAACTGCCACTTACTTGGTCAGCCCATGGGTCCGTCCTGCCTGGTATCCTGCATGTCATTGCGGCAGAGAGTGGATGCTGAAAAGAAGAGTGACCTGGGGGTGACCAGAGTTTGCTTCTTTTTCACTTGCAACCTCCAGCATTTCAGGTCTAGGAAGTTCTTCCCCCTTGCTCCCATGCTCAATAACTATGGATGCCCCTTTACTCCAGGAATTTGTTCAACTCCTTTGTGAATCTAAACTGTCCGCTTCCACGACATCTGGTGGCAATGAGCTCCACCCTTTAATCACATACGGCGTGAAAATGAACTTCCTTTTATTAGTTTTAAACTTACAACGTAGTAGTTTAGTTTTGTGACCCTTAGTTCTTGTATTGTGTGTGAGAGAAGGAAAGGAAATAGGGATTTCTTATTTACTTTGCAATTTAGTATTTTGTAAACCCTTATCATGTCTTCTTTCAAGCAACTCTTTTCTAAACTGGAATAGTCCTGGCCTCTTTAGTCTCTCTTCATACAGCAGCCCCTCCATACCACTCATCATTCTTGTTGCCTTTCTCTGTAGTTTTTCTATATCCTTTTTGAGGCATGGGGACCAGCAACCAGGAAAAGAAAGTAAACGAGGAAATTTTCATTCAGAAAATGGCCTTGGCTCTGCTGAAGGGGTGTCATGAGACAGCTTTATCCACAAGAGCTCTATGCTGTTTTTTGCTGGGCTCAATTTGGGGCATGTGAGCATCTTGCCTCCTTCAGCTATTAACTCTTGCTTGAGCTTTCATCATGGGAATCTGAGGATGCAGCAGCCCTTTATCTACGTAGAAAATATATTTTTTTTGTACTGTGGTAGCACATGAAAGCCTATCGTGGATCAAGACCCTGTCTGCTAGGTGCTGTACAAATGCACATGCCCCTCCTCCTAAAGCTTTATATAGTTTCTGTCAAAGTACATGTCCTGCTTGGATTGGCAGAGGTTAAGGATTCAATCCCATCCCCAGTTATGTGAGTGGAAAGGCTCTGCCACACTTCACGTGGAACAAGATGTGGCACGACTGGTCAGAGGGGTTGTCCTTGCTATATGGGACCAGGAGGCTGGACGTCCAATCAGTACAATATGGCCAGTATTAGCTTTTGGTGCATTAATATGCCTGACACCTGCTTCCCAGGCCTTCTGTTTCTGCCTGTCGTGCCACTCTAGGCATAGCCATTATTTTGAATGGCCTGCTCTGATGGGCTGAGTTAATTTTGCAGCTTATACCTGTTGGAAACACTTGCTTGAAATAATTTATTGGAGGGCTCTTCCATCTACGGCAACTGTCCCTTCTGATACCACAGCCCTCCTGGCTGCAGTATTGCATGATGTGCTGCACGTACGCCAATGAAGGGGGCTAGCCTGTTTTTTCCCAGGTGTTTTAACTCTTTGGCTAAATACAGACAGTCAAAAAGCCCAAGGGGAATCGATTCAATCTTCGCAGGTTAGTCTAAGCTGTGTAAATTGAACTGATAAGCAAGTGAAGAGGTATTCATTTTGATTTGGGGAAATGCAGCCTCATGCCTGCAGTGGTCCAGGCCAGAAGCCGAGGGGCGCTAGAGCATGCCTCCTTGCTTGGGCCAAGCTTAGCCTGCCCACCCTGCAAGGAGGGGGAGGTGTTATGGGGCAGGTACAAAGCATCCTAGGATGCTGGAGACCTGTAAGTCTGAATTTGTAGGGGATCTGGGACAGAAATTCAATAAACCAATTTCACCTAAATCAGTGAAGTCTGATACTACATCCATCCAGGTTTATCTTAAACTAGTTTCGGCCCTTTTGCAAGTGGTTTATGTGCACTGAACTTCTGTTGTGTTACAGATGGCAGCCAGTTGCAGATCCCTTACACTAGTTTGTGTATTGTCTGCCCCTCACCCATGACTTGCGTGTCACTGTGCCGACATCCCGACTACTCGACATACTGCAGCGTGAAGCTGTTGCTACGTGGCAGAGCGGAGACTGTGCCACTGCAGATAAACTCCTGTTTAACCTTGTCAGGGGACGTGGCCCCAACCGCTCTCCTGACAAAACATCAACTCCCTCTCGTGCATCCTGCTTCCATTACCCCTACTCTTCCTGTGAAATGCTGCCGTTTCTCTCTCTCTCTGAAAGCTCGAGTCCACAGTTTAGTTGTCTCAAGTGCTCTGATCTTCTCATCTGTCCCATACTTCCAGGTGATTTCCTCTAGACCAGTGGTTCTCCCCATTTTTGGACTTGAGGCCCTCTTCACTGGGTCTCGCTGCCCTTCCATAACCTCTATGAACTGAGTGGCAGGCAATTTTAAAACCAAATTTATATATTACAGTGCTCACCTCCTTGCAGAGGGGCTGGAGGATCATCCAGGCCAGGAGAGCCTGAGCTTGCCAGGTATGGTTATCTGCTTATTTTGTCATACTCGGCTTATCTCCTCAGGCTTTGTGGCACCCTTGAACGGATCTTATGGCCCCCAGTGTGTCACGGCATCCTGGTCGAGAATCACTGCTCTAGACATTGCTGCTGCATTTTTCCTTGTCTAATCTGCCCCCCATCCATGTCCCTCCCCTGGCTTTCTCCCTTTCCTTCCAGCAAGTATAGACTCCTTGTCTTCTTCATCTTTTGGAGGTCTACATAGTCTTAAATGTAGCTTCTAATTCTCTGGTCTTAATTAGGGCCAGGGTAGTTCAAGCTGCTATAAACATGGTTTGGGTTTTACGAGATGAGATCTGCAATCCATGTATAATCCAGAATAAGTGTGGGCCATAGTTGTTTCAACTGCTGCTTAACACCAGAGTTGCTATGAAAGCACAGCCAATGGAAAATTCCCAGGACTGTGTCCTCAGCGGGCGCATAGTCGGCATCGCTCCCTCCATGTCAGCAGAACCAGCCTTAGTTGAGATCTGGCCCCCAGGCTCCAACCCCTTCGGCTGTGCTCTCTGTTTGACTACCCTGTACTCTGCATTTTTAAAATGCAGCCAGGCTGCAGCTTTAGGGCACTCGCATTTGGAGATTTTTTTTTTCCTGTACATTTCCAGTCATTTCTCTCTTGAAGTTATTAAATGTTGCAGAATTTCCACGAATTCTCTTTTTATTTACACAACATGCAGCATGGCAAGAAATATTTACCTGCATCTCTGGAAGGGTCAAAACACATACAAGACTTATTGCAGTGGATAGTTAGATAACCCCCTAGTTATCACTTTGCCTTTCAGTATTTTGCATACTCTTTCCTTCCACAGGATAGAGCCAGATTGTCAGCAGGTGGAAAGCTTGGTTTCATTCCTGTCAACAGAGTTGCACTGGTTTCAGAAAGCCAAGGAAATGGCTCCAAGCGCAGTCCTTGGCTACCCTACACGTTTGTGATGAGCAGAGCTAATCATACAGCCAAAATGTAGAGCCATGGATAAAGTACTATCTGTGCACTTCAGTGGCATTCATGGAAGTATCTTTTCCCATATTTTAACATGGCCACCGGTGTGGGAAGATGCCAGCACTTCTGTGTGTTTTTTTGTGCAGCTGATTGTAGACATGCTGCTGCTCACACAGGGCACATATTTGTTATTCTCTTCTTTAAAAGGCTTAATTAATTCAACTGGGAAGCAGAAACATGTGACTTGCCACCTTCGTCACACCATCTGCATAGCAAACAGCCTTTGCATCTTATGTAGCACTAATTTGTTCTTTCCGGGATTCCTGTACTTTGTGCTCTGACCTTTCACTCAAGAAACAGAAGGGCTTTGACTCCAGGGCATGTAACAAAAGCTATGGCACGGACTCCATTGTTAGTCTCCCTCCCCGCCTTTGGAAGCAGGCATGGACAAGCCACGTACATCGCAGCTGAAGTGCTCTGCTCTTGAAAGAATGAAAAATCATGCACTAAACCTACTTGCAGGAAGTTTGGTACAGTGAGTATATTCAGAGGCTATTGGGATTGGTTTGTGAATCGATCATTGACCAGCAATGGGGAGAGAGGGTCAACTGCTGATAGGCCATAGGAGCTTGGGACCTTTGCTGAACGTTGAAAGGGCTGAGCACCTGGCAGGCAGACTTCGTTCCTGTGGACTTCATCCCCGGTCCTTTGGAATCAATGGGAGCCTGCCCACCCCCTCGGAGCCGGAACTGAATCGGGCAGTGGATTCAGCGAGACCTCCCATATGCGGACTTTACTTTTCTTTGCCATTTAGTATCTGGTCACAGCCGAAGCACTCCACGCCTTGCAGGATCAAGCCCCTCGTCACCATTAGAAACTATTGACAAACAAACAAAAGTTTGACCATTAACTTGCCCTGCTATGCTTGCTATCAAATATATGAAGGCTGCGTTTAAGAGCCCCAGTCCTAGATTGGGGTTGTGGGCTTAGGCACTGTATCCATGGTGTCAGATTTGGAAAAAATGAAACTACCACTCGAGAACCTGCTAAGCATCATATTAAATGAGCAACGATCACAGAAATTCCAAAACATGGAAATGTGCATTTTTGTTCACCTGTAACATAAGATCCTGTTGCTGTAAAGAGCAAATATTTTATTCCCTTTGCCTCTTAGGACTCGAATATCTCAGTCATATTCCACTCGTAACCTTTGGTGCTGCGCGCTGACCTTTAGAAGCAGAGTCAAGTATCACGTGCTTCTGCGCTGGCCTCTGTGCCTGCGAGGGGATGACACAAAGACAATTTAAGGTCATCTGAGGGTGGCATATTGATTTTTTTAATATGAAAAAGATCTTTCAAATGCGAGAGCTTTGGTTTCTCCCAAGTTGTGGTAGACTTTGGCCCCTTGCATGATAAGCTATACACTGTTGCATGAGGGTCCACTTGACTTAGCAAATATGACAAGTCCTGTGTAGCTAATACCCCTTCACTATGAAGGCATGGATGAGAGACACCCCCTGCCCTGTTCCAGGTACCTCGTGCACCTGCTGGACCACTTCTGTGGGAATGTGGAAAACGTATCCCACCCAAGTGCATGCAGCATCCGCATCTCTTTTCTCAGTCCGATAAATTGGTGACCAAAGCAGTGGCCATCAGTTGAGCCTGGTCCAACAGCTCAGTCAGTTGAATGGATAGCGATACCCTTGGTATCAGGACTATGCTGTCCTTGGCCTTGGAGACAAGGGGGACGGGGGGGGGGGGAAATCCTGTTCCCAACGGCTCTGTTTTAAATGCTGGCTAGCGTTGTAACTAGCTTGATGGTTCCTGACGGGAGCAGTAGGGAAGCCTGCAGGTGATTAACTGTGCCTCTGCCATCACTAGGGTGCTTTTAATGTGTTTTGACTTGCATCGTTGCTTAATAAGTACTTTAATTAAGAGATTTGGCTGCTGACAGGCAGTGCAGGCTAATGATTAGAGCAGGGGCCTGGGTTTACTGCTTACCGACTTTGGGACTCCAGGCAATTCATGTTATCTTGCTGACGAGAATGCAAACGTTTGCTTTAAACAGGAGATGTGCTTTTCTGGGTTTTTTTTAAAGCAGGAACCAAACAGAGAGGAATTGCTGCTCCAGAAATGTCATGTCAGAGTGTCTGTCTTTAGGGGAGACTTGGGGTATTGCTAAGTGGAACCAGAGCTCTTCACTTTGAGGATAACGATTCAAACTTAACCTGGGTTTGGAGGGACCGAGAAACTGTCACAAGAGGACGACACTGCTGGTGGCCTTAGTGGAGCAGTTAGTGGACAGATGTCCGCAGCCAATGCAACCCAAATAACTACTCTATGTAGACTGGACCAGGCCTCGCCTTGCTTGAACACGGGGCAAACGCCTCCTGTTTCTGTCTCAGCATCTTTTGTAGACAGAAAGCCAAATATGAATCAGTACCAGAACAGCATAAATACTGTGCTAAAGAGCCTGTATGTGTACAAACCATCCTGCATATTCTAATAGTGATGTGTATTTATTTACTAATTTAAAAAAAAAAAAGAAGTGTGACTGTGCACACGTGTGCACCTGCTCCTCTGAGCATTTTATGGAGAATACAAACAGCATAGGTAGTTATGAAACTCTACTGTTTAGTCGACTTTGTAACCAGAAAATGAGAACTGGGGAACACTGTGTGTTCTCATTGCTACACCCTAGTCCCCATTTGTGGCCTGGGTAAATGTCCTGTTTCCCTTTTTGTGAAAATAATAATTACAATAAAAAGTAGCAAAATGGGAAATTGGGCCTATTCAGTGCTTGGCTCAGAGGTTATATAAGTTGTGCTTTTAAGAAGACCCTTCTTTGAGATAAAGAGCCCATCAATTCCTCAACAGGCTCCCGGCTTCAGGGCCAGTTTCCACTATGGTGGCTTGCTTTCTCTCCCCTTCCTCCTGCATTGTTTGTGTCAGGGCTTCTATACAGAGCAAAGAGATAATAGTAATACCAGGATCAGTAGTTACAGACTCCTGTATGTACGTTGTGGCACTTTTACACGTGCTCCGTAAAAGGGGGTGGGAGAGCAGCGCTTTAATTGGAGAGACTCTAAGACCTGCTCTAATTAAAGCGCTGCAGTGTCTTGTGTATCAGCATCCCCGTGCTTAAAAATGGCAGTGGGGGTGCTTGAACTAAAGCTCGGTCAATGAGTTTTAGTTCAAATGCCCCCCTCTTCCCCCCGCCATTTTTAAGTATGGGGATGCTGATACACGAGATGCAGAAAGCTGCTGGAGCATGGTAATTAACTGAGCAGACTCAGCTGCTCTGTAATTAACTGTAATTAAACTGTAATTACAGTGTCTCGGAGCAGCCTCCCTGCTCGTGTACAGGCACCCTCTTATTCCAGTATATTTTCATGATAGCTTAAATTCATGTCTAAGCAATATAAGCCGTACTGGAAGAGGTCCTTTTACATAAGACTGTCCATGTAGTAGCTTAGTGATCATCCAAAAAAAAAAATCAGTTTAAGTTCATGACTGTTTATACTGTCCTGTGAAGACATGCACTTAATATACAAAAGAAGTTTCTTTTCTATGCTTTGCACCATTAAATGCAATATGTGATGTGTCCACTGTGGGGCAGCCCTGCAAAGAGAACTCCCCACTGTGCTCTTCAGCTCTCCAGTGATGAGTTTTCTTTTGATACTTGCCTTTCTCTCAAATAAAATAATACAAATGGAAGGTACTCTTGTTTTTTTTTTTAAGAAACACTTTTTCTTTGGTGCATTCCAAGAGGAAAAGTTGGAAAAAAGGAAGTTGTTAAAATCACAGATTTTTAAGCCCAGAAGGGCCAGGTCTGAATGTGCACCTTGACCCCGGGCACAGCAGTTACCCCTACATCCTAATTCAGACTTTTTATCGCATTGCACGAACTAAGCATTCTGCCAGACTGCCAAGACGCTAGAGCTGCTTTCTTCATGAGCAGAGTGGAAACGTTTGCAACAAATGCCAGTCTGTTTGCTGTGGTGCTCATTGGTGACACATAGGGGGGGTGAACATGGGTGCATGTGTACCCCCTGAGCTTGGCGGGGCACCCCCTGCAAAAAGTGCTGCTGCTGGCAGTGTCTGTGGGTGGTCGCTGAGCGCAGGTCACACCTGGAGACTCCACTGCAGTAAGTAGGACAGCACTGATATTGTGAAGGCAGGTTTGGAGCCCCTCTATTCCTGTGTTTGCAAGATGCACGGGCCTTATACACATACAGTGAAATTTCAATCTGGGCTGAAAGCCTGCATGGGGCTTATTCACAGTCTTAAGTTCCCAAGGCTTGATTCTTAATTGCTCCATTCCTGTCATTTGGCAATGAGCAAAGATGGCCTTTAAGATACCATCATGCTCCCTATAACCCACGGCTATTCAACTAACTACAAGTTAGACCAGCCTCAAAGCTGCTCTAACTGGCCTTCTATTTTTCATGAGCTTTGGGCGCATCTACACTAATGTGCCTTTGCTACTGCACATTAAATTTGGTGCCATTAATTATACCCCAGGGAATTATGCACAGAAAAACTCAAAATTATGCAAAATTAATGCGTTTTTTGTTTTTTTGTCTTTTACAAATTAAACTTAATATAACAGTATTTGAACCTTCCTTGGAAATATATGCAGGTTCTTGGGTGTGGTTGGGGGGTGCATGTCAGGTGTGTGTGGGGGGGGGTTGCGAAGGTGTGGGAGGATTGTGGAGGGTGTGTATGTGGGGTCTGTGGGTGGGTGTGGGTATGGGAGTGTGTGGGGTTTGTGGGTGGGTATGGGCTCCACAGCCACACCACCCCCGTGTGCACAGCTCCTACTGCCACATGCCCTCCCAGCACAGCTCCTGCTGCCAGTAGGACCTCGGGGCATGCCTGGCTGCAGCAGGCAGAGTCCTTGGTGGTGCACAGCTCCAGTGAATCCTGGGGGCTGCATATAGTGGCATAGAGTCGGCCTGGTCTGGTCTGCTGGCGGGCACCTTCGGGCCAAACCAGGCTGGCTCTGTGCTAGCATGTGGGGCTCACAGCACGGCAGGCAGGAACCACATGCAGCCCCTGCTGCAGCCCGAGGTACGATGCTGCTGGGGGCTCTGCCTGCCCCCTCAGGACTGCCCTGGTGGCCCACCATTGGCTGCTGCCACCTGTGGCAGGGGCTGTGCACCATTCCCCATCCTGCAGGCAGGAGCTCCCTTTCCCACTCACCAGCTACACCTCCAGGAATGATGCGATATTATGCTATTACGCGCAGTCATATGTTTTACATGCAAAATTACGTGAGTGCATAATTGAGTAATTCCCTGGGGTGCATTTAATATGAGGTACGACATAAAGGCACAGTAGCCTGTGCTAATGCACAGTAGCAAAGGTGAACACTTTTTTTGTGACTCTGAATGTGCAGTACACTAATTCTACTGCACATTAGTGCATTAGCATGGTTTTTGCCGTGACGTGCTAATGCGCAGTAGAATAAACTACTGCACATTAAAGTGTCTCGTGTAGACATGCCCTTTGAGAAGCAGAGAGAAACTGAGTGCGGCGCAATCCAGCCACTTACCACTGAGCTGAGGAATGGCCCAAAGCCCTTACCTCAACTCTCTGTCTGTTACTGAGGCCCTGCGAACAAAGCATATTTCTAAGGAGCTGCATCTAGTCCCTTGATGACACCACCATAGTGTGACCGTGTCTTTAGGTGAAGCAGGTCTCAGATTTTGTACTTATTGAATCCCACAGAAGAACCAACATGACGCTGAATTGATTTTATTATTGTTTTTCTACCCTAAAATATTCCTAAAATAGAAATTGAGTCCTAGGTCTCAATTATGATGGAATGAGGCTTAGCCAAGGAACTGGGCGAGTGTGTGTTGGAGTGCAGGGAGGCGCCAGCTTTGTCCTTCCTGTATTTGAAAGGTGGTTAGGGGCAGGGGTAACTTCTTTCCTGAGCTAGAATGGGCCTAAGGGACACCCTTATTTATGGCCTTTTGCAATGGCCTTGCATAACCTCCATAGCTGGCAATGCACTCCAGCCACAACCCTTTCCTTTGCAGTTAGACCTTCATCTTGGAGAATTGATCCACCACCTTGATACAACAGAGCCCTCCTCTACACCGAGGGTGTTCCTCTTGGCTGTTTGTGACCTTCTCAGGGCAGATGAATTGGTTTTAAGGGCAGGACGACAGGAATTCAGTATTGGGGCTGAGAGAGGAAACAGGAGGCATCAGCAATTGTCATCCAGTCCTACGTCAGACATAGGTCTAATTGTCTTTCCTCTGGAAGGATGAAACCAACTTAAATAGAGCTTGTTTCTCAGTCTCTGGTAGTTATATTGGAATACATTGTATTGAGTGATCTAAGAACTTGTCTGTTCTACATGGATTCGTAATTTCATAGATTTCATAGATTTCATAGACATTAGGGCTGGAAGGGACCTCGGGAGATCATCGAGTCCAGCCCCCCACCAAAGGGCAGGAAGTCAGCTGGGGTCATAGGATCCCAGCAAGATAAGCATCCAATTTACTCTTGAAGGTGTTCAGTGTAGGCGCTTGAACCACCTCCGCTGGCAGACTGTTCCAGACCTTGGGGGCTCGGACAGTAAAGAAATTCTTCCTTATGTCCAGCCTGAAACGGTCTTGCAGGAGTTTGTGACCGTTCGACCTCGTCATCCCATGCGGCGCTCTGGTGAACAGATGTTCCCCCAGATCCTGGTGGTCACCCCTGATAACCTTATGGGTGGCCATCAGATCACCCCTGAGCCTGCGCTTTTCCAGGCTAAAGAGTCCCATGGCTCTCAGCCTGTCATCGTAAGATCTGTTTTCCTGACCTTTGATCATGCGCGTGGCTCTCCTCTGGACTCTCTCCAGCTTCTCCACATCCTTTTTGAATTGTGGAGCCCAAAACTGGACGCAGCACTCCAGCTGCGGCCTCACCAAGGCCGAGTACAAGGGGAGAATGACGTCCCGGGATTTGCTCCAGAAGCATCTATGGATGCACGCCAGCATTTTGGTCGCTTTACTAGCCGCAGCATCGCATTGCAGGCTCATGTTCATCTTGTGGTCAATGATGACCCCCAAGTCTTTTTCTTCTGTAGTGCTAACCAATGTAGCACTGCCGAGCCTATAAGGGTGCTGCAGGTTTTTCCTCCCAAGGTGGAGAACCTGGCATTTTTCGGTGTTAAACACCATGAGGTTCTCATCTGCCCATTTGCTGAGCTTGTCCAGGTCAGCCTGGATCACCCGCCTATCTTCTGGCGTGGATGCTTTGCCCCAAAGTTTGGTGTCATCGGCGAACTTGGCCAGTCCACTCCTGACTCCAATGTCCACATCGTTAATGAAGATGTTGAACAGTATGGGTCCCAGGACAGAGCCTTGAGGGACCCCACTGGTCACAGGGCACCATGATGAGTGACTGCCATCAATCACAACCCTCTGGGTCCGACCAAGAAGCCAATTTCCCAGCCAGCAGATCATGGTGGAGCCAAGGCCACAACTGGGCAGTTTGGCCAAGAGGTGATCATGGGATACCAGATCAAAAGCTTTTTTGAAGTCAAGATATATGACATCAACCTCTTCTCCCTTGTCCAGGTGATAGGGCACCTGGTCATAGAAAGAAATGAGATTGGTCAAACAAGACCTACCCGCAACAAACCCGTGCTGGCTGTCCCTTAGGATGTTAGCCTGGGCCAGTCCATCAAGGATGGCCTCCTTAATAAACTTTTCTAAGATCTTCCCCAGGATAGAAGTCAGGCTAATGGGCCTGTAGTTAGCCGGATCCACTCTCCTCCCTTTCTTGAAGATCGGCACCACATTGGCCTTCTTCCAGTCTTCGGGCACTACACCAGAGCGCCAGGAGTTTTCAAAGACCCGTACCAGGGGCTGGGCTATGACGCTCGCCAGCTCCTTGAGTACCCTGGGGTGCAGGTTGTCAGGGCCAGCTGACTTGAAGGTATCCAGCTTCTCAAGGTGTTCCTTCACGAGGTCAGCATTGATGGAGGGTAGGGGATCCCCCTCACCCAGATTTCCCTGTCCCATAGCAGTCATGGGCATCCCGTGTGACTGATGAAAGACTGACGCAAAGTACCTATTTAATAGGTTGGCTTTTTCCTGGGCGTCAGTTGTCAGTTGCCCCATCTGGTTTAGCAGGGGTCCAACATTGCCCTTGCTTTTCCTCCGGCTCCCCACATATCTGAAAAAGGACTTTTTGTTGTCCTTGATGCCTGAAGCTAGTTGGAGTTCAGTTGCAGCCTCGGCTTTCCTGGCTTGGTCCCTGCAGGACCGGACCAGCGCGGAGTAATCTGTTGTATTCCTGTTCCTCCGGCCAAACTTTGAGCTGCCTCCTCCCTCCATGTCCTCCCTAGAAGCAGAAACTTAGCTCTTCTGAGGGGATTAAGGCTTCTGGTGCCATGTGGCAGCCACCAGTAGGCATGTGAAGATCCTCTATGGCCCATTCAGCAGCTGTTGCCTTCCCAGATTTGCTGGGAGCTCTGTGAAAGGGCGACAAGTCCTGGGGGCTTGGCTCTGGTAGCTGCTGTCCCCAGCTTGGCCTTCTGGTACCAAAGGCAGATCAGTAAGAACAGCTGAATGCTGGCCTTGGCTGAGTTGCAAAGGCAATAATTAGGGTGTGCGCGCTTTTTTTTTGGGTGGGGGGGAGTATTTATGGTAAAAGATAAACTTTTCCAGCAAACCCACATTGTGTAAGAGTTCTCGACACACGTTGTTACATAATGATGCAAGAAGGAAGTGCAACTGTGCAGCACTTCGCTCCAATGAGCGGCATTTGGAAAACACTGCCCTGGAATTGTTATGTGCTGTTCCATTTAAATTTAATTCCCCCAAACTTGGTATCAAGAAAAGCAGAGTGACAATCTCTGGGACACTTTGAAAACAATTAGCGCCGTGGTGCAAAGGAGAAACCAAGAAAACAGAGACTCACAACGTGTGCTATGATGCATGTCCCTTGTATAAATAGTCTGGTTGCAGGATCTTCTGCCAAAATGACAATGGGAAGCTGGGTTTACACTGATTTGACATGTCAGCTGTTCTACAAGCCGTCTTTCAGATCAAAACCTGCACACGGCTGTGCTCCTCGTGGATCAGGAGCACAAGGTTGATTAAGCCGAATACCAAGAAGAGAGAGGACTGTTATTAGCCGATTGAGGAATGTGATCAGTGGCTCATACTTGGGGTTCTCACAGGGACGGTGTGGCCTGTGCTACTGCAGAGGATCAAGTCTGGGTGCAAGCTAATTGGCATCTGTTTGGTAGACAGATGCACATACACAGGGGAACTGTGGCCAGGCACATTTTGCAAATCCTTATAAATCACAGATGCAGCAATATTATTTCCTTGTTACAAAATTAGATTCCAGTCAAATGTTTCTACTATTTTAATGTAGAAAACTGAGGTATACAAATGCTTATGAAACAAAGGCACTTGGCTGAACACTCCCTTCCAGATGAGGAACACAATCTTGCTGAATTAGAGCATTTTATTACCAGTCCTGCGATATTTGCATGTTTTTTCTTAAATTCCCACCTCCAGAAATGGTGAAATCCTCAGTTTTAATTTTAAAAAAGTAAGTTTTTAGCTTCTGTGGTTTTGGAGGGAAGCTAGGAGGTGCTGAAAGTCTTAAGATGTTGAGGGCCTGAATCATCATATTTGAGCTATGTTGCCCAGTACCTCACTTACTTTCCTCTCAGACCAGTTCTTGGAAGAATTGAGGGGAGATGCACTAATGTGGAAGGAAGCATGGTTGGATGGAAGTGGGTCTGAAAAGGTCTTGAGCCCTTGGTAAAACGCCTGTGAGGCGGAAGGGAGTTCATTAATGCTCAGGGTCTGAGTCGGACCCTACTAAAGTCAGTGGTAACACTCTCCTTGGTTTCAGTGGGTGCCGACTGGGGTGCAATTTAATTTTCTTTGCAGAAATTTCAGGCTCATTATAGTGCTCTGGGGCACGCATCTACAGGTGCACCTCCATTGGGAGCAAATTGCACCTGACAGGAGCAGCCCAGTCCAGGGCTCTAGCTTCCCCTGGGTGCCAGTCCTGATCCCCATGTGGCTGAGAGAGCCATCCTTGCTGGGTGGAGATGCTATCTGCTAAATCCCCACATGGCTGGCAGGTAATATCCTCACTGAGTGGGGATCAGGTCCTGACCCAATCTCCATGTGGTTGGGATGTAGAAGTCCCAGCCGCTGAGACAGCTCTATTGGCCACGTGGGAATTGGGTTGCGACCTGATCTCTACATGGCTGGGATGCAGCAGTCCCAGCTGCCAGGGCAGCTCCCCCAGCCACGTGGGGATCAGGATGTGGGCATTGGGCCCCCTGATGCCTGGGCTGCCTGGGAGCAAATTGCTCCCAGTCAGTATCTATACGTGCACTACTGTGCAGTAGATAATGCACTGTTAAGCTAGTCCGTGTATTTCCTGACACTAGCAAATGGTGCATTAGCCTAATTTACTGTGTAGTAAATCCTGCGCATGTGTAGACAGTGGCACTTTACTACACTTTCGATTAGTCACTGAGTGCCTTTGAAAATCCCATCCCCCTGTTTGTAAAGTATAACATATAAATGCAATTTAAAGGGGTCCAGGGGAATGAGACCTTGAAAGATCTAAGCTTCTCTGGTCAGGTCTCAGCCAGTGCAAATCTGGGGCAACACCAGTGTGTTTAAAGGATTTCCTACCAGTGTAACTCAGAGCAGAACTTGTCCCCTGATTTTTTCACTTAAAAGTTCATACTCTCTCCGCTGGTCATTGAATGCAGTGGACGCAGGAGGACGTGTTAGGAAGTGGATTAGGTATTATTGCATAATTTACGTCATCCGGCTAGGTCCTTTAATATGTGCTTCTTGCTACTTAATGTTATGGCTTGACGGATACTAATCTATTCTACCTTCTGTACAAGAAAAAGAAACTCAGCAAGTTTCTCTAATGAGGAAATTTCTTTTTTCAATAGGCACTAGAGAAGGGGAGGCGGTGATGAGAGAGAGGCAGTGCACAAATCTTGACGAGGACAAGAGACAGGAACTGAACGAGCATTAAGTACTCGGGGAAAGATCTAAACCACAAGTGACCAAAGAAGAGCAGTGGCCAACAGGTCTGTCTTCTGTTTACAAGACCTGTGTTGTTTTTCTGTGATTCCTTTTTGAGGCAAGAGTGAATGGAAATCAAACCCAGCCTTTTGAAGCTCGGTTCTTCTAGTCCAGAGCTATCCCTTGGGTTGCATTTTTTTTTAAGCTATTGAGTCTCTCCAAACTGTATGGTAACTTTCTAAGTTTAGCAGGGGTCGCACGCAGCCACGCATGCGCCAGCCCGTTACTTTTCAGATCAGTTTTAAAAGTAACCTCTTAAATATTGAATTATTCCTGATCTCTATTGTCATTTCTAGTTGATTAGTTTAAGGATTGTGCTTGGTTTGTTCAATAACCTCTTGACACTAAACAAACAACCTTGAAAAGGGAGTAATTTGCAAAACAGAAAGAAAACAAATAACCGACAAGGGCATCTTCTGCAAAATAGGAAGACTGATTACATTAAAATGGCAAAATAATTCCAGACATTAAAAGAAAGCATATAGATATTGGCTTATCTACATTCAAGCAAGATTTGAAAACACAGGAAAGTTAAAGTTTTCATTAGCAATACAGTGATATTGCTTCATTAGAATTCCTGAGGCATATTAAATGGTATTTAGTTTCTAACTCAATGCATCATTTTCTGTTTAATAATTGATCATGGCGCAGAGATGGTGTTTGTGTAGTTTAAGAAAGCGATTAGACCAAAGAACATTTTTTTTGGAAAGTTGCATCAATAATACAGACATTAGTTCAGTCTGACTCGGTAGTTCTTACAGAACTGGGCCTCTGGGTCCTGGGTTCTAGTCCCCCGCATGAACTTGTGTTGACATTGCTGTGCAGTTGGAGACAAAAGCTGGTTATCTTGAATAACAAGCAGCTGTAGCTCAAGCAAAAGGTGTTGCCATGGCAGTCCTGAGATATTCCAAGGGAGGAAGAGGCAGCTCCTGACACAGGAGCCAGCAGTTTAAATAAATGGAGTAGGTGGAGGTGAGGAAAAGAATTGTTAATATCTTTACTTTGGAGAAGAGAAACTGCAGGAGTCAGAGCCCAATTTATAGAGATCAACTTAGAGGTGGGTGATGTGTGTGACCACCCAGGGCACTGTGGGCAGGGGGTCACCGCACACATGCACGTGAGCACGTGTGTGAGCAGCCCATGCTCACAGAAGCGCTCTCACCCTGCTCTGCCCCACCCCAGCTGATCCCGGCTCCCGGCAGGCGGAGCAGTGCCCAGCTCAGCTCACCTGCCACCTCCAGCCACTGCTCAGGAAGAACCGGGCTGGCCAGTGCCAGCTCCAGCAGTGCTGCCTGCCCACCGGGGCCACCATACTGCACTCCCTCTCCCCTGGGCCACATCCCACACCCTTGCCTCTATCTGCAGCAGCACTGTTGACTTATTTGGGGGTGGTGCCTAAATACAAGTTTGTCCACGGCTCCATTTTTCCCTAAGGCCGGCTCTGCCGATTTATTGGTCAACTGATGCCAATAGAGACCCCAGTGAATGCTCTGGCAGACCTTCAGTGTTTGTCCAAAATGCCACGTGAATCAGGAGTAGAGCCGAGTTTGGAACATAGAAGCACAGAGCAGATGCCTTGGGGTTGGCCTCCCAGCCTTTATATGATCTGGGGAACTTCCTGTGCCTGGTGCTGCATCAACTGGTCAGGTTGGCCACTTGTTTTCAGCTCACAGCAGGAACGATCAATGCGAAGCTTGTCGGAACAAACTGAGGCTGAGCCAAGGGGTGCCTTAAAAGGGCAATGTGCCAATCCAGCTCCTTGCCTCCACAAAAAATTAGGACATTCTCATTAGCCTGGGATGAAGGGGCGGTGTGACGGCTCAAGGGCTTGGCCCAGCCGGGCCTCATTGGAGGTCCTGACAACTTTAACTGTTTGTAACTAACCTGTGCTAATTTAATCATCTATTCAAATCTACGCATTGACTGATGATATAATTGCATTACAACATTTGCCCTAATATATTGCTCAGTTTGGTTTGAACGATGTAGTTTTAATTTCTAGGTTTTGTTTAACCTTCAGCTATGGAATTGTATTCAAATATCACCTGTACAGTGACAGATTGGTGGCAACGCCCATGGACTTCCTTGGGGCTAGGATTTTCACCATGCCCCTCAAAATGTAGTTTGTTTTGAGAATCTCAGATGTAGTTCTTCGACAGCCAGAAATTCACTCTCAGTAAAAGCATCGGGCTTGCTTTTATCCTTTCACTTAGGTGAGTGAGGTAAGTGGTTCAATTGAACGGTACAGCACAAAGCGTAGCTCAGAGCATTTAACTACCGAGACTTTCTGTAGTAAGCTGGCTCCAAGATCTCAATTCTGATTTGCTGTTATTCTTTCTTTAATTTAATGAGATACAATTACAGTTTCCATTTAATAGATAGCAGGCTTTATCTTTGTAGTAAAAGTGAAATCACTGCACTTATGAATCAAACCACTTTATGTATCATAAATACTTATTAAAACAGTCAGTTCAATTTTCCCCCAGTATGTTTCTTCATGATCTAGTGTTAACTGTATATATGAACATTATAATCTTTCCTGCATTTCCCCTCTACACTTGCTAGGCTTGAAAAGTTGTCTTGCTTGGACTGGAGCAATTCAGGAGATGAGACATTTTATTATGCAATTAAATGAATGCACATATTCAGCTGTTCATCATCATCATCATTATTATTATTATTATTTATTACTCTGTAAATGTGCAGAACAAGATATTCCACAGCTGAATATGGAAAGTCTAAGAGGTGAGCATGAAGCACAGAGTAGAGAAGTGACCTTCTCAGCATCACTCAGTTGGTTAGGGATGTAGCGGGGAAAAGGACCCAGGTCTTCTGAACCTGACTCCACCGCCTCTCTCCACTACAGCATGTAGCTTCCCTCACCCCTATAAGGTTTAGAAATAACTCTGCTGCACCTGCTCTGTACGTGCTCTTCAAAAGCTCTTGATGGTTGAACTGGAGTCAATTTTCTTTGAAAGTATGAGCAAAGCCCTGACTGATGAAACTCAGCCCTGTGCAGAAGGCCACTATAAGGCATATGCAACTCTTAAAGCCCTGTGCATGGGGATGAACTTTCATTGCAAATGCACAAGGGAAAAGGTTATTTTTTTTCCCCCCCCACTGAACTAAAGAGTGTCTGAGCAGGTTTTGATGGAACTTCCCTTTAGTCAGAGTTCAAGTCAAGGAGAGCTGTCTGTCAACACAGAAGAAGGAGGTTTCTGGAAAGGTGTGAGCACTGGAAAGCTCTTTTTAGGAACTTAATTTTAGAGGAATGTCCAAGAGTCCAAGACCTGATTCACTGCCTATTGAAGTAAACAGAAATACTCCTATTTCCCCCCTATTCAGCACTGGTGAGGCCACATCTGGAGTACTGTGCCCAGTTTCAGGCCCCCTGCTACAGAAAGGATGTGGTCAAATTGGAGAGAGTCCAGCGGAGGGCAACGAAAATGGTTCGGCAGCTGGGGGACATGACTTACAAGGAGACACTGGGGGAACTGGGCTTATTTAGTCTGGAGAAAACCGAGAGGGGATTTAACACCAACCTTCAACTACCTAAAGGGTGGTTCCAAAGAGGATGGAGCTCAGTGGTGGCAGGTGACAAAACAAGGTGGAATGGGCTCAAGTTGCAGGGAGGGCAATTTAGGTTAAACATTAGGAAGAACTTCCTCACCAGGAGGGTAGTAAAGAACTGGACTGCGTTATGCAGAGAGGTGGTGGGCTCATCATCCTTGGAAGTTTTTAAGACCTGGCTAGACAAAACCTTGGGTTGGATGATGTAGTTGGGGCTGGTCCTGCTTGGAGCAGGGGGTTGGACTAGATGAACTCCTGAGGTCCCTTCCAGCCCTCATTTTCTATGATCCTATGACTTCCACAGCAATTGGATTGGGCTCTAAAGAATTAATGACACAGAAGTAAATGGAAAAGGGGATAAAATATGCTGTCCTTTACCAAAGGCAGAGCTCAGAGTATGCCGTGCCCTTCTTTGAGAAGACAACTTTCTGAGACCAAAGAAATGTAATACAGGTCATCCATGCGTCTTCAGTGAAGCATTTGATGTGGTGCCCCGTAGATGATGTTAGTTAAGCTGGTTAAAATGGGGGTCAGTAGAAGAACTGGTAAAACTGGTGCAAGGGGAGAACAAAATGGTTGAAAGTGGGAGTATTATACTTCATGGACTAGAGTAACAGAAAAGGATGAAATTCAGTAGTAGAGAGTGCGAGGAGACTCTGGAGACTGATAACAAACAAGAATTTCTACTGCAACCCACTGAGGAGGGAGAGCAGCAGATGGATCAGACTATGACTGAGCCTCCATTGGTATGGAGGTGCTGAAAAAGGCAAATGTAATCCCAGGATTACGTCAAGAGAGGTACTGCTAGAAGAGGTAGGATATGTTAGTGGCACAGTACAAAGCTCTCAGAAAACTTCAGGAATACTTGGCATACCGCATCTTTTGAGAGGAGACTAAAAGAGCTTGGCTTGTTTAGCCTAACGAAATGAGGGCAGAGAAGGGAGATTATTGCTTTCTATAAATATATCAAGGCAGCAAACGTTGGAGAGGGAAGTGAACTACGGAAGCTAAAAAATGATGCTGGCACAAGAACCAATTGGTATAAACTGTCCATGAATAAAGAAGCTGTCTCACCCACGCGCCTGCCCGCCGTAGTGAGCTGCAGCTGCCCTTGTGTTGCACCGGGAACGTCAGGGGTGGCTGCCCCGGGATGACCCCCCCACCCCAGCAGCTGGCAGGGACTAGTGGCACTGCGGCAGCAGTGGCTCATCATGGTGGGTGTGTGGCTGGGACAGCTACTCCACGAGCTGCATTGTGCCCCATCCCGAGCAGGCCTGGCTGCTGGCAGCCATGGTGCAAGGACTGTGCAGCTGCAGCACCACCAGGACGCCGGGCGGGGGGATGGATGCGGAGGGGGAGGCGGACGAATCTGCGTGCTGCATTGCTTAGCCTGGCCCAGCTGCAGCAGAGTGGATTGGTGCAGGCTGCAGCCCTGCTTCTTCAGGCTCCTGGCAGCAGCCAGAGGGTCGGATAGGATCAATTTGGGGGCTAGATATGGCCCCGGGCTGTATTTTGCCTACTCCTGTCCCACAGGTTTCTGGAAAATTGACCTTGGGACCTTCTGCATCAGGGGTCTGTGTCTCCATCCCTGACATCAATGGGGATGCTACGGTTGAATTCACTGCCAGCAAAAATCTGCTTAAAATCACAGCGCTCTACTACAGCTAAAAGAGAAACTCGTGCAGCTGACAGTAGCAGCAAACTTTTACTCTGTTTTGGACCAGCTGCCTCATAGACAGGGTACACCTAGCCAGCCAACTTCATACGGGCACCTGTAAACTGGGATAAGTATTGGCTTTTGAGTCTGCTCCCCACCTTCCCTCGTGCCCCCACCCAGGACCGATCCAGCCCTACTTAACCCTGGCGTGGGTTTTGCCCCCTTGAGATGCTCAGGGAGGTAAGGCTTCTCAAAGTCATCCAGGAAGTCTGCGTGTGCATCAGAAATATGACTCGAATCCTGGAACTGGGATTTCTGCTACTGAGCTCTATCTGCTAGATATGCCTACCCTAATTTATGTGATTTATATTGTTTTTATTTTTTCATCGATAAGGAATAACACTATTATCAGGGCCTATTAGCTACAAAAATAATTAGATTTTTTTTGTGGCCTTCCAATAAAAAAGAAAATGAATGCCTGAAAGATCCTTTAAATGCAGTCCCAGGAGAGCAGGGCAGTAATCTCCCCTACAGGTACGGCAACCTGGGAGATTCATTGAGCCATGTTTGGCTTCAGTGCCAGAGCTGATTGATGGGCCTAGGAAGCTCATTTAATCTGATATTGTTTATCTTCAGAACTAATCAGGCAGGCTGGAAAAAAAGCCACACTATTAAGTGTAAGGTTGGTAGCTGATCAACAGATAATTACACAACAAAAAGGCCGTTGCAACCACAAATGGGATTTTTTAAAAAGGAGGCCAAGTCTTTTGGAAGCAAGGAGGGGCTAAGACATACCACGGGGTGATGGTGGGAAGTGGGGGGGCTATTAATATTTTGTCATTAGGGGTCAGATTTGTCAAAGGGCATTTTGCTTATGTTCAGGGAAGGCCAGAAGAATTCAACACATTGGGAGCTCTATGGGTCATTGTACGAGCTACTGGGTCGTGGGCACTTTTGAAAGCTTGTGGTCACATTTAACTGGTCCTAGGCCATTAAATGCACACCTTGCAAATCCGGTCTGGTCTGTGGGGAGGTGAATACTTGAAAAACGCATCCCGAGTTCTTTGGAAAATCTGACCCTGTGGGCAAGTAGAGTGCTTAGCACACTGTGGTTTTCAACCTGTGGTCCGCGGACCCCTGAGGGTCCACGGACTATGTCCAAGGGGTCCACAGAAGATGACTATGATCAATCCAAAGTATGTGAATACCCACACTTACAATTCAAAGGGGTCTGCACCTCCATTTGACATTTCCAAAGGGGTCTGCATCTACATTCAAAATATTTTAGGGGTCTGCAAGTCAAAAAGGTTGAAAACCACTGGCCTAGCACAATCTGGTCCTGATGTTGGTTGAGGCTTCTAGTACTTCTGACACAAGTCACATGTGGGGTCAGCAATGGGGTCAGCATTGCACTCCACTTTCCGTGCTGCTGTGAAGGTGGTTGGTTGCCAGGCGAGAGGTGGTGCCATCCGTCCTTGATCTTATCCCATGCCGAGCTATGTGGATCAGAGACAGATAAGGAGAAAAAAGAAATTGCTGACTCGGTGCTCAGTTAGAGCTCTGCTTCTCACAGATGCCCGCTGCTGAGCCACTAGTTTCTTTCCATCTAAGAAAAGACTGCCATGTCCTCACTTGCAGAAAGTCTCCTTGCTGCTACAGATTCAGTCCCACATGCTTAAGGGCACTTGCTCAAATGCTGATTCTTGTTAGTCTCTCTGTTCCATAATTATTTTTAGAGGCTCTTTTTGGACATATCCTGGTCTCCACATCCCAGCTGTAATTTCTTTGACCCCAGTAGTGTTACTCTGGATTTACATCCGCATAAATGAGACCAAGGGTTGGTTTGGATCTGATGACTGCTCATTAGAGCCTCCTGCTGCTTTACCTTGAAGAGTTCTGACAAAATCATCAGGTCACAGCTTGCATTTTTCCTGTATTTTTCCCAAACCATAAGGCTAGATGATCCAGGTGTGGGAAATGCATTGAAAGGGATCTTTCCTACCCAGTAGGGTTGCCAAATCTGTTTGAATCTACTCTGGGAGGTTTCATCACATTGTAACAACGTTAATGACTGATGTACTGTACTGTACTCAGGAAGGCAAATGTACATTACTATCACGTTTTAAAAACCCACTGGACTACTGTATAAATTGGATTCAACATTTAATATTTATTTTAACGAATGCCCTGTCATTTCTCTCCTGGGTGGCTCTCAGCATCTCCTGGAGATTATATCTAATTCCTGGAGACTCCTGGAGGGTTGGTAGCCCACTACTGAGTATTTGAAGGAATCTGTTGCGGGTTGTGGGGAGACACGGGGGCAAGGTCAGAAAAGGACCTGCACAATCCTTGCCAGAAGAACCAAGTGACTTTGTCCTGCAGCACCCAATCCTAAACCACTGCGTTTGTTAATTTGCTATTGCTTTTATGTGATACTAAGAGGGCTTGATGTGGTACTAAAAGCTTTCGCTACTGCTGTCTGACTCTTTCTTCTTTCCTGACATTCATATACCAACGTACCTACCTCCCTCCCAGCAATGTATTAACAAATAAAGTCTTAAAATAACCCACTGCAGACACCCCAGCGGCCTGCACACAATGAACAAAAATAGTTCTCTTTGTGAATGAGGCCATCCCTGCTCAGAAGCTTATTGAGCGGGATTGTGAATGGTGGCAACCACCTGATTAAACACCTCATCCTAATGGCAGATAAAGGTTGGACCTGTGGAAAGCACTCTCCAGGGTTTTGATGCACCCCTATTCTGGACAGCCATTTGCCTGCTATGGATCTCAGTCAGCCACTTTGAGCTGTTGTGGTGCCAGTGCGGATTTTGGATGTTTTTCTCATACCAGAGATGAACCAGAAGCCTTCTATGTCCTCTGGCATGATAGCAGCACTCAAGGGTCGTGTAGGGCTCCTTGGCTGAGCTGAGCAATGCAGAAAATAGACCAGGCTACATAGATTTAAAGGTAAGAAGACAACCTGGCGGGTAGAAACCAGCAGGTGACTTCTGCTGCACAGGAAGGCCCAGAACATAAAATTCTGGAGGATTGTGGGATGGCGTTGGAGGACTACCAGGACCCAAGCTTCTGAAGCCTTTGCTCCATCCTCACTTCAAAATGGATGGTTCAGCCTGCTTTAAAATGAAATGCAGTCTTTAACCCAGTGGCTCCCACCCTTGGGCTGTGGGCAATATGGCCCATGAAACACGGATGCTTCTTACGGCCACAGGAAATTAAGAAGTTGAAACTGAGGCGGCTATGATCCCAGCTGACAGACAGAGGGAAGTGTGATGTTGCCTGCAACATATTACTTGCTTCATACTTCTGTCCCTGGGCCAGCGAGTGTCGAAAGTCATTGCTTTGACTCATCCCCCCCAAGCCGTGCAAGTGAGCCCAGATTCAAAGCACATATAATCTGAGCATAAGGAGTCTTGTGCAAAGACAGTTGTACATGGGGAAGAGCCCAAGGTGAGCTGCAGTGTCGATGTACCCTAGAGCATTGGTAATGATTCAGCTTTTTATTTCTCTTACCTAACCCTATGGTGTAGGATTATTGATCTATCCGGGGTTGAGAAATCATAGGTATTACCAGCCTCCTATGTCCAAAACCTGAGTCCTGCTGCTACTGGTTTAACAAGTGATGAGGCTTTTACATTAAAAAAAAAAAAATGTTAGGTTCTTTTCATTTGTCTTTGTGAACCCTATTTTGAAGCTTTCCTTACAGCATTGAAACTTGCTTTTAAGAAAATGGATCCCCCTAAGATGCCCTGCATTTCATCATCTCCAGCACCCAAAGCATTGTTAAAACACCAAATATTGAGAGATTAACAATAGAACCTTAAAAGCTGGCAGCACCGCACTATGTGCTCTGTCTACATGACAAGTCAAAGGTGAGATCAGTGCTGTAGCAGCAAAGTTTGGCACCTGGAGCAAAGCCCGCAGCGGCAGCCTACCCTCCCTCTGCACACAGATTTGGGGGGGGCACATGCCCCCCCATGCTTGACCAGGAGTACATACAGTAGTAGAAGCCATTCTTCCCCCTTCCCCCATCCCTGCGCCCCCCCAAATGAGCTGCTCACGGCTCCGTCCTGTGCCTGCCCTGGCTGGGCGGTGCCTGTTGGCACCCCTTCACTTCAGTGCCAGGGGCAGTCACCCCACTTACACTCCTCTTCCCCTTGCTATGGCACTGGGTGAGATAGTGGGTCATGTAGACAGAGCTAGCTTTATATTAGTCAACATAGATACTGACAGCATGTGGTACCTGCCAGGAACCTAGGGAGTCACATGAATAGCTTACGCACGTTGTTGTGGGTGCATGTCTATCAATACCTCAGCTAGATGCCTTTAAAGCAACCTCAAGTATATTAACATGGGTTTCAACTGTGCCTCAATCAAGCAGTGTAAACTTAGGTATGGCCCAGTGATTGCATTAAAAGCAATGAATAAGGGGTAAGGCTTCATGACAGATGAGCTGACTCTTACACTAACACGTGCCCACAATTACCTTGTGGTAAATGAAAGCTGTTTTACAGTAAATTGTTCTCCCCCTCCCATTAGCTCACTTAAATGTGATCTTTTGTCCAATGGCTTCCCCAGTTCTTTTTTCCTTGGTGCCCATACTTTGGCTGACAGCTCAGACATCTGTCCTGTTCGCATCCTGCAAGAAGCAGGATTTGTTTGATAATACCTTTCATCAGATCAGCTATATAATATGGAGCGATGTTGGACATGCTTTCAGGCATTAAATGGCTTCCTTTTGCAGGGTAGAGGAAGGTGGGGGCATTTTCAGTCCAAAAGCTTGCCTAACATCTCTCAATTGAAGAGTTGATTCAGTAAATATTACAAGCAAATCCTGATTTTTGCATATTGCCTGAACCATCACAGCTACAACGGCTCCACTGTTCTGTCAGCATCTTTGTATTCCTGCGGGCCTGGTCCAGGGAATGTTTAAGTTCATGGATATCCGTCTGTTGACTTTGGACTTTGACCCCAAACCTTAGTGACATCCCCGTCTCCTTCTCCAGCTTCAGTGCAGTTCCATTTGAAGGTGCATTGCCTCCCATACGGTCCCATGTGAACAGGCTGATCTTCGTGTGTGCTTCCTGGAATTGCTGCATGCTTCATGGAGCAGATCATACTTAGCTGGGTCATCCCGTTAATCGTGGTATCTCCAGCATGGAGGACATACGTGAAACCTTCGTTCCACTGTGATGCACTAAGGCAAGTGGTAAGCTGCAAAATTGTGTTGACCTACGCATTATAAATAAGCGTGAAATGCTAGTTTCTGATCCTCCTACAGAAGCTGCCAAAATAGATATGCTCTGCAATAGAAGAAGCTGCTAAATAAAGGCTAGAGGAGAAATAAAGATGAAATGCAGTGGATCTTACCTTTACTCCTGTATTTTACTCTGTGTGCTATTTTATTTTAAGTCTCTTCAGACATTTGTTTTAAAAAAAGTCTCTTAATTGGGGTAGCCAGTTAATTCAGATGAGAGACCATCTGCTGAGGTGACCCACTTAAAAGGAAATGATCGCCCTGGCTGGACAAATGGTAAACTTGTGATGAAAGGGAAAGCAATGAAAATGCAGGAGCTAAAGAGATGAGCAACGCATAGAGAGAATCCAAATGAATTGCAAGAAGGCAGACAAGGTATTTGCTTACAAAACCCCATCTCTCCAAAAAACAAAGCATCGTCTCTGAGTGTGAGCTAGCACACGCTCTATACCTAAGGCTTAAACTACCCCCCAGATAAAATGCTGATAAACTGAACAGCAGCAGTTCAGATTGTTCCTAGGAACAATCAAGAGATTACTTGAAGCCCAGGTACAATTGTGTCATGGGGGTCGGTCATATATTTGCATTTCAGTAGGTCCTAGAGGTTTAAGCTGTGATCTGGTCCTACTGGGCAAGATCCTGTTCAATCACTTGGCCAGGGACAGCATCTGTCCTGAAAAGCTAACTAGTGAGATCGAGCAGGTATCAGAGATGTTGTTATCTCTGTTCTACTGATGGGGAGCAGCGCCGTGGAGAGGTTAAATGATTTGCCCCAGGTCACAAAGAAATCAGGGTCATAGGCAGCAGCTGTACCCAGATTTTCTGAGCACCCAGATTTTCTGAGTAAAGTTAGTTAAGAATTCCCTGACCGTTCAGCATTTCATCAGAAAATACGAATTCAGTGAACCTGAGCTATGTTGTGAAATGTCACTAAGAGTTTGGTAGAGCCAAAGAAGCACAGGCTTGCCCTGAAGCCAGAAGCCTAATAGTTGTGCCTGAGCTGGGGCTCCAGTCCTGGTTCTGAGTCAGGGGCACGTAAAGGCATCGTGGGATCTGGTCTCATTGACGGTGTCTCCTGCCATGCCACATGCGCCACCCAGGGATCAGTTCCCCATCACGCCCTTTCTACTTGCCAGTGCAGGGGGAGCCTGGGATCCAGCATTTTATTTTTGTTGTTGTTGATTGTGTGGATTTCGTGGTTTCCACAAAATCTGCGAACCCACAGACGAAGTAGATCCCTGCTTCTGAGAGCACAATATCAGAGTATCTGACAGTCCTTAATGGAATTACCCTATATCACAGGCTTGTGCTGGCAGAAAATATTAGCCGTATTTCACAATTAGAGTGACGAAGCCAAGTCTTCTGACTTCTGGGCTTCAGTGAATGCTGTGAGGCTCATTTTGGTCTCCTTTGCTTTGAGGAATTAAAGGGAGGGATAAATCAGTGGGCAACTGCCAAGAACTTCAATATGGTTTGAGTTGCAGGATTTTATTCTGTATTAATGGCTGAGAAGATACTTGGAGGTGCCTGTCTGTATAACTATATATTGAAAATAGACTTCGGACCTGGGGCAGAGAAATGGTGCTTCATGTTAGGGTGTATGAAACCTAAATAAGTGAAGTTAAAGATGTGTGAAATGGTTTGCACAATCAAAATGTTAACCCCTGTACATATTTCAGCACTGCACGAAGAGCTTTCTTGTCCTTTAAATTCTATCCTATGTCCTAATTTCTTAATTGCATTTTCCTTTCTGATTGCTGTTTAATTTATCCCTTTTCTTATGAAGATGACTCAATTTTTACATCCTTCAGAATAAAGTTGGGTGGGGAGGGGAACTGCAGTTTAAGAACTAAGGAAACCACTGGATTTATTCTCTGCCTGCAGCTAAATGGAGAGTTCATCTCCTAATAGGCCATTTCAAAGCAGTTAGATGTACTCCTTTAGACTAACCATACTGTCTGAACAATACTTTATGCCTGTACTAAAATATAATAGGCTAAAGAGACAACGCAGATGTCAAGAGTAGATAGCGCTGTCAAAGTAATTTGCCTTGGATAATAGACAGACTGACATGACTTTGAAATATTTTGAAGAAGAAATCATTCCACATTTGAATGGCTTGTTGCTTTTATTTTTAAGTAATATTTGTATTAATTATTAAGCCATTTTGCCTGTATATCAGAAAGTTTATTTTCTCTAAAAAGCCATTGATATTTATAATGATGTTATCACTGGGCAATGGGCATAGGTGGTAGAAGGGGTGGGGGCTACCAGGGCTCAGCCCTCCCCCCCACAATGCAGGGCAGCAGGTATGGCTGCAGGCTGCTGTAGGGGGGTGTGGGGTGCATACACACCCAGATATGTACATAGCCAGGATTGCAGCCCCGGTGTATGGCTTCCCAGCATGGCAAGAAAGTTTCAGTTTACTTTCTTTGTGAAGAGGAAGGGGCTTTGGGGGGGGGAAGTTCAAGACCTCCCCGCAGTATGGGAGGGAGTGGGGTGGGGGAGTGAATGAGACCCCAGCCTGGCCAGGTCTTGGTTGGACAACTGGAGCCTGGTGGCATCTCCAGGACTGCAGGACGGGGCTCCTGTCACTGTGTGCACCATGGCGGAGTCAAGGGGGGGCACATGCCCCTCCAATCAGTGCACAGGGTCAAGGGGCGGCAGCTGCTGCAGGCTGGGATCTGCTCTGTCTCTGCTCCTCGCTGCTGCTGCTTCAAGAGTGGTGTGAGTCCATTGCTATGTGAGTCCTACCGCTGGCAGCCTGCCCTTGCCCCATGCACAGATCTGGGGCAAATGCCCTCCTGGGGTGTGTGCAGCAGCAGGAGCCACCACTCCCTCACCACACTGGGCATCCCCCAGACAAGCTGCTTGCAGCTCCCTCCCGCACTCTGCCCCAGCTGTGCAGGGCCTGCCCCGCCCCACTCCCTCCCTCGCCACCATGGGGGGAAGGGGCAGATCAAGGCCCCAGTGGTAAGGGAGGGAGTGGGGCACAGGCAGGAGCAGGGGCTGGGGTGAGTAAAGCCCTGGCCAGGCCAGGTGGTGGGACAAGTGGAGGCCTGGGAGGCTTGTGCCCTCCCGATCTGTGCTCGGGGCAGAGGCGGCTGCAGCTGGGGTTTGAGCCCTGCTGCCCCAAGAGCCATGTGGTGCCACATCTGTCCCACTGCCAGGTGGGCAAGGGGTGCAGCACAGCCCAGCAGCAGCAGGCACCTGGTGTCGGGCGCTCCTGGGGCAGCTGCAGCAGGAAGCAAAGCCCAGCAGGCAGTGGCAGCCGCCTCTGCCCTGCGCACAGATCAGGGGGTACATATCCCCCGGGCCACCACCACAACCTGGCCCAGCCGGGGCCCCACTCACCCCAGCCCCTGCTCCTGTCTGTGCCCCGCTCCCTACCTCACCACTGGGGCCTCGATCTGCCCCACCTCATGACGCCTTCCCCTTCCCCCACAGACTTACTTGCTGGGAAAGGGGTGCGCGCATTTGCTTAACCCCCCCCAAATAATTTTTTCTCCCTAGGCCTATGGCGATGGGTCCTTTATTCTGCCTACAGAAAAAAAATACTAAATATCATTAAGGTGCTTGGGAAATACTTTAACTGCAGCACTCAGAAAACATTACCTTGATGTTTCAGCAGCAGCGTGGGCTTCAAACCCAAATATTACCTGATTTAGAGATGTATAAACTGGATTCACTTACATTACTCCAGCCCTGAACCTAACCCTCTTGAAAGCTGAAAACTTGATTGCTCAGTTCTCTGCCCTTTGTGGAGCTGGCTTCAGCAGAAAGTAAAAAATAGTCAAACACCTTGAGAGAGGCTATTCTCCTTGCTCACATTATGTGTTTTTAGGGAAAGTGGCAGAACTGCCTAAGGCAGTACTGATTTCTTTAGTATTTCTTCCAACTGGAGGGCACCACCATTCTTATTTTATCTCATTCCCACATCTGTCTCCTTTAAACACTGCTCCTGCAGCTACTCTGAGGGTTGTCAAGCTTTTTTACTGCCTCTTGCTTCAGGCTCTGCCTGAAGGCTTAAGTAAGTCCTTCGAGAATGAGGAGGTATCTTTATAGCCATTTAACTGGTGAAGTTCTTGATTGTTAACTCCTTAATTCAAAAACAGGCAAGTTACACAGGGTTATTACATGCAGGCTTTAACTCAATTTAAAAAAAAAAATCCTAAAAGATTATTAAAATATGTAGGAGAATCATAGGAGGAAGATAAGTAATCTCCTGAATAGATGGTTTGGCACAAGCTATTGTCATTGTACAAATGTTATTGTTATTGCTTATGGCATTTTAAAGCTTGTATCGGCTTCCTCTCATATGTAGTCAGCAAGTATGAATATACTTAAGGGATATGGAAATTCATTTTGTGAATGCGCTGCTGTTCCCTCCTGTCATTTGTCCAAATATTTTTCTGGAGTAGAAAGGCTGCACTTGGTTATTTGTTCAGAAAGTAAACACGAGAACTTAGAAAAAGCCTCAAAAGTCTTAAGAGAATTCACTCTCATGTTACGAAGGATTAAAAAAGAAAACCCTCAGGTAATGTATAGAGTATAGAACGGGGCAGACTCTCATCTTGCTAAGATCCCCTGTGGCGAAGTGAAGTAGGAGCAAGGTGCATTTCTGTGCTTGTGTGGTGGGAAGGAGCCGTGTTGCAAAGGGCACTCTGGCCTTGCACTGTGTGCAGTTACTTCTTCCCGGACAAAGTGACTGTACGCCTCCTCCTGAGTCAGTACAGCAGCATCACAAAGCCACTTTCCACTGGTGTAAATGAGGATGGGAGGAGCAGGCAGTGGTGAATCACCTCGGGCACGTTACAAGAAATCAGCCACTAATATCCCTGTTTTATGGATACTAGACTGGAGGGCAGAGTGACTTGTTCTCTTGGGAGTGATGGAGAAACCCGGGAGTAGGACATCAGTGTCCTGCTACCCTGACTCTGGTGTCATTGATGGAACTGCTGCTTGCTGGCAAACTAACCCTTTTCTACAGTGATTTACTAACTGCAGGCATTTGCAGCCATTTCCATTCAAGGCATGGTATTCTTTTCAAATCTCGTAAGAACTCTCTCGGGGCTTTGCAGTTGATAACTGAAAGAGACTCCTTGATGTTTGTAATGATAAAACAAAGCATCAAGTCATTTGAGTTGATTTTACCCAAGACATTTGCTGAATTATTGCCCTCTCGCAGCTGTCATGGGCTTGAAGCTTTCAAAAGCCCATTTTGCTTCTGCTCCTGGCTCTTTCATTGTCAAAGCCTTGTGCTGTACTCCTGGGCTTGCCTGTGGAGCTCAAAGAGGAAGAGTCACACAGCTCCTCAAAGTTAAACAAAAAACCCCAGTGGTTAATGAACTTGTCTAATTTTATGCAGCACATGTTGCCATCTTCTTTTCTAAACTCTTTCCTAATTACACTTTATTACTAACAGGTAGATTTTGAAAGTGCCTAAGGGATCTAGGAGTGCAGATCTCACTAAGGAGACTGGGTGCACACCTTGCCGGGGTTATTTGACCCCAGCCGTCTTTCTTGTCCAGAGCAGGGGGGCTGGACCCGATGATCTCATGAGGTCCCTTCCAGCCCGAAACTTGTGTGAATCTGTAATTTTCAGTAAGATTTTTACTCCTACCTGCACTTGGGGGAAGGTTTTCTCTGGCACTTCAGTCACTAAAACTGCATTTCACAGACACTGGATTCTGTTATGGGCCAGGTCCAGGTCATGTGAATTGAGAGAGCCCTGGTCACCTGTTACACCCATTTACAAAAGTAGGAATCTGGCCATATGTGAGGAACCACTGCAAGAAGACCATGAACCATGCTGGCCATAATGCAAAAGATCTCCAGTGTTAATTTTGATCTTTCTTCACAACCTATTTTTTTTTGCAGACATTTTTTTAAATCTTGCACACTGAGCACAAAAAGACCTTGTACAAGAAGAAATATATGGTTCTGAATGGTTGACGTGACTCCCCGCCTGTGTACGTTTGTGTTTTCCACCTTCCCATTAAGTCAGAACTCCTTTTTGATTACATAATATTGAGCATTGAGGTTAGACTTATAAACTGGATACAGTAGAGTGATTTTAAACCAAGGACATGCAACTTTTTCCCAAGATTCAGCTAAGATTTTAAATCTGATTTACGATGCAAAATTTAGGTCATGTGGATTGATTTCAAATAGAGATATAATGACTCACAATCCCCAGAATGGTTTTATTCTGCACAGCAGTGTCAAAATGCCTCTATTTGTGCACCTGGCATGTAATGATTCTCTCTCAAAAAAATCATAATCCATCAAGTTCCTCTTTCAAGAATATCAATCAGTGCTAAGAACATGATTATTTTATCTTAGGCATTCAGTCAGTTTAGTTTCCTTTTCCTGTATATGTAAGGCACTGTGACATTTTAAGTTGTGGTTTGACATGTAATCATTAGATGTTTTAAAATGTCGCATTCAGTTTTTGTTTCCTCTGATACTTGCTCACTCTGACTTCATGTTTTGCCATCATTCCAGTTCTGTTTTAGCGCATGTAACCCTTCTGCCAGGGCACCAGGTGGCAGCAAAAAGGGCCGCGTTCAAATTTTGGGGTACATCATAAATTATACCTGTGGTTTGAGCCCACACCCAGAAAATTTGGGAACACTAAATTTGCTGGGGTGTCCCGTGTAAACAAAACCTCCTTTCTTGCAAGCAGTATAAACACAAAAATCCAAATTTAGTACAGAGAATAAAGCAAAATAAAAAAACCCATTAATTATAGTTTTAAAACACTATCGAGTACAGAGCAAAGTCTATAGGTGGCACCCTCGTGGGGAGGCTTCACCCATACGCAGGCAGCCTGGGATTCGGGGCTCCCCAACGGGTAGTTCTGGGGGCTTACACCCCTATACCTACCCTTCAGCAGTGGGCTGGAGAGGGGGGCTCACACTGGAGAGTCCTGAGTTGCTCCTTGGGTTCACTGCGCTCCTGGGATCTGCTTGAGAGTGGGGGTCCTTCTTCATTGAAAGCAGCCGGCTGCTCATTGCTCCTGAAGAAGTGGTAGCATGCCAATCTTTGCTCCCATGGAGAGGCTGAGTGTGTATGTGGGACATGGGCGAATGGTGCCTCCTGAGTCTGGGGGGGCATCTGCAGTGGGGACGGGGCTGGCGAGCAGCTGCAGAAGCTGGCATTGGTGTCAGCAGCAGGGATGGCCATGTCGGGGGGGGCATATGCCCCCCTGTGCTTCCCCTACCAGTCGCCTATGATGTGCCAAGTGACTTTCACTCTAGCCACCATGCATGCACCCCAAAACTTCTGGGCTGGGTTATATGGCCCGCTGAAACAACTGCAGGACAAACTCCAAAGGAAGCCAGGTTGATTGCTGGCTACAGCCGGCCCAATTGCACAGGTTGAAAAGACCATCAAAAGAAACAAAGAGGAAAAGCCAGGCCTACCCTCTAGGCCTGGGCTGCAGGTAGTTTGGGTCATTGAGCTCCACTAGGAGCAAAAAGAGTTGCAAACCTCAAACCTGGCTCAAAACTGGCAGGATCAGAAAATCTCAGGTTTCAACCCTGGTTAAAACTGCCAGGCTGAACTCCTGGCCAGCCAACCCAAGGAACCAGTATGCTCTTCCCCAGTATTAATCCCATAAAGCCATAAAGGGAAGAAAAGGAGGAGAGAGAAGTTCCCAGACACTGGGACAATTTTCCCTCTCTTCCTTTATCCTCTGCCTGAATCTCCCTTTTTGCTATCTGCAAATCCCTCTTCACTATCCCATACCAGCTTCGCCCCCTCCCAAGCCAGCCCAGCTTGTCTTATATTCCCCCCATGTGACATCGCCCTGGCCTTGTCCAGTCAGGGAGTGCTACAGTCAGTCTTTTGCCCAACCAATATGCCTGGAGGATCTTCTGCTTCCTCTGGCCAATGAATCCAGAGGGTTTTACATACTTTGCCCAGATACCCAGCTTGCCCTGTGCTGAGCACATGGCCAGAACAACAGGGGCCATCTTGCCCACATAAAAACACAAGATACAACAACCAAAAGCACACACGTTACCATACACAACCCCAAGTGTGTGTGGGTGTTACACACATAATATACATAGGGTTGTGTTCTATGGCTTAGGGGGCAGGTGGTTGGTGAGGGTGGAGAGGGAGGTAGGATTGTCTCACTCATCTGAAAATGCCCATCTACATTTTTTAATTTAAACTTTCTGATACTAATTTGATGCTTGTTTTTGCCTTAATGATGGGCTAAAGGGTTTTTTTTTTTGTTGTGGAACTGAAAGCCTCTCTCTACATATTTGTCTTAAAGTAAAAAGCCAACTTCATGATGATCCTCATAAAACTTGTAGGACTGATTTAGATTCTCCAGATCAAAGGGGAATGTCTTTCACTAAAAATGATGTCTCTCTCTTGTTAACCATCTTCCTTGCCAGGGATGGGGTGAAGTTAAGTGATAGATCCTCACTGCAAAGTTTCCCCTTTCTTAGACTTATAACAACATGCTCCCTGCTGTGCACCTCCCCTGTCTAATATGATGGCAAAAACTTGCTTGAACTTCTATAGATTACCTGGTTCTGACCAGTTCTTGGGAGGACTGGGGGAAAAGCCTTTGGGAGATGGTCATGATGATGACTGCAGCACTGCTCAAACATTCATTCAGCTCAAAGAAGGAACTTGAGACTGCCATCCTGCAAAATCTCTGCTAAACCTTTATATTGGAGAAAGCCCACTGAGTTCAGAGGGCTTCTTTGGAGTAGGAAAAGTTAAGCATATGTGTAAATTTGTTCAGAGCCTAATTTAAGACAAATGCAGCCAATGAGTGTGGCAAAGAGTAGGAGAGAAGTCAGGAATGGAGTGCATTAATAATGTCACCACCTGAATAGAAAATCTTCCTGGCTGCATGTTTGCTGTTATATTTATACCTCTGCTTCATTGTAAAAATACAGTGACTATATTCTAACACAAAGGGTGCCGCAAGTGATCTTGCCTAACATATATGCCTCTATTCAGACAACAGGAACTGTAAAGCAAGTGTGGGACAAAGTTAGGCCAAATCTGGGTCTGATGTATCTCTCCACTCTATACACAGGCACTTACCTTTTTTCTACTTATAGTGTTATTTATATAGGCTGCTGTAATGGGTCTCCCATCCCATTACTAGAAGAGGGAAAGGTCTAGTGGTGTCTGACCCTCTCTTCCTCTCTCAGTTCATCCTTTTTCTGTGTTGTTTTCTTTTTTCTTTTCTGCTTGCATTTCTTGGTGTTGCCAGAGCCAAACTAACGGAGAGAGAAGCCTATGACAAATTGGCCACTGAGACCGGGTGCAAGCAGTGGCTGATGACCCAGGATCCTGGTTTTCTTTGATAAAATAACCCCCCCAAATTTTTGGATTTAAAAAACCACCCCAAAATCCACATTTTTCTGTGATTAAAATGACATTTTAAAGAAACATTTGGATGCTTATTTTAACCCTAACTGACTTCCTTTGGGCAGGGGGCTGGACCTGATGAGTTTGCAAGGTCCCTTCCAGCCCTAATGACTATGAAATCTATAAAACACCACTATATATATATATATATGAAACACCACATTATATATACATTATTTGACATGCACATATATGTCAAATCTCAGACTTAGTGTTAAGAGGGCAGAAAGTAGAGACTGAAGATAATTATGGAGCCCATGAGGGGAAAACCTGCATGAGACTGAGAGGCTGGGTTGGTGCACATGATGCAGGACCCCTGGTCTTTAGGCCTGCGTAAGGGTCTTGCAGAGGCATTGAACCCAAGGTCACGAGAGTGTGACCAAAGCTTGTGGCCCTGGGCAGTAGGCTCAAGCTAGAAGGCGCAGCCAGAATAAAAATAGGATGAGGCCAGGGAAGCCATGGACCAGACAAGAGCCCCTTACCCAAAGCTCTCTTCACCCTTAGGGCAGCCTCCCCTCTGATTTGTTACATCAAGCCATGGCAGGCGAGAATACAAAGAGGAAGACACTCTGAAGAGGTGAGAGGCATTAACAGTTAGAGGCCCATTAAGGTGACTGCACTGAGCTGCACCAATAAGCACCTATAGTTACAAACACATACCTACCTCCTCTCTGAGTGGTTGAAAATAACAATATGATGACATGCTAGAGGCAGCTAGCACTGAAATGTTTAAAAAGTGAGCCCAGCTCCAGTTGTGAGAGAAAAGACACTACATTGTAGGCAAATGAAACTGTTCAGTCTTGCAAACATGTTTCCATCCAATAAATGGTTGGTGGTGCAAGCATGGTGGGGAGAAAGATTACATGACATGTCTTCAAGGTTGGCTTTTATGTTAATTGGAAGCTAAGGGTGGCAAAACAAGCATTGTTGCTGCAGAGCCCTGAGTAAGGTACCACAAGTATTATTATTAATATTTTTTGTTCTCTTTCTCCAGCCTGCCACCGTAAACATTTTGAGGGACTTGGTGTCTCACGTTGGTGATGAGCACAGGAACTAGATGCTTGGTGACTCTCACCTGCCAAAGTAAGAGAAAGTAGCAGCAAGCATGACATGAGATGAAATGCGAGAGGCTGAGAAGAAGACATCCACATAGTCGGACTTGGCTGCATAAAGGGCAATCAGTAGCGCTGAGAGGAACCTGCAAACTGAGCAGCTGGCTGTGGTAAGTCTTTTTCCTTGATTCCCGTGTGCTTGTGTTATCCACCCTCATCATCTTCAGCTCTGTGGCTGTAGGATCTGATATTTTACAATTCAGGCTGACCGTTTTGAGGGCTAGGGACAATGCTTATGTGGAGGTTTCTACCTCGGGGGGTAATGAGTAGATTTAGTTCACATTAGATTAGGAAAGGCCAAGACTACTTAGAACATTTCCTGTACAAAAACAGTGATCTGTTTATTCTGGTGTCTTCACCTGATTTCACCCTGTCAACCCAACTAGACTTCTGACATGATTGCAGATTATAGCTTTTACATCCAAGCACCTGTATAAGGAGACATAAGATGAGGTGGGTGGAAAGATAGGTATGCAAAGCCAAGTCTCACACCAGTTCCTGGGCAGACTCATCCGGCTAGTACCGGTGAATACTATGGAGACATCTACTGTCATTCCATGGTGGTTGTAATATTGGTATTTGTTTATGGGAATCTCTAAGGAACAGGTTGAATCATCCAACACAAGAGAACAAGTAAGCAATTTTATTGAGAACTGTGTATAGATCTCCTCTCTGTTAAATGAATATACTTTGACATCAAATATACATGAGAAAAGCTATTCCATCACAACATCCTACCAGCACAATTACACTCAGGTCAATACCCACTAAGGTAGTACTAAAGGCAGAGTTGCCTCTCAAGACAGGCTGGTTGTACCATTTTATTTGTCTCCTTAGGTTCCTTTGCTCACACATTCAGGGTTAAACTCAACTTTCTTTGGGTGCAAAAACACTTTATGGTCCTGATAGTGCTCTTAGTGAAATAAGGGATTCATTTCACCAGTAAGTTGAGTCAGAGCAGTTTCAAGGCCTCTGTCAGGGAATTGAGTCCTCATCTAGTGTAAATCAGTGCCTCTCCTTGAAGTCAGCTTAGAGAATCGACAGCATCTAGATCTGGCCCTTAAATGTTGTTCTCCTTGGGCCCTACCTTGTGAGATAGTTAATCGGTTGGTTGATATTATCCAATAATATCACGGGTTATTAGTATCTTTCTCCACATGATGCACAGTCAAATAGCTTTACTTCTGACAGTAACATCTATTGCACGGAAGTAGGCTTAGGTCCTATCTGTGATAACTACTAAAACTAACCATAGCAATAAATTAATCATTTAAAAAGTCTTCAGTGGGAACACAATGCATGTCATACCCAGCCCAGCCTAGTCATCTTCTGACACCGATTGCTTTCTTTAGCTTGTATTCTCAGACCAAGCATGGAAGGACTAATTCATCAGGTACCGAGACCCCTTGCAACTAATATTATTGACCGGCCCTAGTTTTCATGTCTTAAATCTAACAAAACTATTACAAAGTCCACTTTGATGTTGACACATTTACAATAAAATGATGAAACGTGCTGTCACAACACTTCTTTCTGAGTATTGAAGGGCTCCAGCCTTGTTTGCACTTATGACACTATCGAATAAGAAAGACCAATAAATCAAGTTTGCAGCAGAAAACACATGGTGTGGGAGGGAACCTGCAAAAGTCTCCCACAAGAGCCAGCTGGAACCAGTTGTTCTGATGTGCAATGCTGATCAGTTAAAACTCAGACACTGAATTAAGTGACAAAGCAGTTAGAACTTGCTAAGCAATTGCAAAAAAGTCCAGACTGAAATTCCTGCAGGGTGGGCAGTGCTCTGGTGCAGTGGACTTGGGAGAGAAGCCAAAAGGACTGAGCCATAAGGCAGCCAGGAATGTGAAGTTCAAAGCTGAAGTCCACAAAGGCAGCACATGAAGCTGCGCAAATCATAATAAACAATACAGACCCACACAATACCCAGCACTTAGGGAAAAATGCAGGACTTGCAATGGGTTACGTCTTTTCCCAAGAGTTTATGTGCGTCCAGCAAAGTGTGCGGCATGGACACACACCGCAGGGGATGACAATGTCACTGCTCACTCAGTGGGCAAGAGTGCTGCGAAAGATGAATCAGTGTGAAAGGAAATGGAAGTTATGCTGATGATAAGTTGGACTCAAGCCAGCATGGTACCAGAAATAGTGATATGAGCACTGAAAAGGACATAGAATAGAGGGGTCAGTCAGTAAAACTTGGGTCTTCCAGTAGTAAGCTTGTCCCCACCAGGGGAGTACATGAACTAAATACATACAGTAGGGGAGATTTACATCTGATAGATTAACTAAATCAGAGATGCATAAGATTTCACAAGTAGCGGTTTACTTCTCCAGATGCTACGGCACACACAGGCCAATGGCAACTGTTCTTCGTGTAGCACACTTACCTCTTGAGCTCCGGATGAGTCCCGGGCTCGAGATTCTGCAGTTCCAATTGGTGGAGCCCATCTGCCAATCAGAAGCAAGCCAGGGTAAGCAAGGCCAGGCCCTGTCCCCGAAGGGAGGGGGCAAGGGGCAGTCTGGACCTGGTTCGAGACTGCGTCCTGCCACGTCCAGGGAACTTCAGGGCTGGAGCCCCTGAAGTGTATAAAAGGAGAGTGTGCTCTGCATGCTGGAGGGAGAGACACAGCGAGGGGCGGTGAGGAGAGAGGGGCTCTGGAGATGACCGTCCTCAGGACCTCACCTGAGCCTCGGCGGTGCACGGATCAGCACGTGATGCTCAGGCTCTAGGAGCCGCTCGAGGCAGCTTGGGCCTGCAAACCTGGCAAGCGGTTGGGTAGGCGGTGCGTGGATCGGCACACGGAGATCCAGCCTTGGGAGCAGCTCGAGGTGCTCAAGTTAGCCCCAGCTCTAGGCTGAGTAACCGGAGCCCCGCAGCGTGGCTGTGCATTAAACTAAACAGGCCCCGGTGCCCAGAGGAGGGCCCAGGAAAGGGAAGAGCCCCCAGTGCAAGGCCGGGGAACCAGAGCCAGTAAGGGCTCAGCTCCTGTGGGAGCACCCTGGGTGCTCAGCACGGGGCACTAGGCCATCAAGACGAGCCGGAGGCACTGCTGGAGGGAGGCCCTCGCGGGACTGGTCACCAGGGGCGAGCCTTGGCTGCTTCAGAGCGGGAGTTGCTGGGGAAGCGGGTCCCGCAGGGAGGCGGGCTTGGGAGAGGAGGGTCCGCAGCCCCCGCCCTTCTTTGCTGCGGGAGGGGTATGTCTGCATCCTGGCACCCAAAAGGGGAGGGGCTCCAGGGGACACCCCGTGGGGTGCTGAGTGCACCCCTGTGTGTTGTGATTATTGTTGTTTCGTGCTGCAGAGGTTAATATAGGTTCGGGTACTCCTTCAGGGAGTTTACATGGGTTTATCTGTCTTCATTGCCTATATGTGTTTATTGCCTATTATGGAACTTATCTGTATGGTTGCCTGTGTATGTCTATGGTATTGCTACCTCAGCTTACCTGGGTTTCTCTAAGTTGACGTTCATATGCGTTTATTGTGCTGATGCCTTGGCCTTCCTGTTCCAAAGTGTTAATGCTTATTCTGTGCAGGGGGGGTAATTATTGCATATGCTGTGAATCACCCGGTTCCT
Organism: Crocodylus siamensis; assembly: GCF_052110815.1. Classification (NCBI taxonomy): domain Eukaryota; kingdom Metazoa; phylum Chordata; order Crocodylia; family Crocodylidae; genus Crocodylus; species Crocodylus siamensis. Next base: position 235,842,143 of record NC_143398.1, on the reverse strand, counting down.
GTTTTTGCACTCCCCCAAAGCAGTGTAATATGTTGATTGCAGATTATTGTATAAGGTGCCACATACCAATTTTACTGCAACTATTTAATGTCTCTTATTCATATTCATTTATTGTAGCAATACATTTGTATATAGGTGAGCACTTTGTCTCGGTCTGGGTCTGTAGAGAGGAGAGGGACTTGCTCCCAGGTGGCAGACCCCTCTCTCAGCACACTTGCCTGACCACCCCATCCCTTCCACTGGCAGACAGGGTACATCCCTGGGTGTACTTGGGCTATATTAGTTTCCCCTTGTACTTAGGGGGAAATACACCCATTATTGGTTTAAAAATGTACCAATCCCTTGGTGTTACCAAGATGTGGCACCCATTGAAAGTGCAGTGTCCAAGTATGTAATAAGGAAAAGTTAGGGCATTATTTATGGACAAGGAAGCTATGCACAGTGCAGAAGAGGGCTAAAAGGTCTTATGATTTATGCTCTTAGAAAAGATCCTCTCACCTTGAGACAGAGACTAAAAGAGGAGCTAGATAAGTATGTTTATGTGGCTGCTCCAGACTGTGGATATACTCCTCTCTGGTCATTGTAGGGAAAAAAGTGGAATATTTGCCTAACTATAGGTCCAAAAGAAGTAAATAAATACTTATAAAGGGAACATTTCCCACTACCTACTAAGAGAGATACTATTGGAAAGCTGGCTGATAGCACATATTGTTCTGTGCTTTATGTATTAATGGCATTTTGACAATTAAATTAGAAAAACAGAGCAAATGTTTGTGCACATTTGACATCTCCGTGGGAAGACACTGTTTCCTCACACTGTCATTCTGAAGTATATTGCAGGAAAATACAATTTATTTTTAAGGCATTGTAGAGGAAGGGAGGGCATACATAGATATTGCCTTGATCTGAGGAAAAGCATCATGTGTACAACCAGAGTCAAAACAATTGGCTCAAAATTAAACCAAAATGGAAATTTCATGTAATGACTGGAAAATACCTAGGACACAAGTTAACACAACAAGGCAGTTGGGTAGATCATAGTCCGGTTGATGTTCTCAACCCCATGTCTGTCTGCCCTTTCAAAGAAGGAAGGGATAGAGAGTTTCCTTGAAATGGCGAATTATGCGGGGAGTATGCGCCCAATTGTAACGGAGAGCCAGAGGCTCCTGTACTCTAAGGGTGAAGGAGCAGTAGGGAGAGCCTCAGGTGGGGAAAGCTGCTCATTATGAGCTGCCAGGGAACAGGTACCCGGGGATTTACCCACTGCAAGTACTTACTGCAGAGCTAGCTGCGCTTTGGTAGCATAAGGGGCTAGAGCCCTGCATGGAAGACAAGACATTTTTACTGTAGGGGCCAGCAGCAGCGAGCTGCCCTGGGGCTGAGCTGCCCAGCTAAATTGGGAAACGTCCACTGCAGCTGGGGAGGCACCTGACTGCAAGGGGACAAGGACAGTAGGGAGACCTGTATAAACGCAGGCCCTGAGCCAGGAGAGGCAGCCTGGCCCTGGAGGCTGCAGAGGCAAGAGGTCCCGAGCAGGGGCATGCAGGAGAGCTCCTCTCTGGCACTGGGGCTGTCTCGAAGAAGGCAAACAGCATCAGTGCCCCACAGAGGAATATTACCTGGGGTAAGGGGCAGCCTTGTTATGTGGGCAGGTAGACATTGGTTTTGTCTGGACCCCGGGGGTAAGTCTGTGTTATAGCCGGAAGGCTTACTCCTGGGTTAGAGTTTCAGCCGGTGGTTTGGGCATGGCTGAAAGGGGAGTGTGTGGAAGCCATGGCAGGGTGCCTGTGGGGTGCATGGTGGTTTAAGCCCACAGCAAGGTGCCAGGAGCATGCCAGTGTTTACAGCCTTGCGAGGGGCCTTGATTCAGGGCATACTGTAGCCTTAATCCCGAGGGGGAGGTTGAAGCCTAGAGAGAGAGAAAGAGAGAAAGGCTGAAGCTTAGCTTGGGCAGAGCCCAGGAAGGGCAGAGCCAGGGCCAGGGGGTCCTGTGCATGAAAGGGCCAGAGACCAGGGCCAGGATGCCCAGGAGCTGAAGCAGGCTCAGTGAGTGTATTGCCCAGGACAAGGGTGTAAGGGCCTGAGGTAGCCTGGTATCGGATTAGGGCCAAGGGCCCAGCAGAATTATTAAGTGGTAATATGTGCAAGGCATGGACCCTGTTGTAGGAGAGGTCAGGGGCTGTGATAAGACCTTAAGGCTAACAGGTGCCCTGGTTGGGGTGGGAGGGGCACATAGTGAGGGCAGGGTGGAAACCAGCAGGAGCTCAGAAGAACTAGTCAGCATCTAGAGCAGTGTTTCTCAACCCATGGGTCAGGGCCCAAAAATGGGTCGCAAGAATATATGAAAGGGAACAAACCTTAAAAAATGGATTCTCCTTTAAATGACAAAAATGCAGGAAACTATGGGTTTCCACTTGCCGGCTGGCAGAGTTTCAGCCTGCAAGGAGTTGCTTGGGGCTGGCAGGAGCAGGAGGTAGGCGATCAGGCAGGGGGTACGTGCATGTGGCAGCCAGGCAGCGTGGAGAGCAGCTTGCAGGTAAGTCTATGGGGGGATGAGGGGGGCATAGAGCGTGTGTCAGGAGGGTGGAGGGGCACAGGCGACACTGCCACACTGGGGTAGAGCTGTGGCCTGAAGTGAGTGGCAGCTGGGCCATGGCCAGTTGATGGCCAGTCCTGACTCAGTAAATAGTTTAAGTAGAAAATATCCCCCTGGCCCTGCCAGTGCCTCTCACTCCCAACCCACAGATCCCCCCGCCCTGCCCAGCTCTGCTGGGGTGGCACGTGGCTCCCCAGATTTGTGTACTCACAGCAGGCTGGCTGCCTGGCTGCCATGTGCATGTGTGTGCATGCACATGCATGTGGTACCCCCTGCCTGATCACCCTCCTCCTGCTCCCCCCAGCCCCAAGCAGCTCCTTGCAGGCTGGTATTTTGATAAAATATTGATACATATATATATGTACATATATGCGTATATATATATGTATATATATGTGTGTGTGTGTGTGTACACACACACACACACACACACACACACACACACACATATATATCGATCTGGCAGAAACTTGCCTAGTCTGGGATGAAATATGCTTTGTGATTGTCAAAGTGCTGCTGTGGATAGGACGTTGCAGAAAGCAGTTAAGGCTATTAGCAAAGATTGACTGGGATATTATATTCTAAGTCCCTAATATCGATTTAAAGAAGAGTTCTTAGTACCAGGTGGAATTTGCTTAAAGATAGTAGAATAGCAATTCCTTAAACAACACAGGAACTACATTAAAAATGATGCATAAAGTTCAGTTACAGATTGAAAAACCTAAGAATAGTGAGGAGTAAACTTGTTGCATATGCCAAAAAGACAGACCAAGTCAAATGAAAGAACTTGACTTTCTTGTTAATGGCACTAGACATTTGGATCTACAAGAAACTGCATACAGATTTATTTATGCTAGCTGGAAAAAACCCCCCTACTTAATTTTCCAGACTTGTATTCTTGCTTTCCTAACAGAGCTTTTTAGACTATGACCGAACAGATGATCATACATATCAGAAGCATTTTTGCTAGACAGAATATATCTGACATAGAGGCTATGAATTTTAGCAGTTTGCAAGGAAGTCTGGGTTTTGACATATTACCACTAGTCACTAATATCCCTAGTCAGTGGCTTGGTGGAAAAGAATATCAAAGTAATAAAGCACCAACTAAAAAATGGCCAGAAATTGAGATTCTATTTCTAACCCATATTTAGCAGCACAAATTACAGAACTGCGCTAATGAACATGGGTTGTCACCTGCTATCATTTTTATTCAGCAGAAAACTAAAAGCAAGAATGCCTATACTGTTAAGAAGCTGTTATTAAAGTCACTGGGGACTTGCAGGAATACAGAGAGAGATATGGCAAAAGAAAAGTCTCGGTTTGATTTTGGGTCCCTGGAGCTGCTACCACTTCACAGAAATGAGTTTCTATATCTGATGGAAGACAATACTGCAAGCAACTTGGAGGGTCACTGAAGTTAGCTTCCTTCCTTGCATGAGATTTGACACTCAGCAAAATACGTACAATGGAGAAATAGGTCATACTTTCTCCAAATCCCAGAATGGAAAGAGGAAAAGGACACAGCCATGTTGCCTGAGAAGGTCAGCAGGATGAGATTTCATAGATGTTTCATAGACATTAGGGCTGGAAGAAACCTCGCAAGATCATCGAGTCCAGTCCCCCGCCCCAGGGGCAGAAAATCAGCTGGGGTCATAGGATCCCAGGAAGATAAGCATCCAAATGTTTCTTAAAAGAGTCCAGAGTAGGTGCTTGCACCACCTCTGCAGGGAGTCTATTCCAGACCTTGGGGGCTCGGACAGTTAAAGATGTTTTTCCTTATGTCCAGCCTGAACCGGTCTTGGAGGAGTTTACGACCATTTGACCTTGTCATGCCACGGGGAGCTCTGGTGAACAGGCATTCCCCCAGATCCGGATGTACACCCCTATGTACTTATAGGCTGCCACCAGGTCCCCCCTGAGCCTGCACTTTTCCAGGCTGAAGAGTCCCATGGCTCTCAGCCTTTCTTCATAAGGCCTGTTCTCCTGCCCTCTGATCATGTGCATGGCTCTCCTTTCAACTCTCCCAAGCTTTTCCACATCCTTTTAAAATTGTGGAGCCCTGAACTGGATGCAGTACTCCAGCTGCAGCCTCACCAAGGCCGAGTACAGCGGGAGGATGACATCCTGAGCGTTGCTTGAGAAGCATCTATGGATGCAAGCCAGAGTTTTACTTGCTTTACCAGCTGCAACATCACATTGGAGGCTCATGTTCATCTTGTGTTCAATCATGACCCCCAAGTCCCTTTTGGCTGTGATGCTAGCAAGCATAACACTTACAAGCCTATAAGTATGATGTGGGTTTTTTTCCCGGAGGTGGTGTACCTTGAATTTATCGGTATTGAACGTTATCAGGTTTGTATCTGCCCACTTACTAAGCTTATCCAAGTCAGCCTGGATCACGAGTCTGTCCCCAGGTGTGGACGCTATGACCCAAAGTTTAGTGTCTTTGGCAACTTGGCCAGTGCACTTCTGATGCCAATGTCCACATCATTGATACAGATGGTAAAGAGTATAGGTCCAAGGACAGAGCCTTGGGGGACCCCACTGGTCACGGAGCACCATGGTGATTCACTTCTGTTGACTACCACTCTCTGGTCTGACCTCGGAGCTAATTCCCCGGCTATTGGACTGTGATGTAGCCAAGGTCGTAGTCGGCCAATTTTTCCATGAGGAGACCATGGCTGAACCTCAGGGCAGGGTATAACTAGACATAATGGACTTACTGTTGCCTGATGTGTCGGTGTCTCTCTATGGAGGTGTCAATGGAGACCCACAGGTACACATGAGCTCAGGGTCTTGTTGAACATTGGTAGTCAGTTGGCTGTTTTTGTGTACGTGAAACTGTGCACTACATTAAGGTTGATTAATTATTATTGTTCTCTTTGGTTGGAGAAAGAAGATGTGTGCAACTGCACCTTTACAACGCCCTTGCAGAAGCCAGTTGCGCTGTGCAGAGTCTGACATTATACAGAGCTGACCAGCCCCAACTGAATGAAGAAGACTTCTGTCAGGTACTTCATCTCTGTCTGACTATTTTGAATGCTATAATGGTGTTCGCTGGCTCTAGTTAAGTAGAATACACCATGGTTTCTTCACTCCATGCCCAGCAGAGACCTTAATGGTTTATGGGGAGAAATTTTCAACAGGATCCTTGGGAGTTAGATGCTTGATGCTTCGGGCCATTTGAAAATCCTAACCTGGAAGGTGCAGAGAACAAGCACAGACTGTACTAAAATGGCGAAGGCTTCTCATCTGTTAGGAGAAGAATTGCATACATTTCTTTCTATGTGATAAAGAATTGCCTTTGCTGGGGGCCCCACACTGTGCCCTCATATATGTCTTAGCAACTCATATTGGAAGCTAACAGGAACTGGACATACATGAGGGAAAAAATATGGCCAATAGGTAGAACTGTCTTTTCATGGCAAGGATGTCATTGCACCTGGAGCCAACTGCAGCTCCTTTCGCCACAGGCCTATGTGCCAGCTCAGTGTAATCAATGTTTTGGCACCTATGTTTAAGCATCCTGCTTTCACTGCTGAGGCACTTTAGGAAACCACAGAGCACTGGCCAAAGAGCTCCTGGCACTGGTGAAGCAGGTGGCAAAGGAGTCAAATAAAGCAGATGTAATTGTTGCCCAGAGCTTATTGCCAGTTGCATTGCTTTGGCCTGCAGGGAACTTCAGTTCTGTGTGGGCGCCTGGCTCCTTCAAGGTGGGTACTGCTTGTTCTCACCTGACTTGCAGGGAGCTAATTCTTTTGGCTTGTTACGAGTGTCATAACACAGTTGGACAGCAACCTGAATGCCCCCAAACTAGAGCAGTGGTTGTGTGGTGCTAATACATCAGCCTGGTTTAAAATAGATTCATAGAGTTGGAAGGATCTAGTCTGACCCCCTGCCCCTGGCAGGCAAGAAAAGAAACACCAACTGTGGGGTCATGTGATCCTAGCCGGGTGCTTGTCCAGTCTCTTCTTGAAGACCCCCAAGGACGGGGCGAGCACCGCCTCCCTTGGGAGCCCGTTCCAGATTCTGGCAACCCTGACCGTGAATAACTTTTTCCTAATGTCCAGCTTGAACCTTTTCTCCAGTAGCTTATGGCCATTGCTCCTTGTCATTCCAGGGGGTGCCCCAGTGACGAGAGCATCGCCTGCTTCGTGTTGCTCTCCCCTTATGAAGTTGCACGCTGCCACAAGGTCCCCTATTGGCCTTCTCTTGGAGAGGCTGAAGAGGTTATGGTCCCTTAGCCTTTTCTTGTAGGGCCTTCCCTGCAGGCCTCTAATCAGGCGCATGGCTCTTCTTTGGACCCTCTCCAGGTTGTCCGCATCCCGCTTGAACTGCGGCATCCAGAACTGGACACAGTACTCCAGCTGTGGTCTGACCAGTGCCGCGTAAAGGGGGAGGATCACTTCCCTGGACCTGTTTGTGAAGCACCTACGGGTGCACAACGAGGTGCGACTGGCTCTGCCGACTGCTTCTTCACATTGGCGACTCATGTTTCTCCTGGAGTCAACAGTGACTCCAAGATCTTTTTTTGCCTCAGTGGAGCTGAGAAGGTCGCCCCCCAGCCTGTAGGCATGATGGCAGTTCTTCCTCCCTAGATGCAGCACCTTGCACTTGTCCTTATTGAATTGCATCCTGTTACTCTCTGCCCACTTCCCCAGCCTGTCTAGGTCAGCCTGGATCTGGTTCCTCCTCTCCAGGGTGTTAGCTGCACCCCATAATTTTGTGTCGTCCACGAATTTGGACAGGGTGCTTCCCACCCCTTTATCCCGTAAAATGATTTACTGGAGGTGTATAACTTAGGTCATCCTTGCTGATATGTCTTGGAAGAGATGGCTAGACTTATACTTGAGGTTAATGGAGTACTTTAAAGATTTAATTTCCCCATCTGCATAAGCTTGGTGACTGTCCATGTGTAACAGAGCACAGGGCATGCTCCGTTACTCATAGGCGTGTGGGTAGCGGCAAAACATCCTGCAGCTGGCTATTCTCCCCAATCAGGCCTAATTGCCTGATTGGGAGCAGGGCTGAGCTGTTCCTTATAACAACAGGGCCCTGAGCAGTGGCCAGCAGTCTGCTGCTGGCAGCCATGAGGACAGCGCATGGATGGAGCTTGGTGCTCACAACACCTTGGAGGTCTGGGGGGACTATGGGTATGGTAGGAAGTTCCCTGTCCTGGGCATGATAGAAAACTGCACCCTGCTGGGGTAGGATGGGATGGTGGGGTAGTCCCTGGAAATGCCAGGCCCATACCCAGAGAGTGAGTGGTAGTAGATGGGTTGGTATAGACCTGGAAGGATGTGGGTAGTGGGGTCCCACAGGGTTCGGTCTTTGGACCCGTACTCTTCAATATGTTCATCAGTGACTTGGATGTGGGTGTGAAGTGTGCTCTGTCCAAGTTTGCGGATGATACTAAATTATGGGGTGCAGTGCACACTCTGGAGGGTAGGGAACGATTGCAGGCAGACCTGGGCAGGTTGGAAAAGTGGGCGGCACACAATAGGGTACAGTACAAGGACAAGCGCAGAGTGCTGCAACTAGGGCGCAAAAACATCCAGCACGCCTGCTGGCTGGGGAGTGACCCTCTCAGCAGCACGGCAGCGGAAACGGATCTCAGAGTCATAGCGGACTCCAAGGTGAACAGGAGCTGTCAGAGTGACGAAATCATCAGCAAAGCTAACTGCACTTCATCATGCATCAGCAGACCATGATACTCCCCCTCTATGCAGTGTTGGTCAGACCACAGCTGGAGTACTGCGTCCAGTTTTGAGCGCTGTACTTCAAGAAGGATGTTGATAGATTTGAGAGGGTCCAGAGGAGGGCCACTCGTATGGTTAGGGGCTTACAGGACCAGCCCTATGGGGAGAGACTGAGGGACCTGGACCTCTTCAGCCTACGCAAGAGAAGGCGGAGAGGTGATCTTGTGGCTGCCTACAAATTCATTAGCAGGACGCAGCAAGGGATTGGAGATCCTTTCACCAGGGCACCTCTTGGGGTAACAAGGAGCAATGGTCACAAACTGACAGAGAGCAGATTTAGGCTAGATATCAGGAAAAACTTCTTCATGGTAAGGGTGACCAAAATTTGGAACGGGCTCCCAAGGGAGGTGATGCCGTCCCCTGCCTTGGGGGCCTTCAAGAGAAGGCTGGACAGGCATCTGGCTGGGGTTCCTCTGACCCTGGCGCTCTTTCCTGCCCAGGGCAGGGGGTCAGACTCGATCTGTTGAGGTCCCTTCCGACCCTAACATCTATGAATCTCTGAATGTCTGTCCTCTCCCCACTTCCTCCCACCACCCCCTCCAGCCCACCCATACCACCTCTCAGACGTCACACCCATCTTCCTCCTGCCTGCCTCACTTTCCCTCCTCCTGCAGCCTCTGTAAAGCCTGAAACTTTTCTAAGATGATTTCAGATATCCATGACCTCTCCGTATCTCGCTTTCTCCAACTCCTGGCTTTTTCAGGGCATGTCTGTATTTAAGTACAGTTTAGAGATGGCTGGGTTAGTTTGGGTGCTGGTAGCAGTCTAGCTGCAGCATCCCAGGCCTCTGCATGAGTTAATTCAGTTTCCTGGCTGACAGGTCTGTTCTACCACAGCTGGACTGGTTTCAGTCACCATGCTGGTTAGTTTAAAGCCTGCCCAGGTATCTTTTTGCTGCAGTGTAGACCACAATGGAGATGTACCCACAGAGACCTGCAATCCTTACATTGGCTGTTGCCTCTGCAGCTGCCCTCTTTTATAAAGTCCTCTTCTCTGACAGTCCCTGGTCTGGATCAGATGGTGATGGGATGCTGCATTCTCTGCCATTCCTGCCACGTCCAACCCCATCCATACTGCTCTTTTGAACAGTTGGCTTTCCGACCAGCTCAAGTAAGCCTTTGCCTCTGGTTTTAGCTCTGGAATCTCTTTCTTTTTCTCCTTAGACTCCCACACGCCTCCTCAGTGACTACAACGTGCTACAAAAATCAACTTGGATATAACTTGATATTCCCTGACAAAAATCAATAGTAGTATCCATACTGGGACTCTTTTCAGCTAGCTTTTAACGAGCTCTGCAACAGGGCTCCTATTATTTACAGATAGGGAAAGTAAGGTTGAGGGAAGTGGAAAGACTTGCTTGAAGTCTTTCTATTTAAGTGTAAGCTGGCCTAAGTCTTGGGAGTCCGAGTGAAGTCTCCTCCCAGGACAAGGTTTATTGCCTGGGCAGATGCCTTTCTTGGTCACTGTGGGGAAGGTCAGGAGAATGAACATAGGACGCTGTTTCTGATGAATTCCCTTATTTTCTCTGTTACTTTTAAAAGTTCCAGTTGCTCAGAGAAACAACCAATTCTGTAGCACCGCCATCCTTTGCCTCCACTTCTTTCTGCCTGAAAGTGAGGCTATGAGCACCCCAAAGCACATGACCCATCTTGGATAGGCTTATATTCATGTGCTCAGGGCTACTCTAAGGCACCTGCTTGGCTTTGTTTCTGGGATCTGGCGTGCGCGGAGCAGCAGTGAGCAGACAGTGTGCGCTTTATGGCAGCACTGCAGGCTGTGGCACAGAGCCTGTATAGACAGACCCTTACAAACCAAGGCAGACAGGGGCCTTCATTTCTTGTCTTGCTCCCTTGTTGAACCAGGCCTGTATCACTTCACTACTGCGGCTCCCTCGGCGGGGGAGACTTCCAAGGCCATGTTGGCAGATGAGTGCCCTGTCGCAGTCTGGAGCTGCTGCAGAGCTCCCTGAAATCAAAATGCCCAGCTACTTCAGTGTGTGTTGGATGAGTCCACATCCTTCTGGAAAATGGCTCCCCCCTACCACCTGTCTGTTCCCTCGCACTGCTGCTTTCCTGGTCCTTTTTCTCCCCTTTTGTCATTTCAGTCTTTCCTCCTTTGCTGTGCTACCACTTCCGCGCCCTCCCTTTCTCCTATCTAGTAACACTGATCTCCCCGTTATGGATCAGATGGAATATGAACATCTCAGGAGCCCCTTGAGGAAAACTCAGGACCTTCTGCTTGCGATGTGCAATTTTTGCTTTTGTGCACCTTGAGGGTGGGATTCTGCAGGAAACACTAGGGCTCTGGAGATGGGAGTCTGAACCCTGCTTTAAGACTGGTGCAAAGGCCAGCCCCAGCTGTAAACAGACATGCAGTCCTTTGAGTAGGTTGCGGGACTCTGTAGTGTGTTACTGGATATAAGAACTGGTGCACACTAACCAAGACAGACTTGAGAAGGCCTCTTCCTACAAAATATTAATGACTACGATGGGTCAGAGGAGACAATTGCTGAATTCACCACTTGTGTGTTTCTTTTCAGAGGACAGTGGCGGTTTGACGTACATACCGATGTGGCTGGATGTGCCTGTTTATCTCTAGGCTTTAGAAAGATGGAAATGTGCTTTGAGAGATGTGAGTGGTTTGAGCCACCTGGAGGTCTGCTGCTTTTGAAAAAGTAGCCACCATGGCCCACCTTGCTTGTTTCAAATTGCTCCATGATATCAGGGCAATAATTTGTCCTATATACCAATATTTCTGAGGTGCCAGAAACTATGTGTTATCAAATGGCTTCATCCAAAATCTAGTGGAGGCAATAGGAGTTTTCCCACCTGACTTTTAATAGACGTTGGATCAAGCTGTAAGCTCCTGATTTTAAGAAATGTTGGGCATTTCCAGCTCTGATTGAAGTCACTGGATGTCAAGGGTTTTCATCAACTCGGATGCGGATTGTGTCACAAAAATCTGACACAAGATATCTACTAGTCCTATGCTTTTAGAGTTTTAAGAGATTTACTAAGTACAAGTGGGCAAGGAGTTATTAAGAATTGATTCAGGGTCTTTTCGTGCTGCAATCCAGAGGGGTCATTGCATATCATAAGGTTACAGAGCCAAGATAGCTTTAAACCAGCCAGTTATGGTATGGAGTGGCATGGACTTCACTGAAGCATGTACAAGCCTGCCTGGGTACTTGCTAGGGGATACACTGGTATCAATGCTTGAGAACAGGCATTAGCTGCAGCACTTAAAATGCCACTGATGTCTGACATTAACATTTGTCTTAAAGGAAAGAGCCAGAGTCTGATTTTTCCAGTGCCTTATGCCTTCATAGTCCCACTTAGAAGAAGTCAAATGAAAGAGGTGAGGTTGCAACATTTGGGGCATTCTTAATGGACAGGTCAATAGTTCAGTATGGACAAAACCCAGGAGATGGAAGAGCCCAGCATGTCTTAGGGTGAAATTACACATTACACTTAGACCATACTAAAGGCACTTAAAACATGAGCATCTACATGTTAATACTCATGAACTTAAAATTTTCCATCTCAAAATTATGTCACTTCAGGCAAGGGTTAACTCTCTGGATTGTGCTACCTAGCTCATGTTGGGGTAACTTCAGTCTGCTCCCTGGAGATAACATGAGCAGTTTTCAGTCCCTCAGCATCCCAGGATGCACCATTCCCAGCTGCCCCTCCCCACTAGAGCAGGGATAGAGCCCAGGCTCTTAGTCACACCTCTGCTCTACTGGCAAATCAGAGCAGTGTAGGCGAGAAACGGTATGAACCCCTAACATATAATTGTTTAAACATGTTCTAACTTTAATACGGCTTAATACGCCACAGATTTAGTAAGGTCTTAGTGAAATGTGTAATGTCACCCATAGAAAACAGGCTCTTAGGGCGTGTTTGAAAGCCCATTGAAGTCAGGTGTCTTCACCCGGCTGTATGAGCACTCGTGGTCATCTGGCCAGGTGCTAGGGGATTGGAAACTAGCTAATGTGGTCCCCATTTTTAAGAAAGGGAGGAAGGAGAACCCAAGTAACTATAGACCTGTAAGCCTCACCTCGGTGCTCGGGAAGATCTTGGAGAGAATCATCAAGGAGCACATCTGTGGGGGGCAGCAGGGGAGATCATGCTTAGGGGCAATCTGCATGGGTTCATCAAAGGCAGGTCCTGCCTGACCAACCTGATTGCCTTTTATGACCAGGTAACTAAATCCTTGGATGATAGTGTTGCCATGGACATAGTCTTTCTAGACTTTAAGAAGGCCTTTGACACTGTCTCTCACCCCATTCTCATTAATAAATTAGGTGACTGTGGTATTGATGCCTACACAGTTGGATGGGTAAAAAATTGGCTGATGGGGCACATCCAGAGAGTAGTGGGGGATGGGTTGTACTCAACCTGGTGAGCAGTGGGGTCCCCCAGGGCTTGGTCCTCGGGCCTGCACTGTTTAACATCTTCATCAGCAACTTGGATGAGGGGGTTGGAAGCACATTGTCCAAGTTTGCTGATGACACTAAGATGTGGGGTGAGGTGGGCACACACGAAGGGAGAGAGAGGATGCAACTAGGATTTAGACAGACTACAAAAGTGGGCAGATGAGAATAGGATGGGGTTCAACGTAGACAAATGCAGGGCGCTGCACCTTGGGAGAAGGAATCCACAGCATACATACAGGCTGGGGAGCTCCCCTCTTGCAAGCACAGAGGTGGAAAGGGATCTTGGAGTCATTATTGACTCCAAGATGAATATGAGCCACCAATGCCAGACCACAGCCAGCAAAGCCAACCACACCTTGTCGTGCATCCAAAGATGCATCTCAAGCCGGTCCAGAAAGGTGATGCTCCGCCTCTATGTGACACTGGTCAGGCCGCAGCTGGAGTACTGCGTCCAGTACTGGGCGCTGCACTTTAAAAAGGATGTGGCCAACCTGAAGAGGGTCCAGAGGAGGGCCACCCGCTTGGTGAGAGGGCAGCAGGACAGGCCCTACGAGGAGAGACTGAGGGACCTGAACCTGTTCAGCCTCCAAAAGAGACGGCTGAGGGGGGACCTGGTGGCTGCCTACAAACTCATCAGGGGAGATCAACAGCAAATAGGAAGAGCCCCTTTCTCCCCAGCACCACCTGGGGTGACGAGGAACAACGGTAATAAGCTGATGGAGAATAGGTTTAGGTTAGAGATCAGGAGGCAATATTTTATAGTCAGGGTGGCCAGAATCTGGAACCAACTTCCCAGGGAAGTGGTCCTCACCCCTACCTTGGGGAAATTTAAAAAGAGGTTAGATGATCACCTGTCTGGGGTCTTGTGAACCCAGCATTCATTCCTGCCTGTGGCAGGGGGTCAGGCTAGATGATCTGTTCAGGTCCCTCGTGGCCCTAGCTACTGTGATACTATGAAACTAAGGTGGGAAAACTCCTATTGACTTCCGTAGATGTTAGATCAGGCCAGTTGACATCTTGTCTTGATATGATGAAAATTCGGTATGAATGAAATTTGGCCTTTGGTATAGGCATGCCCACAAAAGGCTGCACAAGGAAGTGGTCTGCAATGTGCAATAAATGTTATTTATCCTACAAAATCTGGGGGAACGTTTGTTCACCAGAGCGCCCCAAGGGATGACGAGGTCGAACGGTCACAAACTCCTGCAAGACTGTTTCAGACTGGGCATAAGGAAGAATTTCTTTACTGTCCGAGCCCCCAAGGTCTGGAATAGCCTGCCATTGGAGGTGGTTCAAGCACCTACATTGAACACCTTCAAGAGTAAATTGGATGCTTATCTTGCTGGGATCCTATGACCCCAGCTGACTTCCTGCCCTTTGGTGGGGGGCTGGACTCGATGATCTCCCGAGGTCCCTTCCAGCCCTAATGTCTATGAAATCTATGAAAACCCATCAGTGCCCTTGTCAGCACCTGATGAACCACCCTCTTGAAATGGGTCTAAATACAATGTTTGTCTAGATTGGTACAACTGCTACATTAGTGCAACACCCACACAGCACATTTCAGAATATATTTTAGCTCGCATGGCCTCCAATCATTTGTGGCACAGCCCTGCCGGGATGCCTGCCCTGCCCGTTCTCTCTTGCTCCGTGCATGTGAAATCTGGGAAATGAGTCAAAGGAGCCACCGTATATTCGCCCTGAGAACATGCCAATAAACATTGACGAGAGAATCCAAGAGCAGAGCTAGGACGTATGCTCAGGGCTGTTATAAAGTAGTGATATTGCTTCATTTCCAGGACTGAGTACTTGTGTCCAGGCAGGTCTGTAGTCTCACCGTAGCCCGTGCCATTCAGTCCTGTAGCTGGTTTAAAGCTAGCTTGGCTGTGCATACTTATGATCCAGATGAATGGGTGGGTGATGCTTCTGGGCTCAGCAGTGAAGATGTGCTCTTTCTCCCTTTTTTTGTGCCCTTGAAAATTTCCCCTACAATGACTGCTGCCATGGGTTGCTGTCGAGGATTATTAATGCCAGGGTGGTTACTAAAGAATCTGTCAGCTCCCCGAACAGCAGGTCTTGAAATTGGCTCGCTGGCATGCAATGTGAAGGAAGAAGGAACTTGAATCAAGAGTCTTTCCTGAATAGACTCAATCATTTCTCCTGGTTTTGCAACAGTGGGCCGGAGCATTCCTCCCGACCTCTTACTTTCATCAGTGAAGGAGAGTCAGTCCTTCAGTCACCATCAGATATAAAAAGAACGCCACTGACAGGCCAAGTATGCAGCAACTGAGCTCTAACATTGTCCCTTAATTGTCTTAGTTAGACTTTTAAAAGAACATCCAGGAAGCGTAATGACGGGATAAAGCAACTTTTTTAATACTTTTATGGGAGGCCTTAAAAGTTTGGCAACTTCCCTATCTCATGTTTTCAGTTTTGTGCAGACAGAACAAGTTCTGGGAACAGGAGAAAAGTAACTCAGCATAATATTTAGCTCTTGTTTTCTCTTTATGCTGCTTGAAAAACCCCCCAAAACTTCTACCCTTCAGCAAAAAACCCAGCTGTCTTTTGAAATGCCAAAATTAAATCTTGACAACAATTCCTACTGATTTCACTGGGCCCAAGATTTCTCTGCAAATAGTTTTCTTTCAATACTTTCAAATAATATGGTTTAACCTTCTGTAAATTTGAGAACTATTTTTTTTAATTCACAATTTAGTGACAACTACTTAAAATTTTTTTTTTGAGATGCATCTTTTAAAAATATTTATTGCAAATGCTGTTAACCCTGTCTTGATAGTATTAAATACAATTTTAGGGGAAAATTCAAAACAGACTGAAAATAATTTGGTACACTACAGTAAGTCTGCTTTAGGTGCTTCAAAATAAAAATAACTTTGCAAGGTGGAATGAAAATAGATTTTCATTCTCTTTGCTATAATGGCCTTTCTGATCATTTATTATCTTCTGTGTAAGACAGCACTGGCTGTATTGGATGTCACTATTTAAGCTGTCTTTCTGGACCTTGTGTGACTTTCTAGGTCCTTCGTGGTCTGACAGTGGAGTCATAGGTTCAGCAGCTATGGCTCTGCCTCAGTCAGTTGTATTGGAGCAATTAGTTTCCCTGACAAATATCCATCCCTAATTCTAGTGCCTATTTTTTCTTGCTTATCCTGCAGCCAATTTCTTTTGAACCAGTGAGTGCTCACGAGGTGGGAAGGCAGGTATAACAGTGAAAAGTAAGATGCTGAACCTTTACTCCTGCCTTCAAACAAACCTTTTGCAGTTTAGGAATGTGAACTTCTCCTCCCCGTGCTCACTCCTTTTGAGACGGTCATCAGGACATGACCTTGAGGATGTTCATCAAGTTGGACCGTAACCCTGAGGAATCGTGCCAGCCAACATGATAGGTTTTTGAAGTTTGTCAATGCAGACAGAAGCAACTTATGCTCTGCTGGACCTAGGGGTTACCTACCTACAGGCATTGATACCATATTGAACCACTTGTCACTGTCTATCCTTTTCTTCCGAAAACCATTTATCCAGCTCTGCCAATCTATGTTAAGAGTAAGGAGGGGTGTGTTTGTGCATGTACATTTTCGGCCATTCATTCCTACCAGTACTAACGAACTATATGGTAGTAGCTGGGTCTGAACAAACTCCTTAACTGAGAAATGACAGAATCAAATTTTAATCAGTGCCTGGCCACGTAGCACTTCATGGAGATCCCAAGGATACAGCTGGGTTCCAAATACACAGATGTACAACACCATAAGGCATAGCTACATACAAAATGTGAGTGTCTTCTGCCCTAAAATTCAGGGAAGCCTGCTAGAGGGTTCAAACTATGTTGAGGGGCACGACCCAATTCTTATACTGTCAACACTTCGTCGGCTCCTTCCCAGTCATTCTCTCTGCCAGCTCGGGAAGGGAGAGGATCTGGCAGCACTTTGGGTTACTCATGCCTAGCCCCTTGGGCTGACCGGGGGGCTGTGTTGACAGGTAGAGGGTTTTCATCCAGTCTGAAGGACCATAGGTGTGATGCAGGGGCTTGCAGGTAGCATTCATATCAAGAGAAACCACTTCTCAACACTTGACTTGGAACCCGCAAGAAACCGGAGTCTGGGGTTGGGTCATGAGGCTTTTAAATCAGAACAATGTTTGGGGTGCGGGAGGGCTTTGGGGGTTTTTTTTTCTGCAATCCACACTCACAGGCATAGCTCTGTTGATCAGGCAGTGAAGACACCCTTTGTAAGCCACAGTAGCAAAGGTTGGGAGCAAGTTTTCTTTGCAAAGTGCTTTATGAGCAACACATGCTGTGGCAATCACGAGTATCATGATTTGCCATTGGGAGGCTCCTGTGAGAAACAGGCTGCTCGGCAACCTACAGACTAACCTTTAAGCAAGCAAACAGTTCAATCGCCATGGTTGATACTCCTCATCTACTTCGCCAGATACGGGATAAAATGAAGAAGAAATTAACTTCGCAACCTACCGCGTACAATTGCAGAATCCTCTTTTCTCATCTGCCACCCGCTGTTCCTGGCTCACAGCGTTCCCCAAACCTCGTACTTGGCTGTATCATTCTTATTACTGTGTACATTTAATCCCAGAGGGGATGGGATTAAAGGAGGGGTTTACCAGAATGATGCATTTACAAATAATAAGGTTGCCTCTGTGTACTGTACTTGGTCTGATATTGCAGCTAGCCACGTGAGAATTCGCATTCGTTTCAATGGAAGGAGGCCGCCCGGGGTGGATTGAGAGTCCTGAAGTTGTCTGTAACTGAGGAGGACTTGAGGGAGCAGAAGACAGATAAGTAAAATCATGTGGTGTGCTTTGAAAACCAATCATTTACCAGTATAATGGCTCCAAAGAGCGGCTACTGAACCTAGCTTGTACTATTTAGCATTTGCAATTCTATCACTTCACTGGAGATAGGGCAGACTTCTGTTTTGCACTTTTAAATGCTTCCGTCTTGCCCACAGTGAAAGCAATGCTGGACCTTGCGTTGCTTGCTATGGGCAAGATCCTTTTGTGTGGTTTGTGGGATGTTTTTGTCTCACGAGTGGCCAGTCATGTCTTCTGTTATTTTGCAGCTGGTAGAAATTCCCATTTAAAAAACTGGAGATGTGGTCTGTCTACTGAATTAACTTGACATAATAGCAAACGTGCTATTAATTTTCCTTCAGTTGAACAGTTTAACCTTCTTGGCTGTGTACCGGCTTTCAAGAAGCCCGAGGCAGAATTGCTCTAACTTTCAAGCTTTAAGTGCCCCAGGTTAGGTAGGGACCAAGCAGAACACACATTAGTCCTTTGGTGCATTGGGGTTCAGAGCCAGCCTGAACACAGATAAGGAGAAATCATCTCCTCCTATTACTTTCCATCCTCCAGAGCTGTAACCCTTCAAGAACAGGCATAAGCAGAACGATTTTAGCGTTGGCACTGAAACGATATGCCAGGTTCAGATCCAAGATTGAATGCAAACACTCCCTGACTCGCCTAAATTGAAATTTCATATTTAAGGCTTTGTTCCTGCTCTAAGTGAAAGTGATTTTGGAGTGCACTAGGCAAATCCAGAGAAGCTTTGGTTGAGAGTTCAGATCTAACCCAAATCTCAAGCAAACACAAACATGGTTTGAACAAGACCCTGTTTGCATCGGACATTACAACAGTCTTGTGGGAGAGGTATTGAGGCACGTGCGTCTGAAGACAGGCAGAAGGCAGGGTAGATTTTCTCCTGATACACAAACTCTGAAGTAAGCAGCCACTTACTGCATCAGATGCATCTGAAATCACTTTGGAGAATGCAAGATGGAGAGAGTAGATATTATGGATTGTAGCTACCAAGACGAAGAAATACAGTTTACTTTACCCCCCACAAAAGCCTTCAGATGGAGTAAGAAAGTGGAGTGCTATTAAAATATTTCAGGCAAGATTTTGCTTCCTAATTTACACCCACACACATACCTGGCTCTTATTCTTAATTTTCTTTACATCTGTAGAGAGCTCAGCAGGTTTACCTGGTAACCTTAGCTGGCTTGATTCCCCCCTGAATTTGCTGTCTTCTCTCCCCCTTTCCACAAACTAGAATTTTTGAATATTTGCAACTGCTCTTAATGATCACGCAGCTGCAGATGGGATTTTCCCCAGCCCAGGCTAGTTCTCTTAAGTCATTGCTATGAGGCAAAACAAAGGCAGGCTGAAGATGTTCTATACAGATTAAACAGTCCAGAGTAAAGACCCAATGCTGGTCCCGTAGAAATCAAGGGAAAATGACCCCTGAGTTCAATGAGTGCAGGATCAGGCCATAAATCTTTAAAAAACCAGCAAGTCCAATTTCAGATGTCAGTATTACT
The DNA here is from genome assembly GCF_052110815.1 of Crocodylus siamensis. Classification (NCBI taxonomy): domain Eukaryota; kingdom Metazoa; phylum Chordata; order Crocodylia; family Crocodylidae; genus Crocodylus; species Crocodylus siamensis. Next base: position 235,822,991 of record NC_143398.1, on the reverse strand, counting down.
ACATTTCAACAACTTCCACGTGACTAAAGAACTATGTGACAAACAGAAAAACCCCCCCCAGTCCCTCCCATAGTTCACTGCCCTGTCTATTAAACCACTTCAGAAAACACACAATCAAAGTGTCACTGCCCTGAGTGTGAACAAACAGGGCACCTATACATGAGCAGCGAGGTTGCTCCGATGGGCTGCAATTACACAGCGCTGGAGCAGACTCCATTGATTGAATCGGCTGGAGCTTGGTGATTACCGCGGTCCAGCAGCCTCCAGTGTCTTGTGTATCAGCATCCCCACACTTCAAAAAGGTGGCGGTGGCAGAGGCACTTTATCTAAAGCTCATTTGGAGCTGCCCTAATTAAAGTGCCCCCCCACCCCTCCCAGAGCATGTGTCTAAATGCCCACAATGCCTTTGAAAACCTTCGAACAATTTCTTAGTGAACCATGTATTGTACTGGCACTGCAGGTTGTGGCTCCCCTGTCTGTCCTTCGGACACACAATGCCTCCTATTGGCTGCTTATGTTAGGGCACCAGCTAATTAGGCAATTAAAAAAGAACTGATGGAAAATTGACACAGTGCCAAATACCTGGTAACCCTAAATCACCCTTTCTGGGGCTTGTGCTGGCAAATGGGACTTCCTGACTGCTTCCACTCACTAGGGCTTCAGGAGGGTGGCCCTGCTAGTTTCTTGGCTTCCTAAATTGTATACAAGATTTTAGGGAATCCATTGGGCTCAGAAGGGAAAATACAATCACTGCTTCTTTTGCAGGCAGCGGGTTGAGGAGGCAGGGAAGAAGTTTCTTCTCCTTCCACTGAAGAATATGAAGTGTTTCTTAAGGGGAACATCATAGACACTGTGTCCCAGAGGGTTAATTTTTTTGAGTGCAGCGGACATTATTATTCATATAGTCAGGAAAAACGAGAACTATAAAATAGTAACTAATAAAAAAAACAATGTGGAAGCTTGACAAAAGAAGAGTTCCCGGAGCTAGCTGCCCTACGTATATAGCTGTGGGTCTCCCAGCAGCATACCTCAAGCATCCTGTATTGAGCACAGAAAGTATAAGTGCTTCTCACAATCTACATTTTACACGTACATTTGGTTTCCCCAGCAAGTTGGAAGGTAGTGATGCTACATATTAGTATGCATAGGTGTGCTGATGTACATATAGGCATGTTCAAGCATTTTTTTTATAGCAATAGGAGTTGGAGTTCCCTCCACATTCAGCAGGTACTCAGCTGCATCCATGACAATATGCAATAAGAGGAATTCAGCAATAAGCAGTTTTCGTTGTGTGGGTGGATCTATGTTACCTGGAGGGAGGACGTGGGCAGGCCTGGGGACAGAGACTTTGCTGGTCTGTGTGGGGGCAGGGCCGGCTTGGTGCTCGGACAGACCAGACAAGCTCTGGCCAAAGCTAGAGCAATGCCTTGAGAGAAAGGGTGAGTGGGGTGCCGCAAAGGCCTATGGGATGCTGGTGGAATTGCACCTAACGTTTGCGGCGATGGGATGTGGTACACATGGTCCTTGCAGCACTCAGACCTACAGCACTGAAGTCTGATACCACATCCATCCAGGGTTATCTTAGAGCAGAAACCTCAGTTTTGACAGCGCTCTGTGCCTTGCCTTTCAATGAAAGCTGTATGAGCGCTTTCTGTGTGCTTGCTGCACAGTAGGTGTAAGACATGTATCTGGCCCTTTTCCCCCTGAATTTTAGTTGTCACTTTGTGCCATGGACAATTTGTAAGAAGAGGAGATGTTGGGATGGAAGTACGCTACTCTTCTAGTGCAGAAGGAAACTGCAACACCTGGCGCCTTTCATTCTAGTGCTTGCTGGTCCAGAGCAATCAGTCAGCTACTTACCAGGAAAAAAACACTGTAAATGTTTTATTCTATTGGATTTTTTTTTTTTAGTAGTAACTGAAGATACAAGCCCTGAACTGGCATGTTGCTGCATTGTATGAATTCATATAAACACCTGCTACCTGCCATTCAATCATTTGTCAATGGAGAGCAATCATTTAACTACTTAACAATTACCAGGCAAAATGCTCTGCAGCAATTAAAGCATATCACTCTTGAGTGACTGCAATTACCTGACAAAGCATGTAGGTGTCCTAAAAATAGCTGTGTATTTCATATACATCTGTAGCCAATCTGCCATTGGTTTCTTACTTGCTTTTCTAAGAAGCCCTGGTTAGTTGTATAATTAATAAACTTTAGGATTTAGGAGACAAATGAGTCACTCATTAGCTCGGTGCCCAAACTAATGGGCAATAAATGTTTATGAAAGATGAGATTTATTTAAAGACCATGTCATTACATTGTACGTCATAAAGAGAGTAGGAAACAAAGATGACCAGGTTACTTAGGGTTGGGGAGAGGGAACAAAATATTTTATAAGACCTCAGTGACAGTGTTTGCTGTTGAGTGTCAACGGCTTTATTCTGAGCCAATACCTGGTAAGTAATTCTGACTCAGGTTTGCCTTTTCCTCCCTATGCCAAATCCTTCCCTTGTGGTCAGGTCCAGGATTTTTCTTAACACTCTTGTATGTACAGGTCTAGCTATTGGCGGTATTTGAATACACACCAAATTGTCACAGATCTTATTGCCTTGTCACTGCCAAAGCCATTTGTCGAATGCAGGGGTGGGCAAAATGTGGCCTGGGAGCCAGATGTGGTGCACCAGGCCATTTTTTCCAGCTCGCAGCACCCCTAAAAAAGTAAGAAAATTAATATTTATCTGCCCCGGCTGCCTGTCATGCGGCCCTTGATGGCTTGCCAAAACTCAGTAAGCGGCCCTCCACCTAAAATACTTGCCCGCCCCTGGAATGGAAAGAAATATAGGAGGTACCCTAGGCCTGAAGTTCATTTTGATACCATCCAAACAAGTGAGCTCAACTGCTGCAGCTTGATCTAGAAGACAGCTATATCAGTGCTTCTATTACAATTCAATTTTGTGCATGCACTTTCAGGGATGCTCCTCCCTTTCCCTTCCTTCTCCCCCACTGCCACGGACTTAATAGTCTGGAACAAAGCTCAGACACAAACTGTCACAAATAATGAAAAAAGAAAATTGCGGAAAGAGAGTTAGTCACAGCTGAGAAAAATATACTATTTAAACAGGCAAGGAGCTGTTGCATACGCCTGTTGAATACGCCATGTGGACGGCAAATTTTCTGTCACTGGTTACTTAAAGTAGGCAGTACCATACCAACCATCTAATAGCACTATCTACAACACAACTGAGCCAACATTAAAATGAAATCTGTTGGGCAAGAGTGATTCTTGCTCCAGCACTGGGAGAGGAGGACTGGGCATAGTCACATACACGCTCTTTAAACACACTGCGGATTAGACCCGCTCCCCCAGGCTCAGCCTTCTTTGAGCCCTCCTTCTCTTCCTAATTCAAGCCATTGTCACCCACTTTCCCTTTGTTTTCCAATACCTACCTTTTCCAGCCAGGAGAACTTGGTTTGCAGTTTAACAAGCCTGGGATTTACAAAGGATCGGGATCGGTCTTGAAGGTGGCTTTGTGCCTGGAGTCCCTTCACTGTTTGTGACTGCCGGTCCCTTGTCTGTTGTGATATGGGCCAAAGAGGGAGCTTGTAGGCTACCTCACTTGGTCTCCTCGAGGTATGGGACAAGGTATTTTTTTATTTATTTGCGGAACGGTGTGTAGTTGGTACCTAATGATGGGACTCATAGATAGTTAGGAACCGACCAGCTCAGTTAGTGCTTATGTGTTGTCTTCACAATACTGGCTACCACCTGATTAGATCGCCGATACTAGTTCGAGCAATGCTGCACCAGACCTGGCTCCATACATGATGGACAACAGGCAGGGCAGAGTGGCATTCTCTGGCTAACTTTTTTAGCAGGCTTTCAGAGGTGTCAAATACCTGATGGAGTGTGTGGACCATTGCTGGATTAGATCAGAACACGACGCTTTTAACTTGATCAGGATAAAAATGTATTAGCAAAATGAAATAAGCTGTTTCCTGGTGTGGTAGATGTAGATACAATGCATATTAATGGTTATACAGTGGGAAGCTTTAATTATGCCTACTTTGCTTATTAAAGAAATGTTGCTGATATTTTTAATGAAAGCAAAAATTAGAAAAAATGGTATTTTGTGGGCTTAACAACTGATTTCCTTCTTTTTTTTTTAAAGTGTCAGTTTTGCTAGTGCTAAGTATTTTAAGAATCCATAATTTTATCCCCCCCAACCCCCCCCAAACTCCAGATTTCTCTTTCAGAGCTCTCCAGCTTCGGTCATTCAAATTAGAAAAATTAAAAAACAAAAAGGGAAACTAGATCTTTAAGCTGCTTTGAAGGAAGAAGCTTAAAACCCACTTTAAAATGAATTCAAAGTGAGAGGGTCTCGTCAGCTGAACTATTCTTGGCCTCACTCCCCTTTGGGCTAGTGGTCCACTAATGATTGTGAAGTGTGGAGACAAGACTTAGGTGAGTTCCCTTCATCTCTAAACAAGCCTTGACCACTCCTCCTCAGAGTTTAAAAAAACCCATCAGTATACGGTAGGCAGAACGGGCAGTGCCTGAGGTTGGAGAAAGAAGTCATGAAAACATGTCACCTCAGTTTTTCAATACTCAAGTGCCTGCAGCTTATCATTCGGGAAGTTTGAAGCAATTGTCAGTAGGAAGACATCAGAGGGTTTGCATTACAGTGCATGTTCTCCTCGTGGTTGCTTATAGCTCTAGGGAGGAGCACAATAAGCCAAACATTTTATTGGACCTGGGAATCCAGCTATTTACTGTTTGCTTTGATCTGTTAGGTCACCATGTAAAAGCTAAAAGACTGCAGACGTGTAAGGCTTTATGTGAGTGTTCTTCACCCTTTACATTTTGGAGATTCAGGAAAAATGGAGCCCCACCATCCTTGGTATTATTTTAGCAAAATCCAAAGTCATCTTTAGTCTCCTCCTGCAGTCCTACTTGCAGCGCTTTCTGAATATGGAAGCACTTCGGCACATGCTGAACGTTAAGCATGTCTCATTGATGTCAGGAAGTCAAGCAGGGCTCGTACTTCACAGCTGTGATGTGGCAAAGCAGTTAAACATGCCCATGAGTGATCCAGCCCCTTGACCTGGTTAAACTTGGGTACACACTTAGCTGCTTTGCTGAACAGGACAATAGAATCTGGGTACTTACTATTCTCACCCCTGCCCCCACGTGTCATTTTGCTTGGTCAGTTTGACCATCCACTCAAGCCCCTGTGAAATTAGAGTCCATCTTAGAGCTTGCAGGAATAGTACAAATCCCATCAAGAAGCAAGCGCTCTGGCCCTTGAATAAGATAAGCAATTTGTGTCTTTGTAAAATGCGACTGCAGTTCAATTTATACCATTTAAGAAGCACAGTGCTTCTCAAACCGATTGTTTCCTTGCATAACCACCAGCGGCAAAGGTAATGCATTTCCCCTTGCTGTTTTTGAAGGATGTAGGAGGATGTAGCCCTTTTTGGAGGATGTAGCCCTTTTAATGTTTGACCTTTAAGCTCTACAGAAAACTTACAAATGAAAAAAACAACTCTTGTGAGTAATCCCATTTGTAGTTAAAATAGTAGCATTCTGCAGAGGCTCGTTGTAAGCCTCCTACCCAAAATAGCAGATGAGAAAGCAAGCTTTTCTTTCTTTTTAATAAATGGATTATTTGGCATTCCAAAATCCTCCCTTGAGCCGCTGACCCAGAATTACATGACTGCGAGAGTCAGTTTTAATTTAATTAGAGAACTGTTTTGAAAGACCAAAGTTCTGGTCATTCATCATGGCGCCATTCTATTTTTATACCTATTTCCTTGCTGATTTCCAGCGGGATTATATGGCTGTTAAATCGGAGGAGTTCAGGGGGGTGCCAAGTCTATAGTCTCTTTCCTGCTTCTGAATGCTTCTGATTTGTTTGGCTTGGGGGGTATTTTTTTTCCTGCATTGAGCTTTTGTGGAAGGTGAAGCAGTTCTCCACATAGACAACATTGCTTTCTCAGTTGGGTTAGCAATGCTTTGAGGTTGCCTTCAGATTCCCTAAGGTTTAGCAGGTGTTTGTGCAGGATATTACCAGAAGTTAGCAGATCTGGAGTTGTGAAAGATCCACTTTGAGGAGTCCAAATTTGCACTTTACGGCCAGTTTTTAGCCTGCCCTGCCCACCAGGGCAAACTGCCTGTTCTCCTTGAAACTTTTACATGGACTTTCCAGAATCCAGCAGGAGACCCAGTGTCCGCTCTCATCCTAAAGCATGCTCAGACAGGGCAGTTTAATCCCTACCCCCTGCCCCCCTTTGCCTGAAGCCATGGGCAACTGGTGCCACCTTAGTTGGGGGGGTCCCCCCATGGCCAATCTCACCGACTGGGAAGCGGAAGTGGCCGTGATGCTACATCCAGTGCTCCTACTCCCCAGTTGCACTCGCGGGGGGCACTGGTGCTCCTTCCTGCTCCCCCCACCCGTCGCCTAACCAGAGAGCGCAGCTGGTCAGGGGGTGCAGCAGCACTCTCAGGGGGTGTGTGTGCACCCCCATGCACCCCTTACACATCGCCACTACCTGAGGCGCTGCCCTGGCCAGTGTTTGTCCGCAAGGACAAGCCTGGCAAGGGCTACTTCCCCTCTGCCCATCCAGGCACAGCCTGGCTGGGGTCCCTACAAGCCAGGGTGGGGGTTTAAACCCCTCCACAGTCAAATTTAGTCCCTGCAGGGCCCATGCCACATCCCCCAGGTCAGCCTCCCTCCAGCCTTGAGGCTGCTGCAAAGGGAAGGGAGGGCTGCTCTAGTGCCCCTTGGCCTCTAGCCTGGGCCACTGCAGGCATGTGCCTGCATTCCCAGAATTAAACATGAATGTCTGTGCACTTGCAAATCCGTTCAATCAATCAGCTTAAGGGGTTGGGGGTGCAGGTGGTGTTTTCCTTGATCCTCCCAGTTTCAAGCTACGGGCTGAGGAGGGAGAGGAGGATCAAGGTAGTAAACCAAAGACTGTGGCGCTGGCGTCATCATGAAGGCTTCGGCTTCCCCAACCACAGTTCGCTCTTTGGCGAGAGAGGCAGCGAGCTGCTGGGAAGGGACGGCCTCCACCTCTCTCTGCTGGGGAGGAGGCTCTTCTCAGCCAGATTGGCTGACTTGCTCCACCGGGCTTTAAACTAAGCCTGCCGAGCGATGGGGGGACTACCACCACTGCTGGCCCACTGAGCAACCTTTGCAAAGCCAGCAGGCCAAGGCACTTAAGGGAGCCCACCCCTGCCCCAGCCCCAGTGGGACTCCAGCCATGACTGGGCCACAGCTATAGATGGCTATACCCTGTACAGGAGAGATCGAGTGGACAAAAGTGGCAGGGGTGTAGCTCTCTATGTCAAGGAAAGCTGTGCATCCCTGCAAGCTGACATTGGTGCCCAGGGTGGATGACTGGAGATCCTCTGCGTTAACATCTGTGGTAAACAAGGCACAGGGGACACAATGGTGGGAGTCTACTCAGATCTCCTACCCAGGATCAAGAGCTTGACCTGGAATTGGCCAGGGAATTGGCTGAGGCCACGTGCTCCTGGTGCATGGTTGTCATGGGAGACTTCAACTACACAGACATCTCGTGGGACAAATCTAAATGGTCGCAAAGCTTTCTCACGTGCTTTATGATAGTCAGATAGAGCGTGGATGAGCTCTATCTGACTCAAGAAGTCTACGGGCTGATGAGAGGTAAAGTGCTGCTCGACCTGCTACTGGCTACTGGGGGATGACCTAATCAGTGACCTAATGATCGATGGGAAGCTGGGTGACAGTGACCATGAGCTGATCACCTTCACCATCCGCCGTAAAGCAGGCAAGTCAGTCAGCAATACAGAAGTCCCTGACTTAAGGAAAGCCGACTTTGACAAGGTCAGGAGGTTTGTAGTAGACTGCCGCTGGAGGTGGTTCACGCGCCCACTTTGAGTGCCTTCAAAAGACATTTGGATGTTTATCATGCTGGGATCCTATGAGTCCTGCTGACTTCCTGACCTGCGGGGGGCAGGACTCGATGATCTCCCGAGGTCCCTTCCAGCCCTAATGTCTATGAATCTATGAATTCAAGCTCCAATGTTTTGTATGTCTGTCCCTAGCCTTTATAATATAAATGATCCAGCAGGTGAACTGAGACTGGTGGGGCAGGTGTAGCATCCCACAGTAGCCGGGGGGGAGGAGGGGCATGGCATTCGCAGCTTCCCTGCTATCGACCCCCCACTCCCAGCTGGCTGCAGACACTACCCTGCTCCTGGCCGGCTGCAAACCCCCATCCCCTGCTCCACCCGCCCCACCAGACTGAGTTCACCAGCCCTGCCTGTGACCCAGCGTCCATGAAAGGCAGTAGGAGTTGTGGAACAGACTGTAACTGCCTCATTTATTTTAGGTGTTGAAGGTGGACCTGTTAAACCTTACATATTTAAGCAGTACATATTTAAAAATGCTCCATAAGATCCCTGCATCACTAAGGCTAAAATTCACCCCTCCAAACAGGCCCAGCCTTGGAATAAACAAGGCTGAATTTAAACTTCAGGGAATAATTTACTTACTTCACTAGGCATGAGGGAGGTGGGATATAGGCAAGGGTTCTATAGATATACTTTGTCTGTATTCTCAGGGCAAAAATGCTTGCCATGTCCTGAGTCCAGATGAAGGGCTCATTGGTATGACCATGAAACTGCAATCCAGAGGACATGATGGAGGTGCCTGTCATTCAGTATGTTATTCTAATCTCTTCTAACTATACTGTGAAGCTGACAACTTCATACCTGTGTGATTGATCACTCTGAAGCAGAAGAATACCAGAGTTAATATGGCACATAAAAGCTCAATCATACTCTTACGGATATGTATGATGATCAAAGTAAGTGAAATAATGCATTTTTTCAGTTTGCTTGAAAAAGAAATTTTTGGTTGGGTCAAAATGAATTTTCCTTGGCAAAATGCAAGGAAAAAGTGTTTTAAGTCCACCTGAAATGTTTTGTTGGACTAAAAATGCAATATTGAATTTGGTTTAGGGTTCTTTAACCCTACTCTTCTTTTTTCAAACATGTTGTTCAAGTTTGAAATGGAAAATGCCATTTTGAAATGGAAAGTCAGAATGCCTCTGGAAAATGCTGAAACCAAGCAGTTCACCATTTTCAGAATGTTTCTTTCCCTTTTTGGGGTGAACACTAGTGAATATAACTCGAACTTGGAAATCTTTCCATTCTCTTGAAACTGCATTTTTTTCCTGAAACTGCATGTTTGGCAAATTGAAAAAAACAAACCCTTCCAAAACCGCTGTAGTTACAATAACTATATATTGCATGTTTGTAGTTATTTGAGAAACTAATGGTATTTTCTTCTATCACTTTGTAGCATCATGCAAAATTCATAAAAAATGAAGCAAGGGCTTAACATCTTTAGTTAGTATTTGTATTGCAGTAACACTTCTATTTACATCTTAAAGTTGGTCATGTGCTTAATTACCTTGCTGAATCAGGGTCTTGGACTTGTAAAAACGAATGTTTTAAGATTTTTACTGCAGAAATGTCCTGTAATGTTATCAACATCTTCTGTTTTGGTGGGCAGGGGGACACCAGCACAGAGCTCAAAACCAGCACATTTTGTTAATAGTTTGACTCAAAGCAGATTTCAAAGTCAATAAAGTGTTTACGTATAAAAATATGATTTAGAAAGAAAATGAGGATTTGGATAACCTAAATGATTGAGGGTGATTTGGAAGAATATTTTGATTACAAATTAACAATGTTTTGATATATTTTGTTCAAAGATTTTTAAAACAATCAAGGAAATTGTTGGTTTGAAGCCCTGAAAAACAGATGTGGTTTGAAGATTTCAGAATTTTGGGGAGTAAAACAATTTTCCTGTTTCCCCTGTTCTTCTGTTTTTATGAATGTAATTTTCAAGGACTGTGTCTAAGAAAGATTATTCTTTGAAAGATGCTTTGTGATAGTGTAACTAGAAGCAGTTTCATGCTGCGTACAAACAAGGGTGCAGAGTTTTAGCTTGCACATACAGGGTGAATTTTGGTATATTTTGACTTTGGAGTACTCAGTGATACTTTGAGTGCTTCCTGATTTTTTATTAGGAAGGAATTCACCCCTGCCTAGCAGGCCAGCATGAGGCATATGGTTTCTAGTTAAGCCCAATTCTGGGGAATCTCATGTTTCACAGATGATCTCAAAACAGAATTTAATTTGGACATAAGTACATTATCTAGATTTAGGTAGGACCTATGAGGTGAATTTTCACTCCTATACCAGATTATATTCATTCAATTAATAGTAAAGTCACTGATGACTGGTGCCTCCTGAGTGTGGTGGGGGGACACCCACAGAAGCTGGTGGTGGCGGTGGCAGAGACAGGGCTGGCAAGCAGCCGCAGAAGCTGGTGGCAGCATCGGCAGCAGGGATGGGGCTAGAAAACACCTGCAGAAGCTGGGGTCAGGGACAGGGCTGGTGCGAGTACCCACAGAAGCCGGCGTCGGCAGCAGAGATGGGGCTGGTGAACAGGTGGCATTGGCGGCAGGGACGGGGAAGGCAGGTATTGGGGCGAGGACAGGGCAGGCAAGTGCCTGCAGAAGCCACCAGCGGTGTCGGTAACGGGGCTGGTGAGCACCCGCAGAAGCCAGTGTCAGCATTGGCGTAGGCAGTAGGGATGACTCTGTCGGGGGGGGCACATGCCCCTTGTAGCCCCCCCACCAGTCGCCTATGGTTACATCAATCTACCGTTCGTGCCCCCATCTATCCCAAGAGACCTGCAACTGAGCTTCCTTTTTAACACATTCATACACGGTTTTTATTTTGCGTGTACCAGCAAATGCTATTGAATTAAAGGCACATCAAATGAGTAAGGTGTGATAAAAAGAGAATGTTTAGAAAATTCATTAGTATTGATTTTTTGTTCAGCTGGGAGCACTCCTCTAATATAAATGTTTTGCTAAAACTGTTTTTGCATTGTGACCCACATATGAAAAAATTCAAATAGTCCAAAGCAAGGCTGCATAGTTAGCTTGTAGAAACTGGTGGACTTCAATTCAGTATGAAGAGGAAGGGGCCCTGAGTAGATGTTGAGAACCAGATTCTCAGCTGGGGTAATGGTTTTGTGCTGCACATCACTGGGAACTGGATGCAACTGTGTGCAGAGTAAGCACTACAGCATTCAGTGGAACAGAGGGCCTGGATGTTTTGCCTGAGGATTTTCCAAGAAGTCGACAGAGAGCTGATCATAAATGCTCGGTTATTTGCTTGGATGACCTTAAGCAAATGACCTTGACCATTTGCTTGGATGACCTTAAGCACAGCAGAATTTGGCTCTAAGGACTTGATCATAAGCTCACCGACATAATTGGTTTTAATAGTAGAGGCCATAGTGAAGTGAAACTCTGCTATTGAAATCAAGAGGATTTTCTCTCGAAGGAGCACAACGTTTGAGCGCTTAATATCAGCTCAATCCTGCTTTCATTGCAGCCTGTAGGAGCAGGGGTGAGCTTGTAACTGAGCAAAACTTGCCACCTTCAGAGCAAATTTGACTAAAAAATTATACCTACTTGAAACTTGCAGAAAGCTAAAAGCTGGTCAATATTAATCAATGGGGGGTGTTAATTAACATTTGGTTTCTCAAGCCAAACACCATCAAGCTGGCACACCACTTTTAACCTCACTTCCAGGTAAATTATGTTTGGTTGCCCTTTTAGCCAACATGCTTTGTATACAAATGAGTGGAAACTCCCAGTAGATCCAGCGAAAGGTTAGCAGTTGCACACAGCATCCGAGATGAATGTTGGAATTCTACTCGGTACAAATGAGCATTTCAGCAAAGAGCACTTATATTTGATTAATAGGGACAAATTCAACTTTGATGGGAGTACAGAAGGTACAGTGGCAAGAGTGGTTGTTAATCATGGTGCCAAGGTGTCATCCGTTAAGTATTGTGTACTCCAGCTTCGTAACCACTGTTATGACATCAAAATGTGTCTCTGGAATGAATGATCTGCAATGCACGTTATGTTTAAAGATAAGCATGATAAAGTAGCAGTGTAACAAGGGGGTAGTTCCTCATTTACAATCTTACCAGTCTACAGATTGTCAAAATATCTTGTGAAGAGTTTGGCATATCTGTCATATTCCTTCCCCTGGTGCTTCGCCGTTATTTTATTATTAATGTGAGTGGCTTAGGGGTGTCTCAGTAGGAAAAATACAAAGAAGTCTCTATTGAAACAACAGTGAACTTCCTTGGTGGAGTGGCATTCGTAGACAGGGAGAGGGGAGGAAAAGAGTCTGGGTCCTAGTTTCTAGTCAGCCAGCCTTTCAGTCAGTCTATCTAGTAAGACCTAGACTCAGGGTAGAAACAGACATCACCTTTGTGTTTCCATAAAAAAATTATGGTGATGCAAAGCAACAGCAGGTAGATGTCCATACTTTTTGTCATGCCACAATGAGGCCGTGGGAAAAGGTAATAATAAATTGTGCCCATTCATTGCAATGGACATCGATTTGCTTTATGGCAGGAAAGAGCTGCCTGTACTCTCTTGCTACCACAGTGGATGATCCCTGGTTTTGAGGGGGCCTGTCTTGTGCACCCCATGTATTTCTGTGCAAGTTTGGACCCCTCAAGCCTGGAGAGCACCTGCCCAGCTTTCCCTGTTTCCAGAGATGCTCCTCTGGCAATCTCCAGGGTCTGTCTCTACAATCAGGGAAAGTCAAGGTTCCCTGCTTCCAAAGATTTGCCCCAGATATTTCTGGGGGTACATCTCTAAAAGAGGGGGACCCTGAATTTTCCTTCTTCCAGAGATGTGCCTTGGGGATCTGGGGCACATGTCTGGAACCCACAGATTGCTGGGGGTGCATTTCTGGAAGCAGGAAACACAACCTCCACTGCCCTGCTCGTTGATCTTGCGGGACAGTGGGCAATGTGGTTCACCCAGTGAAGTGGATCAGCTGTGCCAGAACATATCATAGTACAGATGATCTGCTTCATTTGGTGACGTCTGTTTCTAGCTTCAGAGAGGCTATACCCTGCTCTCTCATTGTTTCTACTACTTATAGGACAGCCTATGTTCCATAAGGACTCTTCTCTCCCCATTTATTTTGAATTGTATTGACTCCTATGTGAAAGGCTAGGATGCATGTGGCTATCTCTTAATAAGATGGTCTAGACATTTGTATAGATAACAATGTATCCAGAGTTAACTGTTAGTGCATATGGTTTTAGAAAGGACAAAAAAGTTTTGCTTCTGAGTTTAAACCAGTCTGTATCTACTGTGGATTCGGATAACAATCATGGGGCAGATGAAGCCTCATCCATCTACTGCACTTTCTCCTGAGGCGTCTGGTGCTGTCTGGAGACAGAATGGCATGAAATGGACTGCTGGTACAGTGTGATTTTTAAAAAAATGAAAATCTCATGCCAGTAAAAACCATAGGGTAGATATATTATAGATGAAAAAGACCACAGCTAATATACGGAGAACTAGTACAAGTTGTATCAGTATGGCTCCAAGAGAAGCTATGTCTGCACATAAAAGGGTCAGCACACCCTTTCTGGTGTAGACAAACTCTCAAGGCTAGAGAGAAATTCTCTTGTTCTCGAATGCAGCTCCTTGGGCTCTCTGGAGTGTCTTTCTGTCCTTGCAGAGACAGGACATTTGCAGTGCCCCTGTCCTCCTGATTTATCTGTTGTAAGTTAGGGTGTTTTTGATGTTTCAGGTATTGTGCCCAGTAGTTGTTTGTTAGGGTTGTTCCCAAAGTTTTTTCAGAATAGGCTAGACCAGGGGTCAGCAACCTATGGCCTCCTGGGTCAGATCTGGTCCATGGAAACATTGGATCTGGCCTCTAGACATGGGGCTTCAGTGGCACTTGCCCATGAGGGGCTGGCTACAGGGCCCATGCTGCTGGCTGTGGGTGCCCTCCCCATGCCACTGTGGAGACAAGTATTGGCATTCATCGGGTCTTGATGGCTGGGTCCTACCGCCTGCCCACCCACCCACTTCTGAGCCAGAGTGAGTCATTTTCTCCCATAGCCAGAAAATATTGCCTACCCCTAGGTTACATGACCACTTGTCTAGGATGATGTAGATAAGGATTATTCTGCCTTGAGCGGGGGTTGGGCTAGGTGACCTCCTGAGGTCCCTTCTATCACCCTGCCTGTGATTTTTTGATTCTAATCTTATTTAAAAAAAAAAAATCTCCCTCACTCAGATTGAGGGAGTTTTTCAAAATCTTAACTTCCTACTCATGAAAAATATTTCCCTAAGAAGGGAAATATTTCCCTTCTTAACCAGAGAAAATAGCAATGCAATCAGGCCTTCAAGAATATAATTTCTACATTGTTTCTGTGTACATTTTTTATTTCAGAAGGAGCACCAGTGTCCAAGGAATAAGGCAGAATGAACTGTTCATATTTGATTCTGAATTGGGGAATTGATAGTTATAAAAAATGCTCGTGCTTGTACAGATAGAGACATATCCGTAGCATTAAGTAGCTGCAGATATATACATCTCACTTCTAATAATGGTGGCAGTAGAACTACAGCTGAGAAGGAGAAGAGCCCTCCGGGAGCTTCTGTAAAATGGTAGATTTATACACTATCATTTAGCTTGCTTACTTTCTTCCCAGGCTTTTTTTCCCATTTGTATAGCATGAGAAAAAAATCTCAAGAGAATGATACAAGATTTTCTGATTTTCCCTTAATTTCCAAACGATATCCCATTGTATTTACATCTGTCTCCAGTTAAATATACTTGTTGGTTTGTCAGTGTTTCCTGGCAGTCTGTTACTTATTCTCCCCTGGTGTTCTTTTCTGGCAAATTTCCTCTGATGGAAAACATCTCTAGAAAGTAGCCCAGCCCAAACATAAAAAAGCTTAGCAGAAAGCAGGGAAATATGGTGGTTCATGAGAGATAATTATCACTATAGTTGGTTGGGGTTTTTTTTTGCCAGGTTCAGGCTTGTATTTGGCTTCATGGTCTTGAAAGAACAGCCTCAGGTTGGTGTTTCAGGAAGTCCTTTGTTCCCATCCCAGCTGATTCATGGACAGGGTTCTCATTATTCATTCATTCATGTATTTATTTTTCTCTATACTCATAATAGGTTAGCCAATTTCATCCCAGTTCATGGTCAGTTTCATTTCTGAGTCTATTACTAGCATGGTATTGCAGTTAGAAATGGAGAAAATGTTTTGATCAAATACTAGGGCTGTGTGAAATTTCAACACTGTTTCAACCAATTTCGAGGTCAAAACATCAAAATCAAAACAAAACAAAGGCCCTTGAAATAGCCTTGAAATAAAACGAGGCTGGTTGAAATGTTTCTAAAGTCAAAATGTTTCGACCATTGGCTGGGGATGGGAAGTCAGTCCAGCTGGACTGACTTCCCATCCCCAGAGCAAGATCTGGTAGGGGGTGGCAAGGCAGCCCAGCTGGGCTGCTTTCCTGACCCTGCGCTAGATTGGATTGGAGGTAGGAGGCAACCTAGCTGGGCTGCTTCCCTGACCCCCATGCTACGGCTGCCTCCCACCCTTGGGCTGGGTTTCCTCCTGCTCCCGGTGCGATCTAGTGTGGGGCTCGGGGAAGCTGCCCAGGTGGGTGATCTAGTGCTGGGGATGGGAAGTCAGCCCAGCTGGCCTGACTTCCTATCCCCAGCGAAACTCGAAACAGCCTCAAAACAGCCTTTCTGTTTTGACAGAACAGAATAGAACAGGTGTTTTGACTCAAAATGAAGTTTGAGATGAAACACTGTTCCGTTGAACTGTCAAAACTCAAGCCAAAATGGAACAGTGCCGTTTTGCACAGCCCTATCAAATACCTAATTCACCCCTGTTTATACTGTATTTACTTGAATACAAGATGAATATTTTCCCCTCAGCCACATGTAAGGAAACCCCAGTAAATACATTGCCTCACATTAACAAGCTGCTAAAAGTAGCATATGATCAGTACTGAAAACCAACCATAAAGTTGATTAAATGCAGCCAGCACTGAACATGACTAAAACACATGGGCCATCTGGGGCAAATATACTGATGGGAACTTTTTTTCCTGGCCCTTATAAAACAAAAAAGAAAAAAAAAGGGGTGTGTGTTCCTCCTATAGAGTACTGGCACTGGTCCTGGAGGTACTACAATCCTAGGCCAGCACCAGGAAAACCAGAGTCAGCCCTGACATCTTCCCCTTGGTGCCAAAAATGCTCGACCTTACCTACAAAGCTGAGATGCTGAATGCCTGTTTCGGAGGTAGTGGGGGGGAGGTAATTAGCACATGCATCCTTTATAGGGGGTATCTGGAGTACACACACATACTGAGCAGTGCTGAGCTGTGGGGTCACCAAGGCTTGAAATGCTGTTGTCTCTGCTGGGGCCCAGCCCAATGAACTATGAAATCTTGAGCCTTTTGGTTTTGTCATGCATAGTTTGTACCACGGGTGACTGATGCCTCCCAAGTTTTGGTGGGGGGGGCACCAGATCGCTGCCTGGCTGCCAACCCCCTACTGGAAGCGGGGGTGGGGAGTGATTCCCCAGCAGCAAATCACCAAGCCAGTGGCAAAGTGAGAAATGAACTTCTGGCAGCACTTCTGGTTTCATGGCTGGTGCTTGCAAGGAGTGGACGGCCGATCTCAGGGGGTGCACATACACCCCCTATGCCTGCACACCTTATGGTTTGACCTATATATAAAAATAGAAGTGCTATTTAAAAGGGTAATCATGGAATACCTGTGCTAAAGCTACTTCATAGCTTGTAGCAGTTTCAAAAGAGGCAAACTGCATCAATTCTGGATGACCTAAGTCTATGGGTACCTGTAATAATTTTCTTGTATATAAGTTACTATAGATATGTTTACTTCTAGGTCAGGTTTTTCAGATTTGCTTCTCACTTCTACGTGCCCACAGTGAGCACAGTAAGGAAGGGGGAAAGGGACTGGAGGGGAACAAATTTGGGGGGCAGTGGGCAAGGGAGCTACCTGAGTTTTATTTTCCTTGCTGTAGCTGTGGGTGAGGGACAAATTCAAGATGAACTTCCAGTAATTGGATTCTAGACCTGGAAAATTATAACAAATTTATAATTTTTCCATATATAGATTCTAATTATTGGGGGTCATCTTATAATCAGGATTGTCTTACATTTGAGGAAATATGGTCATTTGAGGTTGACCACAATGATTTGCCAAATAGCTAAGAAGCAGTGAAAAAAATGCTGATGAGTCAGTGTATTTTGTTTCAGCATTTTCATTTCTCTTAAAATTTAATTTTCCAACCAAACTTATGCGTTTTTTAATTTAAAAAATACAGTAACCTCCACTCCCCACAATGGAACAAAATATTTTGTTCAACTCAAAATGCTCACGGAGAGAACTGAAACATTTTTGTTTCAAATAGATCAAAATTATGTGTCAGCATAATGTTGATGTTTCAGCTCAGTCACCAATCAGTCATTCATACAGCAGTAGCTACAATAATTGACACCATTAAGGTTTGTAAATTTTAAACAGACATCCTAACTGTTAACACTAATTTACATGTGCACATCTCTTTAGAGTTACTATGGACATTTTCCTTGGGAATGTGGACAATTCATACATCTTTTCCTTTTTTGCTAAATGATTCAGTCTACTTTTTTCGCATTCTCCATTCACATTGGTAGCATGGACCTCCTTCCTGCTGCATGGTTTTTCCAACTACCATTGCATTTTTAGTTTTATCATTGTATCTGTGCACTTCAGTGGACATGTATATCTGTCTCCTTATATGCAGATATGCTACTTGTGCAGGTGTATTTATATATTAGCTGCCCCTTGTGCCAATTGATTTCAGTTATGTTTTTCCTGCTCCACCAACCATTTCCTTCACTGGGTGATGTAGCAAATTCAAGCATTTTGCCCTGCTTTTAAAGCTTTACATCAGCTAGGTGTAACTTGGCCTGCTTTCTCATTCCTCCCTATGTTTAGTCCAGCCTGACTACCCCATTTGTCTGTACCTCACTTTTTCTACCTTGCTCCTTTTCCCTTTTAAAACCAAATGTCTGCCAATGCCCTACCCTTGATTCATTCAAAGTACTCTGTAATGACACTTCTCTAGTGTTGCCTCTACAAATAAGCGTGTCTACCTTTAAATAGTGAATGGAGGAACCGTGTCATTGTACGTCTGTAACCCAGGGTTTCCTTCTCTTTCTGGAGTGTGCTTGTTTTTATTTTCCATCTGTCTGCCAAGTGCATTATTCGGGCCCTGGTGTAGCAGATCATGTAAGCACATATTATTAAACACCTGACTCTTCCAGCTGAAGTCATATTTAAAGTTGCACATGAAGTAGGATGAATTTCAACGAATAGCCTTGGAGAATGAGACAGAAGCTTCTACTTCCAGCTCTGCGGGCACAAGCTCCTCTTGTGCGTACAGCACATTGCAGCAACTATTAAAGTTAGAGATGTAATGAGCCATGGTATAATCATTTCAACATTGTTCTTGGGTCGTTCGTTCATTAGGAACACAGT
The DNA here is from genome assembly GCF_052110815.1 of Crocodylus siamensis. Classification (NCBI taxonomy): domain Eukaryota; kingdom Metazoa; phylum Chordata; order Crocodylia; family Crocodylidae; genus Crocodylus; species Crocodylus siamensis. Next base: position 235,804,509 of record NC_143398.1, on the reverse strand, counting down.
AAATGAAGCCACAGTTTGCTACCCACAGTCTGGCTGAAGAGTTCAGATCAGAATTTCAGCAATTCCCGGCTTTCTCTTTCAAAGAAAAGGAAAGCGAGAAGAAGAGAAGTAACAGGCGGCAGTAATAGCTCTTCTTGCTTCTGGTGCATTAACAAAACCCCTACTTCTTGACGCCTTTGTGAGTGGATGCAGCAACATGGCATTCTGCAAATGGACACTGGCAAGCATTATGAAAAGCACTTTAATTAAAAAAGGAAGGGTAAAAAGATGGGTCGATTAACAGTGATACAGGAATGGCTTTGAACCATACTTATGTAAATAGGGAGTATGCATGTCATGAAAAAACAGAGCCCTATCTATTACTTTCCACAAGATTTTTGAGGTTTATTAGACTCAGATTTAAACATCGTACAAGGATATGTGCAAAGATATGTGCAAGGATAAATAACTATTTTGTAACCATCACTAGTGTATTTTCAAACGTTTTTCCCGCTCCTATTTATTTCCCAGTGACAATTTCATTCTTTCACACAGAGGTTAATAAAGTATCTTTGCTCCTTGAAGCCTTCTGTGAGCGACAAGGGTTGCAACATCATGGACTGGACTCACTAGACCAGGGGTGCTTGACCCCTTGGCCTGCAGATGTGACACCTGGTATAGTGTCATCCGGCCGGCGGGGCTCCCCATGGATCCACTCACGTGGCCCTATGCGCCAGATTGGGTATGCAGAGTGGTGCAGGCCCTGATCCCAGTGTGCGGTGGCCAGGCGGAGATGGGGTGAAGCCCCAGGGGCTGAACCTGGTGCCCAGGGATGCCGCAGGGTATGGACTGGCCTCACACCATTCATTTGGCCCACAGGACCACAAACGTGCACCACTGCACTTGCACATGCAAGGTATGAAGCAGTCAGAGAGTAACAGTGAGTCTGGGACAGCTGGTGATGGGGAGAACAGCAACAATGTTGGGATTTTTTTTCCCAAAAACAAGCTGTTTTTGGTTGTCCTCCTGATATTTAGAAACTGTTGATGTTTCTCCTTCAAAAATCAATGGATACCGATGACATTTGGAAAGTTTTGCCAACCTCCATAATCTGCCTGCATATATTTGGAATAATTCGTTGTTTAATTTCAATTCTGGCGAAAGCCTAATGGAATTACAATAGCTCCTTTCCTATAGCTACAGTTTTTCCAGGCTGCAGCAAGGGCTACCGGAGATCCCTGAAAATGATTCCCAAACTGACTGGGAGCTTTCAGCTCATTTGGAAAAAAATATCTCAGGGGTGTAAACCAGCTTGATCTCAGTGGAGCTGAGCTTTATTTTTATTGGCTGAGGATCTGTTTGATCTAATGGTGAATGATCTCTTTATGCACGTTATTTAGTTAAAATATCTTTTCTTAGCCTATCCTGAATGCCCTTTCTTCTTTATTTTATTGGTTGGAGAGAATTTTGCTTTGCTGTTTTGTCAAGCCAAGTAAGATTCTCTTTTTCTTTCTACTAGTTTATTTGCTAGGTAGTACTGATATATTTGAATAATCGTAGCTGGGAAGATCTCATTTGAAAGCGACTGAAAGTTTGGCAACCGTGGGTTGCCAAATATACCGTAGATTGGTACATTAAGTACATTGGTACTGAAATATCAATAGATTGGTACATTAAGTTATGAAAACACAAAGATTTAAATCTTTTTTAAAATGTTGTGCCACACCCCACACTCCCTCCTTCACTCACCGCAAGATCGTGCTCGGGTGTCAGGGCTTGGGGATGGTGAGGTGGGCTGTGCTTGTACGGCTGAACAGGAGGGCTGAAGCACAAACAGGGAGAAGAGAAGTCCCTCTACCCATTACTTATGTGGTCATAAGGTGGAGTGGACTGAAGCTCATGTGGCGTCTTCCCCTTTACTAGTCTGCTCCATCCTTTCCCAGCCCTGGAGTTATGCCTTGCAGATGAGGATACTCTTTGTACATTTTCCTTTAGGTTTAAGTCAGACAGCAGACTTACAGCAGAGTTTAACAAAAGTTTCTTCCAGTTGCCTCTGCTTAGGGGCATGCGTAGAAAAAAGGGAGCAATGCTACAGGATTTTCAAGGGTCCCCAATCTGAAAGAAGTACCTGTAAGTGGGTTATGACAAAATGGAAAGGGAAAGGCATTAATGTCACCAGGAATCTAGAAATTGTTGTGTCAGCTTCTGGTCGTAGCTGCTGTTTTGTGGAGCTGAGGGTAATGGGAGTCATTCTGAGTGATGGACAAGGTGCACTTGGCTCAGGACAGCCAGTGCATTTTCAAGGAGAATAAGAGCTGAAATTGGATTTCTTGTAAGAGTGAATTAACTGCGTTGAGCTACTCCAAAGAGCAGAAAGCTGCCTCAGAGCGACTTGAAACACTCATGGAGAAGCTTAGGATGTCCAAAGTAAAAGCCAACTTAGTGTGAAACAAAGACACTCCAGCACTGTGCCCTGGCTGCCCTCCTGTAGGAGCAGTGAGATGGAGACTTGTATTCTGCATCAGCAGAGGCAACTGCACCTCGCAGTTTCCTTTTTCCCCCCATTCAGAATATTGTGGAGCCGCATCTCCAGCACTGATGTGGATACTTTGCTTCCCCCACTTACACACTTGCATAGCTGACTGTGCTGGGCACTTACAAATTCCTCTAGAAATGCTGCTCCCCTGAACTCTACTGCCCAGGGCAGCTGCCAGAGTTGTCAGGAGGGTGGGCTGGCTCTGCCTGTCGCTGTAATACTAGATACTTGGCCTATTTCTCCCTACACCTGCCACTCTACCTCCTCCCTGCCCAATGCTTCCCTGGTTAGCTGGGGAAGTTGGATAACTCCAGCTTTTTTCCGGGGAAAGAGATCTGCTGGCATATGTAATGCTGTGCTTCTGCAGCCGGTACACTCTCTGTCATGAGAGTTCGTGGCTCTTGTTTAGCCAGGAAGTGTGGGCTGCTTACTTTTATAGGGAGGTTCAAATGGGATCAAGGATTATGCTGTGAGAATGAGGATCAGCCTGCAGTTGAATGGATTAAGGCTTTTGAAATCTTTCATTGGGAATGTGTTTTTTAATTGGTCCTTAATTGGGTCTCTCTTTCTGCATCCCTAAGTAAGGTCATTTAGCTCCCTAAGCACCTAGCTTCAGTGTTCAACAAAATACTTAAGTACCTGAATTATATGCATCAGCAGCACAAATAATGGGAAAAGCAAATATGGAAACCAGTTTAATTAATATGAGGCTAGTCATAATGCAGGTTAGCCCATTGCATTGCAGAGGCCTCAGCTGATCTGACCAGAGGTTTTGGACCCCTGTGCTCAGCTTGTGACATGAGGAAGACTATAGATTTCATAGGGGGCAGCCTGCTGAAACCTTCTTTTGCTTCCTGTTGATACGTATTGAGTAACCCATAGGATTAGCCCTATGAGTCTATAGGGCTTGGTTCTCAATTGGTGTAAAAAGGGATTGATTTCTAAGCAGCTATGGATTTGCCATAGCTGGTATTTACATACACAGGAATCACAGCATTTCACCCTGGTGAAATGCTGCTATAATTTTATAATAAAGGATACTTGGGAAGCAAGAGTGGATTAGAGCTTATAAAATATGCCTATAATTGAAGTGCACTTGACATGCAATTATAATGGTTTTATATAGCTAATGTGAGCCAAGCAGCCTCACAGAAGGCTGGGTACAGTAACAGCAGCAGAAGAAGAAGGGATCAGGTCCGTAACTGGTGTCAATCAATGTGACTCCCTTGACATCAGGGGAGCAATGTCCATATACTCCAGCTGAAGATGTGGCCTGAAATGTGCTGTCTGACATCCAGAGACTCGCGTTCTGCTCTCGATCCTGCCCGTGGGCCTTGCCTTGAAGTCAGTGGGTGCAGCCTCTGCATCACTGAGGGCAGGGCAGAGCAGAACCCCACATGTTTACCAGGGATTGTACTTTTTATTTTTAAACCCTCCATGCCCTGTGTCTGGTTGCATTGGGTCACGTCATGTCGTTCCCTGGCTGGTCCCAGATGACATCCAGGGACATAATGGCATGTGGCACTGAGTTGCTCAGGGCAATGAAATGTTGAAAAAGTTGGGGTTTTATGCTTTTACATATTCTGATCTGAGGGCTGGAAAGTCGTGCTGCCTCAGAGCACCATTGCAGCAGTGGCCGTCACAACAAAATATCTTTGTTTTCTTCCCACCCCCAACTTGCATTTGTGCATGTGCCAAAGCTGAAAGCTCTCCAGCAGAAAAACCAAGAATAGATTTTTCTAATAGAGGAGGGTTTTTGTTGTTGTTGTCATTGGTTAAGGGTGGGCTTTTTTGCTTGTTGGTGTTACTTTTGTCGTGGGAAACAAGAAAACGGAAAGCAAGCCAAAAGGTGTTCTCCCCTCTCTACCTTCATAGTAGTGGCAAACCCTGTTTGTAGTATAAAGGAGACACTTCATTTAAAAGTTGATCAGGATAAATAGATTTGTGGAGACAGAGTATTTCCCCCTTCCAGCTTCCCTGCAGGAGCCTCTCCCGAGCTGTTATTAGAGAAACATTATAGCACCCGAAGTTGGATCAACAGTTTTTTCCTGGGTCTGGAAAATATACTTTATCTTTTAGTCCTGTGACCCAGACGCTGCAGCCCTTGGAGACGAGTAGTGATTATACATTCATAGAGGGCTACTGGGACTTGCTCTCATCATTTTAACCCAGGGATGGGCCCATAACCAAGGTTTTCTGGTAGGGACCCAAGTACACTCCACTTCCACTGGGAACCACTGGAGAAGCTGGATACCGGTCGGATCTCACCTTAAACTTAGTGTCTCTGTCTGAATCACGTGAACGGCAGGGTGTAAAGTGGTGTGAGACAAGATTTGGACCAAAAGATCATGATGGGAACTCTTCACGAGTGAAGGCTGTAGTAACAATTTCCTTCAAATAAATTGCCTTCACAGCTTGAACACAAGTAGAAGTGAACAGAATCTGCTACGCCCAAATCTCAGGGTGCTATGCATTTCCTATTGCCTTTGACTCCAGCAGAGACTGAAGCACCTCTCCAGCTCAGGCCCAGGAATATAATAAATATCAATATAACATATTAATAATATATCATTATGGCTTTTCTAAAATTCTAATGTTGGATTGTGCTTTCCAAGAAGGATTGGTGTAAATTGAGAAAAACTTTGACTTTTTCCTGGACTTCATTTGGACCCTTTAGACTTTGAAAAACACTCTGAGCGTAAGAGAAAACTAGTAAAAGAGAAAGGATGTTGAAAAATGACAAAAGGTTCAGGAAAGGATTACCAGAATGATTGGAGGTCTGGAAATCATTCCTTGCAGTGAGAAGCTAAGGACGTTCAATCTATTTAGTTTATCCAGGAGAAGGTCATGAGATGTCTTTGTAACTGCCTATACACGATCACACAGGGAAGCAATTTCTGATACTCAAAAGCTTTTTAATGGAAAAATACATAACAAAATCAAGGCCGGAAAGCCTAAGAAACGCAGACAAAAAATACAGCGCCCATACTGTGAAGATAATTTAACTTGAAACAACTTGCCCAGGAATGTGCTGGATTCTCCGTCACTCAATCTTCTACACAAGATGAGGCATCTTTCTAGAAGATAGGTGATGGCTCATTCAAAAGTTAGGGGCTTGGGGCAGAAATTATGGGATGAAGTCTCTTGCTTGCATTCTACAGGAAGTCAGACTTAATGACCATAGTAGTCTTTAGCCCTACTGAAATCTATGTAAATTGGTTGCAATTTTGCAATTTCTTTGAGTAAAAAGTCTGCCTAATTCCACAATGTGATATTTGGCATGTTATCAGAAGAGGCCAGGCTAACCATGCATTTATCTGCAGTTGTAGCTACGTATGGGGAAATAATTCACATCTTGAATTATTTATGGCTCAGTACTACAAGTCCTCTGCATGGGGCTTCTACTGAGTCCAGTAGGATTTCCTATGGCAGAGATTAGGGTTAAATATCTTCCTTGTACTGTGTATTATTGGCTGTCCTCAACAAAACTATTCCCACTGCAGCTTGTTTGTTAGTATTTGTATAAAGTAGCTTTAAATGCCCCGAGAAGAGTTTTTTCCTGTCCCATGTGGAAAAGGATGCTGGCATTTAAACCATCCAAAACATACTGTATAGCTTTTGTCCTCAGGTTTTTTTCTTTTTCCAAACAGTAATTACTGCAATTTTTTTTTACACTGGGAGCTGTATTGTTAACATTCATTTAACACCAACAAAGGCAAGGACTAGGCCTTCATATTTTTTCTGAACTAGTTTTAACCTCAGACTCAAAGACAAAGGCAGCCATTGAACAGCGGTGATTTAGCATGCTTCCATCTAAATAATCTGCATTTTGATGCCGGTTCCCTTTTGAACTGTAGGTACAAGTTATGCTGTTTGCTTATAAAACTCTTTCTTCTTCCTACAGAGAAATCCCTCAGCAAATCCTCTAGTATCTTTGCAAAACTCAGAGATATTAAGGCATTTAACTCCCCCCCTCCTCATTTAGACCTTTGAAGGTTGGTGTGACTAGAATGGGTTCAGAGTTATAACTCATTGTCTGAATAAAAAATTAAGGGAAGCATTTGGCAATACTGTAGCCAGTACAATAACTAATTACTTATAGATTTTAAGTCAAATTTGAAAAAGATAAATATTCAGATAAAATATATAATCAGTTGGAGTCCCAGGTAACATTTGGCTTAAGGATTTGTGCTAAACTCAGCTCTGGGTCATCTCAGAATAAATGACTTTCCCAGGTTTTACACCACGTCTACACCAGGGCGGCTGCAAGCAGAATTTGTCTGGCTGTCGAGAGAGGAATTAAATGGAATTGTTATGTGAATTGAATGCCTGGTTGTTTTAGCTGCTGGGGCCTTTTGTGCAGCACTTCACACACACTGATGCTGGGCTTTTAATATAAGTGAGTCAGTTTTACTCTGTTCCCTGATATTTAGGTAACCAGTTAGAGAAGGACGAGGCACCATGTGTTGCCAGCGTTTATTTCTTATGTTGAACGGATGTAGCTCTATACAGATAACATGCACATATAGTCACTGGTTCAGCAAAGATTTGTACCTGCAAGTAACTTTGCACCTGTGAATAGTCCCACTGAAATCAGCAAGGCCATCGCTATTTAGAAATCTTTACATATAAGTGTTTAAGAACACGGAGCACAAGATCGTATATCTGAAACAGCCATGGGAGTTCAAGAAGAGTGGAAGGGAGTTCAGGAAGAGTGGATGGGAGTTCAAGAAGAGTGGTTGCTTCTCAAGGAAGCGATCCTCAATGCACAAGCTAAATCTATTCCAACACGGAGGAAAGGCAGCAAGAAGGCACAGCAGCCCCCCTGGCTCTCCAGGGACCTAGCGGACCTCCTGCGGCTAAAAAGGAAAGCCTACAAAGGATGGAGGACGGGATTCACCTCCAAGGAGGATTACTCCGCGCTGGTCTGGTCCTGCAGGGAGGAAACCAGGAAAGCCAAGGCTGCAACTGAACTCCAACTAGCTTCAGGCATCAAGGACAACAAAAAGTCCTTTTTCAGATATGTGGGGAGCCGGAGGAAAAGCAAGGGCAATGTTGGACCCCTGCTAAACCAGATGGGGCAACTGACAACTGACGCCCAGGAAAAAGCCAACCTATTAAATAGGTACTTTGCGTCAGTCTTTCATCAGTCACACGGGATGCCCATGCCTGCTATGGGACAGGGAAATCTGGGTGAGGGGGATCCCCTACCCTCCATCAATGCTGACCTCGTGAAGGAACACCTTGAGAAGCTGGATACCTTCAAGTCAGCTGGCCCTGACAACCTGCACCCCAGGGTACTCAAGGAGCTGGCAAGCGTCATAGCCCAGCCCCTGGCATGGGTCTTCAACAGCTCCTGGCGCTCTGGTGTAGTGCCCGAAGACTGGGAGAAGGCCAATGTGGTGCCGATCTTCAAGAAAGGGAGGAGAGTGGATCCGGCTAACTACAGGCCCATTAGCCTGACTTCTATCCTGGGGAAGATCTTAGAAAAGTTTATTAAGGAGGCCATCCTTGATGGACTGGCCCAGGCTAACATCCTAAGGGATAGCCAGCACGGGTTTGTTGCGGGTAGGTCTTGTTTGACCAATCTCATTTCATTCTACAACCAGGTGACCTATCACCTGGACAAGGGAGAAGAGATTGATGTCATATATCTTGACTTCAAAAAAGCTTTTGATCTGGTATCCCACGATCACCTCTTGGCCAAACTGCCCAGTTGTGGCCTTGGGTCCACCACGATCCGCTGGCTGGGAAATTGGCTCCGTGGTCGGACCCAGAGGGTTGTGATTGATGGCAGTCACTCATCGTGGTGCCCTGTGACCAGTGGGGTCCCTCAAGGCTCTGTCCTGGGACCCATACTGTTCAACATCTTCATTAATGATGTGGACACTGGAGTCAGGAGTGGACTGGCCAAGTTCGCCGATGACACCAAACTTTGGGGCAAAGCATCCACGCCAGAAGATAGGCGGGTGATCCAGGCTGACCTGGACAAGCTCAGCAAATGGGCAGACGAGAACCTCATGGTGTTTAACACCGAAAAATGCCAGGTTCTCCACCTTGGGAGGAAAAACCTGAAGCACCCTTATAGGCTCGGCAGTGCTACATTGGTTAGCACTACAGAAGAAAAAGACTTGGGGGTCATCATTGACCACAAGATGAACATGAGCCTCCAATGCGATGCTGCGGCTAATAAAGTGACCAAAATGCTGGCTTGCATCCACAGATGCTTCTCGAGCAAATCCCGGGACGTCATTCTCCCCTTGTACTCGGCCTTGGTGAGGCTGCAGCTGGAGTACTGCGTCCAGCTTTGGGCTCCACAATTCAAAAAGGATGTGGAGAAGCTTGAGAGAGTCCAGAGGAGAGCCACGCGCATGATCAGAGGTCAGGAAAACAGACCTTACGATGACAGGCTGAGCGCCATGGGACTCTTTAGCCTGGAAAAGCGCAGGCTCAGGGGTGATCTGATGGCCACCTATAAGTTTATCGGGGGTGACCACCAGGATCTGGGGGAACGTTTGTTCACCAGAGCGCCCCAAGGGATGACGAGGTCGAACGGTCACAGACTCCTGCAAGACCGTTTCAGGCTGGACATAAGGAAGAATTTCTTTACTGTCCGAGCCCCCAAGGTCTGGAACAGCCTGCCAGCGGAGGTGGTTCAAGCACCTACATTGAACATCTTCAAGAGTAAATTGGATGCTTATCTTGCTGGGATCCTATGACCCCAGCTGACTTCCTGCCCTCTGGTGGAGGGCTGGACTCGATGATCTTCCGAGGTCCCTTCCAGCCCTGATGTCTATGAAATCTATGAAATCTATGTTAAGATACAGAGATTCTTGTTTCTCTTAGGCACATGTTCCTGGCCCCTACACCAAAGACTACGAGGAAGCAGTGTAACTGTTCTTACCAGCTCTTCCCCACCCAGGGATCTTTCTACTCCAGGAGCATCTCTAGCTGGTTGCTTTTGCAAAGCGAAGGCTAAACCAGTTCAGGAAGAAACAGCCCAGGGGGGCAGAGCCAAAGATCTTGCCCTAATATTCTTTATCTGCCTGTGCTTTCTGTTGACTTCATTGAGAGCTCTCTTATTTTTTACCAAGCATGGAAGGACTCAGACACATTTAAATTTGCACAGACAGATGCACATTGATACAGGTTGCAAGGAAGTAGCTTTTGTCATGCTAACCAACAAGACCTCAAGCAACGAACTGGTTGCAGGCAGTGAATGCTGGCGGAAGAACTGAGGCATATATGAGGACAGCCAGCAAGGCATATACCTATTGTCACTAGCCACTGGTGTTGGCTGCTGAAGGTAATTAATATGGAGGGGGCTGAACGCAACAAGATGTTGTGGCCAGCTGCCCTGTTCCACTGTCACATTTATCTGAATGGGACCAGTAGAAAGCCTTTAAGCCTGAACAAGTTCCTGCAGCATTTCACTGATATGATCTTAATTCAGGTTCCCAAACAATAGGAGTCTAGAAGAGATGGATGGAGATTATTACACTGTTTATTATGGGATGATTTTAACCTTTAGGCAGGCTCAGCATGCATAGTACATTTTTTACCTCTCTAACTGTCTCTAATGTGAGCAGGAGAAGTCATCATTACATTTGACATTTAATATTATAGTTTTAGCATACTTCCAAAAAAACCAGACGGATCAACATTTTAGCTGTGAGCCAAATGTAATTGCCCTTCTCTTGCATTTTAGAGCTAGCTCAGGCTGCCACGGCAGAGTTATTGCTATTCCCTGGGCGCGTTCAACAGAAACCCCAGGCTGTAGAATCCAAAAGCCTTTTTTTTTGGCAGCAAACATTTTGCTTCTCAGCGTCTCTGGTTATTTTGGATGGTATCACTGTTCTCAGTGGTTTGGATTTCATGCCGATTCCACTGCAGGTACAAAAATTGCATTGTCCACGGGAGAAAACTTCCACTCATCATAATGTTCTCATACGTGTGGTTCCTTGCATTTTGAAGGTCCTGCTAGTGGCGAGACAGAGCAGTGATTAAATAAATGCCAGTTATCAGCCGAGCCCAGTGTGCCGTATAATACCGTTTGCTGTGGGATCCCCTCCTTGCTGCAGAGCAGAAGCTGGGATTCATTAGGGGGGAAACAAGTGTTCCTACACCTTGTTGTCGGGAAGGGAGCCTTGAGAAGGAGAAGCTGCGCCGCTCCATAGTTTGTAGGCTCTCCAAACAATATAATCTGCAGGGGTGAAGACTAGGGTTCATTCCAGTGCTGAAAGTGAAGGATGAGAGTTTAAATGTCCCCACCTTTCACAACTTCTGCTGCTGTTGATTTAGGTCAAAACTTCCAGCCAGTAGGTTTATTGCTTCCTGTTCTGCCGCACATCCCCGAAGTCTAGCTTACCCCTTTTGGAGTGGCAAAACTCACAGCTTCACCCTGCGATCTCTACAGCGTTCGGCTTATTGGAAACTGAAGGAGCGTGGGGACGCGATAAGACACGGTGAATCCAATCTAAAGGTAATGCTGGGCTCCTTGGACAATCTTCAGTTTCTTATTTCATTCACTAAAACTCCAGTGTTTCTTTGCGAACAGGCTGTCGCACAAGAGGCCTTCAGCCAGGACTCCTGCCTCAGCGCCCATGATTAAAACGTGAGAGGGACTGAGCGTATGCGTGCCAGGGTGGGGTTTAGCAGGCAAGACAGGAGTTGCTAATTCTCTTTTTTTCACGCTGCCCCTTAGTCTGGCTCTGTTGGCCCTCTCCTCCGATGCAGCGCGTTCCCCACAACTGGCCCTCTCTGTTCCCCAGCGTCTGCTTCTTCCGCTCGTGCCCCGTGATACTGAAGGTCTTCGCCGGTCCTCCCACTCCTCACTCATTTCTGCCATTGGCCAGGGCAAGCGGCACAGGCCGTCCGTCTTCATCAGCTACTGCATCCCAGTAGCAGAGTTCCTCTCTCTCCTACTGTCCACTTCCCTCTCCACAAAGCATATTGCTGCCTTTTTTAAAAAAGGGAAGCATAACAAGGTCCAGCAGGAGCCACCATCTCCCACCACTAAATGCTGAGATGGTTTCCCTCTTTACTTGCTCTGACCCTTCCAGCTGCCCTGTTCACCTCCAACCCTGCCTGACAAAATGACCAGGATCTGTGACAAAGGATGTGCTGCTGGCTCCAGGTAGCAGCTTAGGGACTGACAGGTGTCTAACAGTGCTTGGAGTACTTTGGTCAGAAGCTTATGTTTCCGAGTAGCTCCGCTGCCCTTAGCAGAAGCCCCTACCCCGGAGGTGCAACAGGGCAGCTTTGCTCCCCGAGCAGCAGCAGCATATGGGCAGGGCTGGCTGCCAGACTGCCAGGGGCAGTGGTATGGCCATCTGGCAGCTGTAGTAGCTGCTATTTTTGCATTTCCCCTACTTCCGCAGAGGACACCTGGGGCTACTGCCCCAGTCACCCCCCTCGGTTACACACTGCTTTATGTGTCGAACAGCTTCAGGATTGGAACACAAGTTCCTAAGAAGGCGATGCACGTTAAAAATGTTCGTTCTTCATCTATGTGCCCCTAAGGTTTGAAAGACACAAAGAAGCAAGTGCTTCGAGGTGTGTGTGAGAAGGAGAGAGTTAAAAGGGCCGGACTAGTTGCTCCCTTTAACTTTGGACTTCTTTCTAGTCGGCCACTATCAAATTCCAAAATAGCTTCGTTTCAGATTGTAAAGAGTGATTGGGGTGGGGACGGGGAACATCTGGAAATAACAGCATTCCCAGGGGAAAATATTCATTTTTAATTAATTGTATCCCTTTTATCCATGACAATGTAATTGCATTCTGTTTAACTAAATCTTTTTAATTGGCGCTGGGAGAGGATGATAAGTAGAGCCGTCCAGTTTCTTATTAGTTATTATATATAGTTCACGTTATCTGCTGCTCTGGAAGGGTGGGCTGAGCTACATGCGAAGTGCTGAGGACATCTGAATGCAAAGTGCTGTGGTTGGCTGGCTAGGCATCCTGCTCATCAGGCCAGCTAAGGCTGGGCTGGTTGTTTGGACAGGGAGAGGCCTGCAGGTTGGGCTGAATTAACAAACCTGGTTAGATGGTGGTGGTCTTATGTGCAGGGTTTTCCCCCTTTACAGATCACTGCCGTGAAGTTGTGACAGCATCTGTCAGCCACAAACGATCTGATTTTTGGCCTTGGTTTGCCCAGTGTAAATCAATTTTTTTTTTCTTTAAAGGCAATTGGCTAGACGCTCACTCCAACTAAGAGCCTGGACAGCTGACAATCACTATCACGCTGGCATGGAAAAGGAGCGGGCAGGTAATGTAAACCTATGCACTGGAGTATCTTCGCCCAATCCAGTTGAGAATAATCCCTGAAAGAATCAGGATAAAGTTCTACAAGTTTAAGTTACACCAGAACAGGCGCTGTTTCTCCGCATACATCCCTCTAGGCTTAAGTGGGGGAGTGCAGTTATAGCAGCCCACCGTGTGCAGGTACCCTAAGATAACAGCTCATCTGTCCATCTTGGAGCCAGATGTAATGCGCATTGATGTGCAAGCCCGTGTAAATGACCCTTGTGTTTTGCGTGACTTCCACTGCACACATATCCTGGAAGGAAGATTGGAGATCCGCACTGGAAAGCGAAGCTGACTTCTTCTAGTGTAACATTGCAACACCGTGCAGTGCGGTGCAGAGATACCTGAGCTGCTCTGTAGGATGTGCAGCCAGACTAGCAGAGCATCCCACATGGGCTAGTAAGCCTGACTGAGAAATAGAGTAGCTTTAGCAGGAGACGACGGGCCTTGGCTTCCCGCTTCACCAGCTTGAAAGCCCGGAGAACCCCAGGACCAATCAGAGCTACAAGACTCTCCACTTTCTGGCAGGAATCACTGAAGTTACAAGATACCTAGTTGCAACTTAGGAAATCCCGGTCTTCCACCAGCCCTCCTGACTTTTTTGAAATATCTTTGTTAAGTGAATAAGTCACTGGATCATAGGAAAGTAGGGCTGGAAGAGACCTCACGACGTTAGCTAGTCCAGCTCAAGGCTGGATTTTTTTAAACATTGTAGGTTTACACTTTTGAATCATTGCCTCTGTTTGACTTAATTTTCTTCCAATGGTGTTTGGGAGAGATGATTCAGGCCCAAGGAACTTTTAAAAATCTGGGTGGAGGGAAAATCAGAATAAAGAAAATTGCCTTTCCTTGACATCTAAATATTAATGAAATGACTGAGAATCGATACACTGGAAAACCAGGCCAATAAGAAAGCTTATATATAAACATAATCAACATAGTCTCTGTTGCTACAATTTGCCAGAAAAGTTTTCTGATAAGGGGAGTACAGCTCTATTCAGAATGGGTCGTGGCCCGTGAGCTCCCCTTAGTGTTGAGAAGTATTAGTGTTGTATTTTTGCTTGAAATCTAAATCACTAGTCTGATGCATGTCAGCCTTTAAACTATTTGCATGCAGCTGCACTTTGTTTTGAATGTCAAAATCTGCAGTCTTCAAAGGTTAAACTCCAAATGAAAGTTTTGCGACTCGGCCACATGAAAAGGTGTATCAAGAAATTCTTCTGAACCTGCCAGCCTTTTTCCCCCTTTTTATAGTTTAACAATTTTTCTACTTGGTTAGTAGGAAATAAAGACACACTGCAGGTTAAGTCAATCACAGACCAAAAAATGTGTCAGCATTCATTTGATACAAAGCTTTACTGTCAAATATTTCAGAAGCAGTTACCACCTTTGCTGTTGTGCGAACATCGTTTTGAATCAAAAGAATCAAACTTCTGCCCTAGGATGCTGAATCAGCATGGCAGTAATTGAGACACAGGGTTTTAAAGTTGGAATGTCTCCCCTTCCTTTGATATGTAAAAATAGTAGGAATTATGCTGATTCACACCAGCTGCAACTCTCCCCTTCAGATATTTGTGCCCTGAAACCAAAGGGTCAGAATTTAATGGAGACTAAATGGAGACTGAGCTGGGACCCGTGCAGCCAGGCTGCATGGCTGGACAGACAGGATGGACCTGCGGGTGGGCAGGGAGTGGCATCCAGGAGTGGGATACCTCTCCTTGCTTGCCTGTGGCCCTATCCCATCCACCCGGCCGATTAGATTAGTTGTTGTGGGCAAATGTAGGGGTGGCGGGAGTGGGTGCTGACCTGGCATGGCAGAGGGGTAGGCAGGGTGCTGACCCAACCCATGACAGCTCACCATAACTCCCTAAGTGGCCCTCAGGCCCAAATTATTGCCCACCCCTGCTGTAGCCAGTGGTCCTGCTTGTGCAACGTAGGATTAGAAGCCTTTGAATGAACTTCCTAGCTTTTATGCCTGGTACTTCCATTCCCAGCTTTGCAGCAAATTTATGAGATTAGCTTCTCTTGTGGTATTTCCACATGTTATTTGTTTTCCAGTGCTGGTAGGACATTAGGAAAGGAGAAACACAGAACTTGAGAAAAAAATAACTGTAAAAATAGACAAAGGTGCTGAAAAGTTGTTTCATTTGTAGGGTTCACATGTCTCTAGTTCAGATGGAGCTTCCATACTGTCACACCACTACCTACTTTTCCTTTCTCATGGTATCTGACTACCTCCCGGTTGCTAACATATTCTTCTGCATGACACCCTGTGATGTAAAGAAGTGACTTTATCTGTCTATTACATATGGGAAGTAGAAGATGAGGAAGATATTAAGACTTGGATCTTTAAGGGATTTTAAAATCAGTGAGAGTTAGACATCCAACCACTAGGCTGTCTTGACTACTGGTGTGGCAGGGCACTTAGGGTGTCTGCTACCTTTAGAAGGAAAGGCAGCCTGAAAAGCACCTGCAGGTGGTGATGGGGGGGTGGGTAATGAGAGCCTCACCTGAGTTTAGGAAGGATATAAGTCCCAGACCTGAGGTGAGAAGGCAGTAAGATCTTGGAGGCAGCTGAGGAAACATCAGCTCAGCAGTATGGCTGCAGCTCCTGAAAGCCAGCAGGGAGAGTATAGCCAGCAGTCTGGAGATTTGGGAAGGAACTAAGGGGTGGAGGAGGTTTCCGAGGGCCCAGAGAGGGTCCAGGAGCCCAGAGAGAGGGACTGAGTGTGTTGAGAGCCCAGAGAGAGGCTGAGTGAGATCAGGTGAACATCAAAGAGTGATAACGCATGCCGTGAACATCAAAGAGTGATAACACGTACAAGGCATGGGGCATGGTGTAGGGGTGGATTGGAGCCATGCAATTAGCCCCTAAGGCGGGGACCACAGATACCTGGTGGTCTCATGAGAGAGAGCAGAGTGGAAAGCCCTGGGGCAGCCTCCCTCATAAAAAAAAATAATTACAGCAAGGCATGGTGGGTGATAGAAACGGTGACTGCCCACAGCAAGCAGAGTGCGCAAGGGCAGAAGGGACTCCAGGGGCTTCATGGCCACCCCTGGAAGGCACCCTGCTACAACTGGTCATACTGGTGTTGATTAAGCAATCAGAAGATCATTTACCTAAACTGGCTATCCAGCAAGCGAGTAGCACAGAAACACAAATCCCCTGGTGATTAAATTTCAGTGAGTTATTTTGGATGGTGGATGTAGAGACTCCAACATTTTAAAAGACCCTCTTCCAGTTCAAAAGTAAGGTGTGGAAGACGTTAGACATGATTCACAGTCTGGACATATGCTGCATTAACATGAGCGCTCTTTGTACCATTTTGTACACCAGTACAGGTTTCCCTCGATTTATGCGGGTTCTTTATATGCGAATTCACTCTTATGCGATGAGCATAGTTAGACCCATAATTCATTATATGCGAGGTAAATTTACTCTTATGCCATTAGCATAGATGCCCCTCCCCCTCTATCCAAGCAGGTAAGTCTGTGGGGGGAGGGGAAAGGGCCATGGCCCCACTTACCCCAGCCCCAGCTGCAGCAGCCCTGGGAGTGGCCGACCGCAGCTGCCTGCACCAGGGCATGGCGCAGCCCAGGGGCAGAGGTAAGTGGGGACAGGTGGAGCATGGTGCAGCCCAGCAGCTGCAGGCAGCATGTGCGGGCCGCTCCTGGGGCTGCTGCAGCCGGGGCTGGGGTGAGTGCCGCTCTGTTCCCTCCGCTGTCTTGCGCAGCCCCAGGAGTGGCTCCCCTCCCCCCGCCCCTTCCCTAGTCCCAGCCTCACTCCCTCCCTCACCGCCTTACGAACCTTTCCCTATTTGTTACATTGCGAAGTGGGTTTGCTTTATGTGAATCCGATTTATGCACTGTCCTCAGGAACACCTGTACAGCATAAAAGGAGGGAACCTGTATAAATTACACTGGTCTCCAAGAGCAGAGAGAAATGACCATGTTTCTGGAGTAGCTGCCATAAAAAGTTATTCTGGGGTTTCACCACTGGTGGCAGGAGACCTGTCAATAGCTTGTATGCACTGAGCAAACAGCTTTCCACAGGATAACTGTGGACAAGCAACATTTATGCTAATGTAAATTATATCACAGTTACATTATAATGTAAATTATATCATAGTTTTCCTGTTGATTTATCCCAGGGTAAGTCCACACCTGATTGTAGTGAGTTACATTGGTGGAAGGGGAAAAAGCTGTTTATCCACTCCTTTTATTTTTACACTGGTGTAAACATGGCATGAGTCCAGGCTTCCTGAATCAGTACCCTTGTAAATTCTTCATGTTAATATTGTGACAGTGGGAGAGAAAGCTAAGCTGCTTAAAGATCTCCATAGACAGCTCTGAAGATGCAGGGGTCATTTTAAAATCAGACTTCTGTTCTGTAGGCATGAAAGCTATCATCAAACAATTAGCTATTGGCAAGAGTCTCACCCTTGGAATAGGAGCATGTGAAAACAGCTCAAGAAGCCAAAGTAGGGGATTTAACTCAGTTGAATTATTTAGTGGTGCGTCTTCTGACACCACTAGAAAGTTTGGCCCAGCCTCAGCACATTTGATCAAACTTTCCAGAGTGCAGCTTGCCAGAGCAGATGAGATCCTTGCCACATGTAAATTAGCACACCTAGATTTACATGGACCAAGGATGCCAGGGACTCAACCGCAGGAGAGCACTGTAATTAGATTGGAGATTACATCTTTGTACAATCAAGTCATTCTATAAATATTCCCTGCAGACCTAGCTTTAGGGCACGACAAACCATGTGATTGCCAAGTCCGGGGCCCCCTGTTGCACAATTTTTTTTTTAGGGTTCATTATACCATAATAAGTAGTAAGATGTAGGGGGCTGAAATTGAATCCTTGTACGAGACACTTGGAGGCAAAGCTCTCTGGGTCCTTGTTGTACAAGTACACAATACACTTAGAATCACAGAATCATAGAAAATGAGGGTTGGAAGGGTCATCTAGTGTCTCATCCAAGTTAAGGCTTTGTCTGGTGGGGTCTTAAAAAAGTCCACAACCTTCCTGTGGGTAGCCTGGTGCTTTTTTGGTTCCTTTCTTAAATCTAGTGTAACTTGGGCAGTACTCCAAGAGGTACCCCCTCTCCAACTGAAGGGATCAAAGCAGGTGCACAAGCACTGTGGGAGGTGTAGGGACTCTCCTCCCCCTGTAGAGCGGAGCCAGACCACCAATGGGGACTTAACCATATACCTTTTAATACTGGGAACATAACAGGCATAAATCAGAGGGTATAGCGGACACTACAATGCCCCAAGGGGGCAGGATTCAACAAAGGTTAGACACTTACAGTCATTGACAAAAAAAACAGGATTAACAAAATATACAATGCAAACAGCAGAACAAACAATACGGGTTGGTGAAATATAAAAAAGGCACAAAGTGCAAAATGTCAAGTGACAAGGAAATATAGGGCCTTGGTACCTGGAGGGGGAGAAAGTGGGGTGGGAACACAATGGCCCCTTTCCACTGCAGGAAGATTTGCTTCTTGTTATCTCACTCACCCCAGGTCACCTCAGCTGGGACACAGTAGGCATGAACACTGCCACACAGCCACCACTGGGGGCACTGCTCCTGCTTGCTAGGGGTCCTGACCTTCCCGGAGCCCCGGCCTCACGTCGAGCTGCCTGGCCTCTGGTCGGAGGAGCTGGAAGTAGATCTGGGAACCTCTCAGGTCGCTGCTCATGGGCCTAATTGGTGCAGAAAGGGAATCCCAAGTCCTCCAATCATCTTTTGCCCTTTCAAGGGTTTGCCACATATTGCATGACCCTACCAGATTTTTCTTTAGTTTTACTTTCAGTTTCACCTTCATTGTCCGTTTAATGATGACCCATCTGAAGTGCTGCTGAATGCAGAATCAGCCACTTCACTGAAGGGAGGGGTTACTATGGGAAATTCACTTTCTTGGCTGTGCAGTTAAAAAACACTTAAAAATCATGTGAACACAGTGGCTCATTCGCTCTCAATACCCTTTCAGATAAACGTGAAGTATTAGAGTTGGCCTCTCTTCCTTCTGGTAATGCAGAATGTCTTAGCAATGTTTTGTCTTTTTTACCCAGTGGGTGTGTCTACATGAGACATTTTACTATGCTGTAGACTAATTTGCTGTGCACTAAAGCATCACTGTCTACATATGCGTGGCAATTAGGGCATAATAGGCTAATTTACTGCACTGCTGGATAGCCCCCCCCATTACCAGTCTTGCTGCCTGTGGGGGGATCCCCTGCAGCTGATCTCGTGGCCTCAGGAGGAGGTGTCCCCCTGTGGCAGACCTCAATGCCCAGAGGGAGTTCCCCCATGGCTGATCACTGCAACCACATCCGGGAGTGGCTGCAGCCGCTTCTGCCCATCATCTAAGTGGCGAGCGCGGCTTATCGGGGGTGCACTGGCGCTCTCAGGGGGTGCACGTGCACCCCCGTGCACCCCCTATGCATCACCACTCTTACATGTGAAATAAAATGACACGTTAAAAAAAGGCAGCAAATTCCCAGATCATTTTAATGAAAGAATAATTATATAATTTAAAAATATGCCTCGCTTGCCAGACCAGTGCTCGTCGTACCTGCTGTCTTCCTTAGCGATCAGCATTTCACTGAGTGGTCTGATTTTCATTTTGTTTTTGGTGTTTCTGAAGCCAACCAGTTCTGCACAAAATTTTGAGATTTTGGGGCTTTCATCCAGATTCAGGATGAAAACAACTTTGAAAACTTAAAGAACTGTAGTTTCCCAGCTAGCTTTATTTTATCCCAGCACAGTAATCCCAATAAAAAATGTTATTGTAATTATACTAGTTATGAGGCAGGGTAGAGGTGCATGGATATGCACTATACTGGTGTAGTTATTGTACAATCCCTGCCCTCTCCCCCAGCCCCACAATGGCTGCCCCTGACCACCCCAGCTCGGTACTTTAAAAAAAGCCCCAGTGCTCACTGGGTGCTGCTGGGCAGGGGTGATCCCCACTGGCTCCCACTGCCCCCAGCCCTTCCCATGGGTGCTCTGCCTGGCCAGCTCTAGCCCTTTAAGAAAAATAAAGCCCAAGAAAACCCTGGGACTCACGGCTCTTGCAGTGGCCTCGGGCCTTCGGGGGCTTGTGCGGAGCCCCCCACGTGGCATGAGGCTCCCCCTGGGTAGGAGTGGTGAGTCTGGGTTTTTTTGCTCTTAAAGGGCCGGAGGCCAGAGTTGGCCCAGGCAGGGCAGCCATGGGGGGCGGTGCTCAGGGAGCAAGGCGGGGGAAGTCGGGGGGGTCATGCAGAGCCCCCCATGCAGTGTGGGGCAGTGGGGGTCAGCAGGCATTGCCCCCCACCTGGCAGCACCTGCTGAGTCAGGGCTTTTTGTTTAACTAGTGGTGGGAGCTGGGGTGGGCAGGGCAGCCGTTGCCCAGCTGGGAGAGCTAGCAGAAGATGGGCCTGGTCTGGTTGATTCAGAGATTCAGCCGAATCGAATCAGGACAGTGATTCGAGTCACCAAATTGAATTGGTCTCCCCCGAATCGGCCAAATCCGAATCCAAACCAAACACTAGCCGCTTCGCAGAGGCCTACACAGAACGCGTCCTGTTTTACCATAAGGCTGTTTTTGCATTGGCAAGTGTCTGCACATGTGGGTTTCATTCTTGCCCATGCTTTATGCACACTGACATGCCCATTTTCCAAGGTGAGGACAGCTTGATCACAGGCTCTGCTCTGATTCTGGGTAGGTAACCCATCCAGCTGTGCCTTAGGCCTCGGCACAGCACACAGCCACGCTGTAGCATGGTTCAGCATAGCTGAGAGTACCGTGCTTCGGGAGCAGGTCGTCTTCCGTGGAAGTCCCGCAGTTCCCATCCCCCAATCTTCTGGTTCTTCTGCACACTTCCCCTCTGCCACTTTATAAATATTAAGTGACACTTTATATTGCCCTGTGTGAGGTAAAACCCTTCATTTTCCTTATGGATCGCCAGCGTAACCCGTAACAGCTCCGTCTCTCCCAAGCTAAGAATATGCCCCTAACATGGACCTAGCCATCCTAGTGAGCATACACAAGTGCCCACAGGGCATGTATTGCAGGAATTGTGATTGCAGGTGCAATAACAGCAATGTACATCACATCATCCTGAGGCAGCTTAGTTGGGGGTAGGCACAGGACTGGAAGGACTAGGAGCTAACCTCGTGACTCAGTTGCAAGGCTAAGGACACTAACCTGAGATCTTGCAGTGTGTCCTGGCTATGCATAGCATGGCAAAGTGCTCAAACTCTAAACTGACCACCTCTTACAACCCTTTTCTTTTACAGTGGGACCCCATGTATGGAGAAGAAAAGTAGGAGGAGGCTTTGAAGGCTCAGGATCTGACTGTGATCAGCCTGCTTCAGCCCACAGTAAGCCTGGAGCAGCCTGCAGAGCAAGCACTTTCACAGGATGCCCTCGAGGAATATCCTCGGAGGACCTTTTTGGTAGTAAACTCAACAAACCTACAGTGATGGAAGCAGACGAACCTCAGCCCAGTAAGTGCTACCTGCCATGTTTGCTGTTGTTTTTAAGGGGAGCATTAATCAAAAGCTGCTAGGATCCCTGGATACTGCAATAATATACAAAACTCTTCTTCCTCCTGCTGCTACATGTTATTCAGTCTTAAAAGCGCCACCCATTGTGCCTTCAACCAGAATGTCTAAAGAAGGGAGAATGCTGGAGAATAGAAATGGTTCTTTCCATCATAGTCCAAAGCAAATGCTGTTGTTGTAGTTTCCTAGACCTAGGTCTCACTGCCTGTCTAAATGACAGGATTTATTCCCATTTAATTATTTCTCTGTGCCCTGGAAGTTAGAGGTGAAAGGTCTTTGTAGAGAAATGACGCTAGGTTGATTTTAGGCATTCTTTGCAGGAATACAAGTATCTGTGTACCGTACCAGCCAAGTGCTTTTAGTGTGGATAGAGCTATATCAGAAAAGTAGTGTTTTGTACTGGTATAACAACTCTCCTTCCCTCAGCAGCATTGTGTTTTGCACCGATATAGTATCCCTCCATCCAAAGCAAAACCACTAAAGGTGTGCGGTTTTTTGCCAATATAACCACAATATACTGCACTTCTGCTGCCTCAGCTTTCTCGGTGGAGAGTCACACGTCTTAGCAGCCCTCACTGTCATAGCTGCAGTCTGAGTGGGATGTGAAACTAGCAGTCAGGCTTTTTGCTTGGCATGCCTGCATGAAAGTTTGACTCCAAGCTGAGCTCTGGGTAAGGCAAGCGTTGCGAAGTGGGAAGTCCAGATCTGTGAATTTCCTTAACTTTTAACCATTTTAAATTCTAACATGGAGAAAACAAGAAGTAAACATAGGAGTTGGAGGAACAAGAACTAGAAAAGCACCTGCGAAAAGCCAGAACTAACTGTGCAAAAGAAACCACAAGCGGTTTTTAAAGAGAGGAAGGTAAACTTAAATTCACGAAGAATTCCATCACTTCCACCCTTAAATAAACTACTGTTGCCTCTTGACAATGACAGGATTCGTTGGTTCATCAAATATTGTGCGTCAACGGAGGTCTCTAACGTATCCACCAGCACAGCAGTTGATTGCCGCCCTCATCATTTCGACTCACAGACAGGTATTACACATGGAAACATGTAGCAAGGCCTGGGCATAGGTAAAAACCAATGTAAGCCGTGTTTAGATCATAAAACCCTGTAAGACATGCAGCTTTCATAGTGGTGAGTGGGAAGCGTAGAGGGTGGTGAGTGGGAGTGTGGTGATGAGTATGGAGATATCATTCACCAGAGGCAGATACTCCTGAATGACTTTCAAAAGTTGGATGTGACAACTTTAATATTCTGAATTGCTGTGGGAGAGGTACCAAACCTTGGTCTTTAATGGACATTTTGACTGAGTACAAATTCAGCAAAGACCTCAGAGAATTTTGACAGACCTTTCATCCCACATCCCATTGAGAAGCAAGATCAGAGAAAGCCCATGTAGGTACCTGCTAAAATAAGAAGACAGATACTGTTCGTTATTTCCTTTATTGTAAATAGTGTAAGCAGCTTCATTTATATGACATAGTATTACAAAATGTAGGCCTCTCCCTTACTCTTTTTAGAATCTATGCTGCCTTTGTAATAAAACCTCCACAACACTACCCGGAGAGGCTTTCCTTTATATGTAAATCCATATTATGGCGTGGAAGAAAGATGCTTGCAAGTTTTAACAATAAGCACGGGAAAGCATTTCTTGAAAACTTATTTTTCTTTAAAGCAAAATGGTTATAAACAAGCTGCAGTGTACCTAACTTACTGGCCAATCAACATGTTCTAGGCTTCATATTTATAGGTCTTTGAGACCTCTCATCAGAAATAAAAGTTGCGGTCTCAGCCATGGCTCTTTATAACACATGCATCTGTAAGGATGGAAGCTGTGTGTTATGCACACAGATGGGAGAACTATTTGCGGTTCTTAAGCTTAATTGTTAGCCACTTCCTGCCTGAGTGTTACTCTTGCTAGTATATGCTCCTCCTTTATTTCTCTGTGGCATCTTATGTCTGAAGATCTGGAAGTCCTTTTGAATATTGTAAAAAGTAATCTCTCCAGAGAGCCACTATTCCTTTACTAGGTTGGGGAAGTAAGAGAAGGGTTAAATGATTTGCCTGAGGTCACAAGGAGGTTTCTGGTAGGCCCATGGACAGTGGTATATGTCTACACTCCTATTTGTGGCCTTTCACTTGCGACCATCCTTTTCTGGCATAACATGAGCTTTTTGGAGTATGAGGCAGGTTATTTGGAAAACTATGAAGTACATGCACTAGCTGAGTATTTTATTCCTGATGCCTCTGCTTTTTTTTGTAGCAGCTGAGTCTCTTGTGACCAGTCAGTTGTTACCAATTTATGGAACAATTACATGCCTCATTGGTAAATATTGTCAGGTAAAGAAGCCAAGATATAATGCAGAGTCCAAGAATTAAGTTCCAGCCTGTACTATGTATCATAATAGATATGCCACAAAATCATCAAAGATGGTTTCCATCAGAGTGCAGTTTGTAGTGCTTCTCTTAGATGCATTCAACACCAGCATCCTCACTATGTGAGCAGTTGTGCTCACCCCAGGCAGGTTTAGAGCAGTGGTATAGAGAGTCTTCAGATCCACTACAGTTTACGTTATCGAGCCAAATCCTTCCAGAACCTGTTGGGAACACATGGTTAAAAATAAAAATGGCAATAGTCATAAGCTGACGGAGACAGAAACCTGCAGTCCCCAGGGACAGCCTTTATGGTGAATGAGACAATCCTTTAGTTCCACAGTTTGCTTAGGACAATGCTAAGCTTCAGGGCATTGCCCAAGATGCAGAGCCAGGTCGCCGCAGAACGAGTCTTGGAAAGGAAATGTCCCCGAGCCAGACTTCCCTCCCTGCTCTCAAGAGAAAATAACTCACTGCTGCCAAGTTCTGAATGCAGCATACATTTGCTCTTGAACCACGTGGATGTCCTGTCTGGGGACAGCCACAGCTCCAGCCATTTCTCCTTGTCCAGGAGAATGGGACCAGTGGTCTGGTAGAGGATCCAGTCTTCAGTGATCTGGGAACTGGAGTGCAAGTAACCCTTCGGAGGAGGAGAGACTGCTGTGTACAGAACGCCTCCACGGTGAGTCAATGCGAAGTGGGGAAGCGGCTTCCTCTCTGTGTACCTCTCGCTTCCCTTTGTGTCATCCTATGGGCAGGGCAGACGCCCATCATTTGCTACCAGTGACAGTGCTAAAAGGCAGGCCTAATGAGCGGCTGAAAGTGCATGGATGAGGGTAAACCATTGATCTGATAGGTGGAGATTTGAATTTTCTCTATGTTGCAGGAAGTCTCTTTTTTGTCATGCTTTGCAGCATATATAGATAATATTTGCTTCCCTGGCTTTGGGCACATTTACATTGGATTACTTGTCATTAATAAAAGGACACAGCCAAGACTACGCAGAGATTTAGGATGGATGCTTTTATCTAAACTCCCCATATTTTAGCCAGGTTAGCAAAACCTGGCTGGAAATTTTGGAAGAAGAGCCTTTATATTACTGCAATACTTCTGCATCGATCTTAGGCTAGAAGTAGGAAGTGCAGGGTCAGAAAAAAATGTTTGTAAAAGGGGTGACCAAAAAGAGTTCAGTGATCTTTTGTGAACTTTGGAAGAGTTTGAGTTCAGGTTGTGAGAGAAATTTGGGGACTGAGAGGGAACAGGTCTCCATTTTAATTAGCTGGGTGAACCAACGTAGAATCTCAGTCAGTCCAAGGGATGTAAAACCCGTATCTCTAGAAACCTGGCTTCTGTCAGTCATCCTTATATTTGAATGGCTTATAGCCAGTTGTCACATATGACTTACTATAACTACATTACCTTTTTCCATCCTTGGCTAGAATAATTGCCTAGCAAAGGTTACAATACTGCACTCTCTTAAGCAGGATGCCTGTGGACCTCGCTAGTAGTGGAAGGGTTGGGACCATTGCTTCTATTTGGGGCTACTGGGTGGGAATTTTGTCAATGGAAAAATGGAAGTACCTAGTAGTAAGGAGACAGAGAATATAAGAAAAAGTCTGCAGTTGTTCTTCAAGGCAGCAAGACTGAAGAGCCCTCCACCACATGTGTGCGGAAAGATGTCAGGATTCACCAACAGAAAAAGTGTACAGATTTTGTTCAAGCTTAGCACTGGGAAGAATTATGAGAGTTGTTACTGTGACTAGCACAAATCATGTACAACAAAAGTGGTCCCAACCTACTGGTGTACTCTGGACTGAATTAATTCCAGGTCCATATCTCCCTGTCTGTCTGGGGTAGGGGTGGATGGCACGAGGCCAACACGTGGTCTCCATATAGACTGAATGTAGGTTGCATTTCAAGGCCAGGTATTTAGCTGGCTAGTTGCATGATTAATTATTAACTTACCTCCACCTGCAGTATAGCCATTAGTTGCAGTGTTATATCCAAGCATTCTGCAGAACACTTTTGCATCTTTGATGTCCCAGTCATCATCGCATATTGTTCCCCATTCTCCATTGTGTTTGATTTCAGCGCGGCCCCGATTACCTCCTCCACTGATTCTGACAGTGGAATAGATTCCATCTAGAGGGTTAGAAAGTTAGGGTAATGACCCCAATTATAACACATGACAACAGTGCATAAAGTGGAGAATTCAATAATGCAAATGAATGTTCATCTTCAAATGAACACAGCCACATAGAAAACAGGTTATGTCTAGCAAATATCATCTCAGTTCAGACTCCTGATTTTGCAAACACTTGCAAATATGGGTAACTTAAAAACCATGGTTAATTCCTTTTTGTCTTCAGTGGGATTATGCCCATATTTAAGGTAAGCATGCATGTATGGAATACAGATTAGACCTAATACTGTAGAACTGTAGTGCTGGAGAACAAGAAAAAGAAACCCCTTACCTCCGGTGTTGCCTTTAGGCCCTTGGGGACCTGTTTAAATATTAAAAGAACAGAAATGCATTTGACATAATTTCAAGATAAAGGTAATAAGCACAATCATTTTGTCTTACAGCTGTGCAGGTAAGAGATGCAAGCCTATAACCAGGCAAAACCTAGTCCCCTGTAGGATGAAATCCCTGATGTGGTTAATGTCTTGTGGCAGAATAGCAGCATGTTAAAAAAAGCAGGGGTATGCTATCTGGCACACTATCCTCAGTGCATTGTAGTGATTAAAAGGTCTTCTGGTACTAAAGCACAAAGAAATGTATTTTATTGGAGCCTTGTGAAGCTTGGGGGTGTCATACATAAGACAGGAGAAAGAATTAAGCTCGTTTATGATAAACTCGAATTGCTTCCAGACCAAAAATACAGGTTCATTTTACCCAAAGCAGGGATACCGGCATTGCCACTGACACATCTGAATAATGTGGGCAGTTGTGTCTCACCAGCTATCGTTTGTGTAGACACACGCGTGTGTGTGTGTACACACACACGTGTGTGTGTGTGTGTACACCTGTGAATAAGACAGAGGGGGAACACCACCGGATCAGACACAGGGGAAGTAGAGAAAAGCTGAGGACATGGCTTCCTCAGACAGAGAGAGGACAGCCCTAAGAAAAGCCCTGAGAGAGCTTTTTTAAGGCAAAACGCTGACTGGCAGAAAGAGGCTTGAAGCTCCGAGCAATGACACTGTCGCATGTTGTTTGCTCCACGGGGAAACACGACTTTGTACAAGCCTTTGTAAATAAACAGGATTGTATCAAAGAAATACCTGACTCCACAACCTGTTTCCTTTCCAAACTGCAGCCGCAAGCAAGACCCCCATTTTTGCCGAGCTACTTGGGTCCAAAGGAGAGATCATATGTATTTAAAAATGTAAAGCAAAAGGGAAGAGTGTAGATATTTAAAAATGGTTGGAAGAAAAGTTTAAAGATCATCTCAAAATGTTTGTGTTAGCATCCTGTGTAAAGCAAATTACTCCGTGTGAGCAAGTGGGAGCCTGGAAAGACAGACTTCATCTCCCCAGATGCCCGTGACTCTTTTCAGGCTCCCCACATGCTCCTGAGGAGTAATTTGCTTCACACGGGATGTGTGAACTAATACAACTAATACACATGCAACTAATACAAAATAATACAATCTGGAGCTTATTACTCTGAAGTTTATTGCTCCCAGGGCACCGTTCGAATGAGCTGCTTCCCCCCAGCTCAACATGCTGTGGAGGGGCTGGTTGGGGCATGAGGGCACTCCACTACAGGACAAGCCAGCAGGCAGCCCCTGCACTAAAGCACCCTTTGCCCCAGTCAGCCAGGGCAGCGTCTACACATGCACTGCTCTGGAGTCAAAAACTCTGCAGCAGGATACTACTTGTAAATAGTACTATTAATTAGTAGGGCTGTGAGAAATTTCGCCAGCTGTTTCAGTTTGACGCTGTTTCGACTCTTGAGCTCTAAACAGCAAAATCAAAATGTAATGAAGGGCTTTCGAAACAGCCTTGAAACACAAGGAGGCTAGTCGAAACTGTAACTATCTTATAGTTTTTAGCAAAGACTTTATATTATTTTCCCTTTTCTGTATAACTGCCGCGCGGCACTCTCACATTTATGTAACCTTGAAGTCGACTGTTAATCAAAACGAACACTTTGTACTTTTCTCCACTGGCATTACGCTACACATGCGCATTCTGTAAATTTCATTTCTTAGCTAGAAGTGTCATTTCTGCAGAAATGAAACTTATGTAGAAAGTCTGCCTAGCAATAATTATGTAAAAGAAAATTATCCTATCTCTATATATGATAGTTAATGTCACAGAGGCAGTCCAACAAACATCTATAAAAGAGGCAAAAAAGCAAGAAGCAGCAGAGACGACAACTGGAAAACTCTGTGGGCCTGATCACCCCGCAGACCGGTTCTCAGCCTCCCCGCCTGGGCGGATCCCAGCGAAAACAAAGGCCTCAGAAATCCGACAACTGACAACGATTCACCGTGTTACAGTATTGCTTTGTATATCCCATTCATGAGCTGTTGACCAGTTCTGGGACCTAAGGAGCCGGCAGCCGCACCTAGCTTTGGACTAGCTCCACTGTTGGAACGCAAGGGCTGGCTCTGGACCCTCGTGAGCCAACAGACACCCTATGGATTAAGAGACACTAACAACTTACTCTAAGTCGTCTACTTCTGCCAACTTGGCGAACCTCGGGGGCGGCTAAGAGCTACCTCAATCCCGCCCCACAAGCCGCGCGCTCGCACAACTCCGCAAAGCCCGCGGCTCCCCTAAGCGGTGCCGGAGCCGCTAGCCCGGCATTTCGCCACAGAAACATTTCGAGTTTCGAAGCAGCCAGCAGCCAGGTGGTGGGAGATGGGAGAACCAGGGCTGTGCTCCCAGTGGCTCCACAGCCCCGCGTTGCTCAGCCAGGCAGGGAGCGCGGCCCTGGCTCTCCCTGCCTCCCATGGCCCGGCTGCGGGAAGCCAGTAGCAGCACGGGGGGAAGGACCTGAGCCCAGCTGAGCTGCGTTCCTTGCCCCAGACTGATCGTGGCCCCGGGGAGGGCAACTGAGCGATCTGGCTCAGTTCCCTTCCCCAGCCCAATCGATCCCAGGCAGGAGGGAAAGTGAGCAGTTGGGCTCAGTTCCCTTCCCCTGGACTCCGGTCCCAGGCGGCAGCATCCAGCTGCCCTCCCTCTTCCGGCAGGCAGATCAGAGGCTGCAACCCCAGGAGGACTGGCCCAGCCTCCACAGCCCTCTGAATCGATTCGGAGATTCGGACATAGAGACAGCTTTAAATGTTTTTTCTACATACCTCTAAGTAGCAGGGGCTCATAAATGCTGCAATGCTGGGCTGAGTGGAGTGTCCCACACGAGCGCGGGGCAGGGGGGGTCCCCAGCATGTTTGGCAGCAGACCTGGAGGTGGATCAGAAGCACTTCCAGTCCACTTCTGGGTCCTCCAGGGAGCGGGCTGGGGGCTCCCCCATGCCTCCCCAGCTCGGTAACTGGTGCCTCTTGGGTTTGGGAGGGCACCCAGGGTCCCCCTGCAGCTGATCACTGAGGAAGGATCAGACCTGGCAGTGGACTGAAAGTACTTCCGGTCCACTTCCAGGTTTGCTGCCAAGCACGTGGGGCCCACCTCTGCACTCCTGTGGGACGCTCCATGCACCCCAGCATCACAGTGTTCATGAGCCATGCCTGCTACCTCGAGGTATGTAGAAAAAACTTTTAAAGGTGTGTTTATGTCCAAATCACTGATTCTCTGAATCAGCGTTGAATCTTCAGATTCAGATTTGACTGAATCAAATCAGGGACAGTGATTCGAATCAATGAATCGAATCAGCGCCCCCAATTCGGGCCAAATCTGAATCCGAATCTAATAGGGCCCACTTTGCACACCCATAATGTGTAGACACACATGGCGGTTACTGTGAAGCTAGTCTAGTCTACAGTAAATGTCTCGTGTAGATGTGCCCACTGTGCAGTGTCTTCTCTTTCTTTGTGCCAACTTGGTGATGAACCGAGGGCTGTGAACTGAGACTCTCCCAAGTCCTTGCCCACCTCGGACCAGTCCATGCCCTCCTGTTAGCAAACATGGAAGAGTGAGCTAGGCAGGCTAAGCAGGCTGGCATGGCACCCCTCCCCAGCTTGTTGCTGGTTGTCTGAAGACAGAAAAAGATGTGTGAAATAGGTTCCTGTGCTGCATCACTGCCTTAATGTAGTGTCTGGAAGAAATATATGGACTCAGTTGCAAGCAGCAAGTGAAATTTTCCTTGTAATGGCTGCACTAAAATGTTCTCCTTTAAGAGGCAAATTTATGAAACAAGGAGGCATAGATGAGTGATGGTAAAAGGAAAGCTGTTGTGTCTACTTTACAGCACTGTAGAAAATCGCTCAAGAATTCAGCATTATGGTCAAAATACTGCTCCTGTGATCCTGGTTGCTCTGAGTCATTTTTCCATTTATCAGTACATTTTTTTCTGCTCAGTAGAACAATTCTGTCTTTTGTTTCTACCATTCAAGCTCTTTTTTAAGTTAACGCTGTCACTTTTGCCTTCATTACAAGAAAAGGCTTATATGTGGAGCAGGCCAAAGAACCTAGTATGTGCCACTTAATATGAGCAGTTATATTTTTAAAGCAAATGAAGAAGAATTTTATGGGAGTAAAAGCTAAGGTTTGAATGCTGATGGTCACAAAAATGGATAATGAGAATGACAGCTGTAAACAGTTATCATTACTAAAATTATGGAATTGTAATGTTTTAGGTTCACAGTTTTCATGTTTTATTTGTGTGATGTGCAGTAGTGAGGGTAGAGATGACAGTCATCTTAAAAAAAAATCTAGACTTACAATTAGTGAGCAGGGATATAGCTGGGATGAGATTTTCCTTTGTGTTTAGTTCGATGTACTGCTATATTGAGCACGGGAGGTAGCATCAGCAGTTTTAAGTGGCTTGGGTTAGTTTGGGGTAAGTTGGTGGTGGATCGTATTTCTAATGGAAGGCAAGCATGAAGCTGAATCAGAAAATAGTCAGTGTCCCACTGTTATACACATGTGTACAAAATGCAAAGCATACCACCGGCTCATCAGCAGCCATGGCAAACAGTCTTACCAGTGGGTCCAGTGTCTCCTTTGGATCCTTTGATTCCTGGTTCACCTTTTGGGCCACGACTTCCAACACTCCCCTGACTTCCTTTTTCACCACTGATTCCCTTCAAACCTAGGTGAAAAATACTGGGGGGTAAATGTCTTTCTTTGGCTCCAAAGAAAAGAGCATGCTTGCCTTAAGAAAACAGCAAAATAGTCCATCTACAGTCCTTGACCGAGTAAATAACCAATTGCTCAGTAGGCAAAGTGCTTTACCTTGAACTCCATGATCTCCCTTTGTTCCTTTTGGTCCTGGAGGGCCTACAATCATCAAAACCAAAATAAATTACTAGTTAAATCCTAGATTAGAATAAATAGGTTAGAATAATAAATAGATTAGAATATCTACTCTCTAATCAATTTTCGATTGTCTCAGAAGGGAAGGTATGCCGGTGAACGAATTACGGAAAAGGCGTACAATATATAAAAGGTAAAAACTAACTTAGGTAGTTTGGCTCAAAAATAAATAGATAAATAAATCAAGCAAGAAAGCAAAGCAAACTTTCCATTCGTGACATGCGAACATCAACAGAGTGCATTGCGTGGAAACGTGTCTGGGGAAATTCATTGTTCTTTCCAATAATCTTAAAAGATTACTTGGAGGTCTTTTTATGCTATATAACAATGTTACACAGGACATATTTCTAGACACTCAAAAGGCCCTTGCCAGAGCCACACCAGTAAATGAACTTTCTTCAAGGCTGCCTGGGAGAGCTCGGTGCATGGCACGGCACGGAGGCACCTCTCGGTGACTCGTGACTCCTTCCAGCAACTCTCCTTCTGTGATGCTGTTGCTGAACTAGTCTGATTCTCCCTTTACCTGCTAGTCCATTGTCTCCCTTTTCTCCTTTTGCTCCCTTCACGCCTGTTTGTCCTGAAGTTTAAAAGAAAAGGGTGCATAGATTAAAAAGATAATAAGGACTTATTTTGATAATAATGGATTAAAATGGTTGACAGCAGTGTGTACCTGGTAGTCCAGGGAGCCCAGGTGATCCTTTCTCCCCCTTCTGGCCAAGTGCTCCATCCAAACCAGGATGTCCTGGTGAGCCAGACTCTCCTTTTAGGCCTTAAAATTAAAAAACAGCAGCAAAAATAGAAAAATGAAAGGTAAAGTGAGTCAAAAATGAAAGGTGAAGTGATCTGCAGTATCTCGGGCTGCTTCTCTAAGTTTACCCCTATGCAGCATGAGGGCAAAGTGAGGTCCATTGCTTCCAACCCAGAATCCTCACCTGCACAGGGGAAATAATCCCACTACGGGCAAGGCTGCAGGGCATGCAGCCTGCAGGGCATTTCTGCTTCGGGGATCCTACAGAGCCCTACAGAATCTAGGCTGAATTCTGCCCTTTTTTGCATGCATGCGGTTCACATGACCTGTAGTGGGACTGGGGTGTGCGTATGTGAAAGTAGGAGATACCTGCTCCCAAGGTATGTCTACACTGCAGTTATTTCTGTAGTCATAGCTGGCTAGGTACTGGTATCAGTCTAATCACAGAGCTCAGCACGAACTGGCCACCAGCATGTGAACCAGTTTCTCTGAAGGATTGTGTAGCCCACGATAAATTCTGTGCTGACATGGCTATCCTGTTACTGGTACCTGAGCTAGCTAACTTATAGCTAATTTTGGCTGTGTCTGCTATAACACAGCTACCTTAATGACTGGTATCCTCCCTAAACCCTCACACCCTTTTTCATGCACCATTGACATAGACTCACTCCATGGCAGAAACAGAGCATCTGTTAGCTATGAACAAAGAATTTGCACACCGATTTGAGTAGTTTCTTGTGGAAGTATATTTTAAAATGTAACTGGAATAGGCATCTATGGAAATAGCATAGGTTTATTTAGGAATTAGTAAGCCTACAGTTGCTAATAGAAGAAGACATCTTTTTTATAGATTTTCTGGGCCATCTTACAGAATTTTTTTATGCATGAAATAATTCTACAGCATAGTTCCCAAATCCTAGAGAGAAGATGGCATTGCAGCTTCCACAACAGCATGAAGACGCTCCATCTATAAGCAGCCGTAGGGGAAATGTTCATAGACTGGAAACAACTACACAAACTTCAGTATTGCCAGGTGTGACCAGCCCAACGTGCCTTTCACTTCCACTAAATCCAGAGCAAATCCAAGGTAGTTCATGAAGTTAAACTGGTATAAAACTAATTCTTAGCAAAATCAGAGCAGGACTTCCGTATCTCAGTGACAAAATGAAGCAGCCAGGCTAGAAATATATATATATATATATGGGATGTATATCAGGATCTGGGGGAACGTCTGTTTACCAGAGCACCCCAAAGGATGACAAGGTCAAACGGTCACAAACTCCTCCATAACCATTTTAGGCTGGACATAAAGAAAAACTTCTTTACTATCCGAGCCCTCAAGGTCTGGAGTAGACTCCCTGCAGAGGTGGTGCAAGCACCTACTCTGGACTCTTTTAAGAAACGCTTGGATGCTTATCTTGCTGGGCTCCTTTGACCCCTGCTGACTTCCTGCCCCTGGGGTCGGGGGCTGGACTCGCTGATCTTGCAAGGTCCCTTCCAGCCCTAATGTCTACAAAATCTATGAAATCTATGACAGAAGAAATGAATTTAGAAGTTGAAAAAAGGGGCCTTTGTTTCAACACGGTGTTATTTCGGTTTCATGCCGCTGCTTCTTCAGTGGAGTGAAATTGGTATCACACAAGGGTGCATCAAGACTTACACAGGGACTTCCTGGATGAAATGTTATAGCCTATATTATGGAGGACTTCAGTTTTAATGATCACAATGGGGTCTCCTGCCTCTGAAATCTCTTGCTATATAGAATAAAGATCCTTCCTTTTCCTCCTTATTTACTGAAACGCAGCTGCACTGGGTTCAGTGGAACTACCCAGCAGACAGTTTGCAAGAGGAGAGTCAAAGCTAGGGTCTGTACCCAGAACATCAGCTGTGGGGAGGGGATGGAGGGTTGAGGGTGAAAAGAGAGAATAAGAACATCACTTTTCCTGATACTCTTCCTTGGGGATTGGGATAAATGAAGTTTCTTGGCTGATGGGTTCTTTCATTTAAATTAATCTTTAAGGGCTGGTTGACCTGTGCTGTAAATCAGCACAGCTCCATTGAAGTGGATTGGCTTAGCCCGTTTACAGCAGCAAATGATTTATTTTTAATTAAACAGGCCTTTAACAGACGTCAGTATTATACACGCAGAAAGAGGCCTTTCTGCTTGCACAACTTACCTGCCTCTCCCTTCTGTCCAGGAAGGCCCTGTCTTCCTACGGCGCCTACAATACAACATGAATGTTAGTGCCAGCAAGACTTGTACCAGTTGTGAGACATGGCATCTCCCTTCCCCACCAGCAGTCCCACCACCCTGCTCCCACACCCTCCAGATCGGGCATTTTGCCCTGCTCACATACCACTGGAGCCTGGCTGCCCTGGGTTTCCCTTGCTTCCAGGAGCACCAGTTGGTCCACTTGGCCCAATGTCTCCCTTCTCACCCATTTCACCTTTACTTCCTTGCGGACCTGAGAACAGTAGAATAGATAAAGTTACTGATTCATTTTTCAATCTTCCTGGGCTTAGTGGATCTGTCTTTGGCCTCAGTAGGATCAGGGTTTAGTTTTATGTCTGCGTTTATAGATCTCTGGCATCTTCAACTGGCAACCAAGAGGCTCAGGATAAACAGTGAAAGTGGGGCTTTCACAGTAGTTCAAAAGTGACTGCAACTCTCCTTTGCAGAATTCACAATTCTGCAGTCATTTGTGCCCTTGACCTCCTTCGTGTTTCCTCCCTATCCTCTCTTCACTTTGTTCTCCCTATCCACCTCTCGGACCAGCCTGGCGAATATCAATCTAATGCAAGTTACACAAGAGAGACATGCTGCATAATGCTTCTGTTTAATTTACACAAAATTCTGGCTTAAAAGGGATATAAACCACTCAGAAACAGGCTTTACTACCACTAGAACTAACCAAATATACACATGCCTGTGCATATAAATTATATTACATTAGTTTATACCCTATAAATCCTGCTATAAACACGAACGTTAGGATCAGGGATATGCCGATAATTAAATACCTGCTGTTTTCATTACATGCACCTCTCTCCAAAAGAGACTATTAAAACTTATGGTGTGGAGTCAGCATTTTTGGAGGAGCCACCCTCCCTGGAGCAAGACACAAAATGGAATCCCTCAGAGAAGACAAATTACTGTGTTCATCCTGTTCCTTTATGGAGAAGTAACCCCTTGCTCAGAGCTAAAGCAAACCACCTGTCTAGAGAGAGTGCATTTTACAGTAGACAGAACAGGCTCACTGGCAAAGCTGGAAAGTTGGTTAAAATTATCTGGAGAACAATAATCACATGCACAGTCTTACCTGCAGGGCCCATGTCTCCTTTATCTCCTCTCACTCCTTGTTCACCTTTTGCACCAGCAAACCCAGCATCTCCTTTGTTTCCCTTTTCACCCGGAGATCCTCTTAAACCTGGATGGAAAATATCAGACTTCTGGTGCCATGCTGGATCCAGTACCTGTGTCAGAGAACCATTCCCACCTGCGCTGCAGAGCTACATGCAAGTACCTCCTGCTCTGGGGTAAAACCAGAGTGACTCCGATTAGACCAATTCAGTTATGCTTGAATTAGATGCGGGTCACTGATATCACTGACCCTAAGGATGTGCAATCAAACAGAACGGTCTCATTTCTGATGTTTTATATGGCTGTTTCTCTGGTAACTTCAGTAGTGCGGCTCCTGATTTACACAGGTGATTGAGAGCAAAATCAGAAGTCTTGCTGTATGCCCCCAAGGGAATTACGTTATGGAAGGAAAGCATTACCTTGGACACCTCCGCTTCCCTGTGCCCCCTTAGGTCCTTGTATTCCTGAAATCCCAACAAATATATATTAGTAAGTGTAATAAACAATAAAAATGAACCAATCGGGTCACTGGTGTAAACAGGCAGATCCCCCAAACTGAAGTCAATGGAGTTATGCTGGTTTACGCTAGCTGAGGATCTGGCCAAATGCCTGTGAGCCAAATCCTGCTGTCCCTATTCACGCAGTGGGGATTTTTCTTGGAACAGCCCTCAGCTATAGGATTATAATACATATG
Organism: Crocodylus siamensis; assembly: GCF_052110815.1. NCBI lineage: Eukaryota > Metazoa > Chordata > Crocodylia > Crocodylidae > Crocodylus > Crocodylus siamensis. The sequence continues at coordinate 235,768,504 of NC_143398.1, read as the reverse complement.
AAATGAACCACAGGGCTTGGCCCGAGGTTATATTTCTTTGTTGTGCATCCTGCTGTGCAACAGGAAAGATAATGAATGGATGATTTTTAGAAAGCTTGCTTAGCATAAATGTAGCCAAGAACCACAGATGGGCGAGAGAGGGGCAGCAGGTTTTACATGACAAAGGACCAAATCTTGCCACCTCCTGACTAGCTGTGAGGGCTCTTATGTACGAAACTGGTGTCCTCGCGCTGCAGAAAGGTTTGGAGATCGGTGCTGGGGGTCGGGGTCAGAGAACACGTGGCTTCTCGATGTGCACCCTAGGAGACACAGCACCGGGGGAAAGAAGGGAAAGGACCTGGCGGACTCGGTGTCTGTTGTTGTCTTAAACCGAGAAGGAAATTAGCAGCCGGGGGGTACAACATTGCGAGTGCTGGGGGAGTATTCCTTCATACAGTGCATTAGCCCAGCTCTTTTGGGCTAAGCAGAGGTTCCAGCATTTAGTCCTAAGGAAAGGACATTTCTTATTTCTACCAGTGGAGAATTAGGAATCCCACATAGTGTGTTCCCAATTTAATCCAGTGTGAATGAGGTCAGAATTTAGTCCGAACGCTGGTTCCCCAAAGCCAGGAAATCTGGAATAGACAACTTCTGGTTACATCCTCATTTTAGTGTGGGTCTTACAAGAAAGTGATGGATATAATCGTACTGTACCAGTGTGGCTCTTAAGGTAGGACTCCCGTCTCTGAGAAACAGTGTTCTGATTGCACTCTCCTTTTACTGCACAGAGCCTATAAACCCCCATGGGAAGCATGCAGCTCGCTGCTCCCTCACTTGGTTTAACTGAGCTTTGTGCCATCAGGTCTTTACCTATATTATCTTACAGGAGGTGCTGCTACTCATCCTTCATTACCTGTTTCTCCTTTGTTTCCTTTTTCACCTGGAGGACCTGTGCTTCCTGGTATGCCTAAAATATAGAAGGCAAGATGTGGCCTGAGTATTATGCAGCACAACATTTATACAGCTAGGGAAGGCTGGTAGAAAGCTACCTGGTATTCCTTGTTGTCCAGGTGAACCCTGTTCCCCTTTCTGAGCTGGGCCAGAAGATCCTGTGGCACCTTTTTCTCCTGGTTGACAAAGTGCATTGGGGAACAATAAAGCAATGACATTCATTTTTTGGTGAAGAACAAAACCATAACTTCCTCTCCCTGGCAGAGCTGAGTACGGGCCAGTTGCAAACCTGGAGCTGCAGAATCGTATTAGACTTTACCTAGAAGCGACTGGAGTGAAATAGAGGTGTATGACAGGGGTTCTCCAAGCTGTGCAGTGGGATGTGTTAAGGCAGGTTCAAAACAATGGCCAAAACCCTTCAAATCCACATGCATAAAATTGGGCACCTCAGGCCATTTGTAGGCATTGAAATCAAAGTGCTGAGAAATCTCTGAAAACTGGGGCCTTTTTATACCTGAGATATGCACATGGTCCCTGTTGCTGTATTGGCTCACAGAAAGTGGTAGGGTATGTACCTCACTACAGCCCTTTGGACACAGAGGCCGCATCCAGACAAGCATGCATGTGCATACCCCCAGGGACAAACAGCAGCAGCACATAGTTGTGCCACTGCAACTTGTGCCTGGGGAACACCTGTGTGTGCACGCTCTAGTGTGCGGCAAGTTGCGGTGGGGTAGGGGAGGCTGAGGCACCTGGGGGACACCTGTGGGGCACCTGGGCTAGCCCTAGCAACCTTACGTGGGATCCTGGGAGCCTCCTGGGGCTCCAGTGGTGGTGATCTGGCAGCAGGGAGTTTGGCTAGCATCTGGAGTGTGGCTCCGGCTGGCCAGGCTCTGGTTTCAGGCAGTGAACGCTGTCGCCATGTGTGCCCTGCTACTTTATTCTAGCGTGGGTTTTTTTGACACCAGGATCTGCCAGTATCATACCCTCCCCCCCACTGCAAATTAGCAGCTCAGGGAATGCCTGCATGTGCCGTGTGTGCCGTGTGCATACTGCACGTGTGCTTGTCTGAACGTGCCTAGAGAAGCTAAGTGGCTGGACTGAAGTCAAGCAAGAAGCCTGAGGCAGAGCAGAGAACTGAACCCTCTTTTCCTAAACCCTAGTTAGTGCTTGAACCGCTGAGCCCTCCTTCTGCTCACTGGTATTATAATGCACGAGAGTTCCCCTCCATGCCTTACCTTTCTCTCCTTTTGCCCCAGGAAGTCCAACACCTACAAGAGAAGAGAGTTGTTCTTATGTTGCTCTGCTTTGCTCCAGTATGAAATAGGTCCTCCCCTCCTGAAATGCAGAGGTTCCTTGCTTACCCTTTGGCCCAGGTTCCCCTTTGCTTCCAGACGGTCCTTGCTGGCCGACGTCTCCCTTCTGACCTAGAAGTGGGTTTGCCAAGTGTAAATACAAAGCTGTGGGCCAAATACAGGCTGCTTTTGATTTGAATGGGACTGGGATTTGGTCAAACTCCAATGCATACCATGGGCTAGAGCCTCACTGGTGTAAACCAAGGTAACTTCCCTGACTGTATATTACATACTGCTGATTTACACCAAGCAAGGTCCTGGCCCCATGTATTCTCCAGTGTAGAGCCAATGCACTTGACGGGTGATAGAGGGGAGAAAGGGAGGGGGACACACTTGGTCACTGACCTGAATTCCCTTTTTCTCCTTGAAGTCCTTTCTCCCCTTTGGCACCTGGATTGAATGGAAGAAAAGTCGTCATTTCTGATAGACTGAGAGAATATCATGGAGTAACATTGCTCCTGTCATGCACAAAATTTTGGCGCTGATTTTTGGGTGTAGGACTTGGGGAACTGAGAAGGGTGCAGTTACCATTACAATAGAAAAAGCAGGGGATTATTTGAAACCTCCATCCAAGTTAGCCTGCGGAGAACAAAGTGAACATAAGGGAAATTTTAGAGCCCGTCCCTCAGCATGGTTGAGTCCTTGCAACTCCTGATGAAGCTAATGGGCCCAACTGAGATGGCTCCTTGAGGTTCAACCCTAACTGAGAAGTAGCATGCGACTGCTCTTCTATGGGCACATCACAGCTCCTGACCAGCTCCTATCCTGGTTCAGGCAGGGAGAGGGAAGTAGTCTGCTACAGGCCCAGAGAAGGTCCAACTCGTTCTGCACATTGTGAACGGGCAGCCTTCTGGGGTGTGAGCCGAGGGGATGGAGTTGGGGTGCTACCAGCTCCTAACTGCTCCTCACCCGGTTGCTCTTGGTGCGGAGTATCCGGTGGGAAAACGCCATATGGTGCATCAAAGTCAAACCACTAGCAGGCCAAGCAAGAGGGGGTCCAAGGCTCTTGGATGCTCACAGGCATAAAATCCAGCAGGTCCTTATGATTTTGCAGGATCAGAGTCATTAAATATGGTTACAAGTTCTACTTCCAGATTCATCACAGTGAAGAGGGAGGGAGGGAGGGAGGAGGAGAACACAGGGGAGTTGCGCATTGCTCAAATATGTACCTACCTGGAGGACCCGGATTTCCTTTGCTCCCAGGTGGCCCTGAAATGGATATTTAAGATGTATTTTTAAATGATCAGTGTTTAATAATTGATTCCAAGTGATTTAATAGTATGCAAACCCACAGCTAAGAGAATTAAGCTGCAAGTTGGAAACATCACCTTGGCTACCGGAGGGACGATCATCCTGGAGAGGCCTGAGCAAAGTTACAGAGTGCATTGGCTGGTGGGGAGGGGGTGCTGGGAACCGCTCCATGCCCAGCAGAGAAGTGAGAGCAGGAAGGGGGTTCGGAGCTTGTGCTCCTGCGCCCATCCTACGGAGCAGGCAGGTAGAAGAGCGCACCACCTCAGCACCTAAACAGTGTTGTACTGATAGTCCTTGCCTTCTCCTGGCACTCAGGAACTATGATTTAACATGACGCACACCAATTTATAGCCCTCAGGCTTCCACGGAGCCGCCACGCCCCCCACTGCTCCAGCTGCAACAGCAGCTGGCAGTCTCTGGGCTCCCCCGGCTTCCACTTCCTGCCTCAGGGCCAGTGTGGGTGCAGCACGGGGCAGACTGTGGTGCCAGAGGAATGCATGTCCTGGGGCACCTGGGTGGAGCATGGCAGTGTGACCATGGTTGGGGAGCTGAAGGTGAAGCCAGGGCAACCATGAGAGTGGTGCAGTGGTGAGGCACTCACACAGCCTGCAGCCTGGCTGGTTAGAAGTAGGACAGCCCTGAGTTAACATCCGTTTGCACGCTATTAGTTAGTAGAAAAGGAAGTGATCAAATCTGGCATAGCTTGTTTATTCACCTGACTCTGCACCATTCATGGTACTTTGAACCCTGGTCTTCAACAAAGGTAGGTGCAAATGAAGACCTGCATCCGGGAGACTAAGTGATGCGACCAAGGTCACTCAGGTAATGTGTAGCAGAGCAGGGAATTGGGCCAAGATCTTTCAAGCCCTACATTAGCATGCTGATCCCAGGCCCACCCTTCCTGAATGCCTTGTTCTAGGGCTTGTATTGCAATGTGTTCATCTGTGGTGCTTTATGTAGGCAATAATTATTACATGCACTGAGGATGGATGTGGCCTCTGGGGATCAGATTTGCTGACCATGCATGTAGGCTGCTTTCCAATGCACCAGGCAGCCTGTGATGCAGTATAGCTGTAGGATTTCCCCTGCTTTGAGGCATTCTTGGGGGCACAGCGTCACCACCGTAACTACAACCCTTCCTCCATACCTGGTGGGTACCCAGGACAAAGAGGATATGCTCAGGGCACTTCTGTGTGCTAGCAGCCCCCAGCTGTTGTCAGTCCCTTGGGATGTTGTCACCTTTCACATCATCATAAGCCATCTTCTCACTGGTTGAGGTCACAGATGATCCTGGCAGGGTCTGAACGATGCCGAGGTGAAAGGACCTGCACAGCATTTCTCTGGGCGAAGCAGAGCTTTTGGGGCCAATTCCTTTGCTGGTGCAGGTCCCCAGTGCACCAATCATTCTTTGGAGAAGTCTGCTTGTCTGTATTAGTACGGTCTTTAGTACCCTGTCCTCTACTGCACCTGAGGGACTGATGATGATGATAAATTCATGTTACTGCTGTGACCCTCATTTTTACCAGCTGCAAAACTGACCCATCCAATCGGCTTGTGAAAGTCTTCGGGGAGGTAATTGCTGAGTTGTGCATTTCCCAGTGACGGAAATCTCTGCCTGTTGTACTGCTTTGCACTGAGCTTTGCATCACAAACCAATGGAAAAAAAAAAGATAAGGAGAAGAGAAGCAATACCTGCAAGCCATGTGATATTGCCCATCTTCATCATTAAGTTTTGATTGCTGACTTTAATGACGTTGATTTCTTTGGCTAAACTGTAGATTAATTTGTTTTTACTTTTGAGGTACCGGGCATCAGATTTCCCCTCCAGGAATGTTTCATTGTGGGAAGGACTGCCTAGATGCTCTGACAAATATGAGTAGTCATCTTCTGGGAGTTTATGTAAACCCTCCTCCATTTTAAACACTGTGGAAATGAAACACAATACAGCATAAAGAGCCACTCCCTGGTTATCTAGGAAATTCTTCCTATGCCAGTCAGTTCTCTTCTATTGAATAACGTTGAGTTTCCTGTGAGAAATGTACTTCTTTCCTTTAAGATGGGGAGAGTTTTACTGTTTCAGGGCTCTCCGGTCTATTTACATGGGCATTTATAGCATGCTTGTCACTCTTGGATCTGGGTATGACCAGATATGCAGGGTCTTCATAAAGTCCTTGTACACTTTTAAACTTTAATAACTTAGGTTGTAGGTATGATAGAAACAATCTGTAAATGGCATTTAAAAACAAATGTATTCAAGTTTTAGGACAACTAGAGTACACAATGCTAGACTTCAACATAACCGCCATCCATCGTGCTGCAGCGCGCAATCCGATCTTCCAGCTCCTTGAAAACGTTTCCCAGTGGCTCTTGAGTTACTGCATTAATTGCACTGATGATCCTAGCCCTAAGTTCCACCAAAGAACATGGGTTTGACAGGTAAACTACACTTTTAACATGTCCCCATAAAAAGAAGTCCAACAGCAACAGGTCAGGTGAAGGAGGTGGCCAAGCAATTGGTCCACCTCTGCCTATCCACTTCTCTGGGAAAATGTTATTTAGGAACTGTCGTACATTCAGAGCACAGCGGCATGGACCTCCATCTTATTTAATAATAAATTTGTTATTACTTATGAAGTCTAGCATTGTGTACTCGAGTTGTCCTAAACCTTTAATACATTTGCTTTTAAATGCTGTTTACAGATTGTTTCTATCATACCTACAACCTAAGTTTATAAAGTTTAAAAGTGCACAAGGACTTTATGTATATGACCAGCTAGGAGTGTATTGTGTCAAATGCCTATCTGGAAGAAGACAGACTGTCTCCTACTCTCAGAGCACGCGGGATCCTTCACTCAAACTTGGAAAGTTCATCTGGGGAACTGCAGACGAGTGCAGTTTGAGCTGTCTCTCTGCCCTCCTTCTGGAAGGGCTCAGCGCAGCTTCCTCCCATGAGGAATAAGCATGCACAAAGCCCTCTCAGCTTGCAGCAGACTCTCCCCTTAGAGTCAGTCTGGGAGGAGTGAGCTCCCTTCTAGGAGCAGTATTTATTGCTCTTGGAGATGCCCCTTCTGCCTGCCTATTTAACCCTGATCACCGTGGTGTCTTAACTGGTGGAATGAAATGAAGAGCTTGAAGACAGAAAGAAAGTAAGAAAAGTGGGAGCAGGAGGTTACAGCAAATGATCATTGCAATTACCTTTATATGCCAACAGTCCTAGGCCTGCGGTTAACAAAAACTGGTAGAAGATGAGTGCAGTCCAAGCACAGTATGAGGAAGTCTTTTTTTTGGTTGGTGGCTCTAAAATCCAATGGGAATAAAACAAGCATCTTTTTAGACCCTGTTCCCATGACTTCTGTTTGCTTACAGCACACTCATTTCTTTTGCTTTGCTATAGCTTGACTAATTTTATGTGAATGAAGCATTCATTTTGTTCTTGAAACACAGAGCAGGGAGATCCCTGAGAGAGAGGGTCTCACAAAGGGTTTCTGGTGGAGCTCTCGACTGGTACTGAAAGAGGAAGAACTCCTGTGAGAAGCGTTCAGCTTTAAAAATGTGACCATCGAAGCCCTGCGCTGTACAAAAGCCACTCTGTCCTGTCCGCACATAATTTCTACTAACACTGAAAGCTCCAAGAACATGTATCAAAGGGTGTATTGCCCTTACGTTTGCCTCGACATAGAGCATGCCTAACCCTAAAATTCACATCCCTGAATGTCCGTTTAGCTCACAAAGAGTTCTCACTAGTTGGAGCTACACCCCATCCCTGGTGCTCCTGGGACCTTCTCGTTTCAGCACATCCTCCCACCTCCTCTCACTTGATGTGTCCAACCTAGAAACGAGGTGGGGAAGCCGTGCTAAGGGCACCCTCCACCTACCGCACTGCCTTGTTCTGGGTTTGGAGCGTGCGAGCGGGAATGAGGGCTTGAAAGCAACACTCCCCAGAAGCGTGGGGACACCATGGAGACGTACCCTACATAACGTGGCCCCTCTTGCCCTGAGCGGTTGTGCCTGATCGTTTTGTGGCATGTGTGGGATGAGACGGAGACTCGGTCCACTCTGCTGTAGGAGGGAGCTCACAGCTCTGAGGGCTTCCCCAACCTCAGCTCCCACTCTTAGTTTTGGGGGGTAGCCGTGCTGAAATCCCAACACCCTGAGACTTCCCTAAATGCTCCTTCTGGGTCCATTTCAGTCTCCTTCTCTGCTTGGGCTGTCTCTCATTCGCTTTTACTTCGGGCTATAACATCTGCGTCTATCTATCTGTCTATCTATCTATCTGTTTCAACAAACCAATAGTAATATTTATATGGACACGTGGAATTTTGTACAAAGAAAATGTACATTCCTTACATTTGTATGGTCCCAGATTCCTATTAAAAGAGATATATTGATAGGAATCTGGGACCATACAAATGTAAGGAATGAACATTTTCTTTGTACAAAATTCCACAATGTGTGGAATATATATATATATTCAATGTATATTAAGATATATACTATTATATAATATATGGATTATATGGGAAAAGATTTATATATATATAGATAGATATCTATATCTATATCGATATCTATCTATATATATGTATATACACAGACACACAAAATACATTCCTTATATTTGTATGGTCCCAGATTTCTATTAAAAAGATCAATTGATTGATCAATCGATTGATCTATCTATCTATCTATCTATCTATCTATCTATCTATCTATCTTTTTAATAGAAATCTGGGATATATATGTAGATACATCTATATCTCTATATATTGTTTTTAATAGAAATCTGGGATCATACAAATGTAAGGAATGTATTGTGTGTGTGTGTATGTATATGTGTGTGTGTGTGTGTGTGTGTACAGATACACACACACACATATATATATATATCCAACCAGAGCATGGAATACCTGCTTTTCTTCCTTAAAAAAAAGCAATTTATATATAAATTAAGTTAATGAATAATAAGTAGGATGCTGGAAAGAAGAATAAATACAAACAGATTAATACAGATTCAAACACATTTTGAAAAGTAAAGGAAAAAATAAATATACAAACCACTGCTTGGGAAAATGTCAGCCTTTGTGGAGGGAAAGTATTTCATAGGTATCAATAACTATCACAAGCAAGTTGCCCTTAATTGAGTGCTGCAATATAATATAATGCTGTGTTTTAAAGGGTACACTTTGAAGAAAGACAATAATTTTAATTAAATTAACAGTGCAACTGTTTAAAGTATTTAGATTCAACTGTACAGTTTCTATTAGAATTTGTGATTTGAATATTGTAAGTATTTAAGACATTGAAATGTGTAACAATGGAAATCTAATTAGGCTTTTTTAAATACACCAGGAGAGAGAGTGACAGTGTCTGCTGGAGAATGTCTGCTAATTGTTAATTTTTGCCTGGAAGAAATATGCCCTACATACATCTCTTTATTAACATTCAGATACAAGTCACAGCAAAAGAATAAAAAGGCAGTGGAAGGATCATAAGTATAGAATTTCATTTAATTTGCTGTTTTCTTCACAGGTAGAGCAGAGTAATAAGATTTTAGCTTATTGAACAATGAAAAATACTTTACCATTGACTTCAAAGGAAGTGGCACAAGGTGAGGTAAACCACATATTGCGTGAATCAGGGCATGTTTTCGTATCACTTGAAAGTATATCTCCAGGCTCCATGGGAAATTCTTTGTAGCTAACCTACAGTCCTGTCAGATTACAGATGCTGAGGAAATAAGGATCTTTCTGTTCGTCTTCTGTGCTTGAGTGGCAGCTGAAATGCATTCCCTATAAGCACAAGTTCTCTAGACTTGCAGAACACTTCTGACGTAATATGGTCAGTTCCCCAAAAGCCATAAAACTTCAATGTTCAGCTTTTCTCTCATGCTTATTCAGGACAAAATCTGGATGGACTTTTAAGGTTTTATCTTATTACATGAACTCCGTTCAGTGCTCACAGGAGTTCCTCAGCATCTTCTGGAGTTTGACCCAAAGTGGCCCGTCCTGATCCAGAGTAGCCATTTTTAACAAGTAACCTGAATAAGCCTCAACTGTACGTGGACCTCCGATCTTGAGTCCTCCTGGTCTTTCAGGAGCGGGGAGGGGGTCCAGAATCCAAACTTAGATCCAAATTTGGCAGCTGGCACACATAATGTATAATGGGGAGGGAAAGATTGCAGAGGGGCAGACAGGCGTGTCCTAATCAGGATTAAATCTTATGTCTGTCAGGTCCCCTGAGCTCTATGATACCATATGGCTGCATCCTTGCAAGTGCCCAGATCTATGACCATGTGATGTCTAGGTTGAAGGGTCTCCGAGGAGAATGCTGAGGAGCTACTCCTTTCTTTTGTGACTTTGGACCACTTTTGAGGCAGTCTTTTCTTCCTTTTCTCCCCACCGCAATGCAGAATTAAGGCTTAATGCATATGCTAGTAAAACCCTGTCTCTCAGTGGGAGCCATGTGGACACCCACCGGTGCTACCACTAAGCTGGTAGAGGTCTATATTCAGCATAACATTAACTCATAGGGCTCTGATGAAAGGTAGAAATGTATCCACATTGAGATCAACTTTATCAGCAAACAGGGTACTGCAGAAGCCATCTGGTTATTGTCATCAGTGCCATGGTTGCTGTTAGCCTCGTTGGGTGTTATGGATAAGTTGAAGTTTCAGGAACTGGAGTGACAACAGGTAGCAGCCAGGAGATCCCAACACTAATCTTGTCTAAAAGAATGGCCACAGGCTTGGTTTGGTGGTAAAGATTTGGCCAGGTTTATTGTCTACACAAGCACAACCCTAACATATTGTGGCCTAGCAAGTACATCAGACCAAGAGCTGGGCCATTTGTACCTGTGACAAGGTAGTCAGCACAAAACCATGCAGGCTCCCCCAGGCTGTTACAAAGTTGCCCTGCTTTCCAATTCTCTTTTTATACAATTATCGAAGTTGCTTACAGACTTAAAAAACTAAAACAAAACAGGGGCTTTACTTTAAATTCAGTGTGCCCCCAAGCCTAGCCTAGTGCCTGCCCAGAACAAGCATCGTGTTAGTTTGACCCGGCTTGCCCACTGTCTATATAGATCAGGTGCTTTAGCAGAGCTTTTTTGGTGCTTTGATTTGGTAGCTGAAAAGCCCTGCTGAAGCACACAATCTATACAGATGCTGCGGAGTTGGGTCAAATGAATATGCAGAGCTGGTGGTGGAAGTAGCTTGAGTCTGACAAACTTCCAGCAGAATTGGAGTGAATTTTGTACTCTGCTGAGTTTGCTGCCAGCTCTCCTCCCCAGCTGATGGAGAACTGAAGGCCTGGGAGCCCTCCCCCTCCTCAGCTGCAATGCTTGCAGTTCCTCAGCAGTTCAGCTTTGCAGGGCGTTAATGCAGTCTACATCACGGGCTGATGCTGAGCCACGCACCACAAAGCTCTGGAGTGCCAGTTCCCAAACTTCCTTGCTGTGGTCCCTTAGCAGCACAGTGTCCAGGACCTCCCATGTCCCTGGCTCCTGGGCAGACTGGCTTGGAGCTACTGCTGACAGGGATGGCCATCATTGTGCACAAAATCCGATTGTGAAATTATGAAATCCATCCTTCCCTACCTGGCTCAAGCCAGATCCCATCTATGTCACCCCATTTTTTTACTTCCCAAATGTGACTTGTCTAGCGTTCAGGAGACCGTGGCTCTACCACTGGTTTCTTGTGTGACTTTGAACAAGCCACTGGGGTCCAGATCCTGCACGATGTTCAGGTGCCTAACTTCCACTGAATTCAGTAAAGTTAATAGGAGCTATCCCAGCCATCTCTGTTCCTAAACCTAGGGCTTATTGTCTTTTGTACCTTGTTTCAAATAGAGATGATAGCACTTCCTTACCACCCCCCCCAGGTATAGTGAGACAAATTTACTGATGATGGTGAGGCTTTCAGTTGTTGCAGTAACACTGGCCACATAAGTAGGATGGATGAAGGCTAACATTTGAGACCACTTGCACTTAATCCACTAATTGGATCCATTGGCCTAAACAGATTTTGGGAGGTGGATTGGCTCTCACTCCTTCATTCACAAGTGCCAATTTTCTGGCAAAAGTGACTTTTGTGGGCTGTTTTAAATATAAAAGCTGCTTTGTTCTGTGTATTGCCAAATATTCAGACACTTCATAAAATGATTGCACAACAGTATGCAGCTACATAAAACAATAAACACCCACTCTTCCATGACGACTCAGCCCCAGCTCTAGGACAAAACTATTGTCTGAGGGCACTAGAAAGAACAACGTATTGACTTTTTTGCTTTGCTTCTGCTGTGCTTGCACTGTAGCTGCTTGCTCCCTTCTGTCATGTTCCTGTGTGTTTTCACTTATTGCAACAATTGATTGACTTGGATTGTACAACGGCATCACTAAATTAGGGAAATAAATGCCGAAGCATGGAGGGTGGAGGGTTTGCTTAAGGCTTAAGCAATGTACTTATTAATAGAGCAGCAACTTGAAGCACATGATATGACCGGTAGGATGATAAGCAATGTTCCCTTTCTCTCACTGTATGAAAGCAAAACGATTCTCGCTCCCGATACTAACTAGCAGCACCACATCCAGACTCCTGGCGGCCCTGCGTGAACTTTTAGTATTGGGCCCCCCTTTACCAGAGATAATAATAACAATAATCATTCTTTTCATCATTTTTGGGTCCCCTTTCTGTCCGAGCCCCAGGCAGCCGCCGGGTTCGCCCATGCCTGTGTCCGGCCCTGCTAACCAGCCACAGTCTGTAAGCACTTCCTTTACAGAAGAAGTCAAAAAGGGCAGTTGTCTCTCTCCCAGCCTCAGCAATTGCTGCTTCATGTGTCTACATATCGCTGTGCTGTATTTGTAGTACTTTAGTACTTCCTTGTGGAAGTACTAAAGCTCGGCACAGTAACCGCCCGTACTGTGCCATGCACATGGTTAGATTTTGCCATAAAATGGGGGCGCGCACCGCTATGCCGACACAGCTGCCGATCACATGTAGTCCTACATAATTGCTATGCTGGTGTAATGCTCCGTACAGCAACCTCACACTGCTCCGGCAACGTAGGGCAACGTGTTAGATGTGCCCAATGTTATTCACCACTCATAGCGTGACCCTCTCGTGGCACCTACTTCTGGCTGTAGGTTCTGGATCCAGGGACTGACCAGTAGGCCAGATCACCCACATCTCATTCCTCACACCAGCCTTCTGTCTGCATAGCTTATACCAGTTCCTGAAGCAAAATTAGTTGAGCCATAGGAAGCATGTTTATGCAACTACATAACTATCCTCTTTACTGGTTTAGGACATCACAAAAATCTCACCCTTTCCTGACATTGCTACACCAGTTTTGTTGCTAAAGTAGCCTTGTAGGTTTTACCTAAAATACAAAAGGGGAATTGGGAAACAAAAGCGCTATGGACAATAGGAGGCACATGAGACTCATGTTGCATTAGCCCTAGCAGTAAGACTGATAATAAACTGGGTTGCTTAGCCTGAGATTCATAGAGTTTCTCTCCCTCTCTCAAACATTTCTTTACTGAAATAATCAGTATCAGAGATTTCTGCAGTGTGCAGCAGTTTTATGGGGCATGATCCTGAAAACACTTAGACCGGAGTAAAAAAAAAACCCAAAAAACTGAAGAAGGTCTGCCTAAGTATAACGAATTCATTTCTGTAGCCAACAAGGGAGCGGTGTAGCTAACATGATGTCCAGCTTCCTTAGACTCCAGGGCCTGAGTGACCAGGTACCCATTCACAGCTGAGCAGACAAGGGGCATTTTTTATGAGCTTGGACCCGACCATGTACTCCTGTCACTCGTGTACTTGTTGCCCCATAGCAAGGTGTCTTAGTCTTCTTGCTGTGACCCCCAAGCAAGAGCACGAGTAACTTCACTCAGATGAGTAATCACCGTGAGAAACTAAAGGCCCAATCCAGAGCTCACTGAGGTCAAATGTAGGCTGTTGAGTTCAATGGGCATAGGTACAGGTCTTAACTGATTTGTCCATGGTTCCCAGCAAGTCATTTGGCACATCAGGGTGACAGAAACATGGGGTTGGAAGGGACTTTAAGAGTTAGCCAGTCCAACCCCTGCACCAGTGCAGAATTTGCTGTTCCCTAAACCATCCCATCCAGCCTCTTCTTGAAACCCCCCAGTGAAGGAAATCCTATAGTGCTTCTCCACAGATTGTTCGATTGTCCTCCAGTTCTTACATTTAGGATTTTTTGTCCTGAGACTTGAATTAAATCTTCTTTGCAATAATTTAATCCCATTGCCTTAGGTCCCGCTTTCTACAGCAAGGAAAAATAATTTATCGCCATCTTCTTTGTGTGCCTTTCAAACATTAAAAAACGGTCCCTATCTTAATTTCCTTTTCTCCAAGCTAAGCATACCTTGTACCTTCAACCTCTCAGCATGCAGTTTACATTCCAGCCTTTTTATCATCTTCATTGCTTGCCTCCACATCTTCTCCAGTTTCCTTATATCCTTCTTATAATGCAATCCCTGAATCTTAAAGTACAATGCATGACTCCTGGGTGAATGTCCCGTTAGCGAGTTCACACTAATGAGTCCTTTCAGTTCAAAAATGCCATGGCAGAAACAGAAGGGGTTCAGCTATGGATGTGAGAAATTAGATTCTTGGAGACACATCCATGCGAACACAGACTGAAAAGATTAGGCTGAACCAGCTCCTGGGTCTGATTAAATGTAATTTGTTCTGAGGCCGGTTGTTCAGAGTCCACCAACCTCTCTTTCGTATGGCAGCAGCTATCAATTTCCAAATCTATGAGCCGCTGTCTGGTACTACCGCTCAATGTCCCGCCTGGGCATAAGTAAAGACCGCCGCTTTCGATTAAGTGCCGTGCTGTTTCCTGGACCCCGCATTCACACAGAGGGCTGTCCGAGATGTTCATCTTGTGAAGTGCTGTTTTGAAGTCCAGTTCTCAGTCTGTTCAGCTTGACCCATGCTGCACCAACCTGCTTTCATCTAACATCCTCAGACTATGGGTTTCCAAAATCTAGATCCATTTTTTTTTCCCCTTCTGGAACATGTCTCTTGTAACAATACGCGGCAATCTTCCAAAAACAGAGGCAGCAATTTTGGAGGAGATATCTGCAGCCTGCCAGCTTCGTTGACGCTGAAATTCTTTACCACGAGAAGCACCCCAGTTCTCACGGGATTAGGCCATTTGCATTGGAAATCCTTAGGCCAGTTTTGGAGTAGGAGTGATCTGCCTCCTTTTCTCCGGGGATAGCCATAATAGAAACACACTGGCTTGCCCATCTATTCCTCTTCCCCTGAACATGATGCATATTTTACTAGTCCCAAGAGGGGGACTGGAGCCAGACTTTGGTACAATAGGGGTAGTAGCAGATGCCTAGGAGTGTGTGTGTGTGAGTGCATGTGTGCGCGTGCATGCATGTATACGTGCTCTCACAAGAGAGCGAGCACACAGCGGTGGCATCAAAAGACATGGAATTTGGCTCTCTGAAGTGAAAGGGCACAGCATGAAAATCTGTCTGTGTGGAGGTTTCCCAGCTGTATGCAGTAGCGTGCACCTGGGGACTCCCAGGGGACCGATGAAGAAGCACTTGAACTACAGCAATAAAAATGCAGGCTCGGGAGGGTTGACATTTCTCCTTTCGAGCTTGAAGCGCTGCTTGGCTTTGTTGTAGAGATTGAAACCAGATTTCTCTCCGTCCATGCATTATGTTCATTCGTGGTTCATCAGAACTTGCTGCTTCCCCACTCCCACCTTTCGGCTAGACACAGCTGCAACATGACTTCGAGAAACCACCTGCAAAATATTTTAATGACTTCAACCTGCTCTTTGAGGTGAATTAATAGCAGGGAGGCCTCCTCTGCATGGTAAAGTATTCAGGGTTGCCAAGTCAGGCCACCCTCAAAGACAAAAATGTGTTCTGGAACAGCTCCCTCTGACAAACAGCCCCTGTACAGCATCGTTATTCACCCCCTCCCATCCTAATAGGTGAGTGCTCCCTACAGGAGTAATAGCTGATCCCAAACATTTCACAAAAAAGCCAAGTTAGAGATAGACATGATAATGAGATTTACAAAAATGGGAGCTTCATAAAAACCAGCCACATGAGAAACAGGCCACCTCTTTAATGGTCTATTAAAAACAATAGAACTAAAGCTGGCGTGATGTACCTTGTCAAGCTGAAATCCACACACAGCGTCTGTGAACTGTAGGGAGGAGATTAGCGTAGCCCTCTTTCTCGTTTGATTTAGAGGTCTGACCTACAGGTCCCTTTCCCTTTTGTAGAGCAGGAAGAAGTGCAACTATTGCTCCATTAGACCTGACTCTCAGATATCCTTCCCTGGGTTACACTGGCAACCATCCAAAATACCCGCATTCATTTGGAGTCATTCTAGATGTGCTGTGGCATAACTAAAATAAAAATTAGCACACTGGCTTCTGCTCAGCAGCCCTGGCCGTAGCTTGCCTTTGGTAAGGATCCCTGGGCTGTGCTCTCAAGGAACTCTCACTCTCACTTCCGTCTTGAATGCTACTGTCAAACACTTCAGCTTGAAGCACCATAGTTTCTTCCTATCCCGTTCCATTTGTTCATTGGGTAGGTAGAGCAGGGATACTCAAGTACAGGTTTGAAAGGGTGGCAGGCTGTTAGCAGCACATGGTAGGCACCAAGCAGAACTTCTGAAAGAAAAGTGGAGAGGGTGAAATAGGTAACCCTGACTGTGCTTGTTTACTACGTATGGGGAATTTAAAAGAACATGGCTTTTAGACTCCTCCTTTAGACTCGTAGGGCTTCCTATGGTTATAAAAGAGCAACCACCAATCCTGCAGTTCACAGTGTCCTCAACATTATGCCCCTTGACCTGCTGAGCATAAACACCATGTTCTGGGTTCAGTTCTGCTTCTGCATGTAGGAGGCGCTGGCCCTGAGATGTCTGAAGATGGCCTTCCACATTTCTACTGAGGGTTTCATAGATTTCATACATTTTTCATATATTTCATAGACATTAGGGCTGGAAGGGACCTCGGGAGATCATCGAGTCCAGCCCCCTGCCCAAAGGGCAGGAAGTCAGCTGGGGTCATAGGATCCCAGCAAGATAAGCATCCAATTTGCTCTTGAAGGTGATCAATGTAGGTGCTTGAATCAGCTCCGCTGGCAGACTGTTCCAGACCTTGGGGGCTCGGACAGTAAAGAAATTCTTCCTTATGTCCAGCCTGAAACGGTCTTGCAGGAGTTTGTGACCGTTCAACCTCGTCATCCCTCGGGGCACTCTGGTGAACAGACGTTCCCCCAGATCCTGGTGGTCACCCCTGATAAACTTACAGGTGGCCATCAGATCACCCCTGAGCCTGCGCTTTTGCAGGCTAAAGAGCCCCATAGCTCTTGGCCTGTCGTCGTAAGGTCTGTTTTTCTGACCTCTGATCATGCGCGTGGCTCTCCTCTGGACTCTCTCAAGCTTCTCCACATCCTTTTTGAATTGTGGAGCCCAAAACTGGACGCAGTACTCCAGCTGCGGCCTCACCAAGGCCGAGTACAAGGGGAGAATGACGTCCCAGGATTTGCTCAAGAAGCATCTATGGATGCAAGCCAGCGTTTTGGTCGCTTTACTAGCCGCAGCAACGCATTCATCTAGTTCATCTTGTGGTCAATGATGACCCCCAAGTCCCTTTCTTCCGTAGTACTAGCCAGTGTAGCACTGCCGAGCCTATAAGGGTGCTGCAGGTTTTTCCTCCCAAGGTGGAGAACCTTGCATTTTTCGGTGTTAAACACCATCAGGTTCTCATCCGCCCATTTGCTGAGCTGGTCCAGGTCAGCCTGGATCATCCGCCTGTCTTCTGGTGTGGATGCCTTGCTCCAAAATTTGGTGTCATCGGCGAACTTGGCCAGTCCACTTCTGACTCCAATGTCCATATCATTAATGAAGATGTTGAACAATATGGGTCCAAGGAAAGAGTCTTGGGGGACCCCACTGGTCACAGGGCACCACGATGAGTGACTTCTGTCAACCACCACCTGGGTCTGATCACGGAGCCAATTCCCCAGCCAGTGGATCGTGGTGGACCCAAGGCCACAATTGTCCAGTTTCGCTAAGAGGTGATAACGGGATACCGGATCGAAGGCTTTTTTGAAGTCAAGATATATGACATCTATCTCTTCTCCCTTGTCCAGGTGATAGGTCACCTGGTTGTAGAAGGAAATGAGATTGGTCAAGCAAGACCTACCTGCAACAAGCCCGTGCTGGCTATCCCTTAGTATGTTGGCCTCAGCCAGTCCATTAAGGATGGCCTCTTTAATAAACTTTTCTAAGATCTTCCCCGGGATACAAGTGAGGCTGATGGGCGTATAGTTAGCCGGATCCACTTTCCTCCCTTTCTTGAAGATCAGCACCACATTGGCCTTCTTCCAGTCTTCGGGCACTACACCAGAGCGCCAGGAGTTTTTAAAGACCCGTGCCAGGGGCTGGGCTATGACGCTTGCCAGCTCCTTGAGTACCGTGAGTGTAGATTGTCAGGGCCAGCTGACTTGAAGGTATCCAGCTTCTCAAGATATTCCTTCACGAGGTCAGCATTAATGGAGAGCAGGGGATCTCCCTCCCCCAGACCTGCCTGTCCTGTAGTGGGCATGCGCATCCCATGGGACTGATGAAAGACTGATGCAAAGTACCCATTTAATAGGTTGGCTTTTTCCTGGTTGTCAGTTGTCCCACCTGGTTCAGCAGGGGTCCAATGTTGCCCTTGCTTTTCCTCCAGCTCCCCACATATCTGAAAAAGGACTTTTTATTGTCCTTGATGCTCAAAACTAGTTGGAGTTCAGTTGCAGCCTTGGCTTTCCTGGTTTGCACCCTACAGGACCGGACCAGTGCAGAATATTCCTCCTTGGAGGTGAATCCCATCCTCCATCCTTTGTAAGCCATTTTTGTTAGCCTTAGGAGGTCTGCTAGTTCCCTGGAGAGCCGGTGGGGGGGTGCTGCTGTGCCCTCCTGCTGCCTTTCCTCTGAGATGGAATCGAATTAGTTTGTGCATTGAGGATCACTCCCTTGGGGAGCAACCACTCTTCTTGAACTCCCCTCTCCCTGAGGTTGTAGTCCCTTAGGGCCTCACTGACAAGCCTCCTGAGCTTGTCAGAGTTGGGTTTCCTAAAGTCAAGGACTTCTGTGTTGCTGACTGACTTGCCAGCTTTACGGCGGATGGTGAAGGTGATCAGCTCATGGTTGCTGTCACCTGGCTTCCCATTGATCACCAGCTCGCTGGTTACATCATCCCCCGTAGCCAGTACCAGGTTGAGCAGCGCTTTGCCTCTCGTTGGCCCGTAGGCTTCTTGAGTCAGGTAGAGGTCATCCATGCATGAGAGGAAGCTTTGAGACCCCTCAGATTTTGCTGAGTGATCCTCCCACGAGATGTCCAGGTAATTGAAGTCACCCATGACAACCATAGTCCTGGACCATGCGGTCTCAGCCAGCTCCCGGGCAAACTCCTGGTCAAGCTTTTGACTTTGGGTGGGAGGTCTGTAGTAGATTTCCACCGTTGTGTCTCCTGTGCTGTGATCCCCACAGATTTTAACCTTGAGGGTCTCCAGTTGTCCACCCTGGTTGCCAAGATCAGCTTGCAGGGACATGTAGCTTTCCTTAACATAGAGTTACACCTCCGCCCCTTTTATCTACACAGTCCCTCCTGTACAGGGTATAGCCATCTATACCCGTGGTCCAGTCATGGGAGGAGTCCCAACAGGTGTCTGTTATCCCTGTGACATCATAATTATTTGCATTGAGCAGGAGGATGAGCTCCTCCTGCTTATTCCCCACTGAATAATTATTTCACTGAAATCTTAGCCTGTGGCCACAAAGGAAGCAAGCAAGCAAACCTCAGCCTAGCTCATCTGGAACCTGAAATGTCTTGAAAGCATGAATGTGTGGGTGAAACTCATTGCTGGCTGAGCCAGCTCACTGCATCATGTGGCGTCTCACTCCAAAAGATCCCTGGTCTGGATGACTTGGGACAGCTATAGAAAATGATTGGCTTGAACCCAGCGGCTCTCAACATGTTTGAATCCGTGACTCACCTCTAGCCCCCCAACCCTGCAGTCTCATAGCGTACCTCCCCCCCACAACACAGACCCACAGCTTCCTCTCCACCTCCCACTTGCTGTTCTAGCTCCCTTTTCCAGACCCCCACACACTCTCCAAGCCCATCTTCTCTAGCCCTCTTTACAGTCCCAGCCCTGTAGCTGACCTCCCCGCAACCCCATGTATAGCTCCATTGCTTACTAGTGGTATGCAAAGTGGGCCCTATTTGATTCAGAATTAGATTCAGCCTGAATCAGGGACAGTGATTCAATTCGTTGATTCGGATTACTGTCCCTGATTTGATTCAGGGATTCAGCCATAGACGCAGCTTTAAATGTTTTTTCTACAGACCTTGAGATACCAGGCGATGCTGGGGTGCACAGAGTGTCTCACAGCAGCATGGGGGAGTCCTTCTAGTCCTCTTTCAGGTCTGCTGGGGAGTGCACAGGGGCCCCCCTGCACCCCTCCTGGCTCAGCGATTGGCTATAGGGGGACTCCAGGTGCCCCCCTAGACCCAGGAGGCACCAGTTGCTGAGCCAGGGGCACGTGAGGGGCGGGGGAGCAGCGTGCTCTCCAGAGGACCTGGAAGTAGACTGGAGTCTACTTCCAGTGCATTTGGAGATTCGGCCACCGAATTGAGCTGAATCTCCGCCAGATCGAGTCAGTGACTGAAGCTTCGTACAGCCCTATTGCTTACCTCCCTCATTGTCCTTTTGCTAAGCATCTCCAGAAAGAGTCAAGTTAGTTCCACAGTAGCTGTGTGCTGCTCTTGAACTAATGATCTTTGCTTCTCCATAGAACCAGCTATTTCTCCTACAGCATCTTATTCAGGGACTTTGTTGCTTCCCATTTGGGAGGTAGTGAATGTGGAGGAACCTAGCACTGTGGGAATGTTCGATGGGTGCACAAATCTTACAGCCCTGCCTGCATCTATCCTTGTGGCTTTCCATGGCCCACTGGTGGAGAACCATTGCTCCAAGCTACCCAGTGGGCCACTGCAACTAACCCAGTCTCAGGACTGGTGAACATCAATGGTTTCCCCTCAACAGATGCACTCATCAGATGCCTGGGAACAACTAAGGACTGAGCACCAAGTCTATCATCCCTGAATTTCCCACCCTTTCTCCACTGTTAATTGTTTGGTTTTTTTGTTTCCTCTTGTGGTCCCCAGGACATCCTGCCATTCTCTTCCTCAAGGGGCCTGACATAGAAATAGCTATGTCATCACTGGTCATCCTGGCGACTGAGAGCTTCAAACTGCTTTGCAGAAAGCTTCAGTTCCCCTTTCAAAACTGCCAGAAAAGTTCTTTTTTGTTGTTTGCTTGGCAGTAGCCGATTTTTT
Organism: Crocodylus siamensis; assembly: GCF_052110815.1. Lineage (NCBI taxonomy): Eukaryota > Metazoa > Chordata > Crocodylia > Crocodylidae > Crocodylus > Crocodylus siamensis. The sequence continues at coordinate 235,747,566 of NC_143398.1, read as the reverse complement.
GGATGGAGTTTGCTGAGAAATGGCAATAGTGTGCATGACCTGCAGTGTCAAATTATCACATGCGTTTATTGGCCATTTTCATTCAACCCTGTCATATGCTGAATTGATCCCACACAATCTGTACTCATCAGGCAGTTAGTCTCAACTCATGGAAGTCAGGGTCATTTTGGGCAAGATGGAGTTTTAAAGACAACAGGATTTGTCTTCACGGGAAGACTGTACAGTGCAGATGGCAAATGCTACACATAAGCAGCAAGACCAATGGTTTATTTAGTGTGGGGTACAATAGCAGAGCATTTACAGCATCTCACTGGGGTTCCAGCACAATGGGGTTCTGGTCCTGTTGTAGGTATTACCCCATTTACAAAGTACCATATTTTCTTACATAGAGTATGCACTCTTCCTCCATAAAATCAGCTGCTGGAAATTGAGGTGCGCGTTATAATCGAGGAAGTACGGTAGCAGCAGGTTCTTCAGTGTAAGCCTCTGCTGAGGAAGTGAAAGTATGCACTCCTCAAAAGCAGTGCACTGAACGCGCTGAGGTCCCTAGGTGCTGCTACTCGTTATTTATTGCTACTTACCAGTACGTCTAAGGAACGGTATTTTTTTAGTTCTGCTTTTCAAAAACAAGGTGCATATCTTATTTGGGGGACAGACATGTTGTATGTGAAAACACACAGTCAATAAGTAAAATAGAAATTTAGCTCTATGTAGAGAAGTTGGCTGCTAAAAATATATTTAAAAATTCAAAATAATTGTCCTCTATTCTAGTAATAAAGAAACCTTGGCAGAGAAAAAAAGCCTAAAAAAAAATCAACTAAAAAAAATCTGTGCGTGCACACATACACACACATTGAAGAAATAGCAGGATAAAATCATTTAAAAATATGTTTTCATTATTTGTCAAATATTTAACTCTCACCCAATAAAATAATAAGATCTGACCGTCATTATTTACCTCTATTAACCCAAGTCTGATATTTGTAATTCAGTACAGCACTCTTGATGGGATTGAAAAATTTGACAGGAAAGTGGCTGATTAATATTCACAGTTGTGTTTAAATTAAGGTCGCAGATGGCAATGTCTGCACTATACATTGTTTAACCTTTCTAAGTCACGGGCAGGGCCAAGCTTTTAGAGCCTGATCCAAAACCCATTGAAGTCAGCAGGAGACTTTCCTTTGACTTCATAGTTTCATAGTTTCATAGTAGCTAGAGTCGGAAGGGACCTAGGTAGATCATCTAGTCCGACCCCCTGCCTTGGCAGGAAAGAGCACCGGGGTCAGATGACCCCGGCAAGGTGCTCATCTAACTTCCTTTTAAAAATCCCCAGGCTAGGAGCCTGCACCACTTCCCCTGGAAGCCGGTTCCAGGCCCTAGCCGCCCTGACTGTGAAGTAGCGCCTCCTAATATCTAATCTAAACCTACCCTCCGCCAGCTTGTGACCGTTATTCCTGGTCACTCCTGGCAGCGCACGGGGGAACAGGGACTCCCCCAATACCCGCTGATCCCCCCTGACCAGTTTGTAGCAGGCCACAAGGTCCCCCCTTAACCTTCTCTTGTGGAGGCTAAACAGGTTCAGGTCCCGTAGCCTCTCCTCATAAGGCCTGCCCTGCTGACCCCTGATCATACGAGTGGCCTCCTCTGAACTCTTTCCATATCGTCCACGTCCCTCTTGAAGTGTGGCGCCCAGAACTGGACGCAGTACTCCAGCTGCGGCCTGACCAGTGCCGCATAGAGGGGGAGGATCACCTCCCTGGACCTGCTCGAGATGCATCTGTGGATGCATGACGGGGTACGGTTGGCCTTCTTGACTGCCTCCCCACACTGCCGGCCCATGTTCATCGTGGAGTCAATGACGACTCCAAGATCCTTTTCCGTCTCCATGCTGGCAAGAGGGGAGTTCCCCAACCTGTAAGTGTGGTGCCGGTTCTTCCTCCCCATGTGCAACACCTTGCACTTATCAGTGTTAAACCCCATCCTATTCTCATCCGCCCACCGTTGCAACCTGTCAAGGTCAGCTTGTAGCCTATTGCACCCTTCTAATGCACCCACACCCCCCCACATCTTAGTGTCATCAGCAAACTTGAACAGGGTGCTTTCTACCCCCTCATCCAAGTCACTGATGAAGATGTTGAACAGTGCGGGCCCGAGGACCGAGCCCTGGGGGACCCCACTGCCCACGTCCTTCCAGGTCGAGAAGAACCCATCCACTACCACCCTCTGGGTGCGGCCCTCCAACCAGTTAGCGACCCATTTGACTGTGTGGGCATCGACACCACAGTCTCCCAGCTTTTTGATGAGGACAGGGTGAGAGACAGTGTCGAAAGCCTTCCGGAAGTCCAGAAAGACTACATCCACAGCAACCCCTGCGTCTAATGACTTGGTGACCTGATCGTAAAAGGCCACCAGGTTGGTCTGACAAGACCTGCCACTGATGAACCCATGTTGGTTGCCCCTGAGCATGCATTCCCCCGCAAGGCCCTCCTGGATGTGTGCCAGGATAATTTTTTCAAAGAGCTTACCCGGGATTGAGGTAAGACTAACTGGCCTGTAATTTCCCGGGTCCTCTTTTTTTCCCTTTTTGAAGATAGGGACCACATTGGCCCTCTTCCAGTCCTCCGGCACCTCACCAGAGCACCACGAGTGCTCATAGAGCCGCGCCAGGGGTCCCGCAATGACCTCGGCCAGTTCCTTCAGTAGACTTCAAATTCACTCCTTCTCATACAAAACCCCAAGTAGGGAAAAAAGTCAGGGTCAAAGGCCAAAGGTCCACCTAAGTCAAACTACCCTTTATAATACTGTGGTTAAGGCACACCAGTTTCTGTAGCCAGGTGCACACACGGGAATGATGGGACTAACCACGTCCAATCACCTTTGACTCCCCAGCTTGACTGACCCACTTAGAGTGCGACTGGTGGTGGGTGGGATCCTGAGATCTTTTTAAGGGTGCTGGAGGTGCCACACAGTATTAGCATTGTTAGATGTGAAAACACTTGCACATGATTCATGAGATAAACCCAGAGATTTCAAATAGGAATCCGTAGTGTCACAGGCATTTTGACGTGTTGTGGTCTTCCTGAGTTTTTTTGCAACAGAAGAATTGAACTATTATTGTTCTGTAGTCAAAAAGCTGACATTTGGGTGGCTCGAGTCTAAAATGGGGTGCCTTGAATTTAAAAAGGTCGAGAACCACTGATACACAAACACTGGCATGCTGTGCGCCACAGCAAAGTTGCTGATCCAGCCAAGTGGTTGAACACTGAAATCAGTGGGACACTCATTACTAGATATTCAGTATACATATAAGTAGTTGGTTGGATCAAAGCCTGGATAAATGGTTAAGATAACCCATTTGACATAATGTTGGAAACGCCAAACTTTATCCCCTTTTTGTCTATGCCTCAAGAAGATTTGCAAGGAATTCAGGATCAGGCTCTGAGACTATATCCCTGCCAAGGCGTGTTAGAAAGAAACTGTGAACATGAAAGGGAACAGATCATGGTTCAAAACAATGTATGTTAATTATTGACTCTTTTGGGGTTGTGGGTTTTTTAATCTTTAAAATTATTTTAATGAAATTACAAAGAAAGCTAGCAAGCCAGTAAGCAATTTTCACTACCAGATAAGTACATAGTTTAGTGAGTATGATGGAGGTAACAGGTGTTAATCATTACAGGACTTTGTCTGGATAATGTCTTTGGCAGGATCTGCTTATGAAATCATGCCAGCCCCATTATACATGGTTTGATTTTTAGAAGAGAATTGAGATTTGCTGGGAGTGAATCTTTGAGTAGCGATGACAAATCGGATAATCCTGTAAGAGACAGTCCCACTTTAGGAAAATATGATTTGATCTCCCTTCTCCCTTGTAGAAATTAAAGTACTTAAATGTTCTCTGTTATAATGACTGAAGATGGATGGAATGGTTGTAGTTTTGGGAAAATATAAAGAGAGATGTCAATGTGTTGATAAATGTATGTGCCAGAAATATAGGTATCATACGCCAGTCTGTTTAAAAACAGTCAAAGAGGGAATTAAGGGAGACTTTCCTCCTGGATGACAAATAAAGCACAGTAGCTAACATGAGACATTACATCATTAGAAAAAAGTATATTTGAGCAAAAATGGGCTAAGGATCCAAGACTTTCATCCAGATCTAGATTTCAAATACTTCAAGATAAAGGGTCAGCAGTCAAAGCAGAGCCAGCATTTGGCTTCAACTCCATATAAAGATTTAACCTCAGATTTCCATAACTGGTTAGGGGCTGGCAGGCTTTGGATAGGCATGCCAGGACAAGGGAGCAAGGGGAGGTGGGGGTTTTCATGGATCCCATGCACGCTGGATCCAGTATCTGCTTTGTCTGGTCTGGGACCTGCACTGCACATGGTGCCTGTCCCGGACTGGCTGGAAAAGGCACCGCATACAGCTTGCAGAGCGGGCGCTATGTGTAGCATAGCCTCAGACCAGCTGGAGTGGGCAGCATGGGTGCTGGATCGCGCATGTGGTGTGGGGGAGAGGAGGAGGAGTCCATGGGTCTTATCTGGCTCACAAGGCCAGCCCTGTACCTTTCATCTGGCCCGTGGCCAGGTGAGCTTGCACCCCTGGTGTAGACACAACTATGCCAACAGAAAATGCTTTTGTTAGTTTAGCTAACAACTTAGTGGAAATTGTGTACTATGCTCCTTTTGTTGGTATAAATGGGCTCACATCCACCTGCCCCACCCTGCAGTGCTGGCTGGGCAGCCCCCAGACTGAGCTCCCTCTGCTCCCTTCCCGTCCGCCCATAAGGAAGACAGTGCCGGGGATGGGAGTGGGGAGGGACAGGGCCAAGAGAGAGTGCCTGGAGACTCACGGCCACTCCAAACTGCAGCTCAGTCCTCCAACCCCCAGGACCCAGTAGCGAATGTCTGTTGGGTCCGAGGGATCGCTGTAACCCATGATGCTTCCTGGTGAAGTACCATGAGTTACAGCGGGCAGCTGCACTTCTGTCCGCACCTACAAACAGACACAGCTTTGCTTTAGTTTAGTTAACCTGGTTTAGCTAAAGCCATGCAAAGCACCATGTGGCCACTCTCCAGTCACTGTAGAAATGCCTTACATCCATTTCCTTAAGTCCATAATTAACAGACTTGCACACAATTTGTGTTCCAGATTTTTCTTTTTTCTTTACTAGGCATTACATTTTACTAGGACTCCATACAGGCTGGTCTCACCGCAGTTAACGTAGCATTATATATCTGATGGGACCACGTATCAAAGTTTGGTTTCCCTCTCTAAGACATCGCTCAATGAATGGTTCTGAGATGCTTTCTTAATAATTTTTCAAAAATTGGGACAAAGATAATAAAATAAAGCACTGGGAAAAGGTAAATTTGCTTAACCAAATGAAGTTTTATCTCTAAGCTGTCATGAAGATGGTAATGGCTTATAGAGCATGGTAGAAAAAGCCTTTATTTACGTAAGCTGAGGCTGTCTGTGTCTGCCCAGCAGTCATTCTGATCACGTGTATCAAAGAATTCCTGTGTGCCGGAATAAATAACGATGCTGTCAATGCATCCCTGTAGAGATGTGGCCATTAAGTCTCAAGTGCCTTTGCTTCATCTACTCCATACGCAGCTGTCTTCTTCCTCCTGCAAAATGATTCCTTTTCATTTAAAGCAAATGCAATTATAATTCTTTCATAACTAGCTACAGGGCATCATCTCTCTCCCTGACATCAATGTCCATCCGCTGCTCTTTCGTCTTTTCCAAATCGGCAGGCTAGAAGCAATTCTGGACACGATGCCTCGGACTGTGCCAGCAGTCAATACCGGAGCGTACGCGCCAACAGAAAGCTTCATTCAGATCACAAAGGGGAAAGGAAAGAGAACACAAAGGAAATATCAAAATCTGAAGAAGTCTGACGTTAGTGGTCACCAGCTCACTCCGTCTCCCACAGATGAAATGTCCTGCATTGCCGTCAGTGCATTGTCCTGAGCTGATGGCAAATGGAAAAGCTCCAGGCAGGCACAAGATATTTGGCTACTGGTGCTCCCTGTAAATAGATGCAGCACGTGATGGCCTGCGTGCCAACGAACTCTGCTGGCAGTGCAAAGAGAAGGGAGGGAAATATTGCCCCCTTTTTCCTACCCGTGCCTGCCATTTTTGCATGGCTCGTCCTTCTACAATCAATCTTTTAGGGAGCTGGAGCTCCAGAAAACAAATCTTCCCATCATGAGGTGTGCAGCCAACAAGGCACTGACCACGATGCCAGGCGGATGAAGAAAGGATGGGATTCTTGAGTTCCAAAATGAATATTAAGCATGTGAAAACATTAACCTTGGAAATTAGGGGTTGCTAGCATCCCTCTTGACTTTAATTAAACTCATTGTCATTTTATGGTGAGCTCACTCTCCCTCTCTCTCACTGGAAGTCCATTTGCCAGGGAGATTTTACCCAGCTCTCAAAACTCAATTTTTAATTAAAGTTATTCACTGGCTTTGAATGACTAATGACCTCTTATCAGGTGTTCAGTTAAAACTGACAGCCAATGCACTTTCCCCTTGTGCTGTTTATTAACGCACTGTTATTTTTTTTACACCATCCGCCCTGTTGAGACTCTTCTCACTTTACAATAATAGTGGGATGTAACATTTCCTTTAAGCACGTTTCCCTCAGTCCCTCTAATCGCTAGAAGACAAGGCCAATAATAACATGAAAGGGATGAGCTGATCAAAATGCGTTCCCACAGGATGAAGTACCACCAGTTCTGAAAAGGTAGTCTTTATTGGATAATTTTCAGAAAGAAAAAGAAAATCCTACTAGGCACACTTTCTGGAGAGACTGTCCATTGTAAACATTGGGGATTGTTGATTTTTTTTATTTAGAAGTTAGTATTTAGTATTTTTTTTTAAATGTAAGACGGTCTTTTTCAAACAAAATATTTTTTTTTTTCTAAAAATGTCCTGTATCTTAATTTCAGGTAAAAAAAGTGTTAAAAAAAAAGCTTTTCTAGGCACCATAGATGTGCCTTTGGATGCCTTATTATTTTCTTAAATTAAGCGTCAGAAAATGCGTGTACATCTTAAATTCGGGAATTTCCTCATTGTCTTTATGTACCCCAGTTCTGCAGTGGGTTCCATGTCATGGACTTTGCTAGCTTCTTAGGAGCCTTTCGAAGCCTGGACAGAGCTCTGTCCAGGATTGGGACCACAGAGTTTCCTGAAAACAGTGTACAATTGGAATGGGGATGGAAATGGCTGCCTAGAGGTAAAAACCTGCCTTCTTCTCATGCTCTCTCATTTAAATTAGACTGAGACTTAACATCACTGGTTAATTTGCTAAGAAATCTGTGGGCCCAGGCTGAAAGACGCTATTCATCAGCAGAGAAAAGGCTGCAGCGCACAGATGCTGCACCATATACCTGTATGTATATATGCTGACCACATGCATGTGGAAACGCAGAACACGGAGCCTTCCTCCGTTATGTGCATTATGTGATCCTAACTGGACTTTTAGATGTCACATACTAGTACAATTGAGGAGAAAGCTTTTAAAACCAGAATGGTGTCCTTAGGGAGAAATCTGCAGTAGATGCAAACATTAATATAATATAGCTTTCATTTCGGTGTGGATGTTGCATGATAAACAAAACAGTGCTAATAAAATAAGGGGCTCAGCGTGGCTAATAGGACTAGACTGACATTTTAAGGAAAAAAATACCTTCTGGGCTATGTTTCCCACTGGAGTGTATGGGAAACTAGCCTCACAAATCCTATTGGCGTTAACTGGATTTGTCAACTAACTTCATGCCTGGGTCTTAGGAAACGTATCTCACGATGTCTTCATAGCTTTAAGAAAATGAAAGATTTCTAAATGCTGCTGTTTTTTTTCCAGTGTAGCGCAACAGTAAGGAAAGTGCATGCCACCAAACTCTGTGCTGGGAGCTCTTTAGCAGGTAACACATTTAAATTTAAATTTATAATTAGTGATTGAATGTAGATTTCATAACAGAGTCCACAAAGAAGCTGGTAGCTTCCTACTGAAATTAAACTTATGCTGGCAATGAAACAACCCAGCAGCATCTTAAATACTGATTTAGTCATAAATTAATCCAGCATCATTAATTAATCCAATTTACCTCATTCAGCCAATTAATCAGCGCAGAAAAGACCTTTATCCCTTTATTCCAGCCAGGAGCATTTCCTCATCTGTTATCCAAAGTCCTGCCCGGTAATTTTAGAGCATGCCAGGAAAATTAAGTTTGGGCAAGTTGGGATCCCTGGGGAGCTCCCGCTGAGAATACCGAAATCAAGTGGGATCTAGTCGCAGCCCGTGCACTAATCAGATGCGGGAGTTCATCACAGGGGGAAAGGAGCTCTCTTATGCAGACACATCTCAGGCCATTTATTAGGGCTCTCTGACCAATACATGCATGAAAATGGCCACTTCTCTATAGGAAGGCACAATCCTTGCTCTTTTGTTGAGGCTTCTGTTTACAAAGTGTCTTTAATTTTCCTGATTTTGTAAACTGGACCGAACGGTTTAACAGCAGCATGGCAAAAAACTCCCAAAACGAAACCGTGGCTCTTGCCAGTGATGTTCATTCCAGTGTTGCAGCCCTCAAGGTAGTGCTCCCTACTATGTGAATGAGCAAAAGAATAAAGCAATACAGAATAAACTGCTGTACATGATGTTTCATTTTGGGATGGCTGGCTGTAGCAATAAACCAGTCACAGATGAATGCCTTCATCTCCTAAGCTATCTATAAATAAAATAATCATGTAGAGATAATTTTCTCTTCATTGCTCTTTGAAAGTAAGCTTTTTTTCTATTACATTCCTCAAATTTAAAAATGCACCACAGGTACCTTAATGGTGAGAAAATGTTTGTGTCCTCTGCTACTGTATTAACTGCTACCTGGATTATCTTTCACGAGTCCACAATGGCCTGTTTAACTAGATGCTCTGTCTCATCTCTTCTCTAGGAGAATGCTGCCCCATACATCGCAACAACAAGGAAAGCGTAGGGGTAACAACTGAGAGTTGCTAATTTAGGATAAAAATGACCAATGACAGGGAGCTTGCTTATAAATATAAGCCTTCTCCTTATCTTTCTGGTATATTATTTACTTGGTGCAGAAAAACAAGTTTCTCCCTGAATATCCTGTCCCAAGGGAAGGGGTCGGATGCACAGCTTCTTGTTCAGCCATTCCCAGTTTAATCAAGGCAGCAGCGGTAGGAAGGTGTTTGCCATGCTCCTCGCCATTATGCTTCACCTGAAAGCACCACCTGTTAGGGCGGACAGGTCTTTCTGCCACCCGGCCTTTCCTCTCGCTGTTGAGACTGTCAGCTGTACATGTCATTTGTGGTTGAGTGGCACCACCTGACATTGGCTATGCTCCGGGATGTCAAACCAGTTGGCAGAGAGGCTCTTGGAGATACTGGTTGGCAAATTGTGTCATTGTGCAGATGTGCCTTGACGTCCTTGACAAATAAGAACGAGAAGAACCTGACCTGCAATCTCCTGTGATACAAAATTGGGAGCGTTTGCTGGTAGATCTATTTAGCAGAGCCTCTGACACGAGCAGCCTCAGGACCGACAAGCACTTTACAGGAGCGTACATGAAATATCCTGAAAAGTGTGAGGAAGTTGGTGGCTATCAGACATCCGGGGCCCAGCTGCCCCCTGTGAAGTCACTCGGGCCTGGGCAATAGGAATGCAAAATGTGTCCAAATCAACAGGCTAGAAATCGCGCTCAAGTGGAAATGGCTTTACAAGGTTGGAGTTTCTCCTTTTGCCAACCTGTCATTTATTGTCACTCAGAACTAGGTTCTTCCATTCACACACAAGAGAATATGGGATATATGGACTGTCAGGAGCTTGGGTCCAGACACGTAGGAATAATTGATTAAGACTAGGATTGCCGAGTTTCTCTGAGATCGTTAGCACCCGGAGACGAACAGAAACAGCTCCACATTTCACTGACTCAGGATCTATCTAGCAGGCTGCTTAACAAAGAGCATTGTGATATCTCCATCTTGTGGCGCGAGGCTAGATTGCTTTCCACCGGTAGCAAAGAAGAGAGGAGACCGAGACGTACTGTTGGAATCTCAATTGCAGACCGCCACTCACAAACTGTAGCCTCCAGCCCAGATCCAATTTGGCTTTAGTTTGGGCCAAATTTTAATTTTCACCATACATTCTTCTGCACATGTGGCCCAGTATTTCTTTCTTTCTTTGTTAGCTTTTGGGTTTTTTTTTTCTTATGGCTGGACATTGCCAGGAATTGCAGAAGCTCAACTCGGCTTTGTTGGGAGCTGCCAGTTTCTTGCCATGCTCCGAAGCAGTTCTGCAGAAAAGCTAACATGGACAGTTTTGCTACCAAAGTACAGGTGACTTTTTTTTAAAAATAGCATTCGTCAAACAAATTAGAAAGAAAGGACTTTCAGTGAGACCACATCATTACCTCATGGATATCTAACAAATCATCTTCTGTGATGTGATTTTGGAGTGTCATTTCAAGGATGGGCAATCAAAGTGACCATGAAATTATTGCAGAAATTATATTTTGCAGGCAAAATAAATAAGTAGCCTCACTGGGACTCCTCATCAGCTCCTGCTATAAAAGTACCAGGACTTTTCTGAGCTCATCTATTTATAAATCCTTGCAATCAAAGCGCTACCCTTGTCTGTAATCAAGTGTCCCTATATAGACGTGCTCTCTTTGTGGTTGACTCGTCAAAAATGAAAAGGCATTTTCTGAAGGTGAAAAACTTGGAGATCATTTTTTAAGCTCTGAAATGCTGCAGTCCAGATCAACAAGACAAATTGGATGATCAATCAATCCAGATCCCCCTCTATCCAGGGAGCCAAGCCTGTGAGATATGATGATCAGGTGCCATTGCTTGAAACAGGGCCTAAAGATGCTCAGTACCTTGCAGGTTTGGGCCCAAGGCACAGAAGTGAATATAGATGATATGTTCATGTGCAAGGAAACAATACATTGGCCTGAACCTCACCTTTCTAAGTCATCTACGTTGTGCTGGCAGGAAAAGTGTTTAATTTTCATTCTTTTGGGAAAGCTGGCATAAAAAAAATGGAACACATGGCACTGAGCCTCGTTAAATGAGCAGCAGACTATTTAAATATAAATCTGTTTATCCATTTCCAGATCTGCTGAACAAAACGGAGCTGTGTGTGTCGCTACATGGGCAGAAGAATGGATCTGGAACATCCAGATTTCTTGTTCACCGATGCGATTCGGATTCTCTTATTTTTCTGTTGTGTCATCACCCTCAAACTGGTAGAAATGAATCACTGCAATGTTCATTAAGTAAAGCTGTCAGTGTTTTTAAGCAGGAGACCCGGATGTAGAGCTGTGTTCGCTTTGCTTGTATAAAGCGGTGAAGTTAATCAAGTACCAAAGGCTGCTCGCGTTCACAGCAGACCACTACTAGGAGAAAAGGGTGGTGGTTTTCTTCCTGCCTTCTCCCCCCAGTGACTGAACAGGAGACCTGTCAATGAAGTGGCAATCTGCAGGTGTAGTCTTAAAAAGTTACTTCCCAAGAGAGCTTAGTTGACAACGTACTGATCAGCTAATGCGAAACAGAGCCCTCTGAAAGGGGAGCAAGGGGGAAAACAACCCAGAATATTGGAGTGTTATGCATAATTCATTGGGAGACCAGACACAAGATACCACAGGAAAGGGATTAAAATGTGCCATGCAGGACTAGGGGTAACTTATTCCTCATGCTTCTGTTACTCCATTGATTAAGGACTATGGGGCTTCTCTGTGCATTACAAATCTTCTCTTCAAAGCATTCCTGTCTTTACTACCTAAGGCACCAAATGTCTTGTACAGCTGTCCAGTTGGTTCACTGACCTTATTAAATGTTGGGCTTAACATAGAGTTCTTACAGAAAACACAAAACCTAGAGATCTGGCCAGCAGCTGGGTCATCTGAGTGCTCCCATGCCTAAGAAGTTCTAGCTCTTCAGCCCAAGAAGTCCCTCTGAGGATTGTAGTGACAAATGGGTACATGTGGTTTTCCTCATTTCCAACCCTCTTAAATGAGGAGGAAAAAAATTCAGTCCCACTTCAGACACAGTTATGCTGGGGGAAAAGCTCTTTTTTTCTGGGTTTATATCATTTAGCAAAATGTTTTAACCAAACCAAAAAAGACATTCTTATAGCTCAGGGGTGTCACACACATCTGGCTTGTGGGTCGGATGAGTGATATGGGACCAGTCCACAGCCTAGATGAATAGTGCAGGGCCAGCCCCATGGGCCCCATTCAGCAGATGGATCCCTTCACCCCACAGTCTGCGCCTCCCCAGAGTATGCCAAATCCAGAGCGTGCAGTACTCACTCCAGCCAGTCTAGGACTCCCACTGTATGCAGCAGCTACCCTGGACCAGCCAAGGCAAGTGCAGATCTCGGAGCAGGGGCTGCAGTCCTAGACCGACTGAGGTGGGCACCATGTCTGCCTTGCATCCTGAGCTGCCTGGGGCAGGCACCACGTGTGGCTTGCATTTCTGTGCCTTATTGTGCTGTGTGCAGTGTGCCAGGGGTGGCACTGGGGCTGGATGATGGGGATTCATGGGCCGGATCTGTGACACCCTGATTACAGCTGAATAAGAGCATCCACAAAGGGGCCTCTGCCAGGTTGGTTGTATCACTAGCCAGAGAAGGCCTTAGTCTGAGAGCTGTGCAGATCTTTAAACTCCATACTTGTCTCCCATTCCCCTCCAGCCTGCCAAATAGAAAACTAATATTATAATTACTGTTAAGAAATATTAACATGAATAATATTACGAATAAACCTTTGTTCTGCTCTCGTGTTCCTTTACGGCTTTCGAGGACATTCATTGGATGTCATGAAGGTGAAAAGTCATGAAAAATGATGAGGTTATAATGGGCCATACATATCTCCAGGAAAACACTGAGACCGAGGTCAAAGTCACTATGAAGATAGGGTTTACGAGCCTGACCTTCTTGTTTGCTCACTATTGATTTTGAGCATGCATTGAGTGGTATGATTGGGAGCTGCGTGTTTGCATTTTGCATGTTATTGGCTCCTACAGGGCAGGGCATGTCTGTGGGAATATTAACTGAAATGCTTTGCTGTCTCTGGAGAGTGGCAGTGCATTTCTAGAATGAGAGTGTCTGGCAAAGAGCGTCACCTTGGCCCCTGGGACCAACCCCCTGATGGGTTGTCTGCAGGTGGACTAGAAACTGGTCAGGCTGAAAGCAAGAAGCAGCAGCAGCATCGAGCCAAGATGAAGCCTAGTATGAATATGCTCATTGAGGGTTGGAGGGCACAGCTGAATGTGTCCCAGGAAGGGTGAAGTTGTGCACTGTAGCTGAGCTCCATTCAGTAGGAAGGTGTTTCACAATTGTGTGCATGAGCTTTACCTGTCCCAAGGCATTTATGGGCTGAGAAGAGGCAAGGTGCTGCTGGATCTGGTACTGGCCAAAGGGGATGGTCTAATCAAAACCTAAGAATTGAAGGGAAGCTGGGTGATGGTGACCATGAGCTGATCACTTCCACTATCCATTGCAAAGCTGGCAAGACATCCAGCAATGCAGTAGTAGTCCTCAACTTCAGGAAAGCTGACTTTCATAAGCTCAGGAGGCTTGTTCTTGAGGCCCTGGGAAGTCATGACTTCACAGGGTGGGGAGTTCATGATGAGTGGCTGGTCCTTAAGGAAGCCATCCTAGAAGCACAAGGGGAGTCCATCCCCACCTGTAGGAGAGGTGGTAAAAGGGCTCAGCAGCCCCCCTTGGCTCAACTCATGGACCTCCTACATCTAAAAAGAGAGGTGTATAATGGATGGAGGGCAGGAAACACCACTAAGGAGGAGTACACTGCACTGGCCCACACCTGCAGGGAGTGAACTAGGAGAGCCAAGTCTGCAACTGAACTTGATCTGGCTACACAAATCAAGGACAATAAAAAGTCCTTCTTCAGATATGTGGGGTGTCAAAAGAAGAACAAGAGCAACATCAGACCCTTGCTAAACCAGCTGGGGCAACTGACTACCGACATCCAGGAAAAAGCTGATCTGCTTAATGATTACTTTGCCTTGGTTTTTCACCAGCCCAAAGGGACCACCCTGCTGGACATGATGCGGGATGAGCAGGGTGAAGATGAATATATGCCCCCCATTGGTGTGGATCTTGTGAGGAAGCATCTTGAGAGTCTGGACCCCCATAAATCAGCTGGTTCGAATAGGGTGCACCCAAGAGTCCTAAAGGAGCTGGCAGACATCATCGCGCAGCCACTGGTGAGGGTATTTTAGAACTCACGGTGCTCGGGAGAAGTACCTGAAGATTGGAAGAGGGTCAATGTGATGCCCATCTTCAAAGAAGACCTGGGAAACTACAGGCCAATCAGTTTGACCTCAATCCCTTGGAAGATTTTGGAAAAAATTATCTAAGAAACCATTCTTGCCAGGCTCACAGAAGGAAACATCCTGAGGAATAGCCAGCACAGGGTTTTGTTGTGGGTAGGTCTTGCTTGACCAATCTCATTTCCTTCTATGACCAGGTGATGTATCACAGGGAAGAGGTTAATGTCATATATTTAGACTTTAAAAAAGCCTTTGACCTGGTGTCCCATGATGTCCTCATGGAAAAATTGGGCAACTGCGGCCTGGACTACTCCATGGTCTGATGGCTGGGGAACTGACTCCGAAGTCGGACCCAGAGAGCGGTGGTCGCGAGAACCGAGTCAATGCGGCACTCAGTGACCAGTGGTGTCCCCCAAGGATTTGTTCTTGGACCTGTACTCTTCAGTGTTTTCATAAATGATTTGGACACTGGTGTCAAAAGCGGATTGGCCATGTTCACTGATGACACCAAACCTTGGGGAACAGTCTCCACATTTGAGGATAGGCTGGTGATCCAGGCCAATCTCAATAGGCTTGCAAGGTGGGCAGATGAAAACCTGATGGCATTCAATATGGAAAAATGCAAGGTGCTCCACCCCAGGAATAAAAACCCGCATTACACTTATAGGCTCGGCAATGCTACGCTCGCTAGCACCATGACCGAAAGAGACTTGGGGGTCATGACTGACCACACAATGAACATGAGCCACCAATGTGATACTGCAGCTGGCAAAGTGAACAAAACTCTGGCTTGCATCTTGAGCAAGACCCAGGTTGTCATCCTCCTGCTGTACTCGGCCTTGGTGAGGCAGCCGCTGGAGTAATCCATCCAATTCTGGGCTCCACAATTTAGGAGGGATGTGGCGAAGCTTGAAAGAGGCCAGTGGAGAGCCACGTGCATGATCAGAGGGCAAATGAACAGGCCTTATGAAGAGAGGCTGCAAACTATGGTACTCTTCAGCCTGGAGAAGCGCAGGCTCAGGGGTGACTTGGTGGCAGCCTATAAATATATAGGGGTGTGCATCCACATCTGGGGGAACCCCTGTTCACCGCAGCGCCCCAAGGGATGACAAGGTCCAGTGGTCACAAACTCCTGCAAGACCGTTTTAGGCTGGATGTAAGGAAAAACTTCTCTGCTGTCCAAGCCCCCAAGGCCTGGAACAAACTCCCCCCAGAGGTGGTGCAAGCACCTACTCTGGACACTTTCAAGAAACATTTGGATGTTTATCTTGCGGGATCCTTTGACCCTAGCTGATTTTCTGCCCCTGGGGCAGGGGGCTGGACCCGATGATCTTGCGAGGTCCCTTCCAGCCCTGATGTCTATGAAATCTATTGAGAATTGCGAGAGGAACATCTGCATGCCTACTGCACAAAAGGCAAGTCCATGTGCATTTGATCTGAGATCAGTTTTCTTGCAAGTAAATGCTCCCGGGCAGGTGTCTACATGTGCAGGGATATGGCAGAAGGTTTTCTGCTCCTGGCACCAAACTGCAGCCCCTGAAATGGGCCCCTGCCATCGCCGGGGGGGCTCCCAGCAGCTGCCGGCCATCCTGAAAAGCCAGCCCTGCTCTCTGCTCCCTGGCCAGCCAGTTCCCTGACCAGGAGCAGCATGCACAGTGCGGAGGCAGCACGTGGCAGCGCTCTCCTCGCTGCCTCTGCCTCCCCGTGCTATGGTTGCTCCTGTCCCTGGCAGCAATGATCAGCGCCGTGGGCTCCTGCTGGCCACCGCACCGGTGCTGCTGACCCATTGCACCAACCGCCGGCTGACCTATGGGCCCATCCCAGCTCCCCCACACGAAGCAACCTCCTGCCTGGCCACAGCGTGCCCTCTCACAGCTGCCGCGCACCTACTGCCTGGACCGTCTAGCTGGCTGGACCCTGGCATGGATGCCAGCGATGGACTCCTGGACGCTACCATTGGAGCCGCCCTTGCCTTCCTGGGCCTCCAGCCCTGCTGCCTCTGGGCCCGCCAGGTCAGCCTCAACTGGTGGCTGCACATCATCCAGCAGACCTGGGATGACAAGCAGTGGCTGGAGGCGCTCCAGATGACCCGGGCCACATCTGGAGCAGCAGGACACGAACATGCAGCCACCCCTCCCTGCAGAGACCTGGCTGGTCCTCATGCTGCTCAAGATAACCACACCTGTCAGCCTCCACTGTGTAGGCTATCTCTTTGGCAAGGACAAGGCTACCACTGGGGAGGCTGTCCAGGAAGTGCTGGGGCCCACCATGTGCTGGGTGCACACCCCCAGAGGCAGTGGGGGGGGGTCTGTGCCCTGGGTTTCCCCCAGTACATTGGGGCCCCATCACCTGCCTGTCTCACAGTGACCGCCCCTCCTATAACTGGAGGGGCTTGCACTCAGTTGTGCTCCAGGGCATCGTGGACCATCACAACACCTTCATGAACACGGGTGCCAGCTGGGTGGGCAGTGCCCGTGATGCCTGAAGTCTTCCACCCTGCCCGGCCTGATGCAGAGTGGACGCTTCATGCCAGGGGTGCCGCACTGGCAGCTGGGCGCCATGGTGGTCCTGTCCCTCCTCATCAGGGGCCGTGCCTACCCAGTCTGGCTCATGTGGCCCTACACTGGCCAGCTGGGCCCCTGCCAGGCCCACTTTAACCGGTGCCTGGGCTGGACATGCACCCTGGCGGAGTGCACTTTTGGGTGCCTCAAAGGATGCTGGTGCTCCCTCACTGCCTGCTTTGAACTCACTGGGGACAACCTCCCCTGGGTCATCGTTGCAGCCTGCGTGCTGCATAAAACCTGCGAGGCCTGGGACGAGCTCTTCCACGAGGCCTGGGTGGAGGAGGAGGACACCTGGCAGGGGGAGCACCTCCTGCAGTGGTAGTGACGGTGACAGTGGCAGGGCCCCACCGGGGCCCTGGGCAAGCTGCATACCTGCTCCTTGGGGCCAGGGCACCAGGTGTGTGAGGTGCTGGCATTGCCCACTGCAGCCCACCTGGACAGCTTCCCATGGACCCATCCCATCGCCCCCGTGGCACCATGCTTACTGCAGACATCTCAGAAGAACAAGTTTTTATTCCCCTAACATCAAACATGCCCCCCTTTCCCTTCTCCATCCCTCCCCACTCCCTCCCAGGAAACAGAGCCCCCCACTACCCACCTCACCCACCAACAATCAAACACCCTCTTCCTGTACAAGCTATTTACATTGTGGTTTGTGTGCTGTCCTGGGGTGGGGGGCCATGGGGTGGGGGTGCCTAAGGGGCAGAGTGTGGGGGCAGGTGGCCAGCACCCTGGCCTCTGGCTATTTCCCCATGGATGCACATGCTGCAGTGAGTCCGGTGGGTGGAGGCTCACCCAGGACGACAGCAGCTGGTGGTCCCGTGGCGCGGGCAGCTCCCCCTCCAGCAGCTGGTGTCCAAGCCCAGCAGGGCCGGTATGCAGCCCTGGCCCCACTGCAGGCAGCTCCGGGTCCGTGCCCGCATGGAGCTGGAGCGAGTGGTGGTCCTGGGCCCAGGCAGGGGGGCCGGGTGGCGGGGGACCCGGGGCAGGGACTCCTGGCTGGTGGAGGTGGTGCTGGGTGGCAGGCAGCTGCTAGGGGACAGGTGGGACTGGGGTTGGGGGCCAGGCAGTGGGTGGGACGAAGGTGATGACCAGGTCCAGGACAGTGTCCAGCACCCAGTGGTCATCGCTTGTGGCATGCACTGCCCTGCCCAGGACCATGTCTGCTCCCGCGGGGCCTCTGCCCACTTGCGCTCCGGGGCCAGGAGCTGCGCCTGGAACTGCCGGTCCCCCCGGTCCCACATCTCCTCCTGCCGGGCCCATGCGTCCACCAGCCAGTCCTCCTATGCCATCACCAGCTCGGGGGACTGGGGCCCTCAGACGACTGGGACATGAAGCTGGTCACGCTCCTGCCTTCTCCGTAAGGGGCCTCTCTGGGGAGGTGCCCCTGGTCCAGCCCCCCGAGGCAGCGCTGTGCCCCAAGCATTCCTGTGCTGTGCACGTCGCAGGCAGTGTGTGAGGAGCTGTTTGTGCAGACTGTCGGGGGCCTGACCCACTACACTATGCTGCTGCTGATCGCCACGGTGCCCTGAGCGTCCCTGCACAGCTGGCATGGGACCCTGAGCTTCGACAGCGCAGGGGACAAGCCCAGGCTGCTTTACAGCCTCTGCTGCTGCCTGGAGGGCTACCTGTGGCTGCGTTACACATCCCTGCCCCCTGCAACCGAGGAGGACATCACCTCTGGCATTGATGCATTCCTTGGTGTGTGAGAGGCCCATGCTCACCTTGCTGTGGGGGCACTGGCTGCTCAGTAAAGTTTTGCATTGTCTCCTGCCTCCCTGCATGTTGTAGAGGAGGAACCTGGGGTCAGAAGAGTGCAAGCAGGGTGGGCTGTATAGGCAGGGGGGTCAGGGACAGGTGCAGGGTCTGGGGCAGGGAGTGCCCCCCCCACCCAGTGCAGGGCTTACTATATGGCTGGGGCTGGCATGGTCAGTAGCTCCTCTCGGTTCTGGCTGGTGGCAATGGTGCGTGCCTCTGGATGGTGTCCTTGCATGGCAGGGCATGGTTTATGGGCACCTGAGCAGGGGCCCTCAGGGTGGAGCTGGCTCTGCTGGTGGCCGTGGTGGCTGCGCCTCGAGGCTGGAGCCGAGGATGCGGAGCTGTCAGAGCAGGCGCTGGCCTGAGCTCTGCAAGCTGCTGGAGGAGGGTGCAGGCAGGGAGCTCGGTGGGATGGGTGGCAGGGGGCCTGAGGGGCCCTCCCCCACCAACACATCACTACAGGTGCCAGGCTGGTGCAGGGGCTCAGGCAGGTTGCCTGTGGTGCTGTACACAGCACAACTGCAGCATGGGTCCTGCGGCATGAGGATCTCAGTCAGCTGCCACATAAAGGGCATGGACTTGTGGGCACTCCCACACTGACAGTTGTGGTCGGTCATGGTGACCCCCTCTGCCTGCGAGACCTTGACCTTTATGCGGCTCTGCCACGCCAACTGGTTGTGCACATGCTCCCGCATCCGGCCTGACAGCCCCTCATAGATGCGGGCATTGGAGCACCCACCCATGCACACTGCCACTATGAGATCGCCAGTCTCCTCCTGCAGCCAGTTGGGGCCCCGGGTGGCAGGCACTAGCGTGGGTGAAGATGAGGCCTTTGGGGCTCCTGCACCTGTGCATGGCCGGACCTGTGCTGCCGGGCCAGGGCAGCAGCCTGCAACACCTAGTGCAGGGGCATGGTGTGGGACTGACAGCTGTGCCGTGAAGCGATGCCCCACAGCACCGGCAGGATCCAGGTAGGCTGCTGGGGGTGGGCTGCAGGCAGCTGGACCTGGCAGCTGGGCCTGGGTGCTGGCAGGCCTGGCAGGAGCCTGGAACACCCTGCGGGCCTGGATGGCATGGGCCTGGTAGGTGCACGGCACTGTGGTGCTAGGCAGTGGTGCCAGGGTGCAGCCAGGCTGGTACTGCTAGCCTGCAGCCTGCCAGGGGGACACAGGGGCCTGGAGTGGCTTCAGGCTGCCTGTATGTGTGCCTCAGGGCTCAAACTGCCTGCAGACTTTTAAGGGCCTGAGTTCGGGGCTGCCATAGAGGTGGTCCATCCCTGGGGCAAGAGAGGGTCCCAACCCTGGAGTCCTGGGGCTAGCCTCATGCTGCCCTAGTGGCAGGGCTGATTGGGAGCAAATATGCTCCTGGTTGACGTCTACACATGCATTACTGTGCAGTAACCACTCACAAGTAAATTTGCTACTTGCATTTGCATGTACCCAATTTACTCATGAGCAGCATCATTTACTGCACAGTAAGCATGCACCCGTGTAGACGCACGTGCATCTACTGCACAGTAAATTATGTACAGAGGCTTGCGTAGATGTGCACAAAATGCAGCAGTGCAGTGACAGTAGCAGACAGGGCCTCTGAATCTTAACTGTAGTCCTCTATGTCCTGTGTTACCTCCAGGGATTTAAATAGGGTCCAGTTTGTAGTCAACTGTGCTCTGCTCCAGCGGATACAATACCATTGGCCCAGTGGCACTTGCATTTGAAAAGCAGGATGTCAGGGATCACAAGTGCATGCTTGAGATGGAGGTGGTGCTGCCACCTGGTGTGCAAAAGTGGAACAGCTGTGACAAGCGATAGAAGGGTGCCTTATCACTACTGGGATGGCAGGGTCCCTACAGTTATACTGCACCAGTACTCAAGCTCATTACTAAGCCTGGGTGACCAAGGCAAGAGTCCTCGGTGCTGACCAAGGAGGGAGCCCCCAAAATGACAACAGGAGACTGGAGACTCTGGCCCTGAGGTGCAGAGATAGGGGTCCCCATCAGGAGTCTCCCCCCCACGGGAGATGCCGTTACTACAGGGGGACGTGTCAGTGCAATGGAGGAGATATAGGGTTCACCCTTTTACAACATCCTCCTTTGCTCTCGAAGTAAGGCTTTTACAGGGCCACTTGGCTATGTTAACCTGATAGCTGCTGGCCGTGCAGACACCTCCCTCGGCAGCAGTAGTACCTGCCACGGCAGCAGGGGAGGGGGTGCAAGCCTGAGGTGGGGACTCCTGCCCCCTTTCCATGATGTGAAAGCCTCTAGCCCTTTGCCAGGCACACCTCTGGGTGAGCCGCGGCCACGGCAGAGAATACTCTGCCTCTCTCTCCTGTGCTTCGCACAACCCCCTCCCCACACCACCCGCCTCTGTCCAGGGTGCCAGAAATAGCTAGCTGCACCTCTGTCATTACTAGCAAGTTACAGGTTATTTATGGAAATGGAGCAATGCTTTTCAAGCTTCCCACTGATATGCTGAAGCTGAAATATGAAGCCAAGGAGCACAGAAGCTAAGGAAAGCACCTCACGCTGCAGATAACCAGGGCAAGAAAGGGATCAGTCTCCTATGAAACTGTTGGTAATGGACGGAAAATTCATGTAGCAAATAAATGGAAACCATCCATGTTAAAAGCATGACTTAAAATAAAAGAACAAACTAGAACCTCAAAAGGCGACCAGCTTGACCAGCTGGAAAAGAAATGAGTAAAAATCGACATTTTACTCAAAGCAGTGTTGGAAGAATAAAGGTTTCCAGACACAAAGAGGTCACCTTGGTAAGTAAATGAGGCAACACAATGATTATTATGCATACTTTCTAACACAAAAGTAGTCCCTTTTCCCTTGTTGGAAAAAATACTTTTACAAACAGCTGATATAAGTAATTTTGGTCCATCCTAGACTGATGGAACAGAAGCAAGAACTTATTGCAAAGCTGGAACTCAATATTTTTTCCTAGGTGCCAATAACAGGTTCCTCTTTTAGTCCTGAGACCCAAGCAGGATCATCTTAAAGGAAAGCATATTTCAATGTCAATTTTGCAAAAACCATAAAATAAGAGGCAGGTAAAAAATACAGTTGCCTAGACTGAAGGCTACAGATAGCAACTTCAGGATGACTCAAAACTTGCTAGAAGTGTGGAAGTATTTAGCCGGTGCCACAGATTCACCTTTTCTTTACTCCTTATCAGACTGCAGCATCCTTTTTGGAGGGAAAAACAAATTCCGACAGTCCACACCTGGAAAAGGAGATGTGCCCACCTACTGTCTTTGAAATCCCTGGAGCATACTGATCCTTGGCATAAGAATTACACCAGAGATTAATGTAGTCTGATGTGTCAAAACACCTGGCAGCATTTGAAGTGACCTGTCCTGAAGTCTAGCATAAGGTGATGCCTATCTTAACAGCAAAAACATGTTCCTTTTGGGTACTTGTTGAAGTTGACCAACAATTATGCCTGTTCCCAAATATATGCAAATACAAATCAACAGTCTTTTTAGCTGTCTCTCAGCAATAGAGCTCTTCGTTACCACCTTCCAATTCTTCTGCAATACGTATATTATCCTTTGCCAAGGAATGTTGTTTGGCATATCCTTAATATATCACCTACATAGTCATCAGTCAGCCTTAATGATTCATCTAGTAACATCTCTAAAGCCAGCCTTTGGGTTAATTGAATGGTTCATCACAGCTGACAAGAAAGAGTAGGCTGATTCCCCACATATCAGCAATAAAAATATTGGGAAGCAGGAATCATCAAGCCATTGGAAACCTGAATGAACTAAGCTGGCTTTCTTGAAACTGTGCTGATTTGAATGGGATCAGACTCTGCTTCATGAGGGTGTTTTGACATTACAGAGGCTTGCAGACTTACTACAAAACAGTATGTTATATTTTGTGTTTTAAGACATTACAATGTTTTTCTGTTTTTATTGTCTTGCTTTTTAGTGGCCATACGTGATGAAGTATTGCCAGGTTGCACCATTGCATCGATTCTTGTGATTAAGATGCTCGATTGCCTTTGTGGATGCTGCTTTTATAGTTCAAATATAGCCATAGCGGAAAGCCACATACCTCATGAATCCAGAGTAGATCAGATACATGTCTGAATGACTGGACACCTCTAGAAAAGGTAGGGATCTTCGGCAAGAGGCCAAAGATCAGATTTCTTCATCTTCTGACCAGATCATGTGAACTAGGCTGCCTCTTGCCATCAGAAAAAGGAGCTGCTAAATAGACTGCAGATGCTGCCTAATCCAATATAGTCAAACAATTGTCCCAGGCACCTGAGAAGCTATTTTTTAACTGTGATATTTTATCTACTTTATGTTGGGATGAAGAATATTAGGTTCCTGCACCCTGGGAGTGGCTGGAGCTATTCAGCCTCTCTCAGCTTCCAGATTTTGTGCACATACATGGTAACTTGGCTGCTTGTTCTCACAGCCATTTGTTAGGATGCTCTAAGGCTTTCGTGGAGTCTGCAGGACCCTTGCCGTAGGGTGTTACATGGCTTTAGATAAGGAGTCTCCATAAAACTGTAAGCAACATGTCCTCTGCAGTACATCTCGCCACTTAGTCACCGATGAAGCAGTCACTTCATGTGTTTCCTAACATCTCATCCCATCTGTTAATGAGTAGAAGCCAAGAAACTATAAACCAGTGGGAACGACCTGTAGAGCTTCCAGCAAGACAGTCTGTCTCGGTGCAGATTCATGGGAAACAGTCAAAAAAATCACTTGAGGTGTCCCACTATATGCAACATAATTCCCTGGGCAATCCTCTACTGGATAATTTTACCGCAGCACAAAAACCTGCCAGTTCAGATACCAGAGGAACGAGTATTACATCCAAATCTGACGAGAATAGAATTGAGGCAGTCTGTCATCTGTGGAAATCAGTGAAACTAAGCTGTAACTCAGCGGGCCTGAGTCTCTTACTGCTTTACCCTGCGTAGTATGGCTCTTCTCTTTCTGTGTGGCTGACTCCTGAAGCCAGGCGCTACCAAGTGTGGACGTGAGTGCTCGAATGGGGCGCTGAGTGATCGACCATAACAGAAGTGAGCCCTACATTAACACTCCTCAAAAGTCCCAACAAATGCACAATGTGACATTTCACAGTTATATTCCTGACATAGGTTTAAAGGGCCACCGCCCACACTTCTGCCCAGTTGTTAAGGCCCGCTCCTCTGTCTCTGCTAGAGCCTGAAGTTTCTCTTCCTACTGATCAGTTCATTTTTGATTGATAAAACAGTTAACAAACACGCTGACCTCTCGCCCTCTGTGTGTCAGACATCGATTTGTTTTTCCAGGGCTGCTTGTGCTACTGAGAGGACTGGAGGCACCTCCTGGGTCACTGAATGCAGCCCCCTGCTAGGGCAGGCAACCGCCTCATATAATCCCTTTCACAACCTTATCCAGCTCCATTTAAACCAGCTCAGTTTTCTTGCCCCTGCTGTTCCTACGTGCAGGCTAATCCAGCGCCTCATTCCTAAAATCACTTGAAACTTTCGTTTAATTCCCAGCCTGAAGTTATATCCCTGGCCATTTTATAACCATTAGTTCTTGTGCCAATACTGTCCTTTAGCTATTTGTCATGAAGGGCTTTCTTTTGTCTGTAATGTCCTGCTATCAAATGAGCCATGAGATAACCTCTGTGTAAAATGATTTCCTGGTGTTTAACTACCACATCACATTGCTGACCCCAATTGCATGGTAAGAGAGGCTGTGTTTTATACTCTAAAATGTAAGGAGCAATCTCCACCAGTAAAAATCTCTTGCGGACAAATACATATTGAATATGCCTTCACACTAGTAACATGTTTGAGACGGTCTTTACCCCTCAAGTGTGTGTTGAGAAAATCTTTTAGGGCTTCAGTTGACTCCTTACTGCCAGAAATATGTGGAAGGTGACTCGTCTGAAGCAGCAACCACAGAGAAAGGAGTAAAAAAAAAAATCCTTACAAGAAGTAGAGGCAAAGTGCTGCTGTATTGCGAAGAAATCCTAACAATAGAATTGGCTTCTTGGCTTCTGCGGGAACAACTCATCTGCAGTACTTAAGGAAGGCCGCAAGATGTCTCTTGAAACCAGCAATTGAAAGACATCAGAAAAGGAGCAAAAGCAAAATAAACCCGTTCACCATGTGACAAATTTCAGAGGCTCCCCTTGCTCCCGTGTATCAATGTGGCTGTATATTCAGGTCAGATACTCTACCGATAAACTGGTAGAGCCCCACTGAAGGCAAACAGAGCTATGATCTTCTGTGCTGAGACGCCTGTCCAAATATGACACCCACATGCACATGCATCCCCCTACCCCACACAGGAGGTCTTTGGCAGGTGACTTAAACGCACACGTTCAGTAAATCTCCAGCCTATTAACAACAGTATTGTCTTGTAAAGGCAGAGAAATAAGGGTCATAAATGCACACCTTCAAACCTAAGCTAAAGAATATACTTGGTGTAACAGGAAACAATAAAAATAGGAACAGTGATTTATGGGAGGTTTTCCATCATGTATTTCCATGCTCAGACACAAAGACTTTTTGTCTACACAATTTTATGGGCCCATAATTCCTAATGGGTGCAGCTCCACCAGGCAGAAGTTGTAATGGAGACAACGTGCCAGTAACTGCCGAGCTTTTTATTGTTTAGACCTGCTTGGAGGATCATTAGGTGCTCTTGCGTTTTCCTTGTCTGTACGATGGCCTCGATTCTGCAGGGAGGCAGCCCCCCCTCCAAGGACAGGTCCCTTTTGGGTCCCGTTGGGTTCTGCGTGGGTTCAGCGGTCCACGTTGGCACGAGGCATCACAGGCCGTCCGCCTGTCTAGCGGTTCTCGTGTTGTTACCTCTGTTCTTTCTCTCTCGGGACTTTCTGTCGATCAAGGGCCACAACTCTTGGACTAGGTCTAATTCCCTCTACAGCAGCAAGACCAGAGTCAGTGCTTCATACCGGACCCCATCCACCTTTCAGCAGTGTGAGGGGAAACATGTGGAACAAGCTCTCCCTTCCAGCAGTTCAGGTTCCTGTGCAATATCTGGTAACAGCAGAAGTGGACATTTTTCTAAGCAAAATATAGATACGCCGTGTCTGTGTTCATGACAGGGGACATTCCAGCGAGGTTTTGTTGTTAATTTGGGCCAGATCTTCAGGCAGCAAATTGGCATAAATCCACTGAAACCAAAGGAGCAGCACCAAGTCACATCAATTAAGAAACTTGCCAAATGATCAGACGAATTGTTACCTTCTGTACATCATCATATAAGAGAAACATTTTCTGTTTTTAAAGGAAGACCTGAAGAGGAAGATGGTCATATCAGCAAAGGGGAAAATGCAGGCGCCGTGAGAAGCACAAGCCTACAGAACAAATGGATTAGTGGGAATTGATGCCATCAATATGATTAATATGATCAATAAAAGGAGAGTATAAAGGCAACTTGTCCCATCCTTGGCCCGTCTTGGAGGAGCTGATCTAACATGGGCAAATCATCATGCAGTAGATCAAGAAGTAACCAAAAAGCTGATGCTGACAGTAAATGTGCAACCTATGTGCACATGCTGATGTGCGTTGGTCTGCTTTGGATAACAAAAACTCAGACGTAGAGCAGATTCACTGCAATAGAAATTAAAACAGGAGAGTTGGAGAGACTTCTGCCAGGCTAGAACTGAAGCAGGGAAATAAATCCTATGTTTCCTACTCAAGATACCTTAGTTCCCCAAGTAGAAATGAACCACTGTGTTTCAGACAGTAAGGACTTTGAAAGGAAGCCAAGCGTGATGTAGCCATGTTGATCCTGGAGAGACTATAATGATCTGAGGCATGAGCCAAAGCACAATGAAGAAAAATGGGGTCTTTGAGTTGTCACCAGTGGGCTTTTGCATACAGGTACAACCTATTAGCTGTCCTGATACGAAGACAGTTGGGGACTCTTTCCACTGATTTCTACGGGCTTTGGGTTGGACACTTCGGGCTTAATTCCTACAAGATTCGTTTTTTTTTAAAAGTTCAATTAATCGACATTTTAATAAGAGATTGTGGGTGTCTTGATTTGTGAGTATCCCTGTTTTCAGCAGGTGTTGAACACTTATTCATTAAAAGCTGTCCCTCTGTATGGTATCTGTTTGGGTATCCAAAATGTGCCCATCCTTAAAAGCTTGGCAATTTTCTCAAGCCTTGGACTGCACGGATGTGCCTTGTGTCCTCTTACATCCACAAAGCATTATTATCTTACATCTAATCAAAGTGAAGAGAGAAAGGAAAGAAACCGGAAAAAAAAAAATCTCAAGCACTCACGGATCACTTTATATCAAACCCAATGGAGCTGAAGGCAACACGGGGAGAGTTTTATTCCTTTTCTTACCCAAGGGAAGTGGAGGGAGTTATTACTAGAGTTATTTCCTTATATTCAGAATATTTAAAGGTATGATTATGGGGTGCCTGGGTATGCTTTGATGGGTCTACACCAGACCTCTCATGTTCCTCATGGCAATCATGGCTGTGTCAGAAAGTAGGTGCCTTCCACTGCTCAACATTACGTCCACCAGAAACAAACTGAGGCTCTGCAGTAGGGGCATGGACCCCGCAACAGTTTTCATTTCCCGCATGAGTTTTTGGAAGCTTGTTGCAGACTGTGAGCCGCACTCGGCCCTCGGGGACCTGCGGGGTGGTGTGCAACAAAGTAGAAAAAAATCAGCTTCAAACCATAACAGCTCTTCCCATGTTTGAAGGCTTTGCACAAAGTTATAGTGCTGGTGAAACCCTGAGCATGAAGTCTCCTGAGTGAAAAGGAATTAGTAAACCCCATATTCATGAAATATTGAGAGCTAATTATATGTGCATCGGAAACCTCTGGGGAAGGGAGATGGAGGCCTTTCATTAGACAGTAACTGGAACTTTTTCATCATTTGTCTAGCTCAGGAATGTAATGTTAGTCTGACTAGGGACTTTAGATTTGGCTGCAGGGCTGGGAGTGGAGATAAAGTGCCATGCTATGGAACATTTCCATTTTCCTATGGCATGTCTTGGAAATAGTTCTCAACTTTGGCATGTATCTGAAAGGTGCTGTATAACCCTATCAGCCTTCCCCCCCCCCCACCTTCTAGGATGTGTTTCACAAGTGATTGCAAAAGTAAATACCGTCAAGAAATATGATGGCAAATAGCACTGTCAAGTCATTCTCCTTTCTTGCAACATCCCCCAACCCTCATCTCCCAAATCCTCCTTCAATCATTCCCCCTTGAGGTGCCTTGGATCCAGAAGCCGAGATCTCTCCCAGCGTACGTGTCAGCTTCAGAGCCGTTGTTATTCTTGCGGATTTATTTTATTTTGGCAGCCAAAATAACTCTATTCCTAGCCCGCTACGGCCCAACACGGAGGAGAAACGCGAAGAAAGAGCCGAGGCGAGCAAGCCGCCGCTCCTGGCAGGGAGCAGAGGTCAAAGACACGAGCTCCGCCGCCCCTTTATCCACGGCCCGTGTGCGTGTGCGACTCCGTGTCCGACTCGGGCTGCGTGTGTGCCCGGGACCGTCACGTGCGTGTGCTCCAGCCTGTGTGACCTCGTGCCTGTGCGTGTGCGGCTGGGTACACGAGCGCGTGTGACTCTGCACGAGTGTGTGCGTGTGTGTGCGCGCGCGCGCAGGGGGCTCCGAGGGCTCCGCACCCACCCCTGCCCTGTCTCCCGTGTGCAAAGCAGCGGAGGGGGGTCCCGGGGGGTACACGCCCCCCCGCCTTTCCGCCCATCACCGGCTCCTTTCAGCCCCGGCGGAAGCGGCGGCCGCCGCAGTTGCATGAACATGACTTTGCTCCACAGTAAATCTCTCCCATGCCGACAGGGAGCCGACACTCCCCCCGGGCTCGGTGTGTTTTCCAGAGAGCTTGTCCCCGGGGGGCGCAGGTGTTTTCTGCTCCCTCTTCCCTGGCTTCGAGGGAGCATCCCGGGCAGGACCCTCCGCCCCCCGGCGCGCCCTCCGGGCTGCAAACCCGCACCTCGAGGCCCTCCACGTCCCCAGAGGCCCGTCCGCTTCCCCGGGGCTGTTCTGTGGGGTTTCCTCACAGCCCCGGGGCCACCGCACCGACCCGGCGGGGGCAGATGCTGGGGGCGGGGGGAGCCCTGGCCTTCTTGTGCCCCCTCGGGGGGAGGGCGGGCGCCTCCTGCTCCTCTCGCTCCGGGGCTGTGTCCGGCCCCGCCGTGACCCCGCGCTGCGGGCTCCGGCTCCGGCTCCGCCGCCAGCTCGCCCGGCGCTGCCCTGAGCCGGGCATTGCCCCTTCTGCTCCCCGGTGAGACCCACGGGAGGTTTCCCGGGGCATGTGGCCCTGGGCCCCCGGCTCTTTCACCCCATGTCTCCTCTTTCCAGCCAGATCTTACAGGTCGGCCCCTTCCCTCCGCGCCGGCCTCGCAGACGGGGCGTCCCGGGAGAGCCGTGCCCCGCCTGCTCCCGCCGGGTCTCCCCCGAGCTCCGCGCCCGGCGAAGCGACCTGCTTGCTCCGGGGCCCCCGCGCCCCCTCCCGCGGCGGCGTGGGGGGAGATGCAGCCCTCGGGCTTCAAGGCCATGCATCAGTCACTTGCCTCCAAACTCTCCCGAGACCCCCCACGCGCGGCTGCGCCCCGCGCCTCCAGCAGCCGGCGACAGGTGGCGCTTCCCCCCCGCAAAACGCGCAGGCTGCGGGGCCGGCTCCCTTGCTCCGCCGCAGGGGCGGGCGGGGACAGACACCACCCCGCGCCCCCGGGAGTGGCGGGGTGTGCCCGGCGGCAGTGCCCACCCCTGCCCTGCGGGGTGCCTGACGTGCCCCCTCCGCCTGCCGCGCAGCCTGCGCTGGGGGCAGTGACACCCCGGGGACTTGCATGACCCAGGGCAGCTAAATGCGGCGTAAGTCTCCCCGGGGGCCCCGTCGCGGGCGGTGCTGCCCGCGGGGCAACATCCCCAGCGCACACCGGGACGTGACTGCGTTTTGGTTTTTTTCCTTTTTGCCCCTAAAATGACCCAGTTCCGGGCGCTGCCACTGGGCCGCCTTAAGAAAGCGTCACCGCTCCGGCAATAGCCATTGCTCGGCCCTTGGCTTTTTTTTTTTTTTTTTTGGTTAAATCCTGGCGTCGCAAGTATATTTTGGAGGCGCGGCCTGTGCCGCCGCGGGGGTCACCCCTCGCCTGGGTGCGACCGAGGGAGGAGGGAGAAGCCCCTGCCCCGGGCCCGCTGCTCCGCCGGGCCAGACCCGGGCGCGGACGAAGTCGGGGCGCGGATCCGGGCCTTAAGATGGTAGAAAAAGCTCCGGGGGTCGGGGGTTGTTCTGGCTGTCCGGTAGGATGCCAGCTGTGCCCCAGCGCGGCGCCGGGCTGCTTCATCGCAGAACAAAGGAGCAAGGAAACACAAGGACATTGCAAACCCCGTGCCCCCCCCCCCCAAACTTCCTAAAGAAAAGTGTCTCCGGGATGCAGGGCTGAGCCCCGGGCTCTCCCACCCCCCGGGCCCCGCACCCCCCGGCTGGGCGAAGTCACTGCTGGGAGCTCCTGCCGGAGCGGGGACGGGAGCGAAACGGGGGCCCTGGCTTTGTAATCAGCCGCACAAATTTCAAATTAATTAACCTACGTGAATGGAGCCGGCTGGAGCACAATGGCGAGGGCAACACGCTCTCAGCTCCATGCCAAGCGAGTGGGGCTGGGGGGGGCAAATACAGTCAGCACCGATCCAGCCAGCCTGTGCCTAGACCCTGGGGACAGGGGAAGGGGTCCACAGCTTCCCCCAATCCCTGCAGACGCACAAGTATTTTTTAATGTTTTTTAATGTTGCTTCGATTAAATTAGGAAATTATGTATCTATCTATCTATTTGTCTGTTTGTCTGTCTGTCTATCTATCTATCTATCTATCTATCTATCTATCTCCTAATTTAATCGGAAACACATCCGTCCATACGTACGTACATACCTACATGCATACGTGTGTGTGTGTATGTTTGTGTGTGTGTGTGTGTGTGTGTGTGTGTGTGACTCCCCAGGCGAAGTCGTTGCTCTACCCGGGCCGGCCCGTGGATTTGAAGGGGAAGCCCCCGGGAAGTAGCAGGTTTCCCTTGGCCGGGCTCCGCCGGGCAAGCAGCCCCCGCCCGGCCCGGGCAGGAAGGGTCCACGCGGGACCGTCCCGCCCCGTCCCCGCGGGAAGACGGGGCGCTCGGAGGGAGACCCGGGCGCCGCCGGGCACCGACGAAGTGGGAGGGAGGGCTGGGGTCGGGGTCAGGGAGAGGAGTTTGGACGTCTC